>NW_025953557.1:720798-1332568 GCF_022495145.1 Xylaria bambusicola | reverse complement strand
TCCTCCGGTCTCCCCTCTCCCCCCCGCCCCCCACCCGCGCCCCCCCCCCCCCCCCCCCCTCCCCCCCCCCCCCGCCGCCCCCCCCCCCCCCCCCCCCCCCCCCCCCACAGTACATAATATCTCTCCATTATTTTACATGAACCACCCCTGGTGTATTATTAAGAGTTATTATACCAAAGTATATCTATTTATATATATTTATAATTAATGAATTCATAACAGTACTCTTAATTAAAAATTGAATTCTAAGAAAATAACTATATATATTAAAGTAATTATACCTAACATATAAAGTACATCAGTCATTAATGAGTTGCAGCTGGGGCAACGAGCTCTCTTCTGTACATGGATGTACACAGCAGTACAGTTCAGTGCAGGCGCGGCAGGGGTTTGGATCTCTGAATCTGTTTGGTTGGCTTGTTTATTTTCTTTCCTAAATAGGCACTCTTCCCATTCAGTAACCCTACTAGGTACATATATGTCTCCACTATTCTCCATCTTTTTGCCTACGCCATCGCATCAGAATGCGTGGCCAATAAGCTTTCAAGGTTCTTGCAATCAAGATCAAGTTGAAACCTTCTCCACGATGTACTATAGGTTATCATTAGAGTCCCCAAACATCTAAAGGCTTGCTTACTTTGGTGCTGCTCTACATATAGATCTTGCAAGGTAATATTGGGTAGCACCCAGGTAGATAGCCAGGTATCCAGCCTGTACCCTCTCTAATCTTATCAGCTTGGCCTTAACAGTTACCTACCTAGGTAGGTACTGTAAGTAGGTGTGTAGATGCCCCATGTGGAGATGGACTACCTAGTATTGTAGTACCTGGACTAGTCACTGGACTTGGGCGGCCGGCCAGACAACGGGATCATCAACAAAACGAACCCTGATCTCGAGCCTTTATTTCTACTTTCGCTGGGACATCAAAACAACCCAAAGGCACCCTGTACTTCGGCTTCACATTAGCTTCACTTCTGCTCTTCTACCTATTACCTACCGTATCCTTCGACGCGTCGCAATCGACTTTGGCCCTTCACAGCACCTTGATGTTTCTTCCAAGCATATAGACATCTAGTGCACGCGAATTTGGGCTTGGGCTTCGTCTTGGAGATCGGAAAAATACTCGCGCTACTTGCATGTTCGGCGGCCCCTTTTTCTTGAACAACCGCGCTGCTGCTACATACCATACGGTACCTTAGCTAGGTAGCCTGTAACCGAGCAGTTGGGTGTAGGTACGTACCTACGGGCCTAGCGCTGGGCCTGAGCCTCCAGCGCATCTCAAATCCTAATTTGGCGCCTTTTTAAATTAGCTTTCCCATGTAGCGAAAAACAAGGTGCAGCTCAAATGAACCTGAGCTTGGGTTGACTTTCAGTAGGCACTAGGTACACATCTTCATTGCAACCTCAGAATTGCATTGATCAACTTCTTCCGTCAATGAATCCTTAAACCTTCAATGCTAACAGCGCATTGCTCCGCGCTGAACATCGCCATCACGAACCTGGTGGTATTGTTCTCCATCTACTCCTTAAGCATCGCTCCGCTTGTCTACCTCGTCCTTCCCCGGACCGGCTGTAGTCCCGTTTATCCTCATTTTTCCTCTGTCTTCATCCGACAGCTGCGCGTCTTGCACAGCAGCCATTGGAGCATAGATCCCTTACGTTGAAAGACTGAATTTCTACGAATAACAATGGACGCCCGAGTAAGTGTGAACTTTCTTTACTTATAACTAGCAGTGTTCCCAGTTGAGCCCATGTCCAGCGCGTATCAGCACAGCCATCTGGACGCGATCTACATTCCGCTCTATCAGTCCCTTGAACCCCAGCACAGGTCTCAAACCTTTATTTATCCACGCTGGCACGCGAATAGACACACAGAGACTCTAATCGATCTGTTGTATATTGTGCGCCAACGGGCAATTGCTAACTGCGCGTTGCTCTATGACAGCCCTATAGACCTAGTCGACATCTTTCCAGCCTGGGGAACGAAGTTCATGCCCGTTCTGCCAGCAAAACGGTCCACCAACGTCACAAATCCACCGGAAATCTTCTGACTGCACCCGTGACTGGAAATTTCAATATGGCGGCGAAGCGCACTGCGCTAGGAAATCGCAATGTAGCTTCTAGAGACTCGAGCGACCCCGTGTACGCCGGCAAGTCAGGACCAACCCACAACCACAGCACCACGTCGACGATGGTTACCTCCAAAGCCCAAGAGAATCGGGTACAGACTAATTTCAAACCCAAAGACGCGCTCCACGGAGCCTTCTCTCAGCCGGCACAGCGCCCGACCAAAACTCTTGCTCCTTCCGCCTCAATGGGCCACATCAGACCTGCCGCCAGCGAGACCTATATCCCTCGTAGACCTCTCAGCAAGCTATCCAGCTTTGTGTACAGGGACCCACTGCAAGAAGAAGACCGACCTGTGCCTACTAAGCCCGCGAACACCGTGCCTGAAGCCGTACCTGAAGATCCCCCCGCCCAGACTCTGAAGGTGAGGCCTTCCAACGCACATCTTCAAAACCGACAGCAATCGCCTGGCCGTAAGACTTACCCAGAGAAGCCACCAACGTTGCAGCCAAAACAACAAGGACCCCAAGACAAGCAACCTTCTCACCAACCAAACTCCACCGAGGCTCATGTTGATGAGCGTACCTCTTCTGCGACTCTCGCGCCCCTAATTCCTCTTACTGACGTATCACCTCTCTATTCTCCTCACGCTGATGACGACGCGACTGAGCCTCTCTACGTAGACGCCGTTGAGGACTACGCTGAGGAGAAGTGTGAGTTGCAGACGCATAAACTGACTGAAATTACAGACGCACCTCAACCACAGCGGGTAGTCATCCGTACTCTTCCTGAACCACATGTTCCCGAGCCCGTCCACCCATCTCAAAGGTCAGGTACCCAGCCGGAGCCGGACCTACTAGACTACAACGACCATTACCCTCCATCTGTTGTTAACGACTCGGTTTATCCACCATATCTGTCTGATTGTGACGACGAGGAAGAACACTGCTACGACGACAAAGGCTATACCACTGCTCATTCCTACCGTTCCCACGGCGATAATACGACTGGTGGTGTAACGACGGTCATGTTTCCTCCCAAAATCACAAAAAAGGGGCAAGCGGAGATCGAGGCTGCTAAACAAATCGTGGAAAGCAGACGAACTACTGACGAGATTCAAGAGGATGCCTGGGATATCAGCATGGTTGCTGAATATGGTGACGAGATTTTTCAGTACATGAAAAAACAAGAGGTAAGACCGAGAGCACGATAGAGTATATTGACTACTTACTAATAAATCCTAACCAGATGACACTCCTCCCCAACCCTCATTATATGGATGATCAGGGGGAAATTCAATGGTCCATGCGCTCTGTCTTGATGGATTGGGTCGTTCAGGTCCACGCTCGCTTTGGACTTCTCCCCGAGACGCTATTTCTGACGGTCAATTACATTGACCGGTTTCTCTCCAATAAAATCGTGTCACTAGCGAAGCTGCAGCTCGTAGGTGCTACAGCTATCTTTATTGCAGCCAAGTATGAGGAGATCAACTGCCCCTCGGTGCAGGAAATTGTCTATATGGTGGATGGCGGATATACCGTGGAGGAGATCCTGAAAGCCGAGCGCTTCATGCTGAGCATGCTCGACTTTGAGCTCGGTTGGCCGGGCCCAATGAGTTTCTTGCGACGCATCAGCAAAGCAGACGACTACGACCTAGAGACTCGTACTCTTGCCAAATACTTCCTCGAAGTTGTGATCATGGACGAACGATTTGTAGCAAGCCCACCTAGCTATATTGCTGCCGGTGCTCATTGCCTATCACGCCTTGTATTGCACAAAGGGGACTGGGTAAGGCCCGACATTTCCCACTGTTATTTCTCTGTGCTGACTTGCAACTATAGACCCCTGCCCACGTTCATTACTCTGGCTACACATATCAGCAATTGAAGCCTTTGGTAACCATGCTCCTGGACTGCTGTAGACACGCTCGCAAACACCACAGCGCCATCTTTGAGAAGTATTCCGATAAGCGATATAAACAAGCCTCTACGTACGTCGAAGAGGAGATCATGAGAGGCTATACCCTTCCATTCGAACAGCGCGTATCGATGCCATTTACCGTTGAATTCTTTAGCAATGAAACCACTCGCGCTTCGTATGCCGGTTCCCATGCTGATACTCGCACCGGATCACATGCTCTAAAAATACCCATCTCAACACACGGTTGAATGGCCACCTACATTCATTTTTGAAGGTTAATAAAATGGGCCTACTTACCATTCTCTCTAACGGGAGCCCCTTCGAGCAATTACAGCACGAGACCATACGGTGTTTTGCATGACAAACAAAGGTCCCGACAACACTAGCGAATATGGCTCGTGCATCTTCATTCCGTTAGTATCCACAATATCCCTAATTTGGCATTCATATGCTAGTTGATGAGGTGTTACGATGATCACGAATCACACGACCCTAATTTTTCTTTCTGTGCGGCACCTTCCATTCGAGGTTCGGCATTCATTCTCTAGGCGTTTCGGAAAATCTTGAGGTGAGGCAACAGTGACTTTGCAGGTAATTCAGGCAAGGAGCAAGGCGTTTGGCAATGGAAGGCTAGTGCGGAACTGTACGTAGCTATCAGTATTTCCACATCTGGCATGTTAAAGGGATATAGATTCTTGAGGTTTGTCAAGCTACTAATCCTCCATGCAAGAGACATGACTCGTGCTTTCGATTGTGTATATACTTTTGACGAGAAGGAAGCCGACTGTGTGGTTCTTAATGTATTTGCTCTAGCATTTAGAGCCAAGAAAAATGCAGCCTGTACATAATGCTCTGGACGAAAGCTCTTCTATTCCTATAAAATTGGTACATTTCTCCTTGTTTGCCGCACATAATATCTCGACGTAGGAATATGGCAGTATAATCGGTAATCTAGTCTATACCACATATTCCAAAACGTGTACCTATTATCAGTTCCGATATAAAAAAATAAAATAAAAAGTACTTGGACGAGATGGGGAGCAAGATATTCAATTGAGGACTATCTCCTGCTACCCTTTGTCCTACATTCATCGGCATATAGTTACCACTAGATCTCCCTGGACTCTGCCAACCAAACCAACTATGATTAGGTATACCCTTCACCTTCCCAGCATCATTTTTGGAAATAACGTGACTAACTTCATCAGAGGCTGTATACCATGTTACCATTAATACCATCCAACATAATCTGATGATCCTTGATAATCTACTCTAAAGCTGGGTCTCAACTATATCGAGGCCCCTGTGATCGTCTTCAGTCTAAAGTATCTTTCCTCACTTTCTCAAACTGGCCCAGGATGATCTCTGAACAAATGCCAGCCAGCCAGCCTCGATATTAAGACGGTCTAGTACAGGTATCCCCAGCCTCGTGCTGGCAAGTATCACTCGAGGCACGTTGCGCACTCAGATTGGCTGGAGCTTTGGGGCTCTATCGCCCGACTTAATTTCATACTTAGGAGTATCCAGTAGCAAAATTTCCGAGCCATCAGTACCCCCGAAAAATAGTCACAGCCATTTGCCTGCTCCTGTTACTTTGACAACCCTTCGATATTTGAGGCCACGCCCGTATGCACTACCCCATCGTCCATGTATCTCGGTGCAATAGTGCGCAGAATTATACCAAAAGGTTCTAATAGATACGTCATGCATTTCGTTGATTAAGTTTGACTGTGGGGCTATGTGGTGTTACTGTAGGTTTAGGTAGATAAACAAAGTTTATCTTATGGCGATGCAGTCTTCCTCGAGATCATCGCCAATTGCGATAGCACGCTCAACGCAGCCGCGATAGAGAACCGTCGGATCATATTCAATCGGGCCGTTGCAGTTAGAACTCCCTTGTTGAAGTAGGTTGGGTGAAACTCGTATGATTGAGTGGTGCGAGGGGCACGAATGGCGGCTATTACCTTCTCCTACCCCAAAGATCGCTGGGGTAGGTAGCATTTGCCGGGAACAACCGGCCTCCAGCCTCGAGAGCTTGCGAACGTGTTTATTTCTATTTCCTTATTTATTTTAATTATGATTTCTTTCTCTCTTCTTTGGCATCAGGATCAGAAGTGCATATGCGCTACGAAACGATTTCCCCTCACATCTAACATTGTTCTGCTCAAGATCTATATGAGAACCCCAACTTTCACAGTATCTCCACTATGTCATTATGATATCCTTTCATGATGACTATTCCTGTAAAGGCCAGACAGAGTCTCGCGTCGATGGGCTCCGGGACTGATAGCGCGCACTATCAGCAACCATACTGTATAACGTAAGTGAAGTGGAGTGGTCTAAGGCTTGTCCCATCCATCTCTTTCGCGACCACAGGATTACTACAGATACTTGGCGACCCGAGGATAAAACAGGAAGAAAGAGAAGAAAGGGAGAAAGGCTTGTTTTGTTGTGTTATCATTAATCCCAGGCAAGTCTTGATTTTTCAATCGAAGATACCAACCAAACACTGAATCCAGAAAGAACACAGTGAGCCAGCTCCATCTGACGATCAACCCCAGACCATTACCCCATTCATTAAGCCAAAATCCAAAACTGACCAGAGCTCATCTACTATTATTCACTACTACAGTATGTAGCACGAGCACGTTCAGATGGTTAGAGTCAGTAGCGGAGCCAGCGGGGCGGGCGGCCCCAGCAGCCCCAGCAGCCCCAGATCAAGCCGCCAGATGATCTCTCCAGAGAACTTGATGATCACCTGATAGGGCTTAGTGGGCGACCTGATCTCCGTTCCACCGGCGTTCGCTCGGGGTTCGTGGTGGGCGCGTGGTGGACATCGGCGTACCGGGACCGCGGATTAACATAGATCCGCCAGGGCCGTCAGGGCCGCCAAGAGATTATCGATAGCAGATGGGCCTAGCTGATGGGTCCAGCTGCCGAATGACGCTTCTGATTGGATGCATCGTCCTACCATCTGGACTCCAGCAGCCAAACGTAGCGCACGCCATGCCCTAGTGCATGTAGGAAATTTCGGGTGACGGGAACTCCAAGAATTTGGAAGTCTTACTAGATAGGTAAGTATTCCACTCAGAGGCGTCGAGTTTTTGTGTGAAATCCCTCATCGTCGTTGTCACTGCCACCGCGGCCCATAAGCGCCTTCTTTTCTTCTATATTTCTGATTCCTCGTCGCTATTCCTCTAGACATTCTCAGAGCGCAAATTCCGAAGTGTTCCGAGTTGACGGTTGAGGTTGGAAGAGCGCACGCCCCTCTAGACACCATCTTGGCTAGACAGGCAGGACTAGTTTCGGAGCTCCATAAGCTACAGGCTGTCTGGGTAGGTGTCGGGTATCGTGAGGGTCTCCTTCGCTGCTGCAATCACCCATTTTGTCGTTTTTAGCCGATGGTGACTAGGTCAATCCTTGATCGAGGGGTCTAGTCCTTTTCAGTCTTCTGCTCTCGTAGCACTACCACACACCTATCGCGCGACATCGCCAATTTCGACCATCCCCCTCTCCGCCTCCTCCTACTTCCAGTGTGGAATTGCGCAAAATGGCGGCCTCCCAAACGGTGAAAGAAGCGGTTAAGAGTAGCCTCCTAGGCGCAGAGGAGCCGGCCGATCTGTCCGCTTCGTATCGTGCTACGTTCTTGAACAATGCAAAGAAGGATGAACAGACTGGCGAGCCCGTAATGGGTCCTGAGGAATTCATTGAAGCCATTGCGCCTGCAGACGAAGACTACGTGGGTACCCCCCTTCCCTTCCCTCCACATATGTCGACTCCGAGATGATTCTTGCTAATAAGATGCGCGTTCGATATATTATAGTCCAAGATCCACCGTGATCAGTATGGCATCCTCTTCCGCGTCGCTGACCGGTCTGGAAGTGGGCGAGTTAGCATGGGAGATTGGGCTGCCTTCTTGAATCTACTCAATAAGTCCGATGCCGAGTACGAGATCGCATTCCGTCTGTTTGACGTTGACCGCACCGGCACGGTCCAGTATGAAGATTTCCGAAAACTGTACGAGCTCAATAAGGGCGAGGGCAGCATCCCATTCGACTGGGACTGTGAGTGGGCTAAGCTGTATATCGGCGACAAGACGAAGCGGCACAACCTCACATACCCAGAATTCTCACAAATGTTGCGCGGTCTTCAGGGGGAGCGCATTCGACAGGCATTCCAACGCTTTGACAAAAATAAGGATGGATACATCGAGCCTGAACAATTCGCCAAGATTATTGTCGAAACCGCTAAACACAAGCTGTCGGACCACTTACTGCAGAATCTGTCAACTCTGTGCAACATCTCAACGAGTAGCAAAATCTCATATGCCAACGTTCGCGCTTTCCAGAACATGATTAAGGAGATGGATCTGGTCGAACTTATTATCCGCAAAGCAATCAGCCAGAGCTCCGACGGGAAGATCACGCGCAATGAG
This sequence comes from Xylaria bambusicola, assembly GCF_022495145.1. NCBI lineage: Eukaryota > Fungi > Ascomycota > Sordariomycetes > Xylariales > Xylariaceae > Xylaria > Xylaria bambusicola. Next base: position 1,324,146 of record NW_025953557.1, on the reverse strand, counting down.
TTTCTCAACGAGGCTGCCAAAATCACTCGGTTCTCGCTTTTTACCCCAATGGAAGCCGATATTCTATTCCATTTTGCCAGCTTGGATGAACCCTCTGGTAGACTTGGTCTTCAAGACTTTGCAAAAGTTCTTGATCCTCAATGGGTTAACCGTGGCGTTTCGGAAGACTCACAGAACCGGGCCAAGGCTCTTCTACAGCAGAGCAAATCGACTACACAATCGGCTCTTTTGCAGGTTGCTGAGTCTGCATACAGTTTCCTACTCGGTAGCGTCGCTGGTGCTTTTGGTGCCTTTATGGTGTACCCTATTGACTTGGTCAAGACGCGCATGCAAAATCAGCGTGGAGCTGACCCGGGACAACGACTGTACAAAAACTCGATCGATTGCTTTAGGAAAGTCATAACTAATGAAGGTGTCCGCGGTTTATATTCAGGCGTTCTGCCCCAGCTCGTTGGTGTAGCTCCGGAGAAAGCCATCAAACTTACTGTCAATGATATAGTACGAGGCGCCTTAACCGATAAAAAGACTGGACAAATCCCCATTTCATACGAACTTCTAGCTGGTGGTACCGCTGGAGCTTGTCAAGTTGTAAGTGAGGGGAAAAAAAAAAAAAGACACGGCCAAAAGTAACTCTCGTGCTGATCCTCTTCTAGGTCTTCACCAATCCTTTGGAGATTGTAAAAATCCGACTCCAAGTTCAAGGTGAGATGGTCAAGGCTACCGAGGGCGCACAAAAGCGATCGGCTATGTGGATTGTTCGCAACTTGGGTCTCAAGGGTCTCTATAAGGGCGCATCGGCTTGTCTTCTTCGCGATGTGCCTTTTTCTGCCATCTACTTCCCCACATACAGCCATTTAAAGAAAGACTTCTTTGGAGAGTCGCCAACTAAGAAGCTTGGAGTTGTTCAATTGCTCACAGCTGGTGCTATTGCCGGTATGCCTGCAGCCTATCTGACGACACCATGCGACGTCATCAAGACGCGTCTACAGGTTGAGGCACGTAAGGGTGATACCAATTACACTGGTCTACGCCATGCAGCCCAGACCATTTTGAAAGAAGAAGGATTCAAAGCCTTTTTCAAAGGTGGCCCTGCACGTATCCTGCGATCGTCACCTCAGTTCGGTTTCACGCTAGCAGCTTACGAGGTTCTCCAAAGTGTGCTGCCATTCCCTGGAAAGCCCAAGGAGCAACAAGTCCATACTGGTGTTGCCGAGGTAGTGTCAACTATGCGGGAAAAGGACCTCGCTTCGCCACATGCCCGTAGCCGCAACGCTCTGAAGATCATCCTTGACATCGACGAGAACTTCGGCCGCGTACAGGCCGGAAACGAGAAAGCTTGGAAGGCAGTACCGCGACTCATGGGCGGCAACTAATAAGAGTCTCTCCAAGTCCGTTACAATTTTCTCTGTCTTTATAGACCTAGTAGAGGGATAAAGACCTGCATAAGACTGGCGTTTGAGATTTGGCAAGCGGATTGAAAAGACTTATGTGTTGGACTTCCTTTGTAGATTAGATGACACTATCAGGATTTCATGATTTGGTTTGTTCATACCCCTCGGTTCAAATAACCCCGCATAAACTTCTTGTTTTACTGTCAACCGAGCTCTAGAAGTTAGATTTACTTCCAACTTGCATAGATTGGAGACAGATTCCCAACGCGGATTGGCCGTCAACAATGGGGACATTGTTCCAAAGACTGATGGCTACAGCAAAATGGGATGACGGGCGTACAGTTGAAGTCATAATGATCTGAGAGTTAGACACGATCTTGCTGTGTGCACTCCATTGCCCGTGATAAGTTAGACGACTTCATCAGTCAAAACAGCAGCAATGTATTTCTTATACCCTCACATCATAGCCTACGTCATAGCTTTCAAAAGAGTCTCACAGTGCGTTGTGCCACATCTACAGACTATAGCAACCTCTTGAATCGAGCGACTCCCAGGCATGATCAGTCAACGTATAATGGAGGTTTCTAGCGACCAGGATACTTGTGAAGATGTTGGACAAACCCTTTTGGTATAACAATCTCCTTGGCACCATGCTACGGCCTAGAGTCGTGGGAGGAAAAAAAGCATACAGCCACCAACACCCTATTCCATAGCTTATACATCCTGGGAAGCTTGGAAACAATCTTCATCTCCGGAAGGTCCCTCTACCAGCGCCGTCCTGCTCAGGAAAAGGCGCAACGTGGTCTCCGGCCCTAGCCATCATCGCCCGCTCAAGCCACCAAGCGTATTCCTCAAACCCGCTCGTGCTCCCGATGACCTTGGCCACTCGGATACCCCTCACACCCTCGAAGAGGCGGAGCACATCGGGACCGGCAGCCCGCCACTCGGTCTGCCACTACAACCGCTAGAGTCAGTGATTACTCTTTCAGGTAAAAAGTTCTGGGATTTCTGCATACTCCCGAGACACACGTTTGCCCCTTATAGGCAACTATGGCGTCCGAGAATAACTGGAACAAGAAGAAAACGACTCCACTGGTTGTTACATACGGTTTCGATTACCAACTCGCTCTTGCCGGAGAACTGCGCCGTCACCTCGTCCCGCGCGAATTGAGGCTCCGCATCGAGTCTGACGCGAACCCGGAATCGCGTCACCAGCGAGGCGAGTGAGGGGCTGCGAACTGGCGCGTACGTCTTGCGCGGATGACTCGGGCTGAACAACGATGGGAACACGGTGAGCAGCGTCGCGTGGGCTAGGAACATGTTGCTCTTGTAGAGCACCGGAAGGCACTCTGCATGTAGCTGGCGGCATGTGCGGATAATGCTGGGGTACAAGGGGGCTGGGGGGTCTTGTTGCAAGAAGAACGGGGCGTGGGGTGAAGAGGAGACCGGTGTGGGAGCGGAGAGGGGATGTGATGGGTTTGAGGGTATGGTGAGCAGATGTGTGTAGATCTCTAGGCGGATCTCGAGTGGGAGGCTGAGGAAATCTAATAGGGGTGGTGGCGATAGCAACTCAGAAGATGGCGCCGATGGTGAGATGGCCGTGTCCTCGACCGAGCCAAGGTCCATGTCGTGTCCAGGAATATGAGATGCTGCGGACTTGCTCTGGGCGATTGGTGAGTGATGATTCTAAACCCGCATCGGGGACGGAGGGTGTGGAGATGCCGGGCTCAGAGCCACGACTGGAAGATGGCTTCTCTTGTATCAGTTCAGTGCGGTGCAAAGGTATCTGGCATCTCTGTCACCGTAATTCTGCGTTTTCCCGATCATGCGCTGCTCAGAAGAGCGCAAATATGGGTTGATACAGTAGCGATATCGCGACTTCAGCCATGCCGAGTGTGAGTCTCTTATCGTATTACACTGATTCGCTGTCGAGCCCCTCAGCCTACTGTCGCTAATGAGACCCCAGGTTCCATTGGTCCGGCCCTGACTACCTAATGCTTCGTTCTGGATGCGTCGGCTTGGGGTTGGTTTACCCAATGCGTGTCCAAGAACGTGCAACAGATATTCATGGTGCGTCATCGACACCTCAGACAAAAGCAACAAAGGGCAGCAAGCTGGAATCGATGGGATATTTGAAGCTATTCTGTTTATGAACCAGCGCGCTACCCCACCTTTTCTCCCCCAGATCTGCCCCGGATTTCGCAAACGACAATTTGCTAAAAATAGCACGCACGATTGTGTAGTCCGGAATTTTGTGTTCGTAACCTTAGTTGATTGTAAGGAGTACGAAGCCTAGCTAACATGTCTCGCCTTTGCCTCTAACCATTCTCCAATACACGATCTATACGCATCTATCTATCGATAACACCTTCTCCTATGTGAATAACTTCGATTCTAAGCCCTGTGGTACATATGGAATATTCAAATCCACATCATGTCTTCATTGTGGCGTCGCCATCTTGGCAAGTATTCCTTCTGTAACCTTCGGATCAGTCACGTCAGGTAAGTCTTCACCGCGACCTATCAGACCAATCAAACTATGATAATGTTAGTCGAGCACTTATTTCTAAGGGGGCCTCAAGAAGCGTGAGGAGCTGTTGTAGGAACCCTCTGCCTTCAGTGATGGCTGAAGCAAACAGGGCTGTAATTTGTAATTGATGCCACTTACTAGCTGGCTAATCGAAGTTGTCCGGGGAAGTCCGATTCGGAAAGTGCTAGCTTCTTGGCGCCGGTGATTTTTCCCGACAAGAGATCACTCGCGAACAAGGGCTCGTGTATTCCAGCTCGCCCAATTCCCACCCCATCAACACCCTCCAGCGTTGAGTTCACTGTAACAGTCGAGGTTAACAATCACCAACATGAACGAAGGCGGTAAACCTTGGGGACATGAAAACACTTCTAAGCTATGACAATAATTCCGAGCAGAACTTTGTTGTTGTGAATAGCTGAAGAAGGTAAGAAGGAATGGGTTAGCTAGAGTTGACTTACTTCCGCCCACGGTCCTCAAACCCCCCGTAGTGTACACTTTGGTCTGAGTCACAGCCTTTCGAATCCTTTCAGCGAATTCGACGAAGTAATTCTCGCGCTTCTTTGTGCTGTCTTTCTTATGCTCAAATGCAAAGTCCTCGTATGTTCCGCCAGAGGTTTCGACATAATCGAACCCAGCTTTTTCAAGAGCCTGGCAAAGGGCAACAGCCTCCTCAGACGTGAATCCCTTTTCCTGGAACTCCACCGAGTTCACCTTTATGCCCAAGACGAAGCGCTCGCTGACACGCTTCTTAACAGCGGCTGCGACTTCTAGAACGAGCCTCATTCGATTCTCAAGACTTCCTCCATATTCATCCGTCCTCTGGTTTGTAACCTGACTCAAGAACTGTGCGAGAAGGTATCCATGGGCACCGTCTGTAGTTCGCCGCAGTCAGCATTAAACACTTCACATAAAACAGCCGGGATTGGAAGCATTTCGCGCACTCCCGAGATATATGAATCAGTATTAAAGGAAGGATTTGGAACCTCACTGGGGGCTGCCGTAATGGGGAGATAATAATTTCAAAAATACATACGAAGTTCTATCCCATCGAACCCAGCCCGCTCCAAATATTCCGCTGCGTGAGCGAAACTCTCGATCACGTTATCGAGGTCTTGTCTAGTTGCCACACGCGGAACGCCGAAGGGGCCATTGCCGGGCGTAACGAGCTGTTACACACGCTGGAGTCAGTAATTGCCAGGTAGAGAAGGGATTCAGCCCATGCTTCGGGAGTATGCAGGAGTAATGAGGCCCAAAAGCTGCCTAAAGGGTAGAAATATAACTCCAGAGAACTAACCTGGACTGCACTGGCACTAATAGGGTGAGGTTGCAGAGCTTCTGGTGCTTGTCTGCCAGGATGAGAGACCTGTCCCACGATCAAACTCCCATTGCTTTTCCCTGCCGCAGCGAGTGCAGCAAAGGCCTCGAAACGGGGCCCCGAGAACTCAGCGTCGGGAGGAATGATCGCGTTACCGGGCCCTTCGAGGTCCGTGTACGAGATTTGAATGTTTCCGGTAAGTATTTGGCCCCAGCCACCCTTGCCAAAGATAGAGTAGAGATGTATCAACTCTGGCGAGGGAATCCCACGCTTTTCTACGTTCACTGCATCAAAACTTGCCAAGTGTTCAGACGTAGCGGCCTTGAGAAATCGATTTGGCGCAGTGCGTTTGGAGTATGGGAAGACAATGGGCTCGGCGAGACGTTGCGTGTCAGTGCTCGTGGAAGGCCAGCGAGGGACGTTAACTTTCGACATTTTTGCAATGATGGAGCGCCTCGAAGACAGAGAATATGGTTGAGACTTGTTCCTTGGGTTCTGACTACGTCTCTCGAACGTCGGGGCCGGTATCATGAGCTTTATAGCCTTCAACCGACAACACACGTCTATTTCTTCGGATTATATAATATCGGACAACCTTATATCCTATACCCGATGGATATGACTAGTCCAAGCTAAGAGAATCGTATATTATCAAGTTACCTACCTGATAGACCTCAATAGCCAAGGGAAATGGACAAAAGCTGAGATTGGAACAGCAGCGCCGTGAGTGGCTGGGCCGTCGGATGAAAAGTCCGCCGAAGCGGATAAGAGCACGTAACGCTCTGCATAGATAGCTAGGGCAGCGATCACATCATGTTTGATGACTCTGAATCGGGATGATGGTTCTGCCGGAGCTTAGTGGATAGTCATTAACACCGTGGGACTCCGGGCACACTAACCTAAGGAGTAGTGATAGATTAGTCATTTTCATGGATCTTGCTTGACAACCGTCGTAGAGAGTGAAATCCATCTCCAACTCGCCGCATTACTCACTCACTGCCCTGGTCACGAATCCTAATTAGGTTGTTATGATTAGATTCTAGTTCGTTTCTCCACCTCCCCCCTTGCTTCTTCTAGCCTCATTCATTGATAGAGGACTGCTCACGAACTGATAAGAATGTGCCTATACGATAATCCTACAGAGGTTATCTACACCTCCCGCTCCACACAATCATAATCTGTGCTGACTATCACATCCTCCCATTCCCTCAGAAGCATTTCGGTATTCTTCAACTTGTTTCTAATGCCCCGTAGCGCATCACTCCCGAGAACAAGTCGCGGGGGGATTTCCCGCCCAGAACCGACACCAGTCTGTGTCAACACATCGACAATGACACTAGCACCTCTGTCCACGTTGCCAGGCTGCCTGTTATCCATGTGTAAAATGGCCTCTTTCTGTACAGCGAGTCCGGCGTCTGCGTACTCACTTTGTAACTGCTCTTGTGTGAGGAGACGATGACTGCCGCCTTCGTTTACTGCAGAGCATTGGCACGCGTCAGTAATTCACTAGCAAGAAATATATATATATAAATCGATGGGCCTGAAAAGGTATGGGAAAGTGGTAGGGGACCACGAACAGACTTTGGTTCGGAAGAATCCCGGTTCGATAACCACCGCTGCGACTCCTAGCGGTCGGCACTCTAGGTTCAACGACTCGGTAAACCCAGATACCGCCAACTTAGTAGCTGACTATTCACAGATCGACTAGTTATTAGTATTGTCTTTGAGACCGATTCCCATTTCCACGGGAGTGTATGCGTAGGAAGATCTCGTACGTAGTAGCCGTATGCTAACCCTCCCTCCCAGCTTGCGAGACTGCCGAAGTTTGCGATAACGCCAAAACCCTGTGGGCGAAGAAACCGTAGCGCGCAACGTGTTACAGTGGCAGTACCCAGCACATTTGTTGCGAATATACAACGAGTCTCTTCGTATCTGACGAGTAAGATCGTTAGATATTGACCCCTATTCAGCGCTTTGAAGGCAAACTTTTGGGAAAGGGAAGCGAGGGATGTATAAAAGCAAGTGAGGGATAGACAACATGAGTGCCATAGCAACTTACGAAGCGGCCTCTATGACACCCTCCAACAGATATCCAGCAGCATTAACGCAGTGCGTGATCCTGCCATAGACATCGACGACTTTTTGCATCATGTCCATTATCGCTGTTTCATCGCTCGTAACGTCGAATTTTAAAGTCATGGCACCATCGTCTTTGAGGTCTGTCATCTTGGACGCATCGCGTGACGCTGCCGCGACGTTGTCGCCCCGTTTTAGAGCTTCAATGGCTATGGCTCGCCCAAAGCCGCTGCTTGCACCTACGATGAACCACACGTTTCCTGTCATTATAGATGAAAATTATTTACTAATGGTGAGAATAATAAATAGCGCATTTAGAGATTATAAGTGCTTCTAGTGAAGCCTGGAAATTGAAGGTATACTGTCTCGTTACTACATCCTCGGGCATTTTATACGCATTAAGAATATATATCTCAACACACACGACTCTTCCACCTCCCCCGTCGAGTTTCGTCAAAACTATTCGTATCTCGTATCTGTTGTCTTCTAATGCAAGATGTTAGCGTCGCCCACGATTTGAGTGGTGACGATGACCTTCACTAGCCCATGATAATACAATGTCAGACGGATGCATTTCTGTTTGCTTACTTGTGCGTTATTTCATGGTCAATTGCTCATGGCCACTCGATATAGACACTACATCCGAGAGCGACCAGCACTAGTCTGACTGTACGTTGCGGATTCGCTGAGTGAAAGAGTGAAATGCCCACCTGCTTCCTAGGCTACTGAGGCAGCATAACGGTAAAACATAACGATCACCACACCGATCCAGAATACCGTTACTAAGCATAACGACCTGGAGCTCGATATCAAAGCAGTAGATACCCCGATACCCATAGCGGCTCATTCAACGGGCGGGCTTGAATTAAACTACATATGGGCTACTCGAACTGAGAGATTACATAAACCTTTATTGATATATATATACATTCGAATATTTTTGCGCTTCATCTAGAAGAATTGTTATTACATATAATATCAGTTGTTAGTCTTTGGCTAACAGTATATCCACAGCACCGATTTTCTCCCAGCTAAGGTATGTACTAGTATCGCTTGGGTCTCCTTGCCAAGCGTATTCTATGATATCCACGCCATCGTCCTCATCTGCATCGACCAAGCAGTATAACCGCCGACCTGTGTTGACAGTCATCGTAGCACGTCCCCGGCAGTCCTGTAGATCCTCGACTGGATCGCTGGATGCTTCCCACTGGCTGTCCTTCATATACGTCAACTGGACACCATCATCGACATCTGGATCAATGCTGAGCACCTGAAAACCGAGGGGCGTCGGGTTGTCCGAATCGCTCTCGTTGAAGCCTGTCGAGAAGGCTGCAAAGTTGGTTCGTGGCCCTATGTCCCGACCCACATATTGGGGTAGGAACGCGCCATTGCCGATTCGCAACTGTGTCAATCCACTTGTCGTTGATCGGTAGAAAAGGTTGAGACTCCGGCGCAGGATGGCGTCCTTGTCTCCTGTCAGTGTCCCGGAAAATGTGAGCGCTATTGATGTATTGGCCGATGGCTTCTCCGTTATGTCTATCAGATTCGCGTCTGTGAAAGACTGGCCCGAATTTTCGGCCATATAAAGACCCTGTTCCCTTTGCCAGAAGAAGTATGCGTATTGATTACAGAACTCGCATTGCTTGCCGTAGGCGGCAAGTGAAGACCCGGGCATCGAATTAAAACCACTAACAGTATCCACAGATTGCCAGTTATTAGTTGGTACCCGATCTGTTGTAGATATATCGTCGTCGCTGCTGTAGGACAGGGACATAATAGCTGTCACTGATCCCTCGTTCTGGTAGTAGATGCTCACGTCGGGACTCTGCAAGGAACCAACACTTATCAGCATAACGTAGCTGGATGGTAGGAGAAATAGAGACAACTCACGTTGGCACCTTGCCAGAAGGTGTCAATCGCCAGAGAAGAGCCACGTAAGATTGGGTTCGTCGTTCCATTGATTATGTTTGATGCAACCCATTTATTTGTCGATGTATTGAAAGCGGACATGCGAATAGTTGTGTCTCTCATCTGATATATCACTAGATAATTCTTGTATCCGTACGCGTCGGTAAAATTGGCCGAAGCCAGCCGCGACTGCTTGTATACTCTCGCCATCCCGGAACCAGTGTTGACCTGTCCAGCATCTTCATCGCCACCTTGATCTCCATCTTGTGACGGGGATGAGGTCTCTTTTTGGCTACTGCTCCTTGTGCCTACTACAGCGCCAACGACAACGCCGACAATGACTAGAATAGCGCCAGCGAGCACAAGCCAAAACACTTTTCGGGGGAGGCCGCATATCTTCACGCTCTTCGAACCACCACCACCAGCACCTACTGCCTTTGCACCGCCACCCTCTGCTACTTCGGGATATGTTGAGTATGCCGGTGATGTAGAAGGCACAGAGGCCGCTGCTGCTGTAGGCAATAGCTTGTCGTTTTCGGGTTGTGTCGCCGCATGCCCTGGCTTCGTCGGGTCATAGTACCCATAGGGCTCTAGTGTCGAGGGCGGCACTACCTCTAAACCATTTCCCTGCCTCAGAATATCTTCATTCGTGGCCACCTCAAGAGTGCTGTATTGCTCTCTCCCGGATGGAGCAGTCATCCTTGCCGTTACTGATCGTCGCAGTTGGTGTTGTCCACACAAGCCGAGACAAGACGGCGGGAAAAGTAGACCAAGCGAGGCAGGAAGTGAGCTACCTACATTAAGAATCTGACCAGCATGGGATTGTATCAACAACACATGGCTAGAGTACCTAATATAGCCTAGGGACTGCGTTCCACTTAGCTTGCTAGGGTGTCCATGTCCAAGATGACCACTCTGACCATCCATGGACCATAGCAGAACCATAGTTAAAAGCGAGAGGGTAGCTCGGGTACCTAGCGTACCAGTATACCAGGCATGCTTCCAATCTGAGCCACAGGCTGACTTCTTCGGCAGGCCTTTGCATCGAAGGATTTCTGTCCTACCGTATATTCTGTGGGGCGGACTGGAGTACCTACTCGAGCTACTAAGTATGTTGATGCTCAACACTTCTCTCTTTCGCGGGACCTGTTAACTGATTTTGGAGTAGCTTAACATATACGGCCGCTCCTTAGCGGTATTCGCCGTCGGAATTGGCCAAGTACCCAAGCGTAGTGCTGATCCTCGTGTGCCCTACGGTACAGTACATCTGAAGGCAATTGACACTATACTAGGTATGTGAGGCAGTCTGTCTGTCTTGTCTCTATTTGCAGATAGGCATAGCTTTCCTTGCTATTACCACAAGCGTGTGGACGGCGCTGAAGCCGGCTGTGAACACCTATAAAAAAAAGGAAACTTGAAGCTTGGGTTATGCTGTGATCGATGCTCAGTCTTTCGGGTTAAGTTGTAAACACAACTTCTGCGTAAAACATATAGTAAGTAACTTACGAGTGAGGTTCTTCACTTCGCATGAACAAGCTGCGCGTCCAAACAGGCAGCTACAGCGCTAAGTTACATACTTAAGTAGACATTACTTTGTATGTACACTATGTACAGTAGAGTAACGGTGTAGGCATGTCAGCATCCCAAAACGCTTGGCGCTGGAAATCTTGCCTTCCTAACTTAGATGAGACCTGGCTGGTACGTAGAAAACCCCTCCGGAGTCCGCATATCAAGCATCGTGTCGTCTGATCAGCCCCCCTTTGCGGCCAAGGGTGGTGGTGTTATTACACATACAAATACGGGGAGTATAGACAAGTATATACTTGAGTAGCTAATGGATTGCTGTACTGTAGGGCGTAGTGTCGACTGAAGCACCCTTTTTCAAACGTTCTGGGCTGTTCTGGGTACCATGTGGAGAAAGGGAGAAGATACCGATCGATAGCCTACCTAGATAGTCAGTCGAGTCCAAATATAACGTGCAGCTACGTTGCTAATATGCGTGTACTTAAGAGATGTGGTATTTAAGCTGGCTATTGTACGCTACTGCTTAAGTCTTGAGGTGATCTTGGTTAGAAGCAGCTGTGCGAAAACCAAGCCAAACTCTGAATAGCCACACAAATGACCTGGCCAGTGCGTGCTTCTGAGCTCGAAGCGCGTGTAGTGTAAATGATATGTTCATGATGTTTATATGCGCTCCTACGTATATAGTATCCGCTAATTCAGGGCGTGTTGGGAGCATGTTTCTCGAGGGCTCGAAAAATAGCACAGCTCACGGGCCAGCTGGACCCTGAAAATTATTAATAGGTAGTGCCAAATAATCGACCTGCATTTTAGAGGTGTTGTCTGCGCGAACCTTACGCTGACTACGGTCTTTGTTCGATGGCTGTAGATAGGTATCCTAAGGTGAGTCTTACTGTAGTTTAATCAACACAGCGTTGAATACTACGATGATGAGTGACTCGTGCCCGTTGTTTGGCCTTGCTCTTCCCCCGATACCTCCTCTAGTGTTTGCTCCACCTTCGATTGATATTCTTTCCACTGCTCATCAGTTATGTGAAGACGTTGCGCAAGCCCCGTGATAGAAGCCCATGCCCCGAAACATATGACAAACTTGAGTACCTCTGCTTGAAAGAGGTTGAGCAACATTCGGCTCACCAGACCATCTGTTAAGCTCACTTCAAACATACCATCCATAGGAAAGCTAAATTTGCGGGCAAATGCCCTCGCCATAGCTCGAAATGCAAGAATATCAAATGGTGTTAGAAGGGCATGCGTGAGAGAGCTTGTCAGGATATCTCCGGCGAGGAGTGAGGGCAGACTAGTCAGGGTGTTGACGACATATTTGGCCCCTTCCTTTTCTTGTGTTGTGGGGTCTCCACTGTTGCTGGGACGAAGTTCAGCAGACCATATTCCTGCGGGTGGTTCAGTTGATTCGCTCGTATCAACATCAAAGCTGATCAAAGTTGGGTTGACCATATCCGGATCTTCTTCGTCCGTAGCGTAGTCATCTCCGCCGCGGCTTGAGAATGTGCTCTGCCTACGTATTGTGCCAACGGGAAGAGGTTCCCCAGCACCTTCGCCATTTATTGCTAAAGAGTCGCCGTCCAATTCTGGACCATGTGTGTGTCTGATCTCGCGGTCGGCGTCTCCTAACGTAGGAGATTCTGGAAACGATGGCCTCCGTGGGGTGTTGGTAGGAACTGGAGCTCGAAGAGGTGAGATAGGACTTGGCCACGGATGTGGGAGGCTTCTGTGTACTTGACGCCGAATGAGATAACTGAAGACATCCCAGGCACATCCGATCAAGTAATAACCCGCAAATGGAGCAAGACTCATCGCGATCTTGCCTACCCATTCCGGAACGGTTTGGGCGCCTGGTGAGCCTAATGGTGGTGGTGCTGTTAGAGGCGAGGAGCTAGAGAAGGGAACGAAGAAATTTAGGTTAGGGAACCAATGAGAACCAGAAATCAAATCCAAACGTTGCATGGCAACATATATCTGAAGGTGAAACCTGACATGTCCTATGATGGCTCGAAGCCTGCAAGTGGTTAGAAGTTGAATGTCGTGAAAGCACTGAGTGTGCTTACCAAGGGTGATCTCGAACGATTTCCGTTGTTCTCGAGTACCACTGTAACGACCACGCACTAAAAAACGAGGGCATTCCAGAAAACAGCAATTGTGATGCCGAGTGCATTCTCCGCTCTCTTTGTATCATATCTAGGAATGGAATAGTGGCGGTTTCCCTGTATACCTGTGACGATGTGAGAATGGTCGAGACATGCGCTCGGGAATACATGGGCTTACCAATATGCGCTGCCGTACACCATGGACACCCCATATGCCGGCCACAACGAGGACACGACCAAGCCGAAGGAGATGCCTGCCGGTGCTGTTCTCATATTCGTTGTGCAGCCTCGTGTTATCAGCTGTGGAGCTGGTTGAGCCGCCGGGGTCCTGTTCCGCGACCCCGATTACAAGCATTACTTCATTATGAGCACGGATAATGTCTTTGTTCATCTTCTTGCTCTCCTCATTGAAGACCCGGCCATGCTCGTCATACACTCGAGGTGGTTCTTGAGGATCTGGTTCGCCCTCGCCCGCCACAACATCATCATAGGGCGACCGCCCCTATCAAGTTATTAGCGCGACATGGAAAATAATACCAAACGGGTCTGAGAAGGCGAAGAGCTACCAACCAGTGCTAAGGATGTCAGTGGCTCATGACGTCCCATTGTATCGACTCCAGAGGGCCCCAGCCAGAGAGTCCGAGAGGCCAAGTGTACCTTGCGTCGTTACATGCAAACAAGGCAGGAAATATCAAAGACACCATCAAGCTCTTAAGATGTCGAGCTGCACTCTTGCGCGACTTGTCCAACGCGAAGAAGGGGATAACTATATTGACGCATGAGTTGTACATATGCTGTATAGGTATGTGTCGCCGACAATGCAGTTGGCTTGGACTGAGCCGCTCATTCGCATGCTCAACATGGCCGATTGGGTGAGGCTCCTGTTGAAGCAGAGCGGGTAGGTGCAGCTAGGTGCAGCTAACCAACTTTCTAGGCCCTTTTCAAGCCTTGTGCTACCTACGTGTAGGGACCGGGCTGCTGGAAGTAGTGCTAGAGCGCTCGCAGGGTACTGCAACACTCGGTACTGCGTACATCGGACCGCGGGTCTCCTTTCTAGTTGCATCATTCCGATGCAAGATCATGGCGCCCTCGAGATGTAGAATGCTTCTCGAAGCTATGCCTTGAATGTTGGAGTGGGTTTGTCCAAGTTTAAACAGCTGTCCATGTTAGCCAACGCTGGGGGTTCTGGTGATAGCAGCAGGTACTGCGTACATGACATCCAAGTCTCTTATCGATATCATTATCCTTTTTATGGCCGCTAAAAATTTCAAGATTCATCCCACTCCAGCTTCATTGCGCTGGGAGGAACCGAGTGATACCCGGCTACCTTCGCCGCAGATTCCCAACCATGGCCGCCAAAGCGCCTTTCAAGACAACATATGCGGCGAAAGAAGTCATCCGGCCCATTTTTACCGGGGGCGCTGCTGCTATCGGGAACAACGCGCGCATACTGGCTACGACGCTCGGTGAAGATGTGATCCTAACCGACATTAAGACTGGCAAGCATCTGGCCAAGATTGAAGGGGTTAGTCCTTCCGACTCTAATATTCTCGCGGCACGAGTACTGAATATCTATGAAACAGGATGGCGAGCCCATATCGACACTGACTTGTAGGTCACTCTCTCTCTGTGAGGCAATGCGCCGGCAATACTAACAATACATCCTCGTTCTACAGTAACGCCGTCTGGCTCTCACCTTATAATTTGCTCCCGGTCTTTGTCTATGCGAATCTACTCCCTCCCGAAAACGCCGACGAGCGAGTCAATAGACCCTCAACTTGTGAGAACTGTGCGACCACATGCCACCCCTGTTGTGGTCCTAGCCGTCGATAGGACGAGTACCTTGCTCGCAACTGGTGGTACTGATGGGTCGATCAAGGTATGGGATATAAATGGCGGTTATGTCACTCATACCTTTCGTGGTCCAAGTGTCTTGGTGTCCGCGCTCTTGTTCTTCGAGCTCGCAACTAGCTCGAAGCAACAGCCCGAGACTAAAGACTTGGATAAAAAGAAAAAGAGGCATTCTAGGGCTACAGATGACCATGGCGACGAGAACGTTCCCACGACGGCAAAATTCAGACTTGCATCGGGTAGCCAGGATGGTAAAGTGCGTGTGTGGGATTTACACAAAAGGAGCGTCGTTGCCAATCTCGACTCTCATGTGTCCGACGTTCGCGGCCTTGACTACTCGCCCACCCAGAATGCGCTAGTAACTGCAAGCAGAGACAAGACGATTCGGTGGTGGGATACGAGGTCTTGGAAACCACGAAAGGTGATTCCTTGCTTTGAGTTAGTAGAGGCGGTGGGATTCCTCGGAGACGGCCAATTGACCTACACTGCGGGATCCAATGGATGCCTGCGGATATGGCAGACTGAATCCGGTCGCGAACTGACCGCAGAGCAAAAGACTAAACCTGAAGCTGAGGCGTTCATTTCTGCAATCTATCAGCCAGGCTTCCCATTCGTTGCTTGTATCCAGGTGGATCATACCATCGCTCTCTTCGAGGTCCCTAGCGAGGGCGACGCGTCCGTAATTGCGCCACCCGAGCCATTTCGCCGTATATCAGGGACACACGATGATATTATCGACCTGCGGTACCTTCTACCGGATCACTCTGTTATGGCGCTAGCCACAAATTCCGAAGATATTCGTATTGTTTCTGTTTCAGAACCGAGTGATAGCAATGCCCTAGTGTCATCCGAATATTTTGGTCAAGATATTGCTCTCCTAAAGGGCCACGACGATATTATCATTACACTAGATGTTGATTGGTCCGGTCATTGGGTCGCCACAGGCGCAAAAGACAACACTGCCAAGATCTGGCGGGTTGATCCCAAGAACAACTCTTATACCTGCTGGGCAACGTTCCAAGGTCATGCTGAATCTGTCAGCGCTGTGGCATTACCTCGCGCACGACCTGTGGATGGCTCAAAAGCATATGCTGACCCTCTAAACCACCCACCACAGTTCTTACTAACAGGTTCTTCCGATCAAACGATCAAGAGGTGGGAGATACCGAAAGAGCAACAACAACAACAACAACGCGTGAAATCCGGCATTCGGGCCTCGTATACACGAAAAGCCCACGACAAGGACATTAACGCTATTGATGTCAGCAACAATGCTCAATTATTCGCCTCCGCCTCGCAAGACAAGGTCGTCAAGATCTGGTCAATAGAAGAGGGTGAGGTTCAGGGTATACTCCGTGGTCATCGCCGAGGTGTTTGGTCCGTCTCCTTTGCTCCCCTCAACACACCGGTGCTTCAGGGCGAGCAGGGCTCAGTATCTGGCAAAGGTGTGGTAATCACTGGGAGTGGCGATAAGACTGTAAAGCTTTGGAGTCTCACAGACTACACGTGTCTCAGGACCTTTGAGGGACACTCCAATAGTGTTCTAAAGGTAGCGTGGCTCAAGTTGCCACCGCCGGAAGAGCGCTCCAAGAAGCCTATTCTCATCGCCAGTGCCGGGGGTGATGGTCTAGTAAAAGTATGGGATGTCAACTCGGGCGAAAATGAATGTACTCTGGACAATCACGAAGACCGAGTGTGGGCTTTAGCTATTCACCCCAGTACTAACATGATTGTCTCTGGAAGTGGCGACTCTACTGTGACGTTCTGGGAAGATACGTCAACAGAAACACAAATAGCATCGAATGAGGCGGCTCTGAAGCTCATTGAGCAAGAACAAGAACTTGACAATTATGAGTATGCAGGCGCTTACCGCGAAGCTATAACATTAGCGCTTCAACTGAATCACCCACGCAAACTTCAAGGGCTCTTTGAAAAGGTAGTCAACTCAAAAACACCGGATGCTAGCAGTCTATCAGGCCTGAAACCCGTTGACGAGGTCCTCGCTACATTATCGGATGAACAGCTCTTTTTGCTTCTATTACGGCTGCGAGACTGGAATACTAATGCGAGGACGGCACCAATGGCACAGCGCATCCTGTGGACAGTTGTGAAGAGCCATCCTGCCAGTCGCTTATCAGGCCTCTCTGTGAAAGGGGCCAAGGGCCAGAAAAGTCTCAAAGAGGTGCTCAATGCACTTAGGGTCTACACAGAGCGACATTACAAACGAATGGAAGAGTTGGTTGACGAGAGTTACCTGGTGGAATACACTCTAAGAGAAATGGACACTCTGGCGCCGAGCTTGGATAACATGAAATTGGCTGACGGGGTGGACACAGATGTGATAATGACATGATATGTAAATTTACTCACGAATCCGAGTATTAACCATCTTAATTATACCAGACGTATATACTCAGCCTATAGAACCACCAAATCGCCCCAAGTTGAAATGCATTTTGGCTTGAATAATTATCTAGTTAATCTGTAAAGGGCGAGCAAACCTATGACAAACGCCTCAGGCACTGGCTGAGCCACAGTGTGGCGCTAGCTTGCCCAAGTGACGTTGTTTGATTTTTTTTGGTGCCATCTAGTAATGCACGACTGCTTTCAATGTGTGGCCTTATATGTAAATATCAAGCCATTCTTACGTTTTCACGTTTCGAGTGACTATGAGCTTCCTAATATTAATATGATGGTGTAGTGGATTGTAGCGATGAGATTCGCAGATATAATCCTGGATTTGGCGGCCGTGGCCAAAGCCTCCCGGTCTGTAACTTCGAGGCACTTGGATTTGCGCGCCAGACAAATTGATCGCTACAGCCAGACTTCGAGCATTATCAGGTCGTTACGCGACGATAAAAGCAGCACTCAAGGGAATTGCGACCCAACATCTACAGCATCTGCGAATGATGCGACGAACAAAGGTCTTGAAGAGCTGACGCACAATGAAGCATCATTGCAGTCTGATTCGACCAGCGGCAAAAATCCAAATACCAAAACTTCCATCATATCTGAAGGGATATCTAGTGATCCTGATTCAAAGGCTTACCAATCTATCTTCCAACGTAGATCCACTCTGGCAGATGCAGCAGCTCAGCAACCTACAGCGCTTCGGCCTGACCAGAGCGCCATACTCGCACAGCTGAGGGAAAAGGCAAATTCGAATTCGCAGAACTATGCGGAGTTGGGATTAGGTCAAGCAAAAAATGTGCAGGAAGAGGTTCCCTCTGGCATCAACATTAACGTCTTCCATACGAGCCGGGGTTCTCAAATGCTAGATGGACAAGAAGCTGCATTGGGACAGCTTCGACCTAAAGTGCCGCTCACAAAGCCCAGCTGGTTCAAAGACTTTGGACATGATGCGCCGAAGGCACTCAGAGAACAGCATGGCGGGAAGCCGCTTCCAACTATTTCCAAGACCTCAGGGTCGGGGGTATCTCCAGTCGAGCAGAGTGCTGCAGCTGCAGATGTGGCTATTGCGAGCCCGCAGCGAGGAGAATTACCAAACCCGCCGATGGAAAAGAAACTTATACCCTCGCTTTCGCTAAATACGGACCTATCACCAGACACAGCTAGGCGGGAAACAACTACTCGGCCTCCGGAAAATCATATATCAAGTTTCCAAGAAACTAATGGTCGACAAATAGAGAGAGAGAATACCGAAACAGTTAAAGAAATCCTTTCGCGAGGAGGACTCGATAAAAAGGATCAAGAAATCCCTATCCAGTCCTTGCATGAAGAGCCTCCTTCACCAGTACATGCTCTTCGAGAATCCAAAGTACCGGCAACTCGTCTGGGTCGCATATGGAACTATGGCGGTCTCGCAGCTGGTATGTTGGGGGGAGCATTAACCGAAGGGCTTAGCAGAGGATTTGGTGGCGGTGGACAAGGTTCCATCATGTTCAGCGCTGGCAACATGGAGAGATTGGTGGCAAAACTTTCAAGGATGAGGGGAGCCGCTTTGAAGCTTGGCCAGATGATGAGCTTCCAAGACTCCAAAATGTTACCAGAGCCAATTCGAGAAGTCCTACAACGTGTCCAAGACCGAGCAGACTATATGCCTGCGCGGCAGCGAGACCGCGTACTTACGGCGAGTCTGGGGTCCGAGTGGCGCGACTTGTTTAAAGAATTCGAGGAGACTCCTATTGCCGCAGCTTCTATTGGACAGGTCCATCGCGCCACTCTGAAAACGGGCGAGAAGGTAGCCGTGAAGATTCAGTTCCCAGGTGTCGCGGACTCGATCAACTCAGATCTGGATAACATCTCTATGCTCCTGATGGCGTCGGGGATGTTACCCAAAGGTCTCTACCTCAACAAGACGATCGACAACATGCGCACCGAACTCGGCTGGGAATGCGACTACGAGCGCGAGCTTGAGTGCGGGAAGCGATACAAGGAGCTTCTTGCGGACGAAGGCGATGTGTTCGCCGTGCCGGAGATCTACGCGCGCGCCTCCGGGAAGCACGTGCTGACGATGCAGTTCATGGAGGGTGTAGGCGTAACGCGCGTCAAATCGTTTACTCAAGCACAGCGTGACTGGATTGGCACGCAGATCCTGCGGCTCTGTCTGCGCGAGATCATCGAATTCCACTTCATGCAGACGGATCCTAATTGGACCAACTTCTTGTATAATGCGGCCACTAACAAGCTCGAATTGCTCGACTTTGGCGCCTCCCGCGAATTCCCCGTGCTCTTCGTATCGCAGTACGTCTCGTTATTGGCGGCCGCGGCACGCCGTGATCGCGATGCTGTGATCGACTACTCGCAGCGTCTGGGGTACCTCACGGGCCACGAGAGCCGCATCATGCTAGACGCCCACGTAGCCAGTATACTGACGCTCGCGGAGCCATTCCTGCAATCTGCGCCAGTGGTCTATGACTTCTCGGACCAAACCATCACGGAGCGCGTCAGAGATCTGATCCCCGTTATGATGCGCGAGCGCCTCACACCCCCACCCGAGGAGACGTACAGTCTGCACCGGAAGCTCAGCGGTGCGTTTCTGCTTTGCGCTCGGCTTGGAAGTCGTGTGAAGTGCCGCGAGTTATTTGAGACCGCCCTTGAAAAGGCTGATTTTGAAGATGCTCAGAAGTGAGTATTGCAAATCGCTTACGCCGTGTATATACATGTATAGAATGCTATACTAGTACTTGGGACTTTTTTTCTTATCTTGGGAGTGTATATTAGCAATTTTATGTATGATAAGGCATAGACTTGGAGCATCTCAAAAGCCATAGGGAAAGCCACGGTACAGCACGAAGCGGCATCCTCAACCCTATGAAAGTAATATATGTATATACATCTCGGAAGTGAGTTAGTTTCGTGTTGGCGTGGTATGGAGATAGTAACCATGCCAGTATACTATAGTTTACTTTCAAATCTTTTATCTTCATGAAGTTGCTGAAGTCTTTAAGAATATTTGTAGAGTCTTGTCCTTAACTACTGTGGTATCGGGTACTTGTTATTTTCGAGAGCTAATCTATTCGCAATTGATTAACAAAAGCATTGCAGTGGCCACCAACCCTCTTCTCCTAAGGCGTGGCGCGTTATGGTGCATTCCGTCTCGCAATAGGCATATTTTTCCGCTCTCTCGCAGTGAGTTTCTTCCTCCTGCGCTCGATAGTCCGGTCGACCTGCTTCTTCTTCATGCCTGCGAAACGCTCCAGAAGTAATTGCTTTTTCTGCTCGCTCTTCTTCAGATAAAAGGGCTGCTTGCCCTGCGCCACGAGCTCTTTCTCCTGGCGTCGGTGCTGTGCGATGAGCTCGTGCTCCGCATCCCGCTTCGCCTGTGCCTCCTTGCGGCTTTGCATCGACTTCAGTGTACGCGCCAGCTCCTCCTTCTCGTTGGTCGACTTGGTCTTCTTAATGGCGGCTTTGAGCTGAGACATCTCCGAGTCCCTGTATTCGTCTAAGAAGGCATAGGCTTTGCGCGCTCGCGTCTCGTCCACTGCGCCTGATGCTGCCGAGAACCGCGGATCTCGGGAGGCCACCTTGTTGAAATTGACGACTTCTCGCTTCCGTGATACCTGCCGTTTGCTCGACATCTCCATTGGTGCGTGTTTGGAGGAGCGCTGGGGTTTAGGTGGATTTAAAGATTTCGAAACTGCTCTTGTGGGGCGACGCTCTTCTTCTCTCTCTTCTTCTTCTTCGTCTTCGCTATTCGATGTTTTGCGCCCTTTCTTTCGCCGGATATCGGGCATTGACGCCTGTGCTTTTGCGAGGGCCCCGAAGGAGACTTGGGCTACTGTTGACGAGGGGTCATCTTCTTCCCTCTCGATTTCCTCGTCATCATCTTCGCTTTCAGGTGTGGAATCAGACTGTTGATTGGACTCAGCAAACTGGTCATTGACTCAGGTGAATAGGCAGGCTTCAGCTTACCTCGTCGTCGGGAATCTGCCCTTCTCCGCCACTCAAGTCGCCGTCATCGCCATCCTCATCTTCGCTGTGCTCCTCCTCAATCTCGGGGTCTATGTCTTCTCGCCGAGCACGCACTCGTCTTTGTAAGCCCCCAAAGGGTAACTTTCTTTTATGGGATGTGTTGGGCGGCATTGGAGACTGTCGAAATTATAGCAGGATAGATACCACCTGTACGTAGGCGCTAACTGGCATGGTGATGCAACTGTAGAACAAAAAAGCAGCGTCGATAAGGCGATTGCCCCACCATCCCGCATTATCACTTTATCGATACTAGGTAAGTGCATAGTACTAGTAGGTAGCATCTACATACGGTATGTACATAGATAGTCGAGTAGTATAGGTACCTAGGACAAGACAGCCCATGTATCGCCACGATCTTTGTATCACTCCACTAAAAATAAAGACAGCCCAGAGATCTGCCCAGATCTTCAACACGACCTTTCACCTGAGTAACCAGTCTTCAACCAGTTTCTTCTAGGCCTTTAAGGTCAATTAGGCGCTTGTTTGATTCGTGTTTGCTTCAATTCACTTCACTTCAGCTACAAGCCGTTGCGTCATGTCTAGGCCAGGTTTTCTTTGCTTGCGAAGCTTCTCCTACCGTGGTAAGCCACCGAAACAGAACGGATTATTTCAACCACCCCTCCACCTTGGCGCAAATACCAGAAGCCCACGGTCACTCTCTACATCGCCATCTTCACCTCCCTCTTTGCCTCCCGCTTCACCTCCAACAACCTCCTCGCCGATCACCAAACCACCCAAGCGCCACACGGCCGACACAGCCCGGATACCCATCATGACGGCAGGAAGCTTTGGGTATCCACTTGCGCCCAGCTTCGATTTACTCCGGCGTGTCCCATTAGGCCAAACAAACGTGCATGCTCAACCCACATCAAAGTCGGGTACAGTCGCAAAGTAAGTTCGGCGCAACATGTACAATCCGAGGCGGCCTAAGCGCTAATCGTCAGAGCGTTAGACGACAACCGATCACGCCGCCTTCGCTAGAATCAGGTGGTGTTCCTGATCCTACACCAGAGTATCTCGCGCTCGCCTCGCACCCACCGTTCCTACTCCCACACCCGCGAAACTTGTTGGTAGTTATCGACTTAAACGGCACGCTGCTTCATCGACCTATTCGTAAACGGCCTTTCCATTTCGTCGAACGCCCCTTTGCGCGAGAATTTCTCTCATATTGTATCAATACCTTTACAGTTGTCATCTGGTCGTCAGCGCGACACGAAAACGTCATCGCCATGTGCGCAAAAATATTAAAGCCTGAAGATCGCGCCAAAGTTGTCGCCATCTGGAACAGAGATAACTTCAACTTCTCGCAAGCAGACTACAACCTGAGGGTGCAATGCTACAAGCGACTAACAGCACTATGGAACGATCCCATTGTCAGCGCAAGTCATCCCGATGGGGAGAAATGGAGCCAGCTCAATACAGTGCTCGTAGATGACTCGATAGAAAAGGCAAGGAGCGAGCCGTTCAATCTTATCCAAATTCCCGAATTCACAGGCAATACGAATGAACCTGGTTTCATGTTACCACAAGTCCATGATTACTTGAACGATTGCAGTCAGCAGACAAACGTCAGCGCGTATATCAAAAGCCAGCCTTTCAAGATCAAGCCCGGATTTACGCTGTAATTACAGCGTTTCATCGTCTATGATATTGATGTTGTATATAGCCTAGGACTTCTCAAGGCGGTTTTAGGGGCTGTGGAGCCGACACGCGGATATGAGAAATGAGAGATTTGGTCATTATAGACGGTGATAAACGGATGAGGACAACACATGATACCCATTGCGCAATGATTAGCATTGTACATTTGATGGACATAGATGGCTATTGCATAAAGAATGAATACCATGAACGTACAATCAGGCTTCACTGTGTAAAGCTCATATCTGTCTCTCGTATATACATACTAACTGATCATATGGGTCGCGTGGCTGGATGAAGTCAACCGCGACGACTACAGGGATAAATGAGAGATCAGTACTACAGGCATGTATGTAGATGTGATGGAAGTGGAGACGATGTTAGCCCGCGAGTTAGACCACATGAAAAGAGGATAGTCGAAGGTAAGTCTCGGGCTTGAGGCTTGATCCGGGGCAACGGTGAACTAAAGATGGTGGGGGGGACTCCACAGATTTCAATTACGGTAGATGGACTTGCGAGCTGAGTAGAGTTGTCAACTCTATCAACACTAGCCAACACATAATAGTGCCCGCGTCCACACTGTTCTCCCATCTTATTTCTCATCTCAGAGTCTCCTAGTAAAGGATACACAGAAACAGCAATACTAGCCAACTAAATAGGGAAATTGGTCACGTGCGCAGGCCATTAAGCAAGGAGGAAGCAGAGGGAGGGAAGGGGATCGTGAGGATAGCCAGGGCCAGGATAGGTATGGTAGCAGCGGACGCAGAGGGCAACAAGGCGTCGCCCTTGGTAGCTCTGCTCGCGGGTGGTATTGCGGGAGGTGTTGAGGCCACTTGTGAGGGTTCTCTCATCATAAGACTTACTTATGCTAACACATTATTTTACGCAGGCACATATCCTTTCGAATTTGCCAAGACACGGGTCCAGCTCTATGGACACGAGGGTGTTCGCAACCCGTTTGCGGTTGTCGCTCAGGTTGCGCGTCATGAGGGGATCGGAGCTTTGTATAAAGGATGCTCTACTATGGTAGTGGTATGTTGTTTACACATGGTTTAGGGTGCGAGACTGTACGTTGGTGCTCTGATGGCCCTGTACTGTTCATTCATTTCTTTGCTCAGGCGACATACCTATGTTCGCATGGAGGATGTCGTGTGCCAGATGAGACACATAAAGATGTGACCCGATGTCGATTCAACGATGCCATGAGTCAAGCGACCCGATCCGCCGGGTCAAGACAATCCACCCCAGCAGAATGAGCGCTGATGAAGTTCTAGGGCTCAATAGGTAAAGATGCAGCACGTTTTGTCGTATTCGACAGGATTCGGTCATTTTTCGAAGACCCGGTGACACATCGTTTGGGACTCGCAGGATCCATCGCCTCAGGCATGTTGGCAGGCGTAGTGGCCTCAACGGTAGCTGTCACGCCGACAGAGCGGATAAAAACTGCGCTGATCGACGACGCGAGGACTAGTCGCCGCTTCCGGGGCGCGATGCATTGCATGGCTGTGCTGTACCGCGAACAGGGCTTCCGCGGGGCACTGTACTCGGGTTACGTGGCGACGACGCTCAAGCAGATCGGGACCACGGGATTCCGGCTTGGGACGTATTCGGCGATCAAGGACTGGGAGCGCTCAAAGGGGATTCCCGTCGACAGCGCCGTGACGAGCTTTGCGAACGGCGCCATCGCGGGCACGGTCACTACGCTTGCGACGCAGCCGTTCGATACGGTGAAGACCAAGACACAGCAAGCTAAGAGGACCAGAATCAAGGATGCCATCCACACTATTATGGCTGAAGATGGGTTTCGTGGATTCTGGCGTGGAACTGTCATGCGTCTCGGTCGAACTGTTGTGTCTGGCGGCATATTATTTACGGCTAACGAAGAGGCTACGAAAGTGCTTAAACTCATGATTGGATAGTAATATTATGAAAACTTTACAATGGCTATTGAGTGAAGTTTACTTTCCCCAAAACCGACAGCTGACGCCTTTCCATGTTGTCTGCGCCCGCATTGATCGCGAAGGGGGTGTCAGCGGCGCTTCACGAACAAACCCTTGATGAGCTGCCATACCACACCGATTGTGAAAGCTGTCTGGCTTTCTGAGTACACTTGGCCTCGATCTCCTACGTCCGCCATTTTACACGCTATCTCGACCACAGCCGAAGGGAAGTGTTTCCCAACCCGGGCGTACGCGGCAACGAGATCGTTCCCATTCGTGACACCCCCTAGAACATCGTCAGCCATCTTCTCCACCACCAATGGTCTTACTTATTCTCTCATTCGAACAATATCACTCACCACTAGACCAAAAGTTGCGGTCCTGGATCCACCTATATTTCTCACCCACGAGCTTCGCAGTGGGGTGTTTCTTTTGCACGATGTCTTGTAAACCTCTTGGTCCGCAAGCTGTCCGGCCATCGAGTAGGCCGGCGGCACCACACAAAAAGATGCCTGTGCAGACGCTCAATATATCTGTAGTCTCACACCTTGAGTGTGCTTGGAGAAAGTCGAGGATATGCTTTTCCCAGCTCGCGCTGGGATCCGGGCCCGGCACTAGCACAACATCTAGTTTTCCGGGTTGCACCTCGGCATCGGTAATGTCGTGCGTAGCGCGTATATTCAGGTTGGCGGTGAGCAGAATCGTCTCTGCTTTGGCCTTGGCCTCGGGCGAAGTAATGTAGAAGATCTCAACACTGGGGGCGATGTCAGGAATATGCTTGGGTAGCATTGGGAGCACCGATAGGTATTCCTTGCTCATCATGTAGAAGACGTCGATACATGCTAGGTCTAACAACTGACACTCGCCGGGGACGAAGACCCCTATCTTCACTGGTGATGACTTAGACATGATTTTGACTATAAAAACTAATATATGACAAGTTTCTATTTGGGGGTTGGGGGTTGAATTGATTGCTTCAAAGCCTCTTGCTCGAAGATCTATTTTTAAGACTTGTGTATGTGATAAGAAGATGAGAATACTAAACGTCTTTGCAATGCTGAAGCGTACGGTTTGGAATGGCTTGACTTATATACATCTACAACTCCGGGCCACCTCGGAGAGTTGGCAATTGCCATATTGGTTCAGCTTGTAAGCCTACCCGGCCAATCAGATTGACTCTTAATATCAACTAGCCGAAGAGAGTTGGCTCATCTAGGTACCCCTGCTCCTTGCTCCGACACCCCTCGGCGAATTCGCCATTCCAACTCCAGTTGTAAGTGAATAGGTTAGGTATCTTGACATTTTACTGAGTATTGTATTTAGTAACTAATATGACCTTTGCATCGGAGCTACCCTAGTCCAAACTGTTTCAATTTCGACACTGGCCCCTTGGACTTTTTTTTTTAACTACTCAAGTCTCGAACCTAGCGACTCACGAAAAACAAGCGAAGATGTTTTTAGCCCCTTACATAATGAGACTTATCGACAGGTAACCTCAAAAGCTTCTCGTCTTACTTTCCCAGTCTCTTGGCCTCAGAGGCGACAATGTTCGGGATCTCGTCCTCAAGCTTGGTACCATGGGCTTCCCAACCTAGATATTTCTTCGCACGAGCCGCAACACTCTTGGAGTTGGCTCCGTAGTTCTTGTAGTCACCCTCCTGCGTCTTCGCTTCAGGGATGAAACCTTGCTTGTGAGCCTCTTCTGCAATCCTCGTGGCCAGCCAGCGCCAGCTGAAGGTTCCATTCTCAAGGAAAAAGTACCCGTGTGGACCAAAAATTTCCGGGTTATTCGCCTTCTCCGGGTCGAGGGCGGCGCTCACTGCGAGAGCAAAGAAATTTCCGAGATCCTGGATGTGAACATAGTCCCATTCCGGACTGCCCTCGCCGGCCATGATGGGTGCAAAACCATTCTCGAGTGTGAACTTGGCCATATTGTAGGCCTGGATACTGCGCTGATTGACAGGTCCCCGGCCGGGACCGTATATCGTGGGAGGACCAACGATCAACGTCTTTACCTTGGTATCGTTTGCGGCTAGCACGATCTCGTCAACATCTCGATGATAGACGTGATGTGGAAGACTTGTGATGCGATCGATATCATCAATATCGTGGCTATATCAGTGTCAGCGCAGGTTCCGATCACAGCGCTTGGAAGACGGGTCACTTACTACTTCTCTTCTGGGAGCGGTGACTGCCCATATCTGTTATTGTCCCAGTCGTACCATTGCAGAATACCCGTTCCGCAAACATGGATCCAGTAACCAGGCTTTTCCGCACTGTGTCCTTCGGCAAGACCTTTGGCGATAGCTTTGGCGGCAGGGACGTGATCAGAGGAATCAGCCGTGTCTGGAAATGCAGTTAGTCCGACAGTCTTACACCCCTCTGAAAAAATTGTCTTTCCAAGGCTGACGTACGAACAACGATGTCGGCCTCGGCAGCAGCTTTCTCGAGGGCCTCGGAATCGTCTAGGCCGCCATAGACGAACTTGGCGCTTGGGTACTGCGCAGAGACTAGCTTGGCCTTGTCTTCGCTTCGCACGAGCAAAGTGAGGTCGGCATCCGGGTGGGCTTGGCTAATAGAGTAGAGTGCCTCGCCGCCAATATAGCCTAGTGATTCAGAGTGTCAATGAATGACCCGGACCGTCCTAATCAATGCTTCTCGAAAACGTTTGCTACAACGCATCCTGAGTTGTCTATTCTCATTGACATCTGGTTGGTAGTTGGGGTCATGGCCACTAAGTTACTAACCTGTGGCACCAGTTCTAGTTTCCAAGAGAGGGGTTAGATGGTGTTTGGTTTGCGCAACGTAGGTAGTTTAGTTAGGTTAGTCAGGTGCTTAACAGGGACTCACAAGAAGATCTTGGGGGCCATCTTTAGATAGCAGATTTCAAAGGAAAAGGGGCTTGTACGTTTCTGATGACAGGAGAGTTGGAGACAGATGGTCTGAATGATCTGTTTGGGGTTGATTTATATATTAATGAAGCTATCTTCAACTGGTCATTGTCTGCGCATTGCTAATGTGATGATCTCATTGGTACAAACCCCCACTTCACTTACACAAGAACCTATCGGGCAAAAGAACACCCTCTGCCTGTTTCCTTCGCTGCGGCACCATGAAATTACTAATCGGATGAAAAAACACGCCGTGCTGCTCAATCGTGACTATACTAGGTAGCATGGTTAAGCGCGCGACTTCTTATGTCTCTCGAATATTCGCATTAGTTCGATGAAACGCTTGATTACATTATCCGATTCCATAGAAAAGCCCGCAAGGCGTCGTTGCTAGCTTATTGCTCCGGCTCAAGCGCATCGTGAACGGCCCACTGCCGGTATTTCAGTAAAAAGCTATTAGCCATGATATTATTCGCGGGCTGCCTTTCCCTTTTTATATCGTGTAGAGAATTCTAATGTGTGAGGGTGCGATTTGAATTTGCTTTTCACCGTACGTCAAGATCGAAACGACACAACACACTGGCTATATGCAAAGCAGGGTGTGATCATTCTGCATGCGCATCGAAGCATGTCCAATTGAGCGGGGTTAGACAGCGAGGTAGGCGATTGCTGGAGCCATAGTAGACAGAGTTCCTCATTCAGTAAATTATCAAAGCTTCATCCGATACGACAAATTTGCACAACCTGAAGTTCCCTGACCATGTGATTGTGACCCTGCTTGTTCGTTCAGATTATCTGGTGACATACATACACGAGCCTGCGCTGGATCGTATCAGTAGCCTTGCGTGTACCTAGTGTATTGCATCATAGCGTGTTCCGATGCAAAAGTCGAGCGTTGAAACCAGATTGTTGCACCTATGCCTCAAAGGCTATCTAGGCTTATCATAGTAACGGAGATGAGACAGTCAACTCTATAGGGCTTTGGTCGGCAACGTACATATAGACAATGGCTTGCTGTCCACAGACGTAGCGTCCGTTCCAAGACAATCTACCTACCTCTGCATGCATAGGCACATGCATCTACATGGTCTGCAATGCGTTCACGCTATCGGGGTTCTCTCTGCCTTCCCATTTTGCTGGCTGGCACAGTTGGTAGTAGAATAAACAAACAGCTATGTGTTACTCTATGGGTCAGTTTGACACTCGCGAATCTAACACGGGCTGATGATGAGAGGAACAAGGCTGTTGACGAAAGCGAATATGGTTTATTAGCTGATACGCATCCGTCCTGTCACCGAGACACTATAGGCGATTGCAAAGCTTCGAGAACCTATAGCACCGATTCTAACTCCTACGACTAGTCTTTTCATCTTCATGGCTTGAGAAGCTAAGAATCAATATAGTTTGATTCCTTGATGTATGAGGAAAAGAGTCCGTTCAAACGCTACTTAAACACAAAAAAGATTTCGGCAAACTCATTCTAGTATTTCTAAACGAATAAGTAAAATAGCGACCCAAAATAATTTGGTTGTAATGAGAACGATACACAGGAAGATTCGGGTGACTCATCGCATGACCGCCTCACTAAGATCAGGCGATCACAGAAAAATGTGGTGAGACGAGAGCTCTACGAAATGCGGAAATCAATCTTGAGCAGTTTAACATTGTTAGTTGCACGGCTATAGACGTACTGTAAGAGAGAAAATTAGATGGCAGGATTCAAAGGCAAACCCGAAGATGACTGGGCGACATGATACAATGGCAAGGGAAACAGGGAATTGAAGGCAAAGAGTCCTGCAGTCATTGCTTATGGCTTTCGATGCTAATGCAAGCGTCACCTCAGCGGTATATGACCTCGATTATTGATAAAGACCGTCTCACGTTGCAAAGCCGAGGCCGCACGAAGGGCCAACAAGTTCAACTCCTTTCGTCACTCTATATACTTGATTCGGCTCTGAACTGAGGCCATTACCCCCAATCGTGGGTTGATCGGAAACCCGGACTCGATGTTCTCGGGTCTACGGACTGTCTGCCGAAGATTGCCGGTCGAGGATCCCCGTTCCGGATGAAGGTAAAACGGACAGGCGGGATCGCGACGCCCAGCTCGGTTTCACTAAAGGATGTGTTACCAAGGAGAGAATCCACACTGATTGTGGTCTAGGCCCAGACCGACAATGCCTAGCTAAGTAAGTGAGACCTCTCGGCGTGGCTGTAATGCCTTGTCATCCCCGTACATGAGATAGAGTCGCCCTGGTTAGACCATCTCACATGCATCTCAATGCAGAGGGAGCCTACTGAGTCATCGCTCGCGATCTCGGAGACGTGGAAGAGGGCCACAACGCGGGGAACAACGGGGAAGTGGGGAACGGCACCTTTTGCTGGCTTCCTATTGCGCTTTTTGTTTCTCTGCATGTTTGATGTGGCCACATGTCATATGGGCAATGATCGTACCTAGGTATTTCTAGGTATCGGCTGTACCGGTTTCGAGGAACTCGCTTGCCTACCTAGTGTGGGTAGTCGGATAGTGGGCGACGAGGCCACACCGAGCCCGTTGAAATATACCGGCGTCCCTGCTGAGCCGGCGCCGATAGGATGCCGTTTGCTCACTGGCCCATTTACTGGAAGTTATGCCTGTGCCGCTTCGTTTCTTCAGATGTAACACAAAGACTGAAGTTGCATGACAGGGAAATTCGGTGTGATGGTGAACCAATAATATTTTCTCAGGTCTGATTGTCCTGGAGATCCCCGGGAGAGACCGGCTTGTTCCGCGATACCACATGCAGCTGTCTGTTAGACTACCTAGATACTATCGCACACCTGGGCCTGCCTACCTAGGTAGGTAGAGGAGGTACGCCTCTAGTGACATGCATTCATTCTCCAACGACAATCCTCATATTTTCGCGACTCCTGTCATGCAATACCTAGATAACTTGCGGTTCTTCCCGCGTGATAGGCTATGTCAATCATATTCGCTGTACCGCATATAGTTGATTACTAGCCAAGGTGGTTCACTCTGTTGCAGTACAGAAGTCGACGTTCTACCGGTATGGTTCTTTCATGGTCTAGTAGACCATCCTAGGCTAGACCTGCCCAGGACTTTCTTGTGATGTGTGACATAAGTCTTATCATGCAAGTCAAAGTTGCAGCATGTGGAGTGAAGAGCTTGTTCTACCTAGGTGCTTCATGACAGCGCCATGTCGCTATGACAGTACCTTAGCTTTCGACATTACGATACTGTGGGGTTGGAAGAAAAGGGGAAACCAGTCATGACTTCCTAAGACAACCAACTGAATTCAGTTAAGATGATCTCTGCCAGTGGACGGCTTGAGATCTTGAGGTAAAATCCAGAACCACAGACCTGTTACTGTTTGAGGTTTTTGCTGTGCCACACCAAGTTATCAAGCGATGTGTCGCCCATGTATTATGCATTGTCGATCCCAGTCAAGACGCTGTTGATATGAGGATCTGTGAGGAACACGAAAGGAGGCCGGTGAGGCAAATCAGATGGAAATGAAGTTAGCTACAGACAGGATAGTGTGCCTACCTAGTGCCTTACGGAGACACGCTTGATTATTGGGTTGTCAGTGGGTATCCGCACGCGGAAGCGCCGCAGGTGGGAGGGTTGAGGATACAAGGAGCGAATTTCGAGATCTGAGCGGGAGAGACAAGCAGTGAAGAAACAAGCGTCCCATCCCGTGGCGGATCTCGGCACGATCTCACGGGATGGGTGGATATGAGATGAGTAGGCGATCGACCTTGCTATCTACATGGCTATACAATATCACAGGTAATTCGCTATCGTTTCTAAAGCGGTTGTGAGACGCGATATCTGTGCCTTTGAGGGGGAGCTCTTTATGCACGATATTAGACTGCCTGATATGGCAATGTGGCACCGATGGACAAATCGTGAAGCGCGGGCCAGCAATTCAGGCATAATGGTAGCGCCCCGAGGAGAAGATCCAGTGGAGGCCGACGACAGAAAATGCAAAACGGAACAAGGCTGCATTGAGCTGGATAGCTAGATGAAGCAGCCATGAAGCTAGTAGGAGGAAGGGAGACGTTTGAGGACGGTGGGGGCGAGCAAGTTCCCGTGTCGAGACCGGCCCTGTAAAGCATCCAAGTATCGACCTTTTCGAGGCAAGCTCAGGGGGAAGGCTGCTAATACCTCCCGCAAGTCTTTACATTTATTGTACGTACTACTAGGTAGTAAGTAATACATGTAATCATATCTTGGAGATTCCTTATTCCTCCTATTCATTCCTCCTTGTTCTGTTCCCGCTTGTCCTGAGGTACAATCTACCTAGGTACTCAGCAATGTCGTAGATACCTCGTGTGTGTTGCTCAGTTGGATCTACATACATAAGTATATGTGTACGGTACTTACAAATAGGTATGCAACATGTATGTACATACACGTGTAGCAGGTAGTATGTAGGTAGTATGCAGATGCCCAAAGCCCACAAGCGATTCATCTCACCCCATGCTGTCGAGGCCCGCCGAGGCCGGGCCCATTTGTTTCGTCTCCCACCCACGCGGCGCGGGCGGCGATCGGAAGAAATCGGGGACTTGCAGGATGGATTCCTACAGGGGTCCATGCAACCTAGCAGTACCTAAGTAGGTGGTGTACAAGGGCATTTGTACTTGTCGGTACTCCTACGTGTGATTAGTGTAGTGCGCTAAAATCCGCTGCTAAATTTGGCCCATTACAATATCTGGCGTGATTCTGGAACCCTTCCTTCTTTGGTCTACTTAGCGTTGTAAGTATGTACACTACGTGAAGCTCTTCCCCAGGTC
This sequence comes from Xylaria bambusicola, assembly GCF_022495145.1. Lineage (NCBI taxonomy): Eukaryota > Fungi > Ascomycota > Sordariomycetes > Xylariales > Xylariaceae > Xylaria > Xylaria bambusicola. Next base: position 1,291,748 of record NW_025953557.1, on the reverse strand, counting down.
TGCTCAGGTAAACCAAGCGCTTGTAAGGAATCCTACTTACACTACATGCACCTACAGTAGGTTGATTCAAGGGGCAATAAGCATCGTCAACGACAACAACAACAACAACAACAACAACAACAACAGAATGAGTTGGATACGGTAGTCGAGTTGTCGGCTACACCAACATTCTAATGTTGTGTCATAGCACAAGATCACGGGGGCGCTGTCTTCGTGTATAAGGACATAAGTACTACTAGTAGATGCATAATACCCATCCATACCTTCTCTGTACCTTAGGCTACGTACTTAGCTCCGAACATACCTACATACTTAGAAGGTACCTTACCTAGGTTCCTAGGTATACTCCAAATGCACATGGATTTCAGAACGGGAGCTGCAATGTTTTAAACGAGAAAAGACAACCAGAAAATAATCAACCTCGCTACTTACGTTTATCCACTGTTATATATACTATAAGTAGAGTAGTAGAGGAGTAGTAGACTCGTTGCGGAATAAAGACAGTTGGAGTTCAATTATCTAGCGCTTGCTAGCTACAGTACCTACCACCCCGGCCTATCCTTTGATGTCCCCCTTCTGTAGTGGTATCCTCTATCGTGCAGTAGCTCTGTTGCAGCGTCCGTACACTACGTCTCCTCCCCGAGCTCCCCACGGCTGTCTTGCCGGTAATTTTGGGGAACCTCGAAAGAAAACCTCCTAACCGTCATAGCACATACATAGTCCATAAAGAAATGCGATGCTGTTCTGCTATCTCACTTTAAAACCTGGACCTATGTCCAAGGTATCGTGATGGGACATAATTTCCAGTACACTCATAGTGAGAGGCAAATGCACACTAGAAATGAACACGTAAGGCCCTAAGTGGTCAGTCATCATATAAGTAAGTAGCACTATGTAGGCCTGTGGGAGTAGAAGAAGTGGAAGAAGTGGAAGCTGGTTAAAAAAAAAAAAGTAATTTCGTGCAGGGATATGCCATCGTCAGCTGCTCCGAATGAATTTTCTTCTCTCTCCATCTCGTCTCCCCCTTCGCACCCCCTTTCTCTGACAGCTGGGGAAACCAATAGCTAAGACTGCCTACTTTTCCTATCCAGATATCCTTTGACAATTGTCCATGTATATATGTATCACTGAGCAGTGGACATGTCCTGCTATCTACTTATACATGATCCTATATAGGTACACCCATCGGACCGGAACTTGCATCTGTTTGCATGCACCAAACAACTATCTATCTACCTATGTTTTGACTTGAATATATATTCCCATGTACAAGCTGGCGGCCCTTCCGGTATAAGATATAATATCGTCGTCGGGAGTTGGTACGCCCGCTTCCGTGAGTACCTATCGTAGGACCGTATCCACCGACATGTTTGCCTTAAGTACACATACGCATACGAGTTGTTGTACTCATGTGAACTGCCATTCCTACTGCAAGAATAATCGTAATATTTGCTTCCTCGTCTCCCCATCATACAAGGATGCAGGTAGGTAGAACGGACGGTGTGCCATGACCGCTACGCTACCTAGTACTACATACAGTACACTACCGCGCATCCATACAACATGTAATGTAGCGCAGTGTAAGTAGCTACTTCGTAGGTAAGGTAAGGTTGAGTGAGACTGGATGACAGGACAATCCCTCTAGTTCCCGACGCCGGCGGCCGGCCCCAACAAAATTTCTGTCGACCGGTGACTTATTAGTCAAGCGATCCTCACAAAAAAGAGATGACTGTGCCATGTCGCGAGATGACTTTGGGCATCAATTGGAATTTCCACGTAAACGACGCGGATTTTTCGGAGATTGGCATGTTCAGACCTTCTCAAACCTTTGATCAGTTGACGTCTTCTCCAATTCCTGATTCTCGCCCCAACCCCAATTTCTCCATATTGGTAAAGTTGCCTGTTGCCGTTCTGGGACGTTGGCCCTCTTGGACTGTCCCCTGTTACTATTGCCATCTTGGAGACCCGGACCTGGGCAATACGCGACCCTAAGTAAGTAAGCCTGCAAGTACCGATCTTACCTTGGGGGAACAGCAACAACCTTTTGTTTGGCTGGTACCCGTAAGTACCTTTTCGGTGTCATCGTCGTCGCCACCGCCGCCGTCGCCGTCGCCGCGGGCGCGGCCATTGTCGTTGTCGTTGTCGACGTTCGTTGGTATCATCTGAAGTCCCAACACCGAGCTGGCTAGGGATGATACTTGTTCGTTCCATCTCCCATGCCCTATACTGCGCCGAGATTCCCCAGTCCACGTGCTTCGTTTCTCGCAGCTGGGCGGCGTTTGTGTGGAGGGTTTGAAACTGGGACGAAACTACGGGAGTGCCCTTTTCCTCAGCTTAGCACTTACTTACTACGCCCCTGTCGTAGGATCCCAGAAGATGGCGAAACTTTGCAGTCTCACATCTAGGACATCCAAAACAAGGGTCTTCGGTCCGCCACCTCGTACTGCAACCGGGTTGTTATTATTAAGAAGCCCACCTGCACCTGGACCTGCTGCTCATAAGACCGGACGATGCAGCGCAAATCTTACTTTCATCCCCAGCTCCTATTATCCGTCGTCAGGTCACATTGCACACTACCACCACCAGCAGCACCGCCGCCGCAGCAGCACCACCAGCAGCACAAGCCAGCGCCATTCCGAACCTTGTCCATCTTGTTCCGGACTTTTCTCTAGCACCACTCCAGTCCGAAAGTGGCAACCCCCAGTGACGGCCATCTCCATCTCGCACCCATCAGGCCCAGCGGACCCAGCAGACCCAGCAGGGCCATCACCTGCAGCCACCGAGCAGCCTAGTGCCGCTAATCCTAGCCCCAGTCGCCCAACTCCAAGTCCGCACCCAGCAGCTGGTCTCTTTTCTCGGCGCCCACGACGACCAATGGCGTATAATACATACAGCACAGCCGCCTCAGATATATCGACTCCTCGCTCAACCTCTCCTTCGTCTGTGTTTTCCGGACGCTCTTCTCACACTTCTGTCGCTAGCAAACGACTCTCCTTGTCATTACAGCGAAGGCAGTCTGCCTTCAATCCCATGTCCTCAGTTGATATTGCTTCTATCGAACAGCGTATGAAAATGGCCGCTCTCGACGGATTAAGAGGCTACGCCCAAGACCACTATGGTGAGGTCAAACAGGATCACCCAACAGAGTATACGCCAAAGTCAGCCGCTGGCGGCTACCAAGTCCTGCGAGAGCCTCTTTGGAATAAAGGTGTGTGCATCTTGAAGCTCTGTTAAATGTTAGCTTTCTACGAAAATCAGGAGCTTCCTCCCTTCCCACCTCTACGTATATCTTGATAGCCTCCCCGTGCATCCTACTAACGTCATCCATCATCAAGGCCTTTCGTTCACACCTGAGGAGCGTGTATCGAAAAACTTGACGGGTTTGCTTCCGCATGCCATGGAGAACACCGATACCCAGGTCGAGAGGTGTATGAAGATGATCCGTTCGCGGTCGACGCCGATTGACAAATATCTGTACCTGTCTTCGCTCAAGAGCCAGAATCTTGACCTCTTTTACCGAGTTCTCATTGACAATGTCCGTGATCTCATGCCATTGGTCTATACACCTACTATCGGCGACGTCTGCTTGCAATATTCTACGCTCTACACTCGACCAGAAGCTCTGTACATCTCAATTAAACAGCGAAAGTCAATCCGAACGATCCTGCGGAATTGGCCTCATCTCAACCCCGAGATCTGCGTCGTAACAGATGGATCTCGCATTCTGGGTCTAGGTGATCTTGGTGTAAACGGCGTCGGCATTTCCGTGAGTGCTCTTCTTTACTCCGGGGCTCGAATTGGGATAGGTTTATCTTGAATTAAGATACTAACAATAGATAATAGATTGGAAAGCTTGCGCTATACACTGGAGCGGCAGGAATCCACCCCGAGAAGACGCTTCCTATCGTATTAGATGCCGGCACGGCCAATGAGGACAACCTCAGAGACCCTCTCTACCTTGGTCTCCGAGCTAAGCGTCCCTCTCCCGACGTGATGCAGGAGTTCATGGATGAGTTTATGGAGGCTGCAAGTGATGTCTTTCCGGAGATGCTTATACAATTTGAGGATTTTGAAACCGAAAAGGCATTTAACTACCTTTCCCGTTATCGGGATCAGTACAAGTGCTTCAACGACGACATTCAGGGAACTGGTGCCGTCGTGCTCGGCGGGTAAGTCACAGCGGACATCGTTTACCGGAAAATCAATCCGCTAACGTATATATACAGTTATATCGGTGCTGTGAACCCGTCTAACGTACCTCTTGACGACCAGCGCCTGGTTTTCATGGGTGCTGGTTCTGCTGGCGTGGGTGTTGCTAAGCAGATGGTCGAGTATTACACTCGCCGTGGGCTGTCAGAGCAAGCCGCTAAGGACAAGTTCTGGCTTGTCGATACCAAGGGTCTTGTGACCTGGGACAGAGGCGATAAACTGCCAGAGCACAAAAAATATTTCGCACGGTCAGACAACAATGGTCACCAGTTCCGCACCTTGGAAGAGGTGATAGAATATGTAAGGCCATCGGCGCTTGTCGGATTGACGGCTACTTTCGGCGTCTTCACCGAATCAGTTGTTCGTGCTCTCAAAGCATCTGTCGATGCGGGCGGCTCGGGTCGACGGCCCATTCTATTCCCTCTCAGTAACCCGCTCACCAAGGCAGAGTGCACATTCGAGCAAGCTGTTCAATGGACTGAGGGCACTGTCATATTTGCCTCTGGCTCACCATTCTCACCTTTCGCCGTGAAGTCGGGTGATGCTGCAGTCACTTACTGGCCCAACCAAGGTAACAATGTCTACGTGTTCCCTGGTCTCGGTCTTGGTGCCATCTTGGCCAAGGCTTCCAAGATCACAGATGAGATGGTATATATGTCGGCAGCCTCACTTGCGGAATCCCTCAATGCAGAGGAGATTCAGAAGGGTCTGATCTACCCTCGCATAGAACGAGTGCGTGATGCTAGTCTCGTCGTGGCCCGCGAGGTGATGAAGGCGGCCCGGAGAGAAGGTGTCAGCATGCTTCCCGAAGAACAGTGGGTTGAGTGGGAAGAATGGGGTGATGTTGCCTTGACCAAGTACATCAAGGATAGGGTCTATGATCCTCTCAAGTAAGCTATCCAACATGCACTGCGTGTTTGCGTTGCATTTGATCCGGAAGCCAATACCCACGCGTCATGATTCACTATCATCGTCAATTTCGGCGTTCTTCGGTCTGAATATCGTTACATATCATTTTCTTAATATCGCTTTCATTCGATTATAATGATTGACTTTTATACCTAAAGGCCACCCGAGGAAGAAGTTGCCGCTGGCCTTGAATAAAATCAAGAGCGCGCACTTGCAGCAGAGACGTAGCATCTCAGCTGAGACAGAACAGAAAGTAGAAGAGCGGGGAGAGGGAGACGAAGAATAATGGGAGGATGAATGATATAAAGAGTACAAATTAGATTTGAATTAAAGGGAAAACGTCCATAGACGACGGCATTAGACGAGAGGCGCCCTAGGCCCCGGTTATAAAACAAAATGCATTCCTTTACCTTCTCAAATTTTACCTCGACTGCAAATCATTGACAGTGGTTTTATGCGAGTTCAATTGACGATCCCTCATTGACGACAGCTAACCTGTAGTCTGGTCGTAGTCTGGTCTGAATTGTCTCAATCGCAATGCCCGAAGCTCGTCCAAAGGCTCCGCTTCCCCGGATTTCCTAATCTGTCCGACAAGGGTGAGTTCAGCCAATAGAACAGTAGTTCACATTGGCTCACAAGCCAAGAATGGCCGGCCTGTCTTTCGTTGGTTTTGAAGGATTTCCAAGTATACCTAGATATTACGAAGTAGTAGTAGTCTATGGAGGTGTTACTTGTCCTTGTCGAATCAGTGATGCGAGAATTGTGCGTCAACCTCAACATTAGCCGAGCGGCTCAACCTATACCATGCCAACCCCTCTTCCCATCTCCCCTTGCCATTCTACTCTATTTTTTCCTCGAATGATGTAGCATCCCATGTTTTTTTCAAACTGCGCGCTCATGGCTGGCGCTGCAGCATCACCTCTCCCGATCCAAGGAGCGTGAAGCTGAGCTCCGCTCTCGGTTGAATAGGTACCTAGGCGGCAGCACCTGGGTGCTCTCCTCGGGAACTATGGCTTCTATCTTCTGACACAGAATGTTGGTCGTTTCATGTATATCGTACCAAGAGACTTTGGCCTTCGCTAAGTTGTGACAAAGTCTCGTTATCAACATTCGGGAATCCTCCCATCTTGATCAGGACAAGATAGAGAGGCAAGCAAAATCTTCCCGAGACAAGCTGAAACGAGAGCCCTATTACCAAAAAAATTTAACCATCGTATGCAAAGCACCGTTGCGATGAGAGCCCTCGTCCTCCTCGTCGGCATCCTTCCGGCGCTTGCCCGCGCCGCCCTAAACGTGACGGGATCAACGTGTACCGTGACGCCGCTCCCAGCGACCGGGAACACAGAACCGGACGACACGCCGCAGATTCTACAGGCCTTCGAGCAATGCGGAACGAATGGCAAAATTGTGCTGACGGAGGGTCTGTTCCACATCGGTCAGGTGATGGACACGCTGTCCTTCAATAACGTCGACATCGAGATCCACGGCACGCTCCGCTGGTCGTCGAACATCCAGTTAGTCCTCTAGAGTCATTTATTTCCCCCTTTATGCCGGTCTCGGACCACATTGCTCCCTCATACTCCCAAAAAAACGGTGTTGAATTATTACATTGTTTAGTAACTACTGACTCCGGCGTGTAAACAGGTATTGGCTACGCAGCAGCCTTCCTGTTACCTATGCTGCGCGTAGCACTGCCTGGCGCGTGGGTGGCACGGATATTCGTATTCGCGGTTTCGGAAAGGCCCTGTTCGATGGCCAGGGCCGTATGTATTTTCACCAGTTATCTTCCTGTTATAGCAACCTAAGAAGGCAAGACTCGCCTTTGAGGGTATCCTGTATGGGGAGCGTACAGAGCTCCTAAAATCCCCGTCTATGTTACCTTGAAGAGTGATTACTGACTCTAGGGATAACAGAGCTGTGGTATGATCAGAACCGCAGCCAGAGTAATCAGAAAGGGCGCCCGATAAGTTTGACGCTTTGGCATGCAAGAAATGTCCTCCTTGATGGAATCACGTGGCGTCAGAGCCAGTTTTGGCGTGAGTTTCCTCTCCTTCCGCCCCTCTTTCGACATGGCATCTGGGTTTTTGGATGTGTAAGTACATGAACACAGGAGAGTGACATAGGGCACCTGCGTATGGTATAGCTTGTACTTAAAGACTTCTAAAAGGGTGCCCAGTCTTGGCTATGAATGGGCTCGCGAAGATTGCAGAAGAGGGGTAGCGAAACCAGTCATAGAATTTACGGCAGACCACGACACTGCTACTGCTCTCCCCGGTCAGTGAATTGAGCTGACGCTGGTTGCTTCTTCATAGACACTTTCGTTGCCTACAGCGAGAACATTACTATGACGAACCTGGATATGAATGCGACAAGCAACAGCCAATGGAGTACGGTGAACACAGACGGGATAGACACGGTCAGTCACAATGGAACCATTTCAAGCTCTCGTTCCACTATAATTGTGGACGGCGACAAGTAAACTAAATACTCGTGTATATCAGTGGAATTCTAATAACATCTTCCTTCAAAACTGGACTGTGACCTGCGGCGACGTAAGCACCCCTTCGTTTCCTTTACCTGCTCAGCAGAGTGATCACTACAAGAGCAGACACACTCAGCACACTGAATCTTCTCTGAGTAACTAATCCTCCGTCACTAGGACTGCATCAGTATGAAAGGCAACAGCAGCAACGTCCACATCTCCAACGTTCATTGCTACGAGTCCGGGTGTGCCGTGATCGGGTCAATGGGCTCGAACGCAGCGCAGCCTGAGTACGTCTCTAACATCTACTACGACAACTTCACCTGCACGCACAGCTCCAACGCGGCCTGGATCAAGACGTACTCGGGCACTGGGTACGTGCATAACGTAACATTTGCCAATTTCAAGTTCCAGGACGTCAACCAGCCCATCTACGTGACGCCGGTAAGTATGCGGTTTGAGAAGAAAAAGAACCCTCCCCCCCCCCTCCATATATATATAATTTTCAAGAAAAAGATAAGTGAAAGTAACAAATCGCGAGAGAGAAGACCGAGGAATACCCAGTTGACTGACTTCTATTGCTCAAGTGTATCTATGGATCGTCTGGCTGCGACTCCTCGCGGCTGAAGATAAGCGACGTCCGCTGGATCAACATAACAGGCACCAGCCGGTACAACATTGCCAGCGCGATACACTGCTCAAGCGCGTCTCCCGTATGATATACCTAGTTCTTCCGACTATTATCTAGGATTATTCTGTCCTTTTCTTTCTTTCTATTGTCTATATCACTTTTAGCAACCCCGGCAGGAAATCTATAGCTAATCCTGGATCCCCCTCCCTAAACAGAAAAAAAAGAAACACCCCCTTCAGAATAACGCCCGCATAGTCTACGTAATAATAACTGACTGACTAATTCGGATTATACTTTCTCATCACAGTGCGATGGCTTCCGTTTCGAGAACGTCAACATCACGAACAAAGACGGCCGAACGACGGATAAGTATCTCTGCTCGAACATCGCCAACCAGGCGCAGTCCGGTATCCCCTGCACGGGGACTTGTCCGGCTAGTTGGCCTCAGCAGTTGAGTGGAAATAGTTAAACTACCAGCATGGACTGCATCGAATCGAAATCAGTGAGCGTGGTTATTCGCGGCCGGACGAATGATGGCAGGATGGTACCGAGAGAAACAGCGCTGGGATAATGGGTTAAGGAACTTCGTGCTTGGAATTAGCTGCTAGACAAGTGCATAATTCTGTAAATTCCTTTTATGCTGCTTCCCAAGTATAAAAGATTATATCGGAGATGGCAATGAGTAGGTATCCCTAGCTCAATCTGCCCTCATCACCATGGTTTGAATGCAACATAATCTTCCGGTATGATGTACCTATCTACCCGCTTCCGATGCGTATCGCTAGTATAGTTGATAGCACTAGGATTAAACATGTGATGTTAATCTATAAGAATGAATGTCATTATTAGCCATAATCATAAGGTTCGTAATCTCGTTCAAGCCTGTCCTTTCCTAAGTATCCCTTTGTTTGATCCAATTAGGTAGATGGATATGATATGTACATTGTTAGATGTATAGTGTCGTGAGCTGCAGTAAAACGTATTTCCAAACTCATAATCCATGGCAAGAAACGCCTTAGCCGAAACCTTGTCCCGTGGACCCAAACCTTCCAGGTCCACAGGTTCCCGACTACAACCTTATAAGCACCACACTATCGGATTCGCCTAACATCAATTTTTCCGGCCTAGATACCTTGGTCTAAGGTGGCCTTAATATTATCTTTGAAAGAATGACATTAGTGTCTTGGATATTATTCAAACCTCTGCCATTCTCTCAGAATGCGTTCCTGCTCAGTTGGAGTCCAGGGAGTCCTGAGGCTTTGACGTTTGAGAGCTTCAAGACGCGTCTCACACTCCCTCTTCTTATCAGCTCGCTCGTTGACCTTCGCCTTAAGGTACGCCAAATCTTTCCTCATAACGGCCCGATGGAATATACTGCGCATACGATCTGAGTATAGCGTGCAAGTAGCTCTCTCTTTGACTCCAGGCCCATGATGGAAATCCCCGGCAACAGTGAGATCTTCACGACCGTCGAGGAGCGGCTGCACTACCATTAGGAAACATTCGGGGCACACAGACATTGACGGTACAGCCCGCATTGTATGCCACCGTGCGGTGTACAAGATGCGATCTTCGGGACATGGAGGGATTACCGCAAGCTGGCGGATGCGTGTTGCGATCGCTTGGACATTCGGAGCAGACTTGGTTTGGAATGCCCGATCAGCTGCGCCCTCCAGTACGTCAAAGTATAGGAGAAATCGGCCGCGGTCATGCCCGAGGTCGTGATGCATTGCGCAGATACCACGCGTCGGCTCAGCCGGTGAGTCAAGCGGCACAAACAAGCCCGTCAAGCTCGGCAGCAGCGCCTCGACCGTCTTGGCGCACGCGGGGCACACCGTGAACTCCTCGATGAGCCGCTTGGTGGTAGGGTCTTTAATAGAATACCAGATGCGCGATACCTCACGATGCCCTGTGCACGGTTTTACTTGAGCTGCAATCTTGGTCAGACTATGGAACAATCCCAAGTCACGCCTGCCGTACTTGCGCGTGAATAACCATGCAATGCGGTAGTATTCCGACGCACCGAAGTCGCAGGCTAGTGGACGTTCACGCGGCCGGAAAGGCATCAACACAAATTCGTGCGCGAACTCGGTTGACGCGAAGTTCGCGCTATAGCACGACGGGCAGATGTTGAAGTTGTCACATCGTGGTAGCGTTAGCCAGTCCATGTGTCCTGCCTCTTCGCGTGCGCGCGGGCAGTGAGGGATATCTGGGAGCTCGCCAGAATGCATCTCGGTCGAAAACCGTCTGTAAGAACTAAGTGGTGGGTTGATATTGGTATTGCTTTGAGGAGGAGGTTCGAACCTAGGAGGCGGCCATGACGGCTGAGATGGGGTTGGGGCGGATGTAGTTGGAGGTTGCATCCTAGAGTCTGCCCTTGGCGGGGGGTGAGCCGGCGTGTTGCGATGATCAAATGGCAAATTCGAATTTGAAATAGATGCCACAGCCGCATCAACTGGTATTCCATTTCGAGTTTCGTTAAAAGACCCTGTCGACGTGGAAGCGCGAGAGAGCGGTTGCCCGGCGCGATCCTGATCACGAGCAGGTCTCGATTCTCTAGGGAAAGTCGAGCTGCGCGAACTCGAAGAACTCGAGTACGGATCTGAAAGAGATGTCTGCGATAGTCGTGGCGAAGGCAATGGTGATTGTCCCCTAGACTTCCTTCGACCTGAAACCCGTTGTTCAACAGGGGTAGTTAGGTACCCAGCGTTCCCAGGGGGTACAGACGATTTCCTTCGGCGGTGAGGATCGACGCGCACCACAGGCTCATCTTCACTAGAGTAGAATGTATCGTTTTGGTGTGTTGGAGCACGTGCTGACGAGCGCTGCGTGCTAGAGTCGCGGTCAGACTGTGAATTGGTGGAAGACGGTGCCTTGCGGCTCGATCTTGAAGATAGTCGGCCTGCCAACTGACGCGAAGACTCGCAGCTTTCTCTCGAGTCACGCCTCGAGTACTTGGAAAGTTCCGATGTACGGCGTTTCTGGACCGTGGGGCTACGGGCATGGGCTGATTTAGGCTCTCTCTCTTTATATTTGCGATCATTCGCAACATTCTGGTTGCGTTGGTCATTCATGTGAGTTGAGCGATTGCGGGTTTGGGCCTCTGGACTCGACGCTCCTCGGTAATATGAGCGATCCCGCCCGTTGGTTGCGTGTTCAATAATTTCTGGTGTTACCGCCAGCTCGCGAGGAGCTCGGGAAGTTGCGGAGGTGATACGGGGTGAAAAGTAATCCTCGCCACGGTTGTCAACCCTACTAGATTGCTTTGATCGTCGAGTATCATGCAGCGGCGCCTCACTCCCACCATCGGTTATGATGGGAGGAAGATCTCCGGGCCGGCTGGGACGGTATTCCCCTTCAGGCCGTGTCTCCTTTCTGTTGAGTTTCTCGTCGCGGGAGGGGGGTGTTACCTTCTTGCGACAGGTATTTGCTTCGTAAAAGTCTGGTTCTGGATCCGGCTCAGCTGATCGTTCGGTTGATCTGCGATGTTGACCTGTTGTCTTTTCCGGGTCTGATACATCGGACGACCCATCAGATGGATTTGACACGAGCAAAAACCGCCTTTCAGGGTTGTGTTGGTATATCTGGTCTTCCACTGGCAACAATATCGGGTACTGGTCCGGATCCCCGCGATTTGGCGGTTCTTCAGACGGCACACTCGATATAACCGAACCTGCTTCCTTCGCCAGCGCATCATTTTCATCCTCAACACTTGGAGGGGGTGGTTTCTGAGACGCCATATGGTAAGGCATCTTCCTTGGAATCGCCTGGTCGCCTTGGAACGAGTAACTCGATCCACGGGACTTCTCCGATGCGCTGTGATATGAGAAAGAAGAAGGTCAGCCCCACCCGGTGCCCGGCAGATGTTTTGCGCCCGATTTGGAGGCAGTTGACTTTGTAGTACTCACTTCCTTGGATCTGGACTTTTGGCCCTCAAATTCGGCCGGTAGCCTTTTGGCAACAAAGTGTCGACATCGAACTCGGCCATATTGACGCGATTCGCGGATGAGAATGGGAGAAAGCGCTCAGCACATGGCAGCCCGACGCTGAGGGGTAAGTGTTGCAGGAGCGCCGTTCCTTCATACACAGCCTCCTCGCTATCGTCTAGTGATGGCTAAGCCGTCAATGCAATTGCCCAACAGAGGCTAGAGATACAGGGAGAGGAAACAGTAGCGGAACAAACGGGCAGCGAGTGTGGGCTTGCCCGATTCTTCTGAGATGTTTGAATTCAGCAGCCCGGGGATGATGGTTGGTACACAGTAGGTTGATCAGTTGATCGATTGATCGATTGATCGGGTTGGCTAGCTTCGATCTCCCGAGATGGATTCGTCTTTTGATCGCGGGGCCGTCCAGCTTTAACTACCTTCTAGGTACCAGATAGGCCTCGGGAGGGTTAGGTAGGCTAAGTAGCCTGGAGGTATGATGGAACTGCCTCCAGTACCGCCTACCTTAGCTGCCTCAACTGCCTGCCTACCTCAAGTAGGTACTTTGCCTCTTGCTTACAGGCTTACAGTACCGTAGTAAGTATATACCTAGGACTTCTTAGCCTGGTGCTTGGTGCTTGGTGGGGGGCAGTGAGGTGGGGTATGCAGGGACCAGGGCAGCAGGCAGTGCAGGTAAAGTATGGCGGCAGGGCTGGCTGGCATCCGTTGACGCATAGGTAGGTACCTACGTGTAGAAGATTGAAGAGAGGATCTTTTGAGTCAAATCTAAAGATAAAGGGCTGGGTAATAAAGTGGGCAAATAGAGAGGTCTACAAGAAACCGCATCGACACCAGAGCAAGTCTTGCAAGATATTTGCATAGACATATACTCAAGTACAGGTAACGCATCTCCCACTTGACCTGGCCACCCTAATAACCTATATAAAACCCCATTATTTAAATCTTTAATAACTTTACGAATACTAATCGTACGGTTTAATAATTAATACTGTTAAATCCGTTAGTTTGAGAGGAATCCAGAGGTATTTTTTACTATTTTTTAGAAAATTTATTGAGCGAAATATTAAGCAATACGCTAAAGGGGCGCTAAGCAAGGATTAATTTAGCGCTTACTTTAGCGTATTGCTTAATAACTCCGCGAATATAAGTCGTAAAAGTTAGTAAAGGGTACCGTTAAATAGCTCTTTTTATTACGAATCTAATGGTATATTTCATTATTTTATACGATTAATATTTATAGAGTTATTAAATTATCACGTGATTAACGCACCGATATTATTTGTATGGGCTAGGGGGGTGGCCAGGTCAATTGGGTGGCCAGGTCAAGTGGGAGATGCGTTATATATATATATATATATATAATGTAGATGGTTACAAAGGGGCACACGTATAACAAACACTCTCGAGTCACTTGAGTCCATCCACTGATGCTGATGACTGTACGGCCCTGTCGGTTCATGGTTGTTCTTGTCGCCAATCAACAAGACATCTGCATCGATCTGGCGTACATCTGGACTGCTTGAGGGTTACACCTGGATGGATGCACTCGTCTCCCCAAGTATTGTGTGATCGGAGCATGGCGTACACCATGTCAATGATGAACGAGCGTCACCTTCTCCCTCCCAGATCGCCAGAGGGTGGCCAGTCCCTAGTGTCGACACTCGCTATCAATAATGTCTTCTTCCATTGACGAGGCAAAGAGGGACCCCACCTTCCTGTGCGCCGAGGGTGCGGAAGAGCTGCGAGCCGCGAGCTGAGCAACCAACCTACACAGTAAACCAGGGTCCTCCTCTGCGAGCCGCCGCCGCCAGAGTCCGTCGAGATGGACACGCGTGTCATCGCATTACGAGCTTATGTATGTATCACATGTGTCCCGTCTTGGGAGCTCGAAGGGTTAATTTGCCTCCCAGCCTCGCACACTTGGCTTTCTCTCCCAGGATCATCGGTGTTGGCGACGCCCGATATTGCATAGGCGACTTCGCTGCAGATTCCTGCCTGCCTATCTGCCTACCTATCTGCTTACCTACTTAGGCACCCTCTTATCTCGCCCTGGCGGCCTTGCTGGTGCTGGTCTTGGTGTTGGCGTCCCACGGCGCCATTTGTACAGCCTCGGGGCTTCATCCGAATACAAGTCGGGCGAGGTCTACCGTAGACATGTTATGTTTATGTGGTGGTGTGGTCCGAATCTCAAGTTGGAGCTTACGTCCTGTCACAGCGAGTGCAGTGCTCTCTCTGTCTCTCTCTCTCGCTCTCTCTCTTAGTATGGTATGATCAAGCTAGGCAGGTAGCTCCTGGTGTGACTTTGGCGTCCATGATGTGTAGTCTGAAAAGAATAATGCGTTGCGCAGCATGCGTGGCTATCCGTTGCATGCATAAGTACTTATCTCTTGCGTTGACAACTTGTCTTCGTTGACGTTGTGGTGTTGTCGTTGTTGTTGACTGGTACTAAAGGGCAGTGTGGCCCACCTCTCTCTGCCACAGTACTGTGCAAGCACATAGATGCAATGCCAGCAACCCAGGTTCAGAATCTTGCTCTAAAAGAGGAGATCACGCCACAGACAAGAAAAAAGTCTGCAGAAGGCATACTATACATGGGTGCTATATGCAGTTCTCCATCGTACTTTACGCAACCATGCCGACTTAATGTGCAGAAGAGCCGTTCATGTGGATCCAGAACTAGTCCAAAGAAGATACGGGGACAAAACAGAACTCGGATGCATCATGTCATTGCAATGGCAAATTTGATGAGTTGTCCCTCCAAGATCAGAAAGACGAACCCTGACGCCTGCATGTCGGAAGAGGGTGGATAATTCCACGACTGTTTCAGCGGCTGATCGATTTTGATTCTAGAAGCTGCATCTCGCGGGCCGAGTGGTAGGACCACTTCGCACACTAAAGCGGTAACTCTATTCTGGTGACACATTTAGTACCCAAGGTGGCACGGCGTCGTTTTTAATAGATAAGAGCTTCGAGAGCTTCGATTCAATGTCCCCTTGATCGCCATGCATTGCGAATCTTTCGTTGCGGATAAGTGATCTGCCACGGGGCAAAAGCCCACGAGATACAAAGAGTGTAGATTGCCACACAAGTGAACCGCTTCCAGACTCGATTCTGAACTCAAAGATTTTGGACACGCACAAATTGTACTCTTGTTTGCCAAGTTCTTCGTGGCAACTATGAACCAGGTTCACAAAACATGTGTCAGCGTTGCCTCGATGGCAAGTAATGTGTGTAACAGCCCTGTGAGTAGTCAAGAAACTCTGAAATCGACTTCAGGTGTGCCGAGGCACCCTGCAGGATTGGGAGTTATAACTTCTATAGAACACAGCTAACACTAGGATGCCCATGGAGAGTATCACTGGTGCTCGGAGTGGTGCAGATAGTGCGCCTCTGATGATCAACACTCCACTGACGGACGCAAATATAATTGGATTTCCAACCCATGTTCTGTACGTCCTGTACGTAGGATGGGATAGATTTGGCATTTGTTCATCAGCTCTTCGTCTCATGATGATTAGGCCAATAACTGACATCATGTAGCAGAAGAACTTAAGCATCTCTAATATCATATCAGTCCCACCATACACATCGTTGTCCAAGAGGAGGTGAAGGAGAGTATAACCTATCATTGTGAGAAGCCCAGTAAAGCTACCAACCAGTATGAACAATGATGTGAGCATGGCGTTTAACAGCAGTGCGAGCCTGTGGAATATATTAGGACGGAAATGTGGTTCGACCGTGGGCCAGACTCAATGTTGTAGCTCTTTAGTGAAACATACACGGGTACAGAGTGTTCCCACCGTAGCCTACGCGTCAGCCTTACGAAGAGCAAGACAGGAGGTCGGAATGGCCAGGACAGCGCTCGGCGAAAGTAGGCTTCCTCATCTCGTGCGGCACAACAATGCAAGTTCGCCAGTATCGGCGGAAAATAAGCACGCTGTGAAGCTGCTACACAGAGCTTCGCAACGGCAAACAAATTTGCGTTGACAGCGCCCATAGCTGATATAGCCACCACAATGGTGAATATGAGCCCACCCCATGCTCCAATAGTCCGATTTGCAAATTCCTATGGCCTTATCAGTTGGCCTGGATATCTCGGTCCTCGCCGAGCGAGGACAAAAAATAATAACAATAAATACGATGAATGACTGACCACTGCAACTGTTTTGCTGTCTCGGATTACCTCGAAAGGCAAGCAAACGTATAGACTCGCATTCATCAAGAAGAAGCCAGTGATCACTAGTGCCATAGCCCAATGGATTGCCAAGGGTAGATCTTTTCCTGGGTTTTTCATGTCCCCCGCGATGAAACCTGCACTCTCCCAGCCGCCATAGCAGAATAGAGCCGCAAACACGGCTGTAGAAAGGCTCCCAAGCGACCCCCATACATCTGTTACCGGATCCTGTCCGAACCATCCGGTATCCGAGGATGGCACTCCATACCCGTAGCCGAGCACGTAGTTTGTGAACCCGATAGCAACGATGCTGCCGAGGGCAGCAAATTTGAGCACCATAAATACATTAGCGGCCTTTGCTCCTGCGGTCGCACCCAGACAGTTAATGGCCGTTAGTAAAGCTACACAGCCGAGCGCCGCGATCTTGGTAGCCCACGGCCAAATCGGATCAGACGGTTGTAGAGCCTTGAGAAAAAAATCGGCGAAGATAGTAGCGATCACTGCATTACCGCCTGGTCTTACTATGCCGACCCATATCCAAGAAAACAAATATCCTGAATATTCACCCCAGCTGGCTCGTAAGTAATCCTGAATTCCCCCATTGGAGGGCACAAGCAGTCCCAGCTCAACGAACGATGCCGCTCCAGTCCAGACGAGCAAGCCTGCCACGACAAAAATACCTAGAGCCTCTCCAGGGGAACGGACTTGCTGAGCAACTAAACTAGGTGCTGAAAAGATCCCGGACCCAATTTGCAGACTGACAATCAGTGCTAGACAGTCTATTTGGGTCAAAGTCGCCCCCTTGCGTGGAAGTCGAAGCTCGTCGCTATTCTCCGATCTGGGAATAAGTGGTGCATGAGCCGATGGCTGTTCATCAGTCTCACGACGCTGTGGACCATAAGACGGTGTATTAGTTCCTGACATGCCAGCAGAGTGGTCCGTTACACAGCCAATCGTTTGTGAAGCCACTATGTCAGCGATCTGAGCGAGCAAGGAGCTGTGGAATAGCCAATGTGGTACCGCCAGTTCACCCGCAGGGACTAGGGACATATGGGACCTAAACGATGCGTGTACTAGGAGAGCAGTTGAGATGTTCTCTCGGTTCTTTGAAGATTCCCATTTACTTGTTGCAATCCTAGCTAGACCCATAGTCGTGCATGGTTTCATTGGGAAACAGGGATAGAGCATGCTTACTAATATCTATCTAAGTATGTCGTTATCCAACTAATGTAGCATGGTTTTAAAATCAGAAAAGGGCTTGGCGACACTGCAGTAGGTATGTTTGATCTGATGTTGCTATCATGGCATAGCCAGCTATGTATGTACTAAAACTTACATATCGTATGCCAGGTCAGTTACGGGTGACAAGCAAGCAGGACACCAGTGCATATAGGATGGCTCAAAAGGCACGTGAGTTTTCTTTCCTATGACTTGCCCTGTCGGCATTTCCCAATTTCAACGGGGGTTTGACATGCGTGGACAGCAGGGAAGTACTTTCTAGCCCAGCAGTTGACTAAAGGACTGTGACCACAGGATGCTAGTGAAGACTGGTCAGTAGCAGCTAGAATATCCCGTTGTTGGTGTGAATTAAGAGCGTTGATTAGATACGGTTGCGTATGCATCTTTTTCTGTGCTAGGGAAATCTTAGTCGACAAGGAATTCTTCTATATCCTTATCCTCCTGTTCGTCGAGCGTCTCTTGCAGCCGCTTCTCCTCAGCGTCTAGAAGCTGTTTGATCATGTTCCGTTGCCGTTTCCGCGCTTTTTTGCCCCAATCTGCCGCCGTTGCCTCCCCTTGTGCGTCGTCATCATCATCATCGTCACTTTCGTCGGGAATACCAAGCTCGCCGCGGAGCTGATTGGGGGAAATTTCGGCCACTTCTTGTTGGGCTTTCTCAAATTGCTTCTCTTGATGTTTCGCACCCAGCTTAATGATATATGGGCGTAAAAGCGCATAGGCGCCAACAATGGCGATTAAACGAATCCATTGCTGTGCTGTCATGTTGGTGATGGACCCGCCGACATTGGTGGCCATGCGGTCCGAGATCAAAGAGACTAAATTCCATACAGTCTCGCCTAGGTGGACGAATAGCCCCGCAAGTTCCTCCGCCATGGCTGTAGCAATCGTATTGTCTTTTAGAGCCGAATATGTAACAGGAAGAGAACAGCGCGTAGTTCGTTGCGTGGTGGTACGCGTAGAATGTATGAACTTGCTGCGAGTCGGTTATCGCAGGCTCGGAAAGTTTGAGTACAGAACAAATGAGGTGATTAGAAAATTGTATCCGAGAAGGGAAGAATTAAATATGCTAACATATATTATAGACACAAGAAATGGCTGAAGACGTTGGTGAAATCTTGGGGATTTAGATTTTGCGAACGAGGGATAAAACAAAACTGCTCGGCATCTTTGGATCAGCTCCTGTGGGTCCGTTTAGTAGGTACCTCATCTCCCTACGTAGGTACCTTATGTAGGTAGATAAGTTACCCACTATACTTGTAGAGCCAAGTACTTCTACCCCTTAGATACCAACGTATTTACAGAAAGGGAACCTGCGGAGAAGTAAAGTTCTTATCGCCATCAATCGCAGCATGTACATGTGTACACCGCAAGCTTCAAAGTTCGATGCCCACTTGTTAAAGGGTTACAGTAGTTACTCGACGCGGTCATCATGAGCCAATAGATTAAGCAGGTAGCAGCATCTGACAAAGGCACCATTCGCCAACTGCGCTCGCATTGATGCTTCAAGGCTTTGTTCTGCACGATACATGAACACCCCCCCCCCCCCCCCCCCCCAAGATAATGGCAGACAAATCCGATGAGGACGTCCAGGAAGTAAGTAAACCGGCGAACACGCGGTCTACTGTCAACAAGTGAGAGCCTTAGCACTGACGACGCGTCCCATGTCTTCAGAGACTAAAGGCTGCGTTGTGGTTCGCAGTTGGCAAAATGGTGGACGAGGAGACGCTGCGTAGAAACCGCAACGTGACTCCCCAGTTCATCGGAGCTTTGACAGAAATGGTTTGGACCCAAATCGGTGTGTTGTCTCGATATCCTACGTACTACCAACTTGATGACTAATATAGAGCTAGAAAATGTAGCTCTGGACCTGGAGAGCTTTAGTCGACACGCAGGGCGCTCAACCGTCACCACCGACGATGTCCTGCTGCTCGCTAGGAGGAACGGGGATCTACACAACATTATCAAGGATTTTGTAGACAAAGAAAAGGCTGCAAAGGCAAAAGGGAAATCTAAATGATGAGGGCGCACTGTCACTTGCCAACATCATAATCCTGCGCCAGGGAACGGTAAGAAGCGAATGCTATTGAACTTGAGGCAATCAACAGCGATGAAAAATACACCTACACCGGCATCGGCACGTGCTTAGGACATTTTGATCTCGGAAATGCCGCCTTGGTGTCAATAGACCACGAGAGACACGCGCAGGCTATCCTCGATCTTAGTTGCAAGCTTTAGAAGAGAATCGATTCCCAAACGAATATCTCAACTTAGCACTACGCAGAGCGCTAGAAGTCACCCTGCGCAATCATTAGGCATCCACCATACTCTACATTAAAGAGCATTACAAGAATTC
The DNA here is from genome assembly GCF_022495145.1 of Xylaria bambusicola. NCBI lineage: Eukaryota > Fungi > Ascomycota > Sordariomycetes > Xylariales > Xylariaceae > Xylaria > Xylaria bambusicola. The sequence continues at coordinate 1,271,807 of NW_025953557.1, read as the reverse complement.
TGTGCCAATGAACTCACTCCTCTACATAGTGTATGTGACGTCGCAATAACGCCATTCTCTTCTGTGTTCACCAGTATCTGGACCACGACCAACTACTTAAACTACTCCGTAAGCCATTCAATGTGAGACCTAGAGCAGTGGATTGAGATAATATCGTTGCTGTACATAGTACATCCTTAGATAGGTAAAATAGTTCACCCAGCGCTCTACCCAGAGCAAAGATCAGGGTCCCAGAGTGGGTCCAACAAGAAATGTCCGGTTTACCCATTGAGAGGCATGGCTCACCAAGACCCTATAACTTTGAAAGCCTGGGAAACAGCCAACTAGATTAATATACCTATAAGAATTAAATCAGTAATGGTGATTACGATATTAAAATGCTTCGTGTTAACTATATATTTTTTCCATTTTATTTAAGTATTCTAAAGCTGTTTAAACTTATAAAGTCTTGGTGAGCCATACCTTTCAATGGGTAAACCGGACATTTCTTGTTGGACCCACTCTGAGGGTCCTATACACCAGCTTGGTGGCTAGGACACCTAGAGTGACGTATGCATGTGGCTTTGACCAAGGCTCGGCGAATAGGCTACGCCGCTGACTCGTTAGTCTCGGCACTTGATGTCATGGGCACCTGCCGGTTGCCGGCTGCCGGTTGCAGGCGCAGGAGCAAAGCCACCATTTGCGTCTGACACCGGAAGCTAGAGGAAGATTGACGTTCTCGATATCTCTTTATCCGCGAAAAGTAGGTCGGCGGGAGGGTGGCTTTCATCATTCGTCATCGAGGCAACCCATCGTTGTGACGGTGGCAGAACCGCATAAGGAGGCTTAAGGAGAGAATAGGTACCGATTCTACTACCACTTACTTAGTACATCGCTGTACGTAGTAAGTAGCTATTACCGTTTATGCGATCCTGGAATTGCACCACTACCGTACATGTGATCTGTGATCGACCGACTGTCTCGGACATCTATTGGGTCATCATTACTTACTATAGGTAACTTTAATACCTGCACCGCTTCCCCACGTATTTCCACCAGTCCACTATCCCTCGCACACTCCTGTACACCTTTATATATCTTGTCGTTACGTTTTCCAAACTACTTCTTTGTACCACCTCTCTTCATCTCCAATTCTCTCGCGACGCTACAATCAAGACGTCAAGATCACTGTGTGTGTCTCAAACGAGGACAATTACGTCGTGCGGTCATCTTCCTCAACATGGGAGCTAAATCAGGACTGGCCTTAAAGGCCTTACAGTGGTTTGTGCGCGGTATACAGTTTGGGAGCTGTGCAGTTGCCTTAGCTCTCTTCTCATATTTCCTTGCCGTTGCCGCGCAACATAATTACAGAATCCCTACGTGGTCGAAGGCGGTTGAGGGCATAGCAGGTGTAGGTGTTTTATACACATTACTTGGCCTGTTATTGCTCTGTTGTGTTGCTGGCCATCCGTTCGCATCGGCCATTGCAATTATTCTTGATATCGCCTTCATAGGGGCTTTCATATACGTCGCGCAGGCGAATCGAGGCGGCGCTAGCTCATGTCGAGGCACTGTTAGTACAGTCTTCGGCAGACGTCCAGCATCGGATCATCTAGGATCTGGATTGCCCAGCTATCATACCATTTGCCAAATGCACAGCGCTGTTCTAGCGGTTTCAATTATTGCCATGTGAGTACTATCTTCTCTGTTGCCAATCCCAAGAATTGAGACTCATTTGATATATAGTGTCTTCTTCCTCATATCTGCCTTTCTCGAGGTTGTTCTCGTTCGTCACCGACGCAAGGAGTCTCGCTTCGGCCCTAGTCCTGCCAACAACTATACTTCTGGCTACGGTGGGCGAGGTGGATTCTTCAGTCGTTTCCGCCGCCGCAAAGGCAGCTCTGAAGAGGAAGCTATCAATCCTAACCAACTCCCTGAACGTATGTATCCACGGAATCTTTACGCAGTCAGTGCTAAGGGGGGATCTTAAGCATCAAATCGCTTAAGCGTGACTTGGTTCCCACCCTTAAAGCCACTACGTTTGCTACGATGAACACCGCTAACCTATGCGTTTAATAGACACTCACCCCGATCAAGTCCGTCCGAGTTATAATACCGAGAGTACAGCTGGTGGCGCGCATTACAACAAATACGGCGAGTCCGGCTTCCAACATGATGGGCAGACGGCATATCCCAACCGAACTTCCTATCCAGCTGGCGGTCAACAATATGGTGACGGCACTTACGGCCGCTAAAGCATCGACAAGCTCCCAAGTTAAGTGCGCCACAACGAATGATTCATTTAGGACTATGAAATGGTTGGAACAATTGATACCTTGGGCGGGTATGGATATTTGATGTGCTATGTGTGGCTAATCATGATGTAAATGAAACAAAAGGGGTCTCGAAATTTGTATGAATAGGATGAGCGTTATTGGTTAAATTAATGTTATTAATAATGTCCATGATAGGTCGTCTTTAATGGCTGTAATAATTTCCCTAATGCTGCATTTTGTTCTTGGTGGTGGGAAGTATTGGTCCTAGGCGCAGTCCAATGTGGTTTTACTTTGTATTCTAGCTATGTTTCTCGTCAGGCATATGTAGTGTGATTGGGGCTGGCACTAGTATGTTTGAGAGCTGTATAAACCATCGGACCTACTTCGCTGATAGTGGTTGGAAGTTGCTGACACTGTATATTCCAATTTGATACTTTGCACTATACACTCAATGTGCCCTTTGTGCTTGGCACCTCTCCTTCCTTACCAGGAATACGTGTTGTCGCGTTGCGGACGGCAACGGCGAAGGCCTTGAAGGCACTCTCGGCCCGGTGGTGATCGTTTTCACCACGGAGACAGTCCACGTGCAACGTGATTCGCGCAGCCTGCGCGAAACTCTGAAAGCAATGTGGCAGCATCTCTGTACTGAGGTCCCCAATCTTCTCGCGCTTAAGACCGAGGTCCGTCACGCAGAAGGGTCGGTTCGACAGGTCGACTACTGCGCGCGAAAGAGCCTCGTCCAGGGGCGCATAGGCGTACCCAAAGCGTGCGAGGCCTGTGGCTGAGCCCAGCGCCGTTGCGAATGCATATCCCAGTGCTAGACAAACGTCTTCGGCTGTGTGATGGTCGTCAACTGCGGAGTTGATTAGTAGTTGCATGCTTGTCCTAAATCAACTATGAGAGTTCGCTTCTATTCACTCCATGCGCTCTTCTGGCTCCAAGGCCCGCCCCCATGGCAGATTACTGTGCAGCGAGGTACATGGAGAGCTGGTCGTCTAAAGTGAAAATGACAAAGTGAACATACTATGTAAGTCGCCCTTGCACGCCAGCACCAAGCTCCAGCCGGCGTGCTTTGCTAGAGCGTGCAACATGTGGTCTAGGAAGCCGATACCTGTGTTGATACTGATGGTTTGCGACTTGCTGGCCTGGCTAGCATGGCCCTCCTCTGTTGCAGCCTTCAGCCGAGCGTCGGTATCAGGTGGGAATCCACCTCCATCCAGGTTCAGTGATAGCTGTATTTTGGTCTCGTTGGTGTCTCGAGCAAGAGCGGCCCAGCGAGGTTTCACAGTGGACCCCATCGTCGACACAAATGGGGGGGATATAAAATCAATGTCGAGGGTAAAGATCTCTGAGATAGTGACGAGAGGCAATAACGTCTTGTGGACAAATAAATTGTCAGTTTCTTAGCAGTAACTTACCACTTCCACTTATTTTTTTACATTGAGACATTCCGAGCATCGGTCTTGAGAGCCAGGCTAGAAGCTTAAGGCTTACAACCGACCAACCAGCCGAAGTCCATTACCATCATTCCTTGCAGATAAGTACCTAGATACCATTCGTTGCCACCTTGAGCTGTGCTAGCAGCCTAGCACCGGCCCTAGATCTTGTACCGCATACACTCGAAAAACTCGAACAACACTAGTAACGCCACTGCAGGGATGCTCTCGCTAGATTATCCATATTAGGCAAGCAACTTTGTTAATGAACGCTACTAAAAGTTGCTCCTATTAGATGTTAGTTAGGCTTTATACCCTTTTATAAGTTATAGAAAAGCTAATAAATGGTAGAATTGTAAAAATAACGCTGTTTTTGCTATTTTTGCTATTTCCGCTATTTTCTTTATTTTCTTTATTTTTGCTATATTATAGCCAATTCTTTAATAGCGTTAAGAAAATGCTATTTTTGCTATATTATAGCTAGTTCTTTAATAACATTAAAAAAAATATTAAAAATATTATTTTTAATTACTTTTATAATAATTAATCTTTAATTAACTTATTTAGCTTTTAATTGAATTAATATAACCTTATTAATCCCTTTATTTAAATAGTTTAACTTTAAATAAAAAAGCTTAATATAGGTTAATTATTACCTATTAAAACTATTAATATAACGCATCTCCCACTTAACCTGGCCACCCAATTAAGCTGGCCACCCCCTTAACCCATACAAAATCCTATTATTTTAATCTATAATAACTTTACGAGTACTGATCGTACGATTTAATAATTAGTACCGTTAAATCCGTTAGTTAAAGGGGAATCTAGAGATATTTTTTACTATTTTTTATAAAATGTATTAACCGAGATATTAAACAATACGCTAAAGGGGCGCTAAGCAAGGATTAATTTAGCGCTTACTTTAGCGTATTGCTTAATAACTCCGCGAATATAAGGCGTAAAAGTTAGTAAAGGGTACCGTTAAATAGCTCTCTTTATTACGAATCTAATGGTATATTTTATTACTTTATACGATTAGTATTTATAGAGTTATTAAATTATCACGTGATTAGCGCACCGACGTTATTTGTATGGGCTAGGGGGGTGGCCAGGTCAATTGGGTGGCCAGGTTAAGTGGGAGATGCGTTAGTTTTAAAGGTATTACTTTTAATAAAGGAAGGTTAATATATTACTATTTTTAAAAAACTATTAAATTTTATTAAAAATTAATAAAGTTAATAAATAAAAATAGCATTATTATAGTTTTTTAAATAATAATAAGGTTAAAAAAAGCTTTTAAAAATTTATGTTTAAAAAAATAATTTATTACTTTAAGCTAAATAATAAATTATTTATTTTAAAGTAGTAAAAGTAATAAAAGTTAATTTTAAATAAGAAAAAATAACATTTTTAACTTTATTAATTAATATTAAAATTAAAGTTATAAAAAGTATTTTATATAATTAAAAAAGTAAAAAAGTTAATTAATATTTATTAATTTAAATAAAAGGCTATTATAATTTTTAATAATTATTATTTAATTTATTTAATAGTTTTTACCTTTTTAAATAAATAGTTTTATAATTTCCTTTAATATTATTAAATTAATTATTAATAAATAACTTATATTTAAATTTAAATATTTATAAAAATAATTAAATATATAAATAACTTTTTATAATTTATTAAAAGAGTTTTATAAAATAATTAAACTTAAAAAAATATAATATTAATAAATAATTTTATTAAAGAACTTTCTTTTAATAAATTTCCTTATTATTAAATTATTAACCTAAATAAAACTTTAATATTATTTAAATTTTTAATAAGTTATATATATAATTATAAAGGTAATATATTTATTAATAAAAAGTTAAATAGAAATAATTAAAAAAAACGGTAAATAATATTAATATTAATAATTATTATAAATAAAAAATATATTAAAAAGTTAAAATTAATTATTATTTTTTATAATAAAAGCTTTAAAATAAATAAAGAAAAGCTATTATATTATAAAAGTATTAATATATTATTTAATAAAAAGGTATATAATAATAATAATTTATTTAAAAATTAAATTAATAATAATTTAACTATTTATAGTAAAGGGAAGTTTAATTTATTAATTATTAATATAATTACCTTTTATAAAATAAATAAAGTTAAAGTAGCTCTTTATAAAGCTAATATTATTATTATAATAATTCTATTAGGTTTTATAACTTACCTATAGCTTTTAAATATTAATTTTAATAATTCCTTTAAAATTTAACTTTAAAAAAAATAAATCTATATATAAATAAATTAAAAAAAGAAAGGAAGTTATTTAAAAAGTAAATAATTAATAAAAAATAAATAATAATTATTTATATTATTATAAATATATAAAAATAAACTTTTATTTTATTTAATTATAAAATAATAATAGCACTTTTTATAAATATTAATATTTTAATTTATTTAAATAGTTATAATAATTTTAAAATTAATATTAAAGGTATTAATTTTAATTAATTAATTTTTAATAATTATTATTAATATTTAAATTAAAAAGTTAAAATAAAGTTTAAAAAGATTAATAAAACGGTTAATAATTTAAATTATAAATATATAAATATTAAAAAAAAAGAAATAGCTTAAATAAAAAATAACTATAAATAACTTAAAGTAATAAAATTAAAAGAAAAATACTATTTTTAAAGCTTATTTAATAATAAAATAAAGGTAAAGCTAATTAAATAATTAAAAGATATAAGTTATATATAAAATATATTAAAATAATATCTTTAAAAATAAACTTTACTTTTACCTTATTATATAAATATAAAAAAAATTAAAGTTAATTTTATAAAAATAAATATAAAAATATTATTTTTAATAGCTATAACGTATCTCCCACTTAACCTGGCCACTATCACGATTAGGGTTTTAGGGCATAGCTGTATTAATGCTATAAACAAAGATTTTAAGCTAAGGAAAAAAGGAAGGAAAGATAAAACTAAAATATAAGTATATATAAAGATATATATATATTAATAGCTATTATAAGTTATATAACCTTATTAATATATATTTTATATATTTTTATAATATTCCTTTATAATATATATAATATTCCGGTATAATATATATTTAATACGTTTATTATATTTCCCATTATTAAAATTAAAATATAGGTGTAAAATAGGTTAAGGAATTATTTATAGTATTTAGTTTTAATTATAATGCTATTTTATATAATAACATTATTATTAAGGTAATTAATAATAAATTCGTTAATTATTATAGCTTTTATTTATTTATTTAGCTATTTAAACGGTTTTAATATATTAAGCTATTTTTTATAGAACTTTTATATTTTAACTAATAAGTTTTTAAAATTCTTTATTAGGTATTAAATATTATTAAAGTTATAACCTTTTTAAGTAATTTAATATTGTAGCATTTTATTATGCTTTATTATTTATAATTTAAATAGCTGTTTAACTTTTTATTCCGGTCCTCTTTTAATATCTTTAAATTTTAATAACGGTTAAGTTTATTAAAGCAATAGGTTTTTATTTACTTTATATAATTAATTTATATAAAAAGGTTAGTTATTTTTATTAACTTTAGGAAGTTTAATATATAGCTATATTCTTTCTTTTTAAATATTTTAAAGGGTTTAATCTATTAGGAGTTTAATTAAATAATTAAGCTATTAGTTATAAAGCCTTTCTTTTTTAAAAAAACTTTATTTTTTATATAAAAGTCCGTTAAGTATTACTTCCTATTTACCTATACTTTTTATTTCTTTTATATAGCTTTTATTACTTTATAAGCTGCCTTTTATACTTTATAGGTTTATTATATTAATTATTAGGCTAGCCTTTTAGGTGCTATCTTTTTAATAGTATTTAATAAGGGTAATAATAGGGGGTTCCTTATATTAATTCTTATTAGGACCTTTAATAATATTATATTAATAATTAAATGCTAAAAGGTATTATATATAAAATTTAATATAAATAAATAAAAGCTTTAATCATTTTAATATTTATTAATATAAAAGTATAATTATTAATCTAGCTTTTAATTTATAAACTTTATAGCTCTTTATATTTAAGGGTAAAGGATGCTCCTATATTAATATTTAATATAGGTTAATTTATTAATCTTTATTAAAAAGTATAAAATAAAGAGTCCTATATTATTTAAAATTTATACCTTTTAAAAACCTAAAAAATGTTAGGTATATTTATAGTATTAATATATTATATCTTTTATTATATTGTTTTTTTTATTAGGTATTATAATTAATAAGCGGTTAAATTTATTAATAAATGCTTATATATAATTATAGCTATATTTATTTAAAGGTATATCCTTTCTATTAATTATAATATAGTATTAAATAGCTATAGGGATTAATAATAGGTATAATAATCCAGGTACTTTATTTTAGGGAATCTTATTTTATTAATAATTATAATAATTATAAATATATATTTAAATATTTTATTTTAATAAAAGCTAATAATAATCCTATTTAATTATTTTAATGCATTTATTTTACTTAAAATAAGTAGCAATTATTAAATAGTAAGCTTCTTTAATTAAAGTTATTTAAAGATAAACCTTTAAATTAAAGGTTTACTTTAAAACAATTAATTAATAATCTTTATATCCTAAACCTTATTTTTCGTTTTTTTGTTAAATTAAATCTATTAAGTTAAAGCTATATAATATTATTGCTTTCTTTTTTATAATAATTATTAACCCTTTTAAAGCTTTAAATAGGATTAAAGCTATATTATATTTTTTAGCCTTATAGGCTTTAATAGTTAATAAATTAATTATTTTATAAAATAATATATTTATTATTATATTCTTTTAATTAGGTTAATATTAAAAGGTAATATTAAAATTAAATAAAAAGTTTACCTATTTTATTTATTTTATAAAAAGGACTTTTTTAATAGTAAAATATAATAGGGCTTAATAGTTAATTATTATAAAGAACTTTATACTTAATAGCTTTAAGTAATTATACTTTATAGTTTAAATTATAGTTAATAATTCTTTATTTTATATAGGATAAGCTTATTTAATTAATAATATAGTTTTCGAAAAGTATTTTATAAGCTTTTAAATGCTATTTTTTTATTATTATTAAATAGCTTTACTGATAATATTTTGGAAGGTATTGGTTTTAATTTTAATTAATTAGTTAAACTAAAAGAAGGCTAATACTAATACCTTATAAGCTAGCTTCTTTATTAATTTAAAGGCACTTTATTATTTATTATTTATTTTAAATAATGCACCCCTTTTAAATAAATAGTTTAAAGGTTTAGCTATATTATTAATATAATATATAAATATTTAAATAAAGTTATATAGCTTTAAAAATAAATGAATAGTTTAAGTATTAATTAGGTCTTTAAATTTTTAATTAATAATAATATTTATCTTTTTAAGGTTTATTTAAATACCTTATTTAGCCTTTAAGATTATATTTAAATAATTTATAAAAGTTATATTAAAGCGGGATTTTTTTATATTTCCTTAAAGGCTAACGTTATAAAAGCAATATATTACCTCTTTATATTATTCCTAATGCTTTTTTTTATTATTTATAAATATTAAAACGTTATTAATATAACTATTAACGAAAAGGTTAAATAGTTTATATAGTTAGGAATTAATAAAGTTTTATTATTAAATAGGGCTAATCTTTAATTTAAAGGGTAAAACTAACTATTAAAATACTTTTTATTAGGTCCGGAATATTATTAAATATTAAAACTTTAAAGCTATCTTTAATTTATAAAAAGCTTTAATAATATTAAGCTTAATATAATATTTAACCTTTTAATTATTATATATAATGCTATTTAAATTTAATGTTAAAATAATATAGTTTTTTAAGTATTTATTTTTTTATTAATAATTAATATAAAACTGTCTTTTAATTAAATTTAATTTAAGGGTAAAAAGGATAAAGAAAGCATTTACTTTTATATAAGGTTTAATAAAGCTATAAATTAATAATTTATCTGTTATTTCTTTTTTTAATAATAGGTATTAAATTAAAATTTAATATTAAAGGGGGCTATTTAAGGGGTTATTAATAATAATTTTAAGGATTACATTATATTTTAATTATAATAGGGGTAACTTATTAGCTTTTACTTTTAAAAAGAACCCTTTTAAATAGGCTAATTCCTTAAGGATTAAGTAATAGATTAATTTAATATATTTAAGGTTTTTATTTTATAGGAAGGAAATATACTTATTATTAAAAGTTTTTTAAATCTTTTTTAATATTATTATAATTACCTTTAAGGCTACTTTAATAAATTTAATAAGTATTAATTTATTTAAAAGCACCCTTTTTTTTATTATTTCTATTTAGGGTTTAACTTAATCTTTTTAATAAGTTATTAAATGATCCTTTTATTTTAAGATTGCTTTATTTTTAAACTCTCCGGTTAGATGTTTTTTCGGAAATGTATAGCTGGTTGCTTTAGGATAATATATTTCTTTTTTAAAGTAGCATCCCTTCAATTAGCATCCTATTAAACAGCGGGGTTAATTTATTAATTATTAAAAAACTTTTAAAATAACCTTATTTTTAACTAGCTACTTTAAACTAATTATAACGTTATATTTAATATTAATAACTTAAAAGGTTTAATCCTTAAACCTTTATCCGTTTACTTTTAAAGTAGTAATAAGGTATTAGTTAACTATATTAATAAATTATCCTTAATAGTTATTTAATTATTATAATTATTTTAAGGTAATTAATTTAACTTTTAATTAATAGTTAATATAGTAAACTAACTTATAATTAATTATTAAATGCATTTAAACTTTAATATTATATAATATAATAGCTTTTATTTTAAAATTATTTATTTATATTTAAATGGAGTATATAAATTAAATAATATTTTAATTATTTTTTTTATAGGTTAAAAATAGTTTATAAATTATTAAAGAATCTTTTAATAATTTAATTAATTTTCCAATTTAAATTTAATAAAAGAGGAGTTAATAGGTTTTTCTTTACTTTCTTTATTTTATATTTAAGCTATATTTTTATTCTTTTTAGGGTAATTTATAATATAATATTTTATTTTATTATAGTTAAAGTAGGTATTGTTTTTTTAATAGGTTTTCTTTTTTTTCTTTAAAAGTTTTATTCCTTTAAGCTTTATTATAATAGTTCCTTTATTTATGTTTTTTTTATTATTAAGGTTATAGTTAATAGAGCTAATAGCTTATTTCTTCTTTTAATAATTATAATAATTATAATAGTAATTATAGTTATATATTACTTTTATTACTTTATTATAAAAGTATTTATATAATATTAATAGATTAATATTAGCTTTAAATACTTTAGTTTTAAGGTTAAAGTTAATATATTTTTATAAAAATTAAAACTATTTAGATTTAAGCAACTTTAACTTTAATATTAAGTTATTAAATTAAAAAATAAATTAATAAACATTGGAACCTAACTTAAAGTAAAAATTGTTTAAGGTGTTTTATACCTAGGCAGCTTAATTTAAGTTATAATAAGCTATTTTTAACGTTTATACCATTTTAATTAAACTATTACACAGTTGGGTAATAAAACGGAAATAAATTTTAACTGCTTTTTTAACATCTTCCTTTAGGAGGAATATAATATAATATATTTAGTTTTTTTTAATATAATATATTATTACATTTTTTTTAAGTTTATTAATTAGCTTTTTTAGTTAATTATTAAATAAGTCTTTATTTTTAAAAAAGGTACCGAAATTAGCTTTATAGGTTTTAACCTTCTTTATATATTTTAAGTTTAGGCTTATAAGGTTGCCTATTAGGTTAATTATTTTAAAGATAGCTTATATAGCTATATTAATTAGCTTAAAGTTAATTTTACCGAAGGTACTTTTAATTATGCTTTTTTATAGCGTTAAGGTTAAGCTACCTTTCTTTATTTGGGCTTAAAGAGCGGTAATCTATTTTTATAGCTATTAGATTAGAGTAGTTTAATTAATAGTGTTTATTTTATTTATTAATTAGGGTAGTTCTATTAATCCTTCGTTTAAATTAAGGTTTAATAGTAAAAGTGTTATATTTTTTAGTTTAGGGTTTAAGAAGTTTTAAAAGCTATTTTTAAATTTAATATTAGTTTTTTCTTTTTTAATAAAAAGGATAGGGTTTTAGGTTAATTATTCATTAATTATAGGAATATTAAATATAATATATAATAATAGTTATTAAAATTATTTTAGGTTATTTATTTTAATTAAGGTCTTTTTAATTTTAAGGGGTATAAGGTTTAATTTTATTAGTTAGGTTTATTATAAGGTTATATTTATTTATTATTAGGTATAGGATATAATAATAAAGGGGGGAAAGGTTTAATTTATAAATTGTAAATAATAATAATTAAATATAAATAATATATTTATATAGCGCTTATTAATAAAAAGGAAAAGCTTAAAATAATATTATAATTAGGGTTTTAAAGTATAGCTATATTAATGCTATAAATAAAGATTTTAAGTTAAAAAAGAAAGGAAGGAAAGATAAAATTAAAATATAAATATATATAAAGATATATATATATTAATAGCTATTATAAGTTATATAATCTTATTGGTATATATTTTATATATCTTTATAGTATCCTTTTATAGTATATATAATGTTCCGGTATAATATATATCTGATACGTTCGTTATAGCCACCCCCTTAGCCCATATAAATAACGTCGGTGCGTTAATCACGTGATAATTTAATAACTCTACGAATACTAATCGTACGAAATAATAAAATATACCATTAGATTCGTAATAAAAAGAGCTATTTAACGGTACCCCTCACCAGTTTATACAACTTATATTCGTGGAGTTATTAAGTAATACGCTAAAGTAAGCGCTAAAATAATCCTTGCTTAGCGCCCCTTTAGCGTATTGCTTAATATCTCGCTGAATAAATTTTATAGAAAATAGTATAAAATATCACTGGATTTCCCTTTAAATAACGAATTCAATGGTACTAATTATTTTATTGTGGGCCCAATATTGGTTAAGTTATTACAGATTGAAACATTGGATTTTTATATAGGCTAAGGGGGTGGCCAACTTAATTGGGTGACCAGGTCAAGTGGGAGATGCGTTATATTAAATAAAGGATTATATAATATTAAAATAGCTTATAAAATATAAGTCCCTAAGTTATAAAAAGTTATAATTATTTATAATGTACTTTTTAATAAAAATAAATTCTTTAATAAGGATTTAAATAAATTTAAAAATAAGCTCCTTAAAATTACTTTAAAGGAGTTTAAAGCGTTAATATTATAAATTTAATATAGGAACGTTAAATTAAAAGATAATAATTTATTTTAAAAAGTGGAAAGCGATAAGCTTATTATAACTTTTAAGGAAAGCAATATAAAAGAATTAAAAAATAAAGATAAGGAGGTAAAGGAAAAAGGAACTTATAAATATATAAAACTAAACTTTCAATTAATATTATTAATATTTCCAGATTTTTTAATAATAGTAATAGTAATATTAATTATATTATAGCTTATAAAAGAAGACTATACCCTTTAAATAAAGCTTAATATAAATTAATAATAGGAGCTACCTTATAAAAAGGGAGCCCCTATTAACTATTAAATAGCTATGTTTAATATAGATAAATTATAAGGTTAAATTAATATTAATAAATAACCTATATAGAAAATAGAGCTAATTAAATAGTTAAAACGTTTAAAAATATATTATAATGTTTTTTATAAAAGTTAATAAGTTTAAAAGGATTATAAAGAGGGGAATAACCTTAAGCTTCTTATAGGAGCTAAATAAGTTTAAAGAAATAGATTTTATAATATATATAGATTAAAAACCTAGGTTTATTATAAAAAGGGGAATATTATCTTTAAGCCTTTTATTAAGGATTTAAAAGCTTAATTATTAAAGTGTATTAAAAAAAGGAGTAAAATCTATTAAAGGAACCTTCCTCCACTTTTAAAGTAGTATAAAAAGCTTACTACTTATTTATTAAAAGATTAATTTAAATAAATTAAATAAATCTATTTATAAAGTTATTTAAAGATAAAAACTTAAAAAAAAGCTTTTTAAAGTAATATAAAGAGCTTTACCTTATTTAATTATATATAGGTATATATTTATAAATTTAATAAATATAAATATTATATTAAATGTAAAGCTTATTTAATAATATATAGAAATTAATAATTAAATATTAAAATAAAAAATACTTATATTAACACTTTTACTAGCTATTTATTTAAAGCTTTAATAGTTATTATAATTAAATTTAACTTAAAACTTAAGTAATATAATATAATTAATATATTTATAAACATTAAGCTAAAAAAGGAAATATATATATATATATATCATTAAGCTATTATAAATTTAAAGTAGTGCTATATCTTCTTTATATATTTTATAAGTTATAAAAGTTACTTTTATTATAATAAAAGGAGCTTATTAAATTTTTAAAGGAGCTTAAATTTAAGTTTATTCCTTATATGCCTTATTATTTTTTATAAAAAGGGGTACTATTATTTATATATATAAATAATATAATAGTAGCCTACTTTAAAAAGCGCTTATTAATAATATATAAAGCAATTAAAGCTTTAAAATATAAATATTAATTTATAAATAAATATAAATAATAAAAGATCTTTAAAAAACCTTTAATAACTTTTTAAATTTAAACCTAATTATTAAATAATTTAAGCTATTATAACCGGAAGTTTAACTTTTATTTAATAAAAGGCTTATATTTTAAATATAAATAGCAAATGTAAAAAAAAACGGAGGAATAATAATGGATAACCCATTTATTAATAATATAATAGAAAACTAAAATGGACCTATTAATAATATAACCATAATATAATAACTATTTAATAGGGAATAAACTATTATTAATTTAAAAAGAATTAAAGGGATATTAAATAAAGTATTTAAATTAATATTATAACTTATAATAAATAAAAAAATAGAAAAAGGATTCTTTTTATAAAAAGATATAAAAAGGATATAATTAATTTATTCTATTTATAAATTAACTATAAAATGGGTAGAATTGAAATTAAATATTAAAAAAAGAAATAATGCTTTAATTATTTAAAGGGACCTTAAAAAAGCTTTATAGAAGGCCTTATAATAAACTATATATATAATAATAAACCTTTTAAAGTTATAGGCTTAAATAATAACTATTATATAGTTAAGCAATATTAATAAAGTAATACTATTAAAGTATAATAAAAAGATCCTTATTTAAATTAAAAAATAAATAAATAATTTTAAAAAGAAAACATTAAAGGATATTATAAAAGTAATAAATATAGCATTTTTTAAAAATAATACTATTATAGTAAAAAAGCTATATAGCAATAATATAATAATAATATTTAAAAATATAATATTAAAGGAAGTAATAAATAAGGAATAAGTAATAAAAGCCTTTAATAAAAGGTTAAAGCTATAATATAAGGAAGTAATTATAATAATAAAGAGGATCCCGAAAAATTAAATTTAAAGAATATATATAAATAAAAAACTATTATAATTATTTTAAAGGGAATACTTAAATATTATATATTATAAAAGGATAATACTTAAAAATAATAAAGTAAAGCTAATATTTATTACTATTTATATTATTAATATAATAATAATAAAGTTAATATATAATAGTAACTTTTTATAAAAGGCTTAACTTTTTAATTATAAACCCTTTTTATTAAAATTAAAGACTATATAATACTTTAATTATTATAAATATAAATATATTGTAAAATATTATAAAAAGGACTTAAAATGCAGCCTTTATATAGCATTAAAGCATTAAAAAGGAAAAAAAAAATACTTAATAAAGAAAGCTAACGGAAAAAAGAAATATATAAATTATAATAAAGCTTATATAATTTAAAATAAGGAATATAAAAAGGAAATAAAGGAAAAAAATAAAGTAAAAATAATATATATATTATAATTAAGGAACTTTTAAAATAAAAAGGAAGTAAAAGCTATAAATAAAGAAACAATTAACCTTAGGGCCTCTTTAGCATTAGCTTTTATTAAGCTTAATAGTAACGGATTATTAATAAAAAGGTTATAAATTAATAATAATATAAAAAAACTAACCCTATTATTTATTTAATAATATATAATATAGCCTTTTAAAATATTATAAGATTAAAAACTAATATAATAAGGTTACTTTTAAACATTAACTTTAATTATATAGTAATATAAAAACCTTTAATTAATAAATACAATAATATTTATTACTTAGGGAATTATAACTACCAACCTATATAAGGAAAAGGTAGGGCTATACTATATATTAATAAAAAAATAGTAGTAAAATTATTAAAAAGGAAAATTGAAAAGGATTAAACAAATATAACAATAAGCAATAGTAATTTAATAATAACGATTTAATTAATATACTTCCTAAACTAAAAGGGAACTAGGTAATAAAGCCTAATATAAAAAATAAAAAGAAAAGGAAAAATACCGGGAAAATACCTATTTATAGGAAACTTTAACCTTTACTACCTACTTTAGGACCTATTAGGTTATAAAAGCTAAAAAGCTAAAAAGCTAAAGAACTTTTAAAATTTACAATATAATAAAACCTTACATTAATTATACTATAAAGGGAAGTAATAAAATTAAAGAAGGGTTAAAGGGATTTAATAATAAACCTAATATAAATAAGTAACAACTTAATAATAATATATAAAGGAAACTTAAAATAGTTAAAATTAAACTATATAATAATAAAGATTATAATAGCCTTAAGAATAATCCTATAAAGATATTACTATTAAATAAAAGGATAGAACTAATTAAAATTAAATAAAAAGAAGGCTATAATAAAAGTCCTATAAATTAATAATAAATTTAATAAAGCTTTTAATACATTTATTTTATAACTTATAAGGATAACGAATAAGTTTATACTTAAAAAGACCCTAAGAATAAAGTAAAAAGCCCTTATATAATAGTTATTAAAAGTAATAATAGCGGGAAAAAAAGCTAAAAAAGCCTATTGCTATTTTTAAAGTAAAAGAACTATAGCAGCTTAAGCTACCTTTAAAAAAAAGGAATAACTATTTAATAAAGAAATAATAAAAACGTAAAAGTATAATTAAAGAAAGGCTTTAATAAAGGCATTAAAGGATTTAAAAACACTTTAAGGCCTAATTAAATAAATAAAGTCTACCTATAAATTAATACTTAAGATTATAGCTATACTATTATTATTTAAAACTAAAGGCAACCTTAATATAATAAACACTTTTAAAGGAAAAACAACCCTATTAATAGAATACTTTTTCCTAATACCATTAATAAACCTATTAAATATCTTAAATAAAAACCTTACCTATAATAGGTATTAATGGTTTAAAATAAATACCGTAATAGAGAAGAAGGATATTATAAGAATAATTTAAAGACTAACCTTATAAAAAGTGCTAAAGGGGGACCTATTACCTAACAGTTTTTTAAAAATATATAGATTAGCTTTAGTTAAATAATTAGCTACCCTATATTCCGTTAACTTCACTTTAAGGTATTACCCAATCAGATTCTAATAAATAAAGGTAATAATAATCCTAAAGTTAAAAAAGCTAAAAAGAATTAAAAAAACCTTAAAGGGTTAACGCTTAATTATATTTATTAATATATTAAGGAAGATCTTAAAGAAAAAGCTAAATTATAGGTTAATAAAAGTACTTAAAAAGGAAGGACTATTGTTAAATAGTTAAATAAAAAATAGGAAAGGTAGGTTAATAAATATAATAATTAAACTAATATTAAGGGCAACTAAAATAACCTTTAATTATAAAAATATTATATCCTTCCTTTAATTAAATATTATTAAGGCCTTTAATATAATTAATAAGGAAAGGATAATTTATATCCTTTAATAAAAGGGCTACCTATTATAGATAATATTATAAATCTATTCGTTTATCTTTAAAAGATTGGTATAACTTTATTTTAATAGTATTGCTTTTTAACCAATTGCTTTTAAGGTAGGGGTTCCTTAAAGCTCCCCCCTTTTACCCTTATTATTCCTTCTATATATATTAATATTATTTAATAACCTTATAATATATTAAAAGATAGTTATAATAGGGTTTATAAATAATATAAACTTTTTTATAATTAACCTTTAAATAGAATAAAATTATAAAGTTTTAAAAATAGTATAATAAATGTATAAAACCTGGGTGTTAAGGTATAAAATAAAATTTACCCTTTAAAAGAGTAAACTTATATACTTTTTTAAAAGCTAAAAGGTATTAAAATAAAGGGTTAAACTTAAATAAATAATAATATAGCCAATAAATAATATAAAGTTCCTAGGGGTATAATTAAATAAAAACTTTAAATAAAAATAATATTTAATTAAACTTAAAAAGAAGTTAAACATTTAAATATATATAATAATTAAATCATAAAACTTAATATAAAGCAATAATATAATAAAAGTTAAATAAGTTTATTTTATAATAATATAGAACATTTTAATATATAGAGCAATTATATAATATAAATAACTTAAGGAAAATAAATTAAAAGGTATAATTAGCTCCCTTAAAGGCATTTAAAACATTTATATTAAATATATTATAAAGGCCTTTAAAGCTATATTAATGTATTAATTTAAAATGGAATTAAATATACCCCTTATTAACCTATATTTAAATAATAAAGCAATAATAAACGAAAGCTAATTAAAAAACTTAATATATTATAAAGTATTAATAAAGGCTATAATAAAAATCGATTAATTTATATAAGCATTTTAAAAATAATAAACTAAAAGGTAAATTAAAGGAAGACTTATAAGTAACGTAAAAAACTAATTATAAAGTAACTTAATTATAAACCTATACTATTAATAAGATAAATAAGCTAAAGGGAAAGAATTAAACAATACCTTAATTAAAAAGTAAAAAAAAAAATAAAACTATATTAAAATAAAATATAACTACCTTATAATAATAAAGTAAAAGCTTAATAGGAAAAGGTTATTATAAAAGTTTTATAGATTTTTAAAGTATAAAGTAGCTTTAATAATATAAATACGAATTAAAAAAATAGGATTTAAAGCTTTCCTATATAAAAGAAAGGTCCTAAGGTTCCTAACCCCCCTTTATAAATATATAAAGGGTAAAGAAACCCCTTAATATATAATTCTATAATATGGGCTATTAAAAAATAAAAGGAAAACTTTAATTAAAAAGCTAATTAGGATATAGCTATAAATTAATAAAAACTTATAAATAATAATAAAGGACCTAATAAAGATAAAGGCAATTATAAAGTAGCTATTAAGTATTAAAAGGATTATTATATATAATAAGGCTAAAGGGATTAAGGGGAGTAGAAAAAGGGAAATATAAAGAAAAAAGAACCTAAATAGGGGAGCAGAAAGGGCCCCCCTAAAGGTCCTTAAAAAAAGGAAAAAGGCCTTCCTTTCCTTTTTAAATAACTAAGGAATATAAAGAAAGTAAAAGAATCTAAACTTTCTTACCTTCCCTTTTCCTATTATATAATTAAACAATATATATTAACTTATATAAAGTTAAAAAGCAGTAAAGCAATAGTTAAAGGTTATATAGGATTTTTATCCAACTTTTATATAATTTTACTTATAGATATATAGGTAAAAGGACTACGCTATATAGGTAGCATAATAGGTATATAATAATAATAATAGGTAAATATAATTTATAATAGTTTTTAAATATTAAAATTATTAAAGATAGGTATAAAAAGCTTATTTAACTTTTTTAAAGTACCTATATTAAAAAGATTATATAACTTAAAGATATAATTATTATAATATATATAAATACTTTAATAAAAGTTAATAAGCTTTAACCTTATAAGTATATAGTTATTTAATTTAATATATAGAGTTTTTAATAAAAAAGTGGTTTAATTTTATATATTATAATTATTACCTATTTAAATATAGCTTTTATTACTTTATAATTAATTCGTTTTAATAATAACCTTAAATTAAAATATTATAAAATAATTAATAACGCATCTCCTACTTGACCTGGCCACCCAATTGAGCTGGCCACCCCCTTAACCTATATAAAATCCTATTATTTCAATCTATAATAACTTTACAAATATTAATCGTACGATTTAATAATTAGTACCTTTAAATCCGTTAGTTAAAGGGGAATCTAATGGTATTTTTTACTATTTTTTATAAAATTTATTAAGCGAGATATTAAGCAATACGCTAAAGGGGCGCTAAGCAAGGATTAATTTAGCGCTTACTTTAGCGTATTGCTTAATAACTCAGCGAATATAAGTTGTATAAGTTAGTAAAGGGTACCGTTGAATAGCCCTTTTTATTACAAATCTAATGGTATACTTTGTTATTTTATACGACCAATACTCGTAGAGTTATTAAATTATCACGTGATTAGCGCACCGACGTTATTTGTATGGGCTAGGGGGGTGGCCAGGTCAATTGGGTGGCCAGGTCAAGTGGGAGATGCGTTAAGTTCCTTTTATATTTATTATTAATTTAAAATTTTATATTATACTTTAATAATAAAAATAACTTTATAATAATAAATAATATATTATTTATTAATAATATTATAAATTAAAAGAACTTTTAAATATATATTATAAAGCTTTTTAAAGGAGTAATTTATTAATAAACTAATAAATAAAATATTATTATAATATTAATAATTAAAGCTAAGCTTTTTATATTAATATAAGTAGTTAAAAAAATAATATATATTAATTTATTAATAAATAAGCTTAATATATTATTGGATAAATAGTAAATTATTATTTAATGTAATAATTAATAAATAATTAACCTTATAATAAAGGAAATAGTAATGTTAAAGATTAAGCTATAGTATATTAATATATATAATTATTAACTTTAATAAAAGGTTAAAAAAGAAGCTTTAAATGTTATATATATATATTTATTAATTAAATAATAATAAATAGATTTATTAAAATACTTTTTAATATTAAATAAATAATATTTATAAATTAGTTAAAGTTATATAAGCTTTTAAAAAAAAGGGTAAAGAAGAACTTATTAATTATATAGGAAAAGTTTAAAGGAATACTTTTTAAAGGAAAAAGTAATAAATGGCTTATAAATTTATAATTAAGGATAAGTTATAGAATTAAAAAGCTTAAATTATATATTTAATAGGTTCGAAAAAAAAAAAAAATTAAAATTTCCACCTTAAAGGGTATTAAAAATAAGCTTATTATTATAATAGTAAAAGTTTAAGCTTCTTTTTCTTTTTTTTCTTCTTCCTCCTTTTCCTTTATATTTATAATTGTTAAAAGGGTATACATGGTTATTTATAAAGCCTTAATTTCTTTAAATAGCACCCCTTATTAAAGAGTTTAACTTAAAGTTTAAATAATGCTATAATAAGTTATTAAGCTAAAAAAAAGTTTAATAATTAATATAGAAAAGCTTATTAAAGGTGGAAGATAAATTTATAAAGGTAAATATATATAACTATTAAAATAATAAAAATAATAATACTTAAAACTTCTACTTTCTTTATATATATTATTTAAACGTTTATAAAAAGTATTATAAGTATAATATAAATAAAGAATGTTTTAAAAAACGTTTATATATAAATGTTAGCTATTATAAATAATATATATAGGCTTTAAATTAGGAATATTAAAAGCGTTAATAATATTACTAACATTACTTATATTAATATATATTAAAAAGCTTAGCAGTAATATTAAGGTAACGTTAATTATATAACTATTAAGGATTATATATATATTAGGGGATATTAATAAAAGGCCTTTTAATAAAGGAATTATTTTAATATTAATTATTATAAAATAATAATTAAAAAAGGTTATTTTAATAAAGCTAATTAATAATATATTAAAAGCGTTAAAGGAATTAAATTATTTATAATTTTAATCGATTTTAATATTAATATAAAAGATGCACCTTTATATATTAAAAGTATAACAGTAATATAGGTAAAAGTAAAGCATTAATATATTTATTAATAAACATTTATAAGCTTTAAAACTAATGCTAACATTTATAAAAAGGGGTAAAACTTTAAATAACTTTAGCTATAATAAAAGGGGGAAGTTTAATTATTTATAATTTAATTAATATTAGTTAAATAAGCTTATTATAAATAATTAAGGCGCTTTTTAAAGGAGTAGTAATAGTATATAGCTTTAATAAATATAAAGAAAAAGAAAAAAGAAAAAGAAAAAAAAAACCTATTAATAATAAATATAAAGTATATTTAAAAGAATACGTTTATTATATACTTATAAAAGGTATATATTTATTATTTTTATAACTATTTATATATATAGTTTAAATAAGTATAAAAAAATATATTACTTTATATTTATAAACTTGCTATATAGGTTTAAAAAGCTTTATTTAAGCTTTAATTATTAAAACTTAAGCTATAAGAATAACTATATTAAAAAAGGAGCTATTTATAAAGCTATAATATAAGCTTTACTACTATATTAATATAACTTAAAGGGGTATATTAAATTAATATAATATATAAAATAAAAGCTTTATAAATTAAATATATTAACTATATTAAATGTATTATTATTATAGTATACGCTTATTATACTCCTTTAAAAAGCTTTATATATAATAATATATATAATTTAATTAAGTAAAAAGATAGAATAAAATATATATAATTAAAAAGCTTAACAGTTAAAAATCTAATAGGACTATACTATATAAATGGTATAGCGGGTATATAATAATATAAAGGTTTTATAACTTATAAAAAGATTAATAAAATAAGCTTTAAGTTATAAAGTATAACTTATCCCTTTAAAATTAAAAATTAATTAAAATAAGTATTATTAATATAATTTTAAACTTTAATTATATAATTTATTATTAATTAAAGTTAACGCATCTTCCACTTAATCTAGCCACCTAATTAAGCTGGCCACCCTAATAACTTATATAAAACCTTATTATTTTAATCTTTAATAACTTTACGAATACTAATCGTACGATTTAATAATTAGTACCGTTAAATCCGTTAGTTAAAGGGAAATCTAAAGGTATTTTTTACTATTTTTTATAAAATTTATTAAGCGAGATATTAAGCAATACGCTAAAGGGGTACTAAGTAAGGATTAATTTAGCGCTTACTTTAGCGTATTGCTTAATAACTCCGCGAATATAAGGCGTAAAAGTTAGTAAAGGGTACCGTTAAATAGCTCTCTTTATTACGAATCTAATGGTATATTTTATTACTTCGTACGATTAGTATTCGTAGAGTTATTAAACTATCACGTGATTAATGCACCGATGTTATTTGTATGGGCTAGGGGGGTGGCCAGGTTAAGTGGGAGATACGTTATACTTTATATTAATAATACTTTTATAATTATTATAATAGTTTATTATTATATATTAAAAATAGTTATTATAATATTAATTATAATATAATTAATAAAAGTTATAATAAAGTTAATAAAATTTAAAAATAGTTATAATGGTTAACTTAATAACCTATTTAAAGCTTAAGGCTTAAATGGCCACACTGTTATATATATTACAATCACTATATAACTATTACTTTGCTATACGTATTAAAATACTTTGCTATACTTTTTATATTTAAAATATTTCTTTTATTCTTTATCTTATAATAAATATATAAATAGTACCTTAATATAAGCTTTACCTTATATATAATACTTTAATTATAATAATTATAAGATTAACTTAATAGTTAAAAAGCTTTATATTTATATTAATTAAATAACCCTATTAACCTTATTAGCGTTTAATAAAAAGATTTATTAATTAAACTTTCTTTTAAACCTTATAAATAATTTATATTAAGGTAAGTAATTACTTTTTAAAATAAAAACTAATATAGTATAGCTTGTTTAAACAAAGGTATAAATTAATTTTAAAATAAACTTACTTTATTAACCATATTTAGCTTATTTACCTTAAGTAAGTTTTTAAAGGATAGGCCCATTATACTTAAACTAATTATACTTATTTTTAATAATAGAAAAAAGATTATAAAGTTTAACCTTAAAGATATAATAATATTATATATATATTATAAATAACTCTTTAAAATTAAATTAAGTTATTATTCTTTTAAAGCTTTAATTATTAACCTGTTTAAAGATTCCTATATTAATAGCTATTCCAAATTTAAAAATAATAATTTTTTAAATATTTAAAAGGAGCTTACCCCTATCCATTAATAGAAATTTTAAACTATTATAAAAAAGGATATATTAACTTTAAAATATATAATTAATATAAATAATATCTATTATAAAATAAGTATATATATCTTATAAATAGCGGTTAAATATATATAATTAAAAAAAAAAGATGTTATTAATTATTACTTTAAGGTAATTATTCTTATTAAAAGAATTATATTTTTTACGTTTAATGGAATAATGGATTAAAAAGTATTTAATAATATATATAGGATTAACTATAAAGCCCTATTTTAAAAAATTATATTATAATCTTATATTATAAAAGTATAGGACCTTATTGTTTAAAACCTTTATTATTAAGCATTTATTGGAAGTTTTAACTTTAAAGTTATAAAGACTTAAATTAAAAACATCTATTAAAAGAAAGAACAATAATTAAATAAGTTAAAAGCAGTATTTAATACTATATAATAAAAAATTAAGGATAAAAAAGTAAAGGTAAATAAAGTAAATTAATTAATTATTAACCTTATTATATAAAGCTATAAATAATCCCTAAATTCTAATAGCGGTTTTAATAATAGATCCGGTGAACCTGGTTTAAGTAGATCTATTACCAGTTCCTTTAATAAAAACGGTCAACTAAAGAAAAAAAAGTCATTAAAAATTAACGTATTTATCTTTTTTAATAACCTTATAATTAATAAGGTTGATTTTATAGTTTAATATTATAATTAAATTAACTATTTTAAAAATAATGTAGATTAGTTTCTTATTAAATAGTTTAAAATATTTAACATTGAATTCTATTTAGGTGGAAAGGTGGCCCGGGACCTTATGCCCTACTTTAAAAATAGTTATTTAAAGCAATTAAAGATGCTTAAAGCGTTTATAAAACATTTAAAGTAAAAATATAATAACCTTAATAAGAAGTAAAAGGTAAACGTTAAATTTAAAAAATTAAAAATGGGAACCCTTATTAACTTTTAAACTTTTAAGAACTTATTTATTTACCTTATTAAAAAACGTTACCTTATTAAAGGAGATTAAAAGTAGGAATTCTATAATTGGTTAAACTTTTATATTAAAAACTAAGTTATTTAAAAATATTTTAATAAAAAAATCAAATTTAAAGCATTTATTCTTTAATATAAATAGCTTATTTATAATATAACTAAAATTAATATAATAAATAAACTATATAAAATAATTAAAAAGAA
This sequence comes from Xylaria bambusicola, assembly GCF_022495145.1. Classification (NCBI taxonomy): domain Eukaryota; kingdom Fungi; phylum Ascomycota; class Sordariomycetes; order Xylariales; family Xylariaceae; genus Xylaria; species Xylaria bambusicola. The sequence goes on along the minus strand of NW_025953557.1, from coordinate 1,246,581 downwards.
TTAATCTAACTTTAATATTAAAAATAATAACATTAATAACTATTAATAAAATTAAAATCGATTTATAAATAACTTTAATAAGCTTAAACTAATAATAAACTCCTTATTAAGATCCTTTAAACTTAACCTACCTTATAATAAATTAAAAAAGTTAATTAAATAAAGATATTGCTTTATATATAAGGAAAAGGAATATATTATTAAGGATTGCTTTAAGAATAAATAAATATTAAAGTTAATTAAACTTAATGCTAAATATAAAGCTTACATTATAATACTATATATTTACTTTAAAGATAAAAAGGATAATAGTAATAATATAACTAAAGACCTTAAAAGTAATAAATTAGGAAATGCTTAACCTTAAGGTTATTAAACTCCCTTTTAGGAATTATATTAAAAATTACTAATATAAAAGACTTTTTAACTTTATATATTAAAAAAGATCTATTTTTTATAAACTATATAATAAATGTAAATTAATATAAACTTAACTTATAAGCATTTATTAATATAGGAATAAATAAATATTTATTTATAAATTTAATTATTGTTAAAAAAATAATATTATTTATTAATATTAAAGTTATAAAGAATTTTATAAAACAATTAATAGTAAAATATAATATAAAATCCTATTAAAGTATAATAAAAGCTTTAACAGTAAACTTTTATTTATAAAGATAAACCTTTAAAGAGGTGCCTTTAATAATAATTAATATAAAGCATTTAATCTTAATTAGGAAGGTATTTTATTAAATATATAATATATTACTTAATGTTTAAAAATAATATTATATATTCCTATTAGGACTACCGTTTAAGGATAAGGGAAGGGGTAATAAAGATAAAGAAAATATAATAAAGTTTATAATATATTAATATTTTAAATTTAACGCATCTCCCACTTAACCTGGCCACCCAATTGACCTGGCCACCCCACCAGCCCATACAAAAAACGTCGGTGCGTTTATCACGTGATAATTTAATAACTTTACGAATATCAATCGTATAAAATAATAAAATATACCATTAGATTCATAATAAGAAGAGCTATTCAACGGTACCCTCTACTAATTTTTACGATTTTTATTCGCGGAGTTATTAAGCAATACGCTAAGGTAAGCGCTAAAATAATCCTTGCTTAGCGTTCCTTTAGCGTATTGCTTAATATCTCGCTTAATAAATTTTATAGAAAATAGTAAAAAATACCGTTGGATTCCCCTTTGAATAACGGATTCAAAGGTACTAATTATTAAATCGTACGATTAGTATTCGTAAAGTTATTAAAGATTGAAATAATGGGGTTTTATATAGGTTATTGGGGTGGCCAGGTCAATTGGGTGGCCAGGTCAAGTGGGAGATGCGTTATTTAAAGATTAAAGGTTAATAAAAAAAAGAAAAATAGGAAATCCTTAATGTATTAATATCTTAAATTTATTTAAAAGCTAAAGCTGCTATTATTAATAATGGAAAATGTATTTAATAAAACCTATATTTACCTATTTAACTTATTAATTAACTTATTACCTCTACCCCTTAAAAAGTAAAAAGTACATTAAAAAAGCCCTTTAATAATTTTTAACCCTTAAATAAAAGATATAAATAAAATAAACCATTAACTATTAATAGCCCTTTAGGATAAGAACCCCCTACGGTATAATATTTAACTATTATTAAAAAAGTAGGAATATAATATATAAGGTTCTTATTAATTAAAAAAAATATAATAAAATGGTATAAGTATTAACCCTTTATTAATATTTCTACCATTAATACCGCACCTTTCTTCTATAATATAATATAGGATAAAGTAAAGGTATAAGTAATCTATTTAAATAAAATTAACTTAATAATCTATATAAAAAGGGATAAAAATAAACTGCTTAAGTTATTCTTTAATAGGAAGAATAAAAAGTTATAATAAAAGGTATAGGATATAATACTTAAGGAATACCGGAACTTGCTATATATATTTAATAAAATAGATTTTAATAGCTTAGCTCCGAACCGCCCAATTAATTATTATATTAAATTTTTATTAGGAAAGAGAATTAAAAATCTAAACGATAGCCCTTTATATTAAATATTATTTAAAAAATTAAAAGTAATAAAAAAGTATATCCTTAATAACCTATATAAAGGTTTTATTATATTAAGTAATATATTATATATTGCTTTTATTTTAATAGCTTATAAAAGAGATAGTAGTTTCCAATTATATATTAATTATGAATATATTAATGCTTTAATAAAAAAAGGATAAATACTTTTTATTATTAATTAATAAAACTTTAATAAAAATTATAAAAGTAAAAATCTTTATTAAAATTAATATATAATAAGCATTTTATTATATTTATATATATTTAAACTATAAAGATTTAATTATATTTAAAACTTATATAGGTATATTTAAATATAAAGTATTATTATTTAATTTAACCAATAGCTCAACTACCTTTTAATAGTATATAAACGGGATTATAGGTAAATATTTAAATAATTTCTATAATATATATCTTAATAATATTTTAATTTATTCCAATAACCTAATTAAATATTAAAAGTATATTAGGAAAGTTTTAAAGTAGCTTTAATAGGTAGGCCTATAAGCTAACCTAAAAAAATATAAATTTTATATTATTAAAATAAAGTATTTAAGATTTATTATAAAATATAATAAAATTAAAGTTAACCTTAAAAAGACCGTTATAATATATAATTGGAATAAATTAATTAATGTAAAAGTAATATAATTATTTTTAAAATTTTATAACTTCTTTTAATAATTTATTAAGAAATATAATTAAATTATTAAGCTATTATATAATTTTATTAAAAAAGATATTATTTTTTATTAGGATAACGTTTATTAAAAGGTATTTAATTAGTTTAAAATTTAATTAATTAAAGTATTAATGCTTGCTTATTTTAATTTTAATAAAAAAATTAAAATGGAAATAGATGTATTAAATGAAGTTTATATTAAATGCCTTTTTTAACGGGGGGAAGATAGTAAATAATACCCTATTACTTTTTATTTTAAAATAATATATAGTATAAAAATAAACTATAATATCCTTAATAAAAAGTTATTAATAATAGTTAAAGGATTATAATTTTAAAAATTTAAGTTAGTTAGTACTTAATAAAGGGACCCCTTCCTTATTATTATTAATTATTAAGCTTTAAAATACTTTAATATTAAATAATAACTAAACCTTTATTAAGCTAAATGGGTTGATTTATTTACCCAATATAACTTTTTAATTATTTATTAATTAGGTAAGGAAAATATAATAATTAATGCCTTATTATAAAAATAGGAAGACTTTTATATATAAAAAGCTAAAAAAGAGGAATATTAATATATAATAATGTTTTACTTAATAATAAAAAACTTTAATACTAACCCCTTTATTAATAAACTATTTAATTTTAATAATGTTATAAAGGCTATTAATATTATAAAAGTTAATATACTCTTCCCCTTTATATTATTAATAAATAAAATTCTTTAATATAATTAAAATTTAAATATATTTACCTTTTATTATAAATATACCTTAAGTTATAATAAAAATTAATATATAAATAAAGGATTAATTATTTATAAGGGTAAACTAATAGTATTTAATATAAACTTTATATATATATATATTATTTAAGAAGTATATAATTAAATTATTATAGCTTACTTTAATTAAAATAAGATAAAATAGCTAATAGCTATTTAATATTAATAGCTTAAATTAAGAAAAGATTATAAGACTTACGTTATAAACTATATAATTTACTAACCTATAAAGGTCCTTTATAATAAAATTCTAGGTTTTTTATAACCTATACCTATATTATTAAAACCATTTCGTTATATTATAATAAACTTTAAGGAAATAGTAATGGATAATAAAAAAGGAAAGAATATCTTTATAATAATAAATAACGCATCTCCCACTTGACCTGGCCACCCAATTGACCTGGCCACCCCCCTAGCCCATATAAAAAACGTCGGTGCGCTAATCACGTGATAATTTAATAACTTTACAAATATTGATCGTATATAATAATAAAATATACCATTAGATTCGTAATAAAGAGAGCTACTTAACGGTACCCTCCATTGATTTATACAACATATATTCGTGGAGTTATTAAGCAATACGCTAAAGTAAGCGTTAAAATAAACCTTACCTAGCGCCCTTTTAGCGTATTACTTAATATCTCGCTTAATAAATTTTATAAAAAATAGTAAAAAATACCGTTGGATTCCATTATAAATAACAGATCTAATGGTACTAACTATTAAATTCTACGATTAATATTCGTAAAGTTATTTTAGATTAAAACAATGGGATTTTATATAGGTTAAAGGGGTGGCCAGCTTAATTGGGTGGCCAGGTCAAGTGGGAGATGCGTTAAGCTAAGTAAAGCATTATAGTTAATACCTTACATTAAAGAAGTAACCATTTAAAAGGTAGCTTATTTATATTATAAAGGCCCTTTTTATATATATAGATTACTTAAATAAGTAAACTTTAATAAAGGCCTATAATTTATTTCTTTATTTATAAATAAAATAGTTAAAATATTAAGTATTAAATAGAAATTATTTTTAATAGGATATTATAAATTAGCGGAATAGGTTAAAATTATTATTAAATACTTAAATTAAAGGTTTTAACTATATTATAACTATTATTAAAATAATTAAAGTAATGCTTTATTTGTTATAAACTTTATTATTACTTTATTATTATATAAATTAATTAAGTTATAACCCTATAAAGTTCTATTTAAATTCTTAATATTAATATATTATAATCAAATAAATTATACTATAAATATAATTAAACTTCTTATAAAAAAACAATTAAATTATAAGAAAGCTTAATAATAATTTAAAACTATTAAAGAATATATTAATATAGCTTAAATAATCCTTAAATAAATGTAAGATAAAATAATTAAATAGGAAAACTGCTATTATAAAGAATTAAACTTTAATATAAACAATTAAATGTTTATCTTAAAAAAAAGGTAATTATAAATAATTAATTATTCTTTTATTAAGTTTAATTATTTAATAATATAATAATACTTTAAAATTATTAAATAAATTAAACTTATTATTTATTATTTTAAAGTTCTTAATAATTAATAATTAATAAACCTTTATTATATTAACCAACTATAAAAATACCTTAATATACCTTTATTAAAATAGGTAGCTAAATAATTTAATAATAAAATTATTAATTTTAATATTAATAAAGAAGAATAAAAAGTTAAAAAAATTAAAACATCTTAATTATATTATAAAAAAACCCTTTAATATTAAGTTAATTAAAAAGGTTAAGACTTTAATAATTAATAATACCCTATTAATAATTTTAAAAATTCCTTAAAGTTATTATTTAACTTTTATAAAAAAAATCTAAAATCTATAAAATTATTAAAAAGATTAAAGGATTAATTAAAGGCTATAAAGGAGAATAGGTTTAATAAAGCATACCTTAATAATAATGTACTAAAGGATATATAGAATATATTATTATATAAATTAAAGAAAAGGAATATAATAGGTATTATTATAAGTAAATTTAATAAGTATAACCTATAATACATTATAAAAATATTTAAAGCGCTTTTATAAATTAAAGGCTTATAATATAATAATAAAAGGGTAAAAATTTAAAGCTATCCTTTTTTTAATTAAATAGTAATAATATAAAAGCTATAAGTTTAATTTTTAAGGCGAGAATTTTTTAAAGGGGGGGTAATTACAATAGTTAGCCTGGTAACCTACCTGGGGCTTAGGGCCTAGATGGCTATACTGCTACGTATATCGTAATCACTATATAACTATTGCTTTACTATACGCATTAAAATACTTTACTATACTTTTTATATTTAAAATATTTCCTCTATTCTTTATCTTATAATAAATATATAAATGGTACCTTAATATAAGCTTTACCTTATATATAATATTTTAATTATAATAAAAATATAAGTTTTATTAAATATAAAGATTAATCTTAAAGGGTTAAAAGATAAATTAATTAAAGTTACTTAATTAGCTTTAATAATAAGGTAAAATTAAAAATAACTTATAGGTTATCTTTATTAATGCTTTAAAGGTAAGCATTTTTAATAATAAATTTAAAACATTTAAATAATAATAAAGGTAAATAAAAGTAGGTAATATAAGTATTATAATAATAAAAATAAAGTTAATGCAGAAAAAATTAAATTAAATTAAAGTTTTATTTATATTAAGTTAAAAAAAGCAATTATTATACTTAAAAGGGGGTTAAGATAACTTTGGTTTGATTAGATTTAGATAGGCCCAATATAGCAGTTGCTCCATTTGCATATATGGTGGCGCTATTAATGTTGTTTGAGTTTTTTGAGTGTATGCGGTAGCTGGCCCCGCCTGTCCGCCAGCATCTTTCTTTGCCTATCCATTTTTATCGATAAGGCATTGGCCCCGAAATATTTTCGAGAGCTTCGGTGACTTGACTATTGCAACAACCTCTATTACGCTGCGGACCTGTATATTCAGGTACGCACTTACAGATACACGATGGCGCCTCAAAGGACAAGGACGATCAAGAACAAGCATGCTACGAACAAATCCGGAATCAGCTCAAGCAAGTCATCCCAAGCTGGCTCTTCAGATGGTGTCTCCAAGTCGAAAAAGAAGCCCACAGGGGGCCCATTGGGGAAGCAGATGAAGGGGCGAACAATGGCCGACCTATTGAAAAAGAAAAAGAAGAAGGTTTATACAGACAAAGAACTGGGGATTCCACAATTAAATATGATCACGCCTGTCGGTGTCACCAAGCCGAAAGGCCAGAAGAAGGGCAAGGTTTTCGTCGATGACAAGGTTTGTCGCCACACCATTCTACAAGAGGAATTTTGCAAAATTGGTGTTTCTGAGCTTACAATTGCGGTACAGGAGAGCATGAGCACGATCCTCGCCATGGTGCAGGCGGAGAAAGAAGGCCAGATTGAGTCCAAGATGATCAAAGCGCGACAGATGGAGGAGATCCGCGAGGCACGCCGTGTCGAAGCTGAAAAGAAGGAGGCAGATAAGAAGGCTAGGTTCGACGAGACGAAAGAATCGCTGCGCAGGAAGAGGAAACGCAACAGGACATCTGGCGATGATGATGATCGAGACGGTATTTCGGCTGCTGTGTCCGCAGGTACCAACGTCAAGTCTAAGAAGAGAGTGGCTTTCGCATAATCTCTTTGTATTCTGGCATTCGAATGGAGTTGAAGGTGTTTGTTTTTTCTTGTTTTTTTGCATTTGTACCTTGAGTGGATGGGAATAGGCGAGATATAGGGCTGTTGCTTCACGATATCGTATGATACCCGACAAAAGGTCGTTGATTCACTTGTTGTGCTCACCCTGTATGGGATCTGAGGGTATTCTATGCGCTCATATATATTGTATAACCATGTAGGTACATACCATGTATATGACACCTAAATGTACGTGTCAAACAGCTCAGTATTGTTTATTGTTCTACAAAATACGCATACATATTATCATCATATGATACTTAAGCTGGCCCGCTTTACCGACTATGGCAGATATGTCTGCTTGTACTGTAGAAGCTGTTATACGCTAACGCGTTATTCGCTCTACTATTAAGTCCACTGTGCTGTGCCCCCTCCTGGTTAAGTCGGAAAGCCACAGGATTGCATGTTCCTGGAAAGATCATCGATAGATTTTCATGGTCCTCAACGTCATCAATAATATGTTGGTAGACTCCTATTCCTGGCAGACTGGTGATCTTACATACCTATGTGTTGTGAGTGAGATCATAGTGGTGTTCAGTCAGCGAGCAAGTACATCAAAAAGATACCTAGGATGGAGATTGCTTGTGGCAGTAGAGTGTTAGATATACCAGTAGCTCTCCATAGTAGTATGATAGATAGCAAGGATACCTTCGTAGTAGGCTATCATGCAGTGATTCGCCTCGGAAAGGAAGCTGTTTAGCTCTGATCCAATAAATGATACATCCATGTTGAGATATACACGTACTTCAAAACATAAGATCTGGTAAGTTTCCCGACCAATTCTCGTTATGTGTCTACCCACCTCTAATTATATGGACATCGTGTAATTTGGGCGACATATGTAACGGTAACTAGGTAGCTTTGTTATTGTTGCTCATGACGTATATGTTGCTAATGATCGACCTTCAATTTAGATGGCTCAGGCCAGACTCAGGCTCTGGGGAGCAGCAGTTGGGAAATGAGCCAAGAACATTGTCCAAAGCAGTGTTCGACGTATAGATAGGTAGGCATACTATAGACTGTAATCTTACCTAGGCATTGCAAGGGAAGACACGTAGATATGTTAATCAGCCGAACGGACTACCTATCCGCGTGTTACAAGTTCACATGGCGACACTACCTAATTCAGGAAGCATTATCACGGCCAGACACGGCTACCTGCGAAGTAGTTTCCACAAGCCATTCCTGCCTGGAGAATACGAGTTCTTGAGCTCTCGTATTACTGGTATGGCTGCATGCAAATTCCCCACGCGGTGGGCGTTTCTGCATGGTCATGATACACTACTCAGCTACCTAAGTATATACTTAACACACTACGCTACATTCTCTAAGTATGTCTTGATCCTAAGTAGGCCTTTTCTTATATAGAGAAAGCAGACCAACGCATTTCTAGACTAAATTATACTACTATAGTATGTATAATGGATCTTGATGTTGTTGGCGTTAGACCCTGTCTTGCCTGTATTGGCTGCACTTCAAAGATTGCGCTAATTGTTAGGTGCCTGACACTACTTTACTGTAGGTACCACCTACGAATATGAGTGTACAGCAGGTACCTAGCGTGCTTGCCAGTAGGTGCACTGTACGATGGATGCTCGCTCACCTGCCCATAGGTAGGTACTATAAGTACATGTACACGTGCATTACGCTGTAACACGCAATCAACAGGCTACCTACATAAGTACACTTTATATTCGGTCTTGCACGCGGACAGTAGCAGTACTACTGTAACACTGTACAAGGAGGTAGCACGACAGAATACCAGCTAGGTAACCCCTGGTAAACGGTCGCACCAAACTATGGATTGGGTAAGGCCGAATTGTCTGATTGGACGTCTGGTGCCTTGTGCCCCATGCGCGAAGCATCCCCCAGATGCGCAGACATACTTACATACCTAGTAGGTACCGGTAGTGTACATGTGCGTAACATTCCTGGCAAGCGAGATGAATTCATAGATAGCGATCATGGACTGACATGCCCATTGCGACCACTTCAGGTCTGTCGAGGCCCATTCGAGCATTTGCTAGCCAGTGAAACCTACGTAGGTAGTAGGACGTAGTCTTGGCTCTGTCCTGGCCAACTGCCCGGGCCCTGCTGGACAGACAGGCTGGCCCGGCTGGGACAACTTGGACACGATGGCGTCCCACTACTGGAAGGGGCCAGGGGTGTTTGTTCATTTTAAAATCGGTGCGATACTGCGGCGTAGCGTAGATTTACTGGGCTGCGTGGTGGGTTGGGTAGGTCCTTTGCGCGCGTTAGGTGGTCCTTTACATGGGTACTTAGTAGTACCTAGTACTATCTTTTATCGAGTCTTACTCGCTCCCTTTGCCCTCTTCTCCTCTCCCTCCCTTTCCAGGTAGTCCCATCTCCCCCAAGGTGTGGATGTCCGGTACCAGACTCTCGCCGACGACAACAACAACGATGAGGAACAGGTAGAGACGACGCGACAGCGAACACAGCCGAGTCGATTCGAGACGAGAATTGAGAGAAGGGTGGTAATGATAATGGAAGTCCCCGCACGATCGACAACCTAGCGCATTCGTTTTACCAGCTGCCAGCGAGTCAGCAGACGCCGCCCAGATTTTTTGACCATTTCTATCGAGAGACACCTCGTATTCCCCGTTCACACCGCCACGCAGCGCGATGACCGATCAGGTTTCTGGGTCTTCACTCCCTCAGACCCGGGACCTCGGTCGGCAACACCAAGAATACCCATTAGAACAACCAGCACGGCGACACAGCCATCTTCATCATTATCGCAACGTCCACTCTTCACGTCAACACAACCACCAGCATCTTCACCACATTCGTTCTCAAAAGAATAGGCGAGTTGGTGGGCGCGATACTTCGGATGATGATTTGCAGGAAAACTCAGACGTCGTTGTCATTGTCGAGACCATTTCTGTTCTTCAAGTAACGGATTTGACTGGTGCGACCATAATCAGGACGCTGCCACATGACTACCCGACTGCACCTGTACTCACTACAAGTTCAACCGAGCCAACTGTCGCTGGTACCACCAACCAACCCTCGCTCACAGACTTCTTCGATACTACTCCAACCAATAGTGCTAGCGACGACGGAAATGGTGCTGCGGACCCGTCGTCATCATTCTCTTCGTCAGTCGTAGAAGAACCGACTGTAACATCCTCGGATTCTTCTATGCCTATCTCGTTTCCCACGTTATCTTATGCGCCTATCACGTCCACTCCTTTGTCTGCGGCCCCTGTCTTTCCTTCACTAAGTGGTCTATCTAATTTCAGTATGTATTCAGTAGTCTCACAAAGTCTAATCTAACATCTGTACAGCTCTTTCCTCTTCGAGTCTTAGCAACTCGACTGCTTCTTTTCAATCGTTTACTGTTGAGAGCGTTAGTACCGAGAGCGGCGGTAGTTTTACAGTTTCTGGCAGTTCATCTAGTATCCGCTCAGAAACGTCACATTCGTCACTTTCGTTATCAACAAAATCCATCCCTGGAACGTCTACAACTACGTCCAAGTCATCTTCTAGTGTAACATCTTCTACCATTAGTGTTAAGCCCGACTTCACACCACTCAACGGCAGCGGCGGAATTGATTCACCTACCGTCACAGCGAACGGTGGTGACTCTACTGTCATCCCCCCTGCTACTGACGTCAGTTCTGAATCCGACAATGTATCAGCTGCGACCATTGCTGGGAGTGTGGTAGGGGCGATATCTGGCCTTGCAATCATCCTGCTCCTTGCAGCGGCTGTTCTCAGATGGAAGAAACGCCAATCTAGCATGAACCTCATACAGGCTTCAGGAAACGATCGAGGATACGGTGCTACGATGACTGGAAGTGGAGGCTCGACTGGCGGCGGTGGTATGTCTCAACGTCTGTCTATCCCATTCGCTATTCCTGCGGCGCTGGCCAAGTTGTCAGGCCAGAGTCGCTTTTCAAGGAGCACGGTATCATCTGACGGAGGAGAGAAGGGGTTTGCGAAGATATCTGGACGAAAATTGCCTCCCGTCTTGCAGTTTGGTGGCGATGGTTATACGGATCCGAGAGCAACTATGATGAGTGATCAATCGATCGACTATAGAGCCTCACAGAATTTCTTTGGAGAGGCCCCCCTTTCGAGATTGGCGGTTGGTGCCCCGATGTTACATGAGACGAGTATCCCTGTTTTCCATGCAAGCCCGGCCCGGACGGCGGTTGAGACACCCGGCTCGTTTAGTGATCCGTTCTCCGATGATAATATTATTGAATCTCCGACGTTACCCCCAGACCCATTGGGGCGTTCACAGCCGTCTCATGACAGATCGACACGATCCCATGGGTCCTTTTCCAGATTTACTGAGGATATTTGAGATGTATATACTCCTTTGGCGCAGCCCGTGTGCTTTCACAGGAGCATCGGTGCATTTGGTTGCTGAAATTTCGGGGCGGGCTTTACACTATAAATCGAATCTAGATGATTGATTTCTTGTATATACTGAAGATCCGAGTGAACAAACTATTGAAGATCAGCCATTTGAGACGGCGTGGTCTACCAACCGCATAATTCATTGAAGCATGTACCGGTAATGCTTTTGATATCTGCTGCCAGAATTATTAAGTTGTCTGTCGATTTTTCTGCAAGATTAAGTTTTAGGTTAAGAAGCTGATCACCGCCGAGTGCGTTGAGGATGGGAACCACTACTTCAGCACCAATAACCTTCTTAGACTATTAAGTAGATAAAAGATGCTTTCATTAGTCTCAATATGGCTTCCTTAGGCAGCCGCCACGAGCGATAAGACTCGAGCGAAAGCTGATACGCTCATGGTTGAAGATCATACTAGGGTATTTGTCGGTACTATGAGACGGTCGTGAAACTGGAGGTGGTGATGAACAGCTTCTCACACAACCCCTCTCGTACCCCCAGATCTCCCGTCGCTTTGACCCCGTGTGACAAATCCTTCCTGCACCATAGGATATTGGCATTTGCTAAAACAGGTGATTTTTGTTGCACTCTGATTGGCTACTCGAAGTGAGGCCACTCGCAGGATTTTGGATTAGGTACATGGTATAGGGCACCTGAGGGCTGCCCTCGCTAACGCAGTAGCTTTTCTCACACGGCATTCTGCGCGACACCTGAAACAAGGGAGTCTGTTCATTGACGTGGGCGCTTCATGTAGACATGGGCAACACATAGTGTATAATTGTTATCACTGCGCGATTAAGAAGGTGTTGCGGAACTCCGGTACTTTTTGGCAAGGCAGCCGGAACGCGGCGGGTTCTCGTAGTGTGAAGCGGTAATCAGGCTCGCTCATATCTCTGAGGAGTCATATGATTTTCATCACTCCCACTTCGAAGACTGAGCAAAGACAGACCGATAGGTGGGGTTTGCAGAGTTACATGCATGGGCAGTAAGGAAGATCCTGGCCGACCTAAACGCTGCTGGCGCGCATGCAATGCCTCCCTCGGTTGATATGTACCAGCGTACTAGGTACCGTACATCAAGATGCAAGTAGGCAGAAACCTATAAGTAGAAATGACCTACCTACTGTAGATGGGGCCTTGATCAATATTCATAGCGTGAGCGGTACCACGAGGACTCCTCGTGCATTCATATGTAGGTAGCTAGGTGCGGCATGCATGTGCGGCGTCGCTGCGGCTTCATGACTAACCCCGGCCCTGCCCCGGCCCCGAGATTTCGCTCGCGAGGTAGGGAGGTATCAGTGTTGGCGCCAGGGTACCTAACAGGCATGACGATCAAGCGAGCACTCGTCCAGCCAATTGTCCATCGATCCAGGGAGGCCCAAACGTATTTCACTAAGTACAAACTGGAGACGGGCCATTACATACTATTTTACCACCTCCTTCCGTGTCGCACAAGGGAAACATACATGTAGAAAGACGACAAGAGCATCCCGGTCACGATGATCGAGAATTTGTTAGTTATTCTGAAGATGTTAGGTATGATTAAGTTTGATTGATAGAACTGAACATACGTGCCTCTTATTCTTATTCTTATACGCATACCCGCAGTACTGCCTAACCACTAACGATAGGCAAGGTTAATCATGATCGGTTCAATGTTTGTAGTCTACTTAGTATACTCTGATTGGTGATTATAACCCTGTACATCTTTTAGTGAAACAAACTTGGGATGGCGAATTTTCACCTACGGTATATTCGGCGCTCTTATTGATCTGCGTGCATGCCATGCCACTGGGCGATAAGGGGTTTCGAAGCCTCCCTTCTCTTAACACGACACTACTTACGTACTCATGTAGGTAGGCCATACTTGACGATATCCGCAAAGCTGCAGGGTCTCTCTCTCTCTCTCTCTCTCTCTCTCTCTCTCTCACCTATTTGAGAGTCCCTTCCCACGCAAGTACCTCTGTAGGTATGTAGTCGAGGCTGCACTCGTGTGACCCTATAGTTGTGTTGCTATCTGAGAATTTGTTTTACGACGAGGCAAGGCCTATAAACAGAAGGCTGGCGGTATGGGAAGATGGGGAGCGAAACTAGGATAGAGGATAAACATAGACATATTGTAACCTTTCATTTCTCTTGCTCTCTCATTCTTTCTGGCACACGGCACAGCGCTTCGCTGCTTGTAGTACCTACGTACACACGCATGCTCTTTTAATAGCTGCCAAGTTGCAAGTCTCCCCAATGATACCTCACCGACTTACGTAGTAGTAGGTAGGTACTTACCTCAAGTCCGAGTACGAGCACTAAAATTCCGTCTCACTCCAGCGTTTAACTCAGCCCCCTTCGCACAGGGTACCGAGCGAATAAGCAGACCTAACAGGAACTTGCTCACGTTGGATTTATAAGCTGGACCAGCAAGCTCTCGCAAGTGGAAGGCTGGTTTACACTACCCATTTGTCGGTAGCATAATGGCTTCATGTGCTGTAGCCTGCTTAGCGTAAGGTATCGAGGTAACTAAAATGCCCGGCTGCACACAAGGTACCACCCGCTATTTTGAGCGAGGTGGTACCACCTATCGGTAGTACTGTATGTATCTAAGTAGGGATGTAGGTACCTACTGAGGCTTAAGCGGGATCCAGGGATGCCTGCCTACACCTACCCTAGGTAGGTAGTACATAGTAGGTTGTACCCAGGTTGGTTGCAGTCAGTCAGTCAGTCAGTCACTCACTCACTCACTCGCTCAAGTCTAGAACATAGCTTAAAGCCGAATCCCACCAACGGCCCTGTCAATGCCATGTGCGTTTTGTCTGTTTCAATAATAATGCTGACTTGCGTACAACACACAGACCTGTTGATGTGCTACCCTTCTTTCCCCCTTCTTCGATCTCTCTTAGTTTCCCAGAGTTCGTGTATTCCATGCCTACTTTTGCCCAGGTAGTCTAGTTCCTTGCCTCCCCCGACTCGCACCAATCAAGAGAAGAACCCATCGCATATGTCATTGTCTGCTCCTCTATTTCCTTTTCTTTTTTCCCACGACGACCACGACAGCCGCGACGAGAGACACAACTGCTCCGACTAGCCGCACGCACTCACGACGCCATGGACCATCTCAGGGTTGACCCCGGGACCTTCCAGATTCCGGGCATGCATCCTCCGCCGTTAATGAACCAACCGCCACCCATCTTTGGCGCCTATGGCCATGATGGTCTACCGGTCCTACCTCCGGAGCTCGCGGCTCAGATGGGGTTTGACCCCTCGGCGCTACTCGATGATGTGAACGAGGCAAAGAGAAGGAGGATTGCGCGGGTGAGCCTCCCGTCCTTGCCGAGCGACTGTCAGTGATTGGGATGCGTGGAACATTCGTGGTTGCGCTAGGTGACTAACATCGCGTTAATCTTCGCTGTAGGCATGTGATATGTGTCGGAAAAAAAAGATCAAATGTGATGGGAAAATGCCGGCTTGCACTCATTGTATCAATTATAAGACAGATTGTGTCTTCACGCAGGTCGAGAAGAAGCGAAGTCCACCGAAAGGGTATGCTGTTATCAAACAAAACCTAGCAATGTCCCTTTCTGCATATCTTAATGCTAATACGGAGAATATAGTGCTAAGTACATAGAAGGTCTTGAGAATCGCCTCGGACGGATGGAAAGTTTGCTCAGATTATCTGGTGCGTATCCTCCTTACCGGCCCGCGATGCATGAATCCAATTCACTCGGCGTTGTCTGGATCTGCAGGTGTTGACTTTAGCTGATGAAACCTACACAAGGCCTCCTCGGCGAGGATGACGAAGCGACAGATCTTGCAACCCTAGAAAAACGCCTCGCTGAAAAGCAACATCAGTCTAAACATGGATCCATTACCTCACAAGCATCGCACTCGAACCCAACCTCTCCATCTCAGACTACATCCGGTCCTGATGGTTTAGACTCAGCCCCCCAGAGCGCGTTAACCTCACCTGAGCCAACAAAGGAGCGAGACTTTAGGAGAGACCGCTCCCCATCTACGGACCTTAAAAACGAGGAGGAAGTCGAGGCCTTATCTGAAATGATGTGTTCATTGGTAACGAACCAGGAGGGCGAGACAAGATACATAGGTGGGTTCAAACGTAAAAGAAGTATTTTGGACCAGAACCACTGATTAACTGGGGACAGGATCATCTTCCGGGTTTTCCATCTTCTCACCGAAAGGCGTTCAGTGGGTCAATGAGAAGATAGGAGACACCTCTTTCCAGCAAATGATTTCGGAGGTTTCCCTGGACGATCATAAATGGACTCAGTGGAAGCAAGAAGTTTTTGCCGATCTTTTTCATCGACCTGTCTACCGGCCATTGCCGCCTAAACCTGAAGCTTTATCCCTGTTGAAAGACTACTTTGAGAACTTTAACTGCATGTTCCCATTATTCCATCAGCCTACATTCATGCACCTGGTGGAGAGGCAGTACTCATCTAATCCATATGAAGGGTCAGGCTGGTGGGCAAGTCTGAATTGCGCTCTCGCCATTGCCCATCGCCTTCGAGTTATGAGCAATCTTGTACCTCAAGAAGAGGATGAGAAAGCGTGGGCCTATATCAAAAACGCGATGGGAGTTTTTAGCGAATTAACAATGCGCAACACCGATCTTCTGAGTGTACAGGCCTTACTGGGCATGGCATTATTCATGCAAGGGACACCCAATCCTCAACCATCTTTCTTGCTCATTGCCGCTGCCATCAGATCATCCCACAGTATTGGCCTTCACAAACGTGGTACCGGCTTCAACCTAAACCCCATTGAAATCGAACAGAGAAAGCGGGTATTCTGGATTGCATATATGCTGGACAAGGATTTGTGTCTTCGATCGGGTCGACCACCTGCACAAGACGACGACGACATGAATGTGGATCTTCCGGACGCTGATCCTGCTGACCATATAGGCAATATTCCTCTGGCTGACGGCAAAGGCAAAATGAACCTATTCCGTGTTATGTGCGAATTAACAGTAATCGAGAGCAAGATTTACAGGAGGCTTTACTCTACAAAGGCGACAAAGTTGTCAGATGGCGAACTATTACATACAATTGGAGAACTCGATAAGGACCTAGAGACTTGGAAGGATAGTATTGACATTGCTTACCGCCCAGAGCACGAAATTAAAGCGTCTCATACACCCTTAATCTTGCATATTGCCATGCTCCATTTCGCGTACTATAACGCCCTCACTACCATCCATCGCATGTCCATACATCATGGTTTCTGGACGAGCCGACTAGCAAACTACGCCATTCAAGGCCTAAATGCGAGGCCGCTGAATCCAAGAGTATTCTCTTCAGCTGCGCTTTGCGCATCTGCTGCAAGGGCTACAATTTCCTTGCTAAAATACATTCCACAGGGTGACTTTTCTTGCGTCTGGTATGTAGATTTCTAGTCTTGTTGAATTTGTTGTGGTAGCTTACAGGACACAGGATGGCTCTATATTTTCCCGTTTCAGCGTTGGTTACACTATTTGGGAACATATTGCAAAACCCGAATGACCCACGCGCACGATCTGATACGCGACTGATGAATTTGGTGGTGACATTTCTGTCGACCCTGGGCCAAGAGGCCGAGGTTGGTGGTGTCCACCGCATGCTTGGCGTGTGTGCAGAATTTGAACGCATTGCCAAAGTCGTAATAGAGAAAGCTGAACGGGATGCGGCATCCCGGAAAAAAAGGAAGCCCGCCGACTTGAACAGACAGGCGAGGGACAGTGTAAGTTATAGTGTGACATCCACTACGACTCCTCGCCCATCCTCATCGACATCAACCCCGACGATGAATATGTATGGTGGCAACAGTAAAAGTAATCCAGGAGTGGCACAGCTCTCACCAAAGTTCAACGGTGAGCAAAACCGACAAAACAATGCTAGCGCTGCAACGACGCCGAGCAGCACTTCACAGTTTAACGGAAATGGCAACAGCGGTTCCAACGGGTATAGTCCAATGAATACGGCAGTATCGGCCACTGGCTCGGCACCGCGCGGTGACGCGAGTGGCTGGCCATCGGAGCACTTTGACCCGGTAGATATGGGGTCGTTTGCGGAACTGACAGGATTTGGACAGCCAATGGCATCTCCCTCTACGATGTTAGGAAGTATGGGAATGAATGGGATTGCGCCAGGGTTAACACCTGCAGGAAACAGTGCGACGGGACACCAGCCGACGCTGCCACAGGATCTTTGGCAGCTACCCATGACGCTTGACTGGGACTGGGCCGAGTTTACTGGTGGGCCGTATCCTGGGTTCGAAAATGGAAGTGCAATTTAGAGCGGCTTCGAGCGAGAGATGTTGAAGACTCTGTGAGAATGATGAACCCAAGCGGAGAACTGCGGCTTAGAGCCGAGAACGAAGTCATGATTGATACGGCGACAGTGGCAAAACATAACGGCAGAACATGGATACAAAGGCACGGGCAAGTACGTTTCATAGAGACTAGAGTGACGTACAGTGCCCTATTCTTGTTTCTTCCCTTTCCTTCCTTTACATCTTATTTTTTTTTTATTTCCGGAAGATTATGTTTATACCTATGCGTTACTAGCCTGGCGAATGCGGCACTTAAGGACTGGAGAAGGAGTTTTTAGGTATGCTTTTCGTTCTGCTTCCATCTGCAACTTTTTAAAGGAAGAGTTGTTTCTTTGTATCTCTGTATAGTACATAGGGAGAATCCGGAGGTTCCAACTCAATTCAATCCCATCATTCTGGCAGTCTTCACAAGTAGACTGGAAATAAAGAAGCATAGAAAAGTTGCGGTGGTTATGGTGATACGTATCTTTATGCGTCCGTTAAGTAGGTGGGATGTATTTTAAGAGACTGCCAGTACCCAGGTGTCATCAATAACCGTTGCGGTGTAGCGGGTGTCCTGTTGAAGGTGCTTTGCATCCCACCCCGTGGTAATCATCTCATCTGTCATACCTCAGTCTACTATGTAGTCTAGGTATATCCGATAAGCCCGAAGCAATGATGCCGTAATCAGACGCAAGATGCCCGCCGCCACACTAGGCCGCCCTGAGACTAGCCCCATCAAGCAAGGAAAGCTTTCGACTGATCACCACCTGCTACCTATCTACATACATATGTAGGTAGTTAAGGCGAAACGTTCGACAACCAGCCCTCTTCAACCACCTCGGCGCTTCCACGCTGACAAGCCGTGCTATTCACAGCGACAATTCACTAGAAGCCGTGTGGCTAGCTTGTTCGTTGGACTTCATCATTGCGCACATGAGATAGCTCTCACGCTCCAGATCGACTTGCATCTGCACTTCGCCTCTCGACCTCTCATCCAAAAACTTCCGCCTGCTCCGGCCCGGTCGACGAGCTCTACAATCGCCCGGCATGTCAAGCATATTACGGCGGTCGACGAGCATCGCGCAAGTCGCTAGCCATCCCCTCCGCCTCACCTCGCGCACCAGCCTCCGATCCCCACGCTTCGTGCGCACCGCTTCTGCCATCTGGTCAGCCAGGCTGCCTCGCTACTACTCAACCGATAAAGAGCCGCCTGAGCCTACTCCTCCTAAAAGGGAAGATAGTGCTAATAATCCACAAGTCCAAAGCACTCATTCTCCTGGGCCTGCCGAAGCCAACGCGCAAAAACCCCCATCTGAGAAAAACGATGACAGATATCCGCTGCCCGAAGGTTGGGTCTATCTAACTGACGAGCAGATTCGAATTTTCAAAGATATTATGAACAATGGTTTCCTGAAAGTTCCTAAGAGAGACCTAGCGTTACTTGATTTAATCCGGCGAACGGGCGTACCCCACACTCTACATGAGTTGATTCAGAAGCATCAGAGTGGACAGAGTCTGGGAATAACGGACATCCCGAGGCTCTTCAAGAGTCTCAAGGATTTTACTACCCATTGTGTTCAGACTCAGTATAATGAACGGATTGATAATCGGCCCTCCCAGCCGTCGCGAAGTTATCAGGAATCATCTTCTGAATCCTCCGACAAACAACCCACAGACAAGAATAGCCAAGAGAAAGAGAAGTCAAACGACGACAGACAAAGCCCCAACCCTGAGGAAAAGAAGGAGTTCAAATTCAATGCCCCACCTGATCCGGGCAGTGGAAATAACCCACTGAAAAGCAACGACTGGCTTTCTACGGCCATTGCTACGGGTGTTGCTTTTTATCTCTACAGCTCTATGACCGGGGAGAGTGGTCGCGAGATCACGTGGCAAGAGCTAAAGAAAAACTTCCTTGATAAAGGTCTCGTGGAAAAGATGGTCGTCGCTGGCCACAAGGTTGTCGTAGAACTCAACAGAGAAGCCACCCAGTCTATGTATCCCGATTCCGTTGCTACGCGTCCTGGCTTCAATTACTACTTCTCTATTGCCTCAGTCGACGCTTTCGAGAGACGGCTCGAAGAAGCCCAGAACGAACTTGGCATCCCGAGTAGTGAGCGGATCCCAGTAAGCTATGCTGGGGAAAGCAATTTGATGAACCTTCTCCTCGCATTTGGCCCTACGGTTCTGCTTGTTGGTCTGCTCCTCTATGCTAGTCGCCGGGGACCTGGCGCTGGTGGTTCCGGTGGCGTTTTTGGCTTCGGCAAGAGCAAAGCGAAGCGATTCAGTCACGAAACAGCCATCAAAGTGAAATTCTCTGACGTTGCCGGTATGGATGAAGCGAAGCAGGAGATTATGGAATTCGTCAGCTTTCTGAAGAAGCCGGAACGATTCCAGAGACTAGGTGCCAAGATCCCTCGTGGTGCCATTCTTGCAGGCCCACCTGGCACTGGTAAGACTCTCCTCGCAAAAGCCACTGCTGGCGAGTCAGGTGTGCCTTTTTTCAGTGTCAGCGGTTCTGAATTCGTGGAGATGTTCGTCGGCGTAGGTGCCTCGCGCGTGCGAGACCTCTTTGCTACTGCACGGAAGAACGCGCCATGCATCATCTTTATCGATGAAATCGACGCCATCGGCAGGTCCCGTTCCGAAGGTCAAAGATTTGGTGGCAATGATGAACGAGAGGCCACACTGAACCAGATTCTTACAGAAATGGATGGATTCAATACGAGCGAACAGATTGTGGTTCTTGCTGGTACCAACAGAGTAGATATTCTTGATAAGGCTTTGATGCGTCCAGGTCGATTTGATCGACACATCAACATCGATGCGCCAACTATGGCCGGCCGTAAGGATATCTTCAAGGTCTATCTAAAGAAGATTGTGACGAATGAAGATATTGAATATTTGAGCGGTCGACTGTCCTCACTGACACCAGGTTTCGCCGGCGCTGATATTGCTAACTGTGTCAACGAGGCTGCTTTAATTGGTGAGTGCCTTATTTGCCAAGATTAGGAATATAATCGCTAATAAATCACAGCCGCGCGGAGCAACGCGGCAGCTGTCACTCTTCAGCACTTCGAACAGGCTATTGAACGTGTCATTGGAGGCCTCGAGCGCAAATCTCTAGTTCTTGACCCTCTCGAAAAGAGGACGGTCGCTTATCATGAAGCCGGACATGCTATCTGCGGCTGGTACTTTCGATATGCTGATCCTCTGCTCAAGGTGTCCATCATTCCTCGCGGCAAGGGTCTAGGCTACGCCCAGTATCTGCCTGGTGACGCCTATCTCATGAGCTATAATCAGTTGATGGATCGAATGGCCATGACTCTGGGTGGACGCATATCGGAAGAGCTTCACTTTCCTACTGTCACAACAGGTGCCAGTGACGATTTCTCCAAGGTGACGAGAATGGCTACGGCTATGGTAACGCAATGGGGCATGTCCGAAAAAGTCGGCCCTCTCCATTTTCAAAACGATGAAAATAAGATTCATAAACCCTTCTCCGAGACAACAGGTCAAACGATTGATGCGGAAGTCAAGCGCATTGTGGAAGCGGCTTATAAACAATGCAAGGACTTACTGATTGAGAAGAAAAAGGAGGTTGGTATTATTGCTGAAGAGCTGTTGAGGAAGGAGATACTTGTACGTGACGACATGGTTCGCCTGCTCGGCCCACGGCCTTTCAACGACCGAGATGATTTCGCGAAATATTTCGGTCAGGGTGCCCAAAACCCAACAGATCCCACGGAGCCCCCGTCGTCCCCTTCGCTTCCGGATGCCCCGGAGCCCCCGTCACCTAGTCCCGCCGCGTTCCAACAACTACAAGGCAAGGAGACAAGGTGATAATCATGGTGACATTATGCAATAGAGGTTTAAAAACTGTATATAAAAAATTCATGAATTAGGTGTACACAGGCAAATGCATGGAAACGGCTTGGCTTTGGCTCGATTGCAGCTGAAACACAGACAGGCGGATGATAAGCAGACGAGAGAGGGCCTCCCGCTCTATCACTCGGCGCCATGCACCACCGATATGACTGGTCACAAAGCTCTCAACTCAACCGAAGCACTACGCACATACACACACAACATCCATGTATATTTATGTTAGATTTCATTTGGAGGCTGTGAGGGGCCGGGGGGCAGTCCAGCGGGTGATTATATATGGAAGACGGGACAAGCTGCGGCAAGACAAACAGCACAGCAGAATAGCGTCTTGTGTATCAATAGGTAGATTAGTCTAAGCTAAGACAGTTCGCGAGCGGGTACAACAGCGTCCTTATTCCTTAGGCCCGGCCGGGCACAGCAAGCAGGTAGGGAAATGACGCCGTGCAATGCTGTGCGTGGTGTGCCATCAAGCTGTTATACACGGAGTAGGTAGGTAGTTACCTAACACAATGAATGATAAGGCGTCAGAATTTCTGCCCGGGATCCTTTGGGGGCGTCAATTTAGGTCTAGCGGGGGCCTAGCCAATTCTTCAGCAACATGTTTACTTGGTAGATAAATCCAGCCAAACGCAAAATTACGAGGGAGGCTTCTACTGCAAGGATGGAAGAAGCAAAAGGGAAGCCAATGGGACATTTGGATGATGTCAAGGGAACGACATGTGTCATAGGTATTCGCATTTCGCTCACGACACTATGCTAACCTCGTGTACCGCACCCCAGGTAGACAGGCGTCGATCTATTGCGCCCGATTGACCGAGCTTTGCTCTCTCGATGCTGTTCGCATTCCATAGACTCGAGCAAAACACCTACGTAGTGTGTGTGTCTATATTTACGGTGTAACGAGTAGGCAGCATCTTCTACCATCTATTCTTTGCTTCTCTCCCCTTCTTCAGTATACATATTCTTTAGCTATCTCTTACTCTACGGTAATCCTGTATGGTAAACACACCCGTGGGGGGTGGGTGCCGAGATATCCACCGCCACTCTCAAGCCCGCCCGTCTTGGCTAGGATGCCGGACTGTGTAAGGAGGGATTCGCCGCCGTGGCTTTGCGTGGGTCGTGATAGCATTTATTCACATGAGGTCAAATAAAGGAACCGCCCGCCCCCCCGTCTTGCACTAGCTTGCTGTCAAAACTACGGCAGATTCGCCGGCCTCTTTCATCTTTGACGTAGCTATTGGCTCTGCATGCCGGATGCCTAGCAGCTATCGGTCTCTTGGCTGTTACTAACTTGAAGCACAAGAGAGATTCAGTTATTGAGTGAAGAAGAAAACATACCAGAATAGGACATGTTGTGCCGCTGATTGTCCGGGGCTTCTCTTCTATTGAATCTGTCTCGGCTTTCCTATTTACTCGTTGCCGTGCTAGAACTTCTAGCTCGTCCAGCTTGCCCTCCCACCCCCCTTTTTACCAAGACATAAAAAGCGGCCACACGCAGAATTCGTCAACTATCAGTCAAAAGCACTTCGACAGGCCGTCCAACTAGGTCCCGGCCGTTCTAAATTTACGAACCTAAGCAGTCTACATAATACCGAACTACTCTTTGCTCCAGTACCCAATTGACGCCGATGCCGAAGTCAAGCACTGCAGATCCCGGTCCCGGGTCTACCTTCAGGGCTGGCACCGGCGCAGCGGATCGCGGTTCCATGACAAGCCCTCAGAGGACTCGACTAGCACCCAGATGGTGGAAGATCCACCTTTTCCGCGGCATGGTCAACGATGTTCGCCGCCGCGCTCCCTATTACTGGAGCGACTGGATCGATGCTTGGGACTACCGTGTTATTCCTGCTACGGTGTATATGTATTTTGCCAAGTAAGCCTCCCTGTTTCTTCCCATCCAGTCTCGTTTTGTTTGGGTTTTCTTTTAGGTCATATTTCACTCCTTTTCGCCTCCTCTGCTTTTCTAGCTCTAGTGATTGCAAGGCAATTGTATAGGGTTCTTGGAATTATTCGGCCAAATACATTTAAGGCACCTTTTGAGGCCGGAGGCTAACCATATGCATAGTATTTTGCCCGCTCTAGCATTCAGCTTGGATATGTTCACCAAGACAAACATGCAGTATGGCGTTAACGAGGTCCTGCTGGCATCTGTTCTCGGCGCTGTAGTCTTTTCGATCATTGCCTGTCAACCTCTTGTCATTGTGGGAGTAACGGGGCCTATTACCGTATTCAACTAGTATGAGTCTTCCTGATATTGAATCCTCCCTCCACCACTTCCCCCTTTCCTAAGCCTGTGTTCCCTAGCCGCAAAAATAGTACCCCCCCCTTCACACTTCACTTACCAGAAGACTCTAGTACTGTATATGACATCGTCACGCCCTTAGGAACGAATTATCTAGCCTTCATGTGCTGGATTGGCCTGTGGGCCGTCCTTCTACACTGGACCTTGGCAATCACTAACTCGTGCAACTGGCTCAAATACGTGACGCGGTTTCCCTGCGATATCTTCGGATTCTACGTGGCCTTCATCTATCTGCAGAAAGGAATCCAAGTACTGGAGCGCTTCGGGGACGGCGCGCCCTTCTATCTCTCGCTCTCGGTGGCACTGCTCGTCTTCGCCATCGCCTACATTTGCGGCGAGCTCGGTAGCGCGGCGCTCTTCCGCCACCCGGTGCGCATATTTCTCAAGGACTACGGCACGCCCCTCACTGTCGTCTTTTTCACGGGGTTTGTTCACCTCGGCCGCATGAAGTCCGTCGAGCTTGAAAGGCTACCCACGACGCGCCCCTTTTTTCCTACTGCGGACCGCCCGTGGCTTGTGGAGCTATGGGACATCGAGGTTCGGGAAGTGTTTCTTGCGCTCCCGTTTGCGATCTTGCTTACTGTTCTGTTTTGGTTCGATCATAATGGTATGTTGCTGCACCCAGCTATTTAGGTGGTCTATCCTAGATAGTGACCGCATTCCATGCTGAAATCGCTAGGCATGGGAAAAGCGAAGGAAGAAACTGACGAGACAATAGTTTCATCACTTATTGCCCAGGGCACAGAGTTCCCCCTTCGCAAACCAGCAGGCTTCCACTGGGACATATTTCTTCTGGGTCTGACGACGGGCGTCGCAGGGATTTTGGGTTTACCCTTTCCCAACGGGTTAATTCCGCAAGCACCATTCCACACGGAGTCTCTGTGCGTTACAGTAGTAGAACTCGACACAGACGAGAACAACACGGATGCCAAAGGCCATCACACATATAAACGTACCCACGTCGTCGAGCAACGGGTATCGAATCTCGCGCAAGGCCTCCTAACCCTAGGCACGGCAACCGGCCCCTTGCTCATCGTTCTTCACCTCATCCCACAGGCCGTGCTAGCGGGCCTCTTCTTCATAATGGGGTACCAGGCCCTCGAGGCTAACGGTATTACGCAAAAACTGCTATATCTCCTCCGCGACAGGAACCTTACTCCCACAAACCACCCGCTCAGTCACGTCCAGCGGCGCGGCGCGCTCTGGGCTTTTGTGACCGTCGAGCTCATCGGCTTTGGCGCTACCTTCGCCATCACGCAGACCATCGCCGCCGTCGGCTTCCCCATTTTCATCTTTGCGCTGATTCCCATGCGCGCGCTCGTCATGCCGCGTTTCTTCACGGCACACGAGCTAAGTATTCTCGACGCTCCCACTGCTAGCCCATTCACCATGGAGAGTGCGGGTGGTACCTACGGCGCTGTCACCACCCAGAATGAGGACGAGAAAGGTGGTAGTGATGGCGTGAGTGCGAGTTGTGGGGTCTTGGCTAGGAGTACGGAGAGCGGAAAGAGTAAGGAAAGGCTTGCTGAGGAAGGAAAGAATGAGAGGCCGATTATGGAAGACGACAGCGAGGGGTTGAATCGTCGGACTTTGGGAAGCCCGGGGCCAAGGGACGGTGAGAAGTAGACGCTCCGGTCTAAGGGTAAGAGAATGTGCGCGAAACAGGGAACCTAGACCTTCACGCACTTAGAGTTGCCATGATTCAAATATTATGTCATCAGAGACATGGACGGCTGGAGGTTAGCGTATAATGGTCTGCATTATGAATACTCGTTAAATTTATGTTTATATGCTGCTTTGGTAGATTTTGATTGAATTGTTCAATTCGGAATTTCTCCTTTTACAGTTCATCTTAGGCTTCGATACGGTCGGATACATGTCTACTCCAGCTATTTCTTAGCTAGAGCAATGATGCTACTTTATCCCAAAATCAGGGCTAATTAGCTTATTGAACATTTTCACACTACATTGTGTATGGTCGTCTTGTTTCACCAAGCGGTTATCTGTACCTACTAATAGCATGTCGGAGATATACTACTTTGCTAAGTGTCGCTTGTCCTTGTGGTGTTTGTTCTATTGATATAGAGTATATTTTTCTTATAGCGGCCCCTTAAACAACATAACTAAGCCATACCGACTCTTTAAATCTCTCTCTTTAGGACTATAAATAAGATTAAAGACCGGTGTGCCACACAAAGGATAGGCTTGTCTAGTGACTGACAGATGTCCAGTTGAGAAATCATGGGATTCATTATATGCTCCGAAAGTCTCAGTCGATCGCAAAAGTTTCGATTCTCGCGGTATTATTGTCAGATTAGGGTACGGCTCGCCCCTGCGATCTCGTCCGAGGTTATACGATCCTTCTAGCTATATAAAGTGGGCCTTCGAAACCTATTCGGAGTGATCCAGATAGCCAGAATATAGAGCTTCGTTTCTGGCCCTGTAAGTGCCCCGCTGAAGTCCGAGAATTATTCGCTGCATCCAAGGTTCCTATTTTGATACAACGGAAAGAACAGGGCTTAGTCCAGCCAACCACCCTCTTTCGCCTTCGTTATCAAGTACACGAGCCACACCTAGTGTACTACTGACACACGCCCTCAACTCTTATCCTGAGTTCGTGACATGAAATTGAACATAGCAAAAGTACAACCATGAATACCATGAGCCCCTGAATATTCATTGGGTAATTTACACCTGTAGTGGTATATTACAGCATATATTAATGTTCGTCCCCATCAATTAATAAAAAGGGCTGAAGTCAGAACGTAATGGAGTCAACTTCAATCTATTGCGATGGCTACCAATGTCACTAGCTGACAATAAAACTGCAGGATTCTAGATTTAAAACCAATTGGCAATTCCCAGGGACTGGGAGATAAATTCTTCCGTACCCTTATTTTGTAGAGAACTGAGCGCTATAATAGATAGTTAAGGATATCTTTAGTGAAACACTATTCAAAAGTCGAGGTAGGAAAAACGTTTCTATATCAATTATTATTTGAATATAAAAAGAAAAGAGAAACGTCTTTTGCCACCTAGTAATACAACCCGTTCCCTCTCAAGGCATTGCTAGATAGATGATTTAGTTAATTATTCTTCTATATCCCAGCATCTCGAGGTTCGATAGATCCCTAACAATGGAAGAAGACATAGATATAGAGGAATATAATTGAAGATCTTTGAGCTATTAGGCATCATCTGTGATAATAGCGAGCGCCGCCACCAATATAGACTGCCCCTTCGAATATCGTTTTCTTCAAGCTAAGATTCGATGGCCAGTGACAACCTCAAAAAGCCTTATCACCACTTACGGCGACCGTACAGCAATGGACAGAGCGATAGAGACCCCGCACTGAGGGAAAACCACCTGCAGGAGTACTTGATCACTCTGAAAGATTCATGTAGAAACCCATAGCTAGCCATGGTACCAGGTTTCTGATTCCATACACTGCTATAGTATATCCTCACTACGCTTATGAGGGATAGTCCCCTTGGGATTCTGGAAATGTAGAACTTACGTATGAGTGGAGAGAATTAATTGCGTCCAAGCATAGCGTTTTGTCAACCTTCCATGCAATGACCAAGACCTGTTCAGTGTTCAAACAGGCGCAGGATCTTGGCGAAAAGACATTCAACGGCGCCGCTGGTTGAAGGAGGTGTTCTCATGTATTTGGATGCAATTTATCTGTCAGCGGCGCCGAATTTCGAGCGATGGGAGATAGATAATCAAGCAAGTGGTTGGAAGTTGGGGGTCGCGATGTTGGTGATTAGCACCAGGCATCAGGTGGTTTCTATACTCGTTCGTACTAGGCTGGCTCGTGGGGTAGTGTTGAATCGCAAGTTTGACTCGTATTAAAGGCTAGAATTGGTTGAACGATGTGGTTATTGCTGCGTCTGTTTCTTGTCTGCGTCATTGTAAGCGCATGATACTTGCATGACAGATTAGTATGCAGAAGACATATGAAGATAGCTTCCCTTGCCTTGGCACCTTTGTTGAAAAGCCTTTTCAGCTTTAATGTGTGTATGAGCTTGTTATTTTCTCGGTCTCGTTCAATACCGTTCGTGCAATTTCGTACTTGATCATGGTCGAAATCAAAATCCGAAAAGGAGGTGAGACATCGCAAGTGGATTTAGTGGCCCATCGGGATTGTAAAGAAGGTAGAATTGCTCCGAGGAACCTAGGGTCAAGTAGTACACTTACCAATCATAAAAGGGTCGTTAAATTCTAGCAAGCTCTAGAGGCTTTTGATGGTGACGAAAGCGTTATGGGATAGGACATTATCGTATGGATACTACTCTATAATGAAAGCGTCTTGAGTGAGAATCGTTGGTTTTTGCCACGTTTAGCTGGTACAAGTTTTTGATAGGTTCTTCTGGTGGCAGCCGAGGGTTGAAAAGCACTGGGCGGCGATGGCTTCAACTCCTGAGAGGAGCGACCGACCACAACCCAACACAGTTTGATGTAGGGTAGAAGGATCTGTTCGAGAATTCGTGAATAAGTATGACAGAGACGTTGTTGATTTTAGTAACATTTGTAACCCCTTGACTGTAGCCTCTATGCACCATATTACAAGATGATCCATCTTGCCGGGTCGCCAGAATCACTATTCCGCCTGCTAGAGGTTCGCTTGATATAAAGCGCAATTTCGATACATTAAGGCAGACCATGTGCGGATTTGGAGCTTCTCTACATATAAATGAGTTACACGATCTATTTCATATGGCGATTAATGATGTCTATATATTCAGGGCTCCGATTTAACATATTCAACGCATGCTATATTCTGTCTTGTAGGTCTCTATAACCAGCGGCTATTGTAGGTGTCTAAGGGGAAAAGCTTGTTGACGATAGGAATCGATGGCTCTCCCCCTTTCGCGAGCCATCGCGGCAGCTCTTGTTGATAGTCGGCTAAAATATCTACCTATTCGGAACACGCCGTGGAAGTATCTCTTGCATTTTCAACTGGGTTTACCGTTTCCAGAGACTTGCGACCTATTGTACGTATCAAGACCGTCAGGCCACTGCTGAATGATGACCGAAGGAGAAGGCAAACGACTGCCGGGCTTTGTTGAAAGTCACCCCTCTCTCCTATATGAGCCGCCACAGACGATGGCGAAAACAGAAGGTGACTGCAAGATTAGACGCGGACAAGGAGGATAGGAGGCAATGTGGGTGGGAACGGAGGATTATCATTTACCTGTTCCTAGATAGCGTCTGTGTAGCTTGTTTGTACCTACACTTCCTGCCATTAATCAACCACCCCTTTGCTGGAGCGCTAGGCATGGACACAAGGGCTCGCCCCCTGAGCTACCCATGATTTGACCGTCTGATTGATATCACTTTATCGTCCTGATTTATCTCTCTGAAAATGACGAGGTGACATCGGCCTTGGTTAATGGACAGTCTACCGCGAACACGGGCAACTGGAACTCTCTTGAACATCCAGTAGTCACGGCTCATATTTGGGTACTTCGTACATAGGTACCTTTTATACTACTGGCAAACATGATACGGCCCGGGACCAATATTGCTACTAGATAGACAGAGTAACGGCTCGTCATGCAGGCTACAAAAATCGTCCACTAAGCGACTTAGGGTAAGCGGATGATACTATCTATACTACGAATGGTGAACTTTGAAGCCTTTTACATAGTGATGTGCTTTCTAGCCTAGGCTGGACTTCTATCAAGGACTTTGGTCTTAGCAAGGCTTGACTGCCGTAGTTAATAGAATGTTGTACTAGTCGATAGTTTCTATAACTCATTATTCACACTCTAAAAATGTTCTATCAAGGGGCATCGCTGCGTTGATTTAAAGGTACTCGAAGTAGCTGGTCGAGGCGCGAGCCTACTTACATAGCAGGTTCCTTCGATACAGCATATGTACCTTGTCTTCCCGGACATTTGAAAGCTTGGTACCTATACGTTCTCGGTGTAATCAATTTGACCTGCATCCCCGTGGGGCTACGGACAATAGAGGGAGTATATGCTACCCGATACAGCCGGGAAGGGGTTATCCAGCGAAACGTATTGGCTACGACATCAGGAGGAAAACCGGGCACCCAGAGCCGGTAACCTTTCTGAAGTTCCAGATAACGAACTGTCTACTATGTGCCGTCATGATCATTCCGCGTTGTGATGTCATGTGGCGAGACAAGAGACATGCATGATCAATGGTCAACCCCAAGAACTATCGGTTTGTGAATGAATCATTCTTGAGAAGGTTCAAAGTTCTACGAGACCAAGATGACTATTTTCTTCGTAGTCGGGCGGTACTCGTGG
Source organism: Xylaria bambusicola (assembly GCF_022495145.1). Lineage (NCBI taxonomy): Eukaryota > Fungi > Ascomycota > Sordariomycetes > Xylariales > Xylariaceae > Xylaria > Xylaria bambusicola. Next base: position 1,216,109 of record NW_025953557.1, on the reverse strand, counting down.
CTGGCACTATGCTTCTGGACATATCACAGACCCATAGACTGTTATTGGTCTCTGATATCAGTTGAGATTGACTTCTGCACGGTCTTTGAAGCCATAGCTCCCTCACCGGAAATATGGCTAATGTGCTACTGAGATGCGTCCCTGGCCTGGCACATAACTCACTCACAAGTACCGAGGTTTGGCCAAGCTTTCGGCGTGGATCAAGTGCTTCCGAATCTAGCAAACCTATGTGCCAATATTTTCTAGCCGAAATGTGCCGCGCCTACTGAACAGTGGGCTTGAAGTGGCAGTGTCTCAAGTGTCCATGATATTGTGATCAAATCGGCACTACCCGTGAGCATAGCGTGTGATATCTGGGCTACATAGTAACTCTCATCATACTATTATTGATGAAGTACCGAGTGGCCAGCGCGGTCTCTCGTCGGTCTGGTCTCAATAAGTCTTCTTCCCCTGACTGACCGTAAGCGGTGTGGTCGCAGGGCGCTGACTTTTTGCCTAAAATCGCTGGCCATCCTTCCACCTCGTAACATAGTCACAGGCACACATTCAAACAGAGCAAAGTGCTGGGTCGCAAATCACAGACTGTATTACTGACGGTTGATATTACTATTTAGCAGGTAACTTAGTAGGCTGGAGAATGGCACAAGTCATTCAAGGTCAGCTGATTGCTGATGACTAGCTCCGAAATAAGAACTTGTCAGCCTTTGGTGGATCGGATGAAGGATACTTGATATGACTGTATTAAGGTTATTGTATAACGCGGAATAACTGATTTATAGAACCTGAGGTGACGTGACTTGCCACTGCAGCAGGTTTGACCATTACTCGGGAAATGCAACCGGATCCATTCAAGGCTATCTGTTGGGTTGGTCTACCAGATGAGGGCTTCATCAGCAGGGGTTTTTAAACAAAACAAAAAAAAAACAAAAAACAAAGAGACAGTTTAAGCCTAGAGCCCAGTAGATCAGAGATCTAGCATGACTGGCAAGGGCCCGGAAAGGAGCTCAGTGCTACCCTTGTGTGCACAGATAGATAATTCGGTAGTGAGTACTATCCAGGATGAATCGGCATGACAACAAGGGGTGCGCATACCTGTTGCATTGGTACAGTACACAGCTCGTAGACGTGCAAGGGGCTTCGGGAACGTCAAACCCCAAAGAGGGGATGTTGGAAGCTCCACGGTGACTCGATTGGAGGCATGGGGGCGAGCTATAAGACCTCATGTTATACCCTTGGCTCGGCTCTCAACGGCGACTTGCAGACAACAACCCAGAAACTTTGTTTCGATGGGATCCATAACTACTCAGCAGTGCAAGCCAGACCAGCCAGTCCAGAGACGTGTTACCTGCTATGGTTAGGTAGGTAGGTGGTTGGGCTGAGTCGACTTGGGAGGTCCCAGACTTGCTGCCCCTTGTTAATGGCAGCGTTGACATCTGGTCGAACCCAACCTTAGATTTGTACAGATGGCACCAGGTCTCAGGTTGAACTGCTTGCGCCCGGATTCTGTGAAACGTACATTCTCGCATATACACACACCACACACGCACCACTTGCATACATTCACACACATGATTGCATGAACATTCGTGCTAGGGGAGACACACCACGAGTCGCGGCCGCGGAGGTTTTGTTGAAAGAGGGTATCACTGTCTAACCTGAATGATAGATGTATTATGCGCCCACGAGGAACTGGTTTCGCAAAGACGGGAGCACCAACCGTGGCGGAATGGGCATAGGCCCCCGGCCACCCTGGGCTATCCCAAACCAGGTTCGAGCACAAAAGGCTTCCGAAGGGTAGTGACGGTGCCTGAACGGTAGAAGGGCGGCTGCATGTCTGGTGCTGTACGATGGCCGCCGAAGCTCGTGGGGTGTGACGCTATAGTGCGACCTACACCCGCAGACGTAGCATACATGACCACCAGTATGCATAGGTACGTAGGTTAAAGAAAAGTGTAATAGGCCGGAACGAGACATGGGCTCTGGGCCTTCATGTCCCCGTTCTTAGCGTCGATTCTGGATGGCTCAGTGGCCAGGTACCGTACCGCCAAGCTATCGACATGGGGTGACGACGATGCAATGAGAATGGGGTCGAGGCCAGTCTGCCGGCAGTAGAGAACAAGTCAGAAGCGCGCTGTTGGCCACTCACAGCACGGATGATGAGGCCTAGAGTATCTGCTGCATTATCTAGCCAGAATGCTAGAGCCTTTTCAGACGTCGCATCGCAGTTGTCTTCCAGTCTCTACTGCCTAAGACATCGACATCGTACGGTCTCTCTCGCTCTCCTCTGCCGGGAATGCATAGAGTCACTCCGACGACAGGAGAACAGACCAAGACCCGCTGACTTGATCAATTGGCCGACTCCCTGTTGTGTTCTGCAACGAATTGGCTTGTGTAAATCGAACTACACAGTTGGGTCGTGCTTACGTCGTGGGGAGGCGCACAGCAGTGGCATTCCAAAGACTGTCCGACGGGGCAGCAAGGTTAGAGGAGGCGGCCATGGCCGGCGTCCATCTACGAAGGACTTCTGGGTTGTGTCTGGTCTTAGGGTAGCATCTGGGGATTAGGGTTAAGTGTTTCGCGTGGTCCACAATGTGCCACACCTAGTGGACATGGACGATCCCCGAGGCGTCGCACAGCTTTTGGATTGCTCCTTGAGGCCCCCCCCTCTCGCAGAGTTACACCAAGAAGATAGAGAGGGGCACCATCAAATAATTCTGCCTACCACCGGCATCTTCTCAATGACAGAGAGGCTCGGTCCCCGCTGCCTTACAGCGGCCTGTCTATGACAGTCAACCTAAGAGCTCTCATAGCATTTACTGAACTTTGGCTGTATGATAACATGCCATACATGTGAATTTGATGCTGTATTCTGGCATCGAAGTTGCCTCTGCGAATGCCCTACGTTTATGAAATACTATCTCAGGTTTGGTAGTGGATTAGAACCACTACTTCGGTGTACCTTGTGTAGTTTCTGACCTCTGTACTGGGAATATGCCTGTACATGGAAATAGGATATGTGGCAAACACTCGAGCTCGACGCCAGCGTAGGACTCCCAAGCTCCACGGGAAAAAATTAATAAATGAAAAAATGGACGCGCGTCGCTACGGAAGTAGCACATTGATTCAACGAGGAACTTATTGCTTCTGAAGGCTTCTGGTTCTCCTAAGTGCGGACAAAGGGGCTTGGAGAACTATGAGGCCTCAGTCTCCTTCAACATTTTGGGCTCGAGGCGAGCCCGCGAGACTAGATATTCCAGCGAATAGCGCACGCTGACTCAAGTGTAGCATGAAATATTCGTATACGGTCGACTCTAATCCGACCTGTTCTAGTGTGACTTGTTCTAGTATCTCCGCTTGTTCCCAGTCGAGAGCATATGTTGGGTTCATGTGAAGTGTTGCCAGCATAATTGAAGATAAACTATCGAGGTAGTAGCCATTTGGTCGTACATTGGGTCACATAGGAACTGTTGGTCGTGTTACGTGTAGTCCTTAGGATAAATTATCATTTTGACGTATTCACCACCATATTGGTCATTCCCAGCTGACCAAGCTGTCTTACATGTCTCCAAAGGCTTCCATACCAGATACTCTCCTGTCCATGTCTAAGGGTATAAAATAATACAGAAAGAGCTTGGTTGATGATAGCTCGCATGTGTATAACAATGGGAACATGGCATACGTTTCCATCGAAGCTTCTATATACTATTTAACGACGCTTTTAGTTTGCTGGGCTAGCAAGCTGGCTAGCTAGTTGTCTTTGTTATAGATCATTTCAGCCCGTGTCTCATTCCCGGCCCCACGCGTGTGGAACGTTTCCCATTTAGCCAAATACCGGTGATTGCTCCTATTCGCAAAACGTTCCAACTATCCTGAGGTCAATTCAAATGCTTGGGAAAGAAGTTTCAATCCATAAATAACATAAGATCCGGAAGATATAATAACACAAGTTGGTTCGGCGGGTGTTTGGAGCAAGAAAAGGCTCTATAGTCGAAGAAACAGAAGCAAGGCAATCAGCGGACGCTATTCGAGTCTTTGGAATACTGCGTCGGTATTTGATGTTCGCGTATAAAGGGAGGTCCACCCTCTTCCAGGTCGTTAACTCGTATGTCCATATGGTTGAGAGGCTTGTGACGGACCGGACGAATGCGGAACCTGAGATAAACTGAATGAGCTACGCTTGCGCTTCAGGCCGGTGCTTGATCCGCTCAATCCATCATGAGAATGGTCTTCACTTTTGTCGGCAGCCCCCTGACCTTGACCGAATGTTAGAGGTCCCCCACTGAAAGAATCCCTTATTGGCGTCCTAGAGCTGGAGCCAGCTATATTTCCATGGAGTGCCTGAGTGAAGTCGTGTGGAGGCGCAATAGGCGCACTCATCTGCGGTATTGAATAGTCCTGGATCGAGCTCCTTATACCAGGTGTTCTTGGCAGAGAAAAATCAATCGGCGCAGTGAGAGGAGCTGAGGGAAAGCTCGTAGAATACCCTGGGGAAGTGCCGTATGGCGCAGTGCTAGCTGTTCTAGGAATGGAGGAGTGGCTAGGAGGCTGGAGGCCATGGCTGGACGAATAAGAGCGGTATTGGTGTCTCAAATCGAGGCCAAGTGGCAGGGTGGCAGAAGCAGCTCTCAGTCGAGACCGTGCTTGCGAGGGCTGTTGAAGGCTTGAGTAATTGATATTTGTTGTCGGCGACTGTAACCCAGAAGCTGCCATTCTATTAGCAAGTTGCCTGACATCATAACGGACTGTAATGGTTTCTCACTTGTATAAGAGCCTGTATCGTAGCCCAACGTGCCACCAGAGCTACTTCCACTTGCGTCTGGCTGATAGACGGAGGTATGCCTCCCAGTGCCTCCAGGGCTGTGACTACTGCCGGAATAACCTGCGTAGTCAATCGAGTCTCCTTTCCATGACATACTGGATCGGAGCGGTGATTGTAAATTATCCGATCTAGACCTGGACATCGTTTCTCGGAGAGAGAGTGGCTGAAGAGGACGGATATGCTGCCGTGACTGCGAGTGCAGCTGGCTCCCCGCATCTAAACTATTATGCCTACCAAATGGGTTTGACGCTCTAGAAGATCCCCCAAGCGGACTTGACAAGTGACTAGAATAGTATCCCCGTTCGTTGGATGAAGGCGACAGGGGAGAGAGTATGTCAGAGCTGGTCATTGTCCCAGAAGGCGTGAACCCGATATTACCAAATGCAGGGCTGAGTCCCGTAGGCGAGAGGTGATCTTCGTTGTCGCGCCTCATTGTGTCAACCAGTAGCGGCCGCATAATATGGTCTGTGAAGGAAGATGACCCGAAATCTACTGGAGGCGTTATGGGCGTTCCTAGGGCATGGACTGCCCCGTAAGGGGAATGCAAGGCTTGAACATTATCGAAATCATCAGGAACCGCACGCATCTTAACCATTCGGTCGCGATCGTCAGCCGTCATTCGCTTGATCTTGGCTCGTCTATGTGTCGTTAGAACTACCAGGATTAGGGCTTGCTATTCCATTCTTACCGATTCTGGAACCAGACTTGAACCTGTCTAGGACTTAAGCCCGGAATTTCACGAGAAAGGCGTTCTCGATGAGCTGCGTCTGGGTGAGGCTGTTTGGCAAATTCACTCATGAGGAATCTGGTCTGCTGGTGTGTGAGCCTGCAAGGTGTTAGTTAAGTCTAAAGATCTGCATGTGTCCCTTACCTAAAGCGCTTCATTTTCCTACGAGCAGCAGTTCGTTCAGCCGCAGTTTGAGGCTGACCCGGGTTTTCATCTTCACCATCGCCTTCCCCGTCCCCTTCTATCATGTCGTCGTCATCTACAACTTCTTCATCTTCTTCCTTGCCGAGAATAGTCTCTTCGTTGCCACCCGCATCGAGGCTAGTGTGAAGATCCTGTTTTGCTGGTACAGAGGTGGGTGGGTTTGATTCAATCGTGACCCTTGCGGTTTCGGCAGATGTCAGTGGTTCGTCGTGGACAGCTTCTGTCTTGATTGCATACGAAGTCCCTGAAACACTTGGCTGGTCTTGAGTTGGGCGCTCGGTTTTAGGCTGTCGCAAACCTAAGGGATCAAGAACACGGTGGTTGTTGCTTGGTGAGCTTAAAGTACTTGAGCTTGTCTGGCCACGCGTGTCCAAATTACTGTTCGAGATACTCGAAGGACGCTGCTGCGAGGTAGCGTCATTGTCGGTACTGGAGTTTGGTACCTGTTCAAACGACTGCCCAAAAATGCTGCTCTCCCCGGGAGGAAGGAAGGAGTAGTGCCCTTGCCAATCAGGCTGTGTGGAAAGCGAGCCGTCGTAGCTGGACATGCGTAAGCCGGTCGACTTGTGAAAGGTGGTCTCAAATTTTCTAGACCAAGGGCTTTGCTCTGTTTCGGGTAGTCTAGTAAGGAGCATTGGAAAATATTTTGCCGCGTGGTCTCGATTGGGTATATTATTAAGTTCCTGCCTTTGACAGCCTATGAGGGAAGCGTTGTGGCAACCAAGAGAAACCGATAGTTGTAGGATAGGCCTTGAGGTATAAGACGATAGAAAAGACAAGTGACTACTTTGCAAACAAGAATAAACCTCTATGGGCTGACTTGCTTCGATCACTCCCGAGGTCCTTGGATTTGAACAAGAAACGACCCAACAAGGTAACCTGTAATGAGTTGCGCCCAAAGACACTATTCAGTGTACAGTGATCTGCTCTCCTAAAAGAGGGTATTGTCGATGTGGGGGAGCAAAGGCGGGAGTTTCCGTCAAGTATGACAAGTTATCTTCCAACGAGGGTCTAGCTAGTCAAAGGGGGGAAATGTGATAACAAAGTTATTGAGAGGGCAAACGATAGATATACGGCCTGAATGGAAAAGAACTTGGTGAAGCCTGTCGCAAAGTTCGGGTCTGGCTGCATATAAAATGTAGACCTCGAACGATGCTTGGGCTAGTGGGGTCGATCGCCTCAAAATGTCGAGGTAGTGGCGGACTCGACGTTATGTACGGATGGGGCCTTGAAGGCTAGTTACCCATGGTCGTAGTAAAGCACTCTTACGAGGGAGCCCCTTGCTCTTTGAAGACGATAGGAGGTGGGATTAATACCGAACGGTACCGCCTTCCCACGGAGAAATGTCTCGAGGGAACCCGGACATGAGCAGGGGCGCCACGCGCTGCGACTACGTTGGAGACGGCCAAAAGCCGTGCTGCTTCCTTTTGGGTTAGCCTAGACTACTTGATACGGTATTGACCAGAAACGGTAGCGGTATTGGGAAGAGACTGGAGCAAGGCCGTTCCAAGGCTAGGTTTCTCGGAAAGAGGTGTACGGTATTTGGCCTAGTCAAGTCGCAGTGAAGAAACCGTGTAAGGGGGCAGCTGAGCCACACGCCCTGTGTCTTGGACAGCAGCATCAGCGACAGCCTCCGAATTCCAGCGACATCGAAGTGTCTGGTTCTCGGCTGAATGGCTAATGCCGTGTTATGGAGGTGTGCCTAAGGAGCAATAGAAAGACCCTTGCCGTCACGGCCCCCAAGCGACCGGAATATCAGTAGCAACTAGTCTTGGAAGCACTGCATATGAGAGAAAAGGTACCCCGAGACATGGGACCTGCCTAACTCTAATACAATATTCCCTACAGCACGTAGGCATTACTATAGTCCTGTAACTCTGACATGTCTGCACGATGAGGCAATAGTTCTATATCCACTTCACGCCAGAAAGAGAAAACAAACATATGTCCAACGGTACGCGAAGGCAAGCAGAGCACACAAGTCGGGGCGTCTATGCGCCACCTATTGGCTAGCCATGATATGAGGTGGGCAGAGATATGGCGGATGAACGCATAACGATAGTTAAGAATGTTGAGAGGATAAGCCAATAGGAACTTAGGCATCTAAGTGGGTGTGCACATCTGAATCTGCGGGGATGGTCTCGATACTTTTACTTAGGATTACATCCGAATCGGTAGCGAGCGAGACATGATGTGCGAGTGGAGTGGACCACGAAATGCGCAAGGGGGTTGATTTGTGATGGCCGCCTATGAACCCCAGAGGGACTACAAGGAGTCAACCATGAGAAGATCACAGAGATCTTCCTTGTTAAAAGGTCAGTACGCGCCTGGGCACAGAACAAAGCTGTAAGTGCTTATGCTTATTAACAGGTCTACGGTATTCAAACCCGGATGCGTTCAATTAGACTACTTCAACCCGTTGGTTCAAGTCAGTTCCCTTGCTTGTGTGCATCGATGGGCAAAGGGACTCACTCTCAGAAGTTGACTGATGAAGAGAAGGGTGGGCGAAGTTGGCATCGAGCAGAAGGACTGTGAGTCAGACCTGATAGTGAGCCATTGGAAGTTGTCTGGAATGATTCTACTGCTCAAGAAAAGGGTAGAAGTTCGGTAGGGCTACAACCGTAGATCCAGGTATTGAAGGGTTTGTGGCGAGTTGCTCCGAAGAGCCGTAGCCTGATATGATGTGTTACCAGCGGAGCTTGGTGGGGCATGGTGTGACGGCATCAAATAGCCAACTCCTTCATCTTTTGCATGTAGGATGTAGCTAGGCATATCGTAAGCATAATATACTGTAATCATAACGGCACGCGTCCGGGTCTCTGACTCCATGACCCTCCTGGACGAGCCGCGCGGAAGAAAAGGAAAGCAGGTGGATCACGAGGGGAGTAGCGCTCTCGTCAAGATGCTCGGGTTGTGGGATGTTTCGATGATGGAGCTTACGAACAGGGACCAGGCCTTTGTGGGAGATGAGATGTACCCAAGGCTAGAATGCGTTGCCTGCATGGTTTATCAGCACCGGCAGCGAGCACTATTAGGGCCCTCCCAAAGGTGCAAAGGGGCTTCAACGGCCGACCCTGAGAAGAAGTCGATACATAGCCTAGAAGGAGTTTTTTTCGGTGCTAGCAGCTAAGTGCGTGTAGGTACGGCGCCAAGAAGTGCCGGCGGAATATACCTCTGCAGCAAGGGTATCATCAGCCCGCTGCGGTTTCATCAGGGGCCTAGGGCGATTTGCAGGCTCAATTGACATGGGTCTGAATGGGGACACACCATCGGTACCGCGATGCGGTCGGCCATTGCCAAAGACCAGCTACAATGTACTTGAAAGAGACCGAGCAAGTGGGAAATTGTGTCGAAAGCCGGTGGTACTGCGCGCTTGTGAGGCACCTTCACGGCGCCAAGACTCTGACGAAGGTTGCCCTATCAATTTTAGGTACCAGGAAGGGAACATCGCGGGATATGCGGGCGCGCCCGGCTTCCCATTATGGGGCTATGAGCAGGAAACGAGAGGAGATTCTTTTATTGCTGTCGTGGACCGTCTCATGGTCCATAGAATACGAGGCCCAAGGTGGAAGGACAACGCGCTGAAGCCATCATCACATCAGGCCAACAGTGCCCGGCAGCGGTTATCAAAGTCAAGGTCTGAGACGGCACCGAGTCGGCCTGGCATGCCATGCGTCTATCTTTGAAATGGGTGTTCAGCGGTGTGAGGCTTGATCTGATCAGTACATCGCCCACCCTGATAACCGGAATAGAGATACTGATAGAGGGCGGACCATTCAGAGGGACACAAGAGGCGAGACTTCTTCTTGCCTGGGAATGGGATGACCTGCATGGACAATACGAACGCGGCACTTGCCTAACCTGAAAGAAATGCTGTAAAGCATCTGTGAGAAGCCGTCGATCAACTAGTTGACTTGATCGACAGTATGGATAAGTTAGGTAGTGATCCTATTTCGGAACACCCGCCGCACTCGCCTGCACCAGGTAATAGGTACATGTTGGTGAGCAGCAGCAAGTTACATACACAGTAGGTAGTATGTATGTATCTGTATAATGTAGGCAGGATGGGATGGGATGATACGTAACGGAGAGGGAGGTGGTATCGCCGGTACTTGAGGTATGTAGGTATGGTAAGATTGAGCAAGACGCCAAGGTACCTGGTACGGGTACTACAGGTAGGAGGTAGTAACCAGCCTACATACTTCGTAGGTAGGTAAGCAGCTATCAATCTTCGAGGCGCATATATGTAATTAAACCGCATCACTGCTTCCATTCCACAGCGTGTTGGGACCGAGTAGGCACTTGGGCAGAGGTTTATTCGGCCGTGCTACCTTGTCAGACCTGTGTGGCCCAGGGAGAGAGACATGACCTCGCTGATGCTGTACGTGCCGCCCACCCGATTATATATGGTGTCGAACCGGCGCTGTTACTTGTTACTTGGTGTCCGGTATGGCCTTGACAGCTTCGTGAGAGAGGGCAGCGAAAGGGCAGAGAGGGGTGTGGTTTGAGATCGTCGTCGCCGAGTGGGCCGCGTATTGCGGTACCTGCATATCGGTGTATCGGCTGGGTTCTCCGAAAGGAAAGCATGGGAGACAACGGAGCGAGAGGAGATTTGGTAATCATGGTGCCCGGTCGTGGTTATCGCAGCACCATCGGTATCAGTATCAGGGTTTCAGCATAATCTCGTGGTCTATAGCACATCGCATTTCGGAACCACCAGATGCCTTCACACGACAATGTCACCGATTTATTACTACCACCTAACCTACATAATGTCATGTCGCGTACCTGAGGCTAGTGCACCAGTGCCGGCAGCTGCTTTTCAGCTGCCAGGGAATAAAACGGATCATCCCCGGCCAGTCAGCTAGGTAGTTACTTTACTACCTCCCTGGTAAGTACTGTATCGAAAGATGCAGGACTGTTGGCAGCATCTAATGTCAGCAGGGAGTGTGTACTGTGTATGTGTATTCCTTTACCTACCAAGAATATTTCCTGCGTCTTGCTTGCCCTCGCGCCGTACATCGTCAGCCTACATAGTAGATAGTCCTACATCCTTATTCCCACTAGGTACCCTACCTCCGCCGTCCTTAGCCTAGTACCTTCCCTTCTCTTCGTGGTGATATGTCTATAGATCGCGGGATCTAGATCTTACGTTGCCCCCTTCAATAACCCATAGCTCCGAGGATGGATTCTTACTGGCTTATTGCACGTCTCGGTAGAGCCAGCCGTCCCGAGCCAAAGTATGCGCCTTGACACCACATAGTACCGGTAGTACAGTAGTACCGTATGCTACGATGGTCAGGGACATCTTTCGAACACAGTAATCCTTAATAATTATAAGGCTGGAGGCCCATTCGGCGCCACCGTACTGTACGGACGTCGTGCTGGTCGACGACGAGGGGCTACTGACTAGAATTCACTAACACTCGCTTCCCCAGATTCGTGCAGCTAATAACAAGAATCGTGCGAAAGGGCACTGCCTAGACGAGTCTACATGAATACCATCTGGGTAGTCGGAATGCCGTGTGGCGCCTGCTGGCCATACTGGGCAGGCCCAGACATAAGAGTCTGTTAAAGCGGCCCAATAAAAGCAGCTAAATCTCCAATGAGGCTTCAGGCACGGGCAAAGCTAGCCAAAGCGGCCATTGCTATCTCGGCTGGCACTCTGCTACCCACGCATGGAGATTGGAGAGGCAGCTCATCATTGGCGGGAAGAGGGCCTGAACATGGTTGTCATTCTCAACTGCCGATGGTGCATTTTCAGCTGCTACCACAGAGAAATATTCAGAATGCAGTATTCTGGGATCAACCATGTAGTTGAGAAAAATACACGACTGGCAGTGCTCTACCCTCCACCTAAGGTGGACTGCCAACTACAGAATATTGGAATGTAAAACACACGGGTCGCGAAACCAAAGGGGAACTCATCATGGCCAGAGAAGGGTGAGAAGAGCGCTCAAGCCGGAACGCTGGCCGGTGCTGCCGGTAGGCTAGAAGCCCCAGTAGCGTGCAGTCTAAGTTGCTAGACACGACTCTGCATAGATCAAATCGTTCAATGAGGTCTAACTCGCCTTGGGAAAATGCGCACTCGACACAGAGGCCGCGAAGATGACCTTGACCTGGCAGAATCGGGGCCCGACTAACGTGAGCCGGCATATGACGGGATGTACTTGACGACACTGCCCTCAGTCACTTAAAAATAGACTTCTAAATTCGCCTCAACGACCTGAGGCGTCGTAAAATCATGACAACAATGGGACTGCAAGGATAAGGTATTCTGCTCTTGCGACGAGTGTGTCGGTTTCGGAGCCTACCTGGGCATTACTAAAGATGTAAGATCGCGAGCGAGCGAGGGAGTTCGGGGGGAGGGGGGGGCACAGACGATTTCTCTTGTTTCTTTTTCCCTTCCCCATTTCTTCTTCGTCTCCTTCTTCTCGGTGATGATTGGGCTGCGCGTGTCGGGTCGCTTATACCTCTCATATACATTGTGCCAAGCGCAGATCCCACAATAACGGCGTCAAATGCTGCCAATAGCAGCACAGATAGCAACACTTAAGAGGTATCTTTCGTAGCAAAGTAGGATCTGAGGGTGACAACCGTGATTCCGAACTACAAATGTCGGTATTCAGAGCTGTACTATCCACTCAAACATCAATGAATCATCCTCAAGTACTGTGAATCATAGCCAAAGTGCACTCTGCTCTGTGGTGCAGGGGTTACTAAAGGTACCGTAAGAGCATACCTACCGTTGCTAGTACCGGTAGATACCTGTACTTTATATATGGGCTCACACTAGGAGTAGGGTATCTCTATGTACTCGCTACCTCCATAGATATACATACCTGTCTACCTACTACATGTACTGCTACATGCCTACTTAGGGAGATAGGGAATCAGCTGTAGGCTGTGCCCCATGTAGCTTGGAAGTACCTGGATAGCTGTAGCTACCTACATGGAGCTCGGTGCTAGGTGTACTTCTACCTTATATGTACCTAGCCTTCCTGTAGGTCGATATGTACCGATGTACCGTAGGCACACTTGACTGGAGCACAATGTGGGCCGCGGCATTCGCTGTCTCGCCTTGTGCGGCTATACTAACCTAGATAGGCAGTGTACGTTTTCCACGCTAGAATCCTGGGCTTGGCGTACCAGCGTGTGGGAATAATGCCCCCTCCAATATCAGGTGCAGCGCCAGAACAGTAACCACAAGACGCATTCCTCTGTATCAGCCATTCCAGAAGCCATCTCGATAAGCCCATTCCCGGCCTCGCTCGTTGCTTCAAGACTTGCGCCGACGCCCCCCCCCCCCCTCTCCCTCCCCCCAGGACGCCGACCGATAACATTCGATCGTCAATCCCCGAATCACGCCCATCATCCTGGGGGATTGATTCCTTGTGTCTTCGTCACTGTCATCATCATCGACCTTGGGACCTCAAGAATCACAGTTCGCCCATCCCCAGTAGATACACGCTATGGGGCCATCCCATGGTCTCAACTGTGCGACTGTACTCAATACCGGTAGTCCCCCCCCAAGCCCCAAGACACCTGTGAGTGTCGAGGCGAGCAGAGGTGGATACAACAACGAAAAGATTCGTGTTGTTCTGTTCTCAGACGCCGGACGCACAGTACTAGGTAGCCCTCCTTGCGTAGCAGTGTACTGTAAGCCGGTTGTCAGATCGATTTTCCTGCCACTGAGAGTATCGTATGTACGCGTCCCAAATACCTACTCGATCAGAGGAAGCAGGGTATGCATCATGAGGAGGTATGGGTAGGTAGCGTGCGCCACCACCGAGAGGGTGTGCATGGGTTGTTTCGCCGCTCTTCTCCCCTAATGAAAACAGCCTCACCACCACCACGCTGCCGCACAAAGCGGCTTCCAGATCACTCAGCTCGGCTCACCTACAAGAACACGGCGAAGACTACCTCGACTACCTGGTGCCCTTGAGTTCTCCTCGTTCGGGTGGATTCTTCACATCTTCACACCCCAATGCAGCTCTTGCTCTTCCTCCAAAGCTGCCACTACTATGGACCGAACACCCTGTGCTTTATGAGCGCCCCCCCGAGCTGCTACAGCCATGTATTGCCGTGTACTCATTGTCACGAATCTACGCGTCAGCGTGTTTGTCGCACATTTTCCATCCTCTTTGCAATGGCCTACTACACTAGGTAGGTGGAGTACTACGTGTCGTGCACATGGGCTTGTCGCAGAAGCTGCAGCCTCCCAAGCAGGGGCTAGCCCCTCCAAGCTGACAGGCCTTGATCGTGGCCGATCGGGTTTTCAATGGCCTGGGTTCTCCAGGCAAGTTGCAGTGGCAGGCATGTTATGCGAGAAATTACCGGGGCCCAACGGTTAAGCGGGATCGTCGCCAGCCACAATACCACCCTACGAGATACGAGTACATCAGAACAGAGATCAGGATTTGCTAAGACACCCACCTTCAGACTCAGTGACTACTCGCAATGCCTTGGGCCAGTTTATGCCGGTTAACTTTGGAAGACAACTTCCGACAACAGAACTAGCGCAAGCAAAATCTTCAACGGGCCATCCCCACTCTAGGAAAATACTAGGAAAATACAGCCTAGCGGAGAGCCTTGCGAATTGACCTGGCAGCGAAGCCGTGAATCTAGCCATTCCGCAGGTACTTCGTTTCACGTACTTAGCAAGGTATTAAGTAGTAAGGGGCACCAACGCCAGCCACTTTCTAGTAGCGGAGCGCCCCGATGCGCATACCCACATTACATCAAGATAGGCACGGCATCTTGAGATTATATGTCATTTTAACTTTCGATCAACGCCCAAAGACATCGTATCAGCCTACATGTAAATATACTCTGTACCTCCTAGGTCTGTATATATTTTCTAGCTGGCATATGTGATCAGCCTCGACGACATCTCAGTACGGATAGTCGTAACCGCTAGGAGAACGCCATTCTCGCATGAGCTTCCTAAAAATAATGATTTGGAACTTCTCTGGGCCGTCACATCGAGATCTGTTTTGCATTCCGTTTCCTACCTAGTGACCTCAAGATGCCCATATATGTCATGGTTTGTTTTAATGCCTCAGTGAGCTGTCCGCACGCTCTATCTTGGGGACGACACAATGTGATTAATAGTATAATTGTTTCCATCTTCCAATAGCTATCTTCACAGCAAGGGTCCCCGGATCTTGTATGCCAACAAACAACAAGCTTTTTCGGAAAGAAGACCTTACTAAGTAGTTTGCCTGCAAATCGGCAGATGCGAGGCGTCTTCGTCTACCTCTACGTAGAAAGTATCGGGCCGATGCGTGCCTTGATACACCGATGCCTTCCAGTGATCTTGGCGTAGCATAATGCAAGCCTTGTTGAGGTCTTTGGTGTTCTCTAATGACCACACCCTAAGCGCAATACAACAACCAAGGATACCGCAGGCCAGATGTTGCGTTGACTGTTGTCTATTCTCTCACGATCGCCGATTCCACAGACTAGTGCTAACAAAATAGCACTTGGAAAATGGCCTCCCGCTGGTGTTACGACGGTGGAGTAGCGCCTACTCGAGAATGACGCTGACTCGGAATGCAATTAGTCTACGAACGGTTAACTTCACCATCTGACTATTTGAAAGCGCTTTTCTAGAATATTTCCATACGTGTTTGAGTGGCTCCGTTTTGAACACTTGGAACACCGATGTTACGCGCTATCCAAATTCCAAGCATTACACAGAGGAAAGAAAGCTCAATAACGCCACACACACACGGTTCATCCATTACCCTGCAAGGCTCAGATGGCTTGCCTGTTCCTGTCCATGTTCCTGGCGTGCTCAGCGACTGAAAGGTGAGCAGCACAGCAGAAATGCGGGGGTTAGAAGATCCACAGCATCCAACCTGTTTTCCCCCAGTAAATGATCTTTCGGTGTCATATTCGGATATAGCCATTTTTTCCCCTTCGTCTAGAGAACGCTCAGATTTCCCCACATCATAGGATATCTGTGTTTCTGCGATACAGTGCAAACGATAATGAAGCCATCTTAAGAGCTGTGCGGGCCATTGCATCCCGCATAAATAACGCAAGGCTCCAACGATCCAGGAGTAGTGATGATCGAAAATCCAAACAACCTGCCAGCTGATTGAAACGTTCCGTCGCCTAGTACCTCGTATTAGGTAGGCTCTCTTAGTCACTCTACCTGACTCAAACAGCTTCTTCCTACCTCTTCTTATGAGATACTATGGTATTTTACGGTCTGTCTGGGTGCGGACTAAAGCCGCCGGCTGAACACGAACGCAATGCTATGACTGCCCTGCTGTTTATCACGCCTGTCCAAAAGATACATTCAACAAAACGGTTCCACGGCTATGGCATTTTCAAACCAACATTTTCCCGTGTATGACACGATAACGGGGTCGTACGAATAGTATTCCTACCACTTACGCAACTATTACATTCCTATCAGCTATAATGATGGGTCACGAGATGACCCAGACGGGAGAGGAAGGTAGGGGAATAAACTTGGAAACGCTCCGTTCTCTCTTTATCAACCTCTGACACCCTGTTTTGCCGATGGTGTGTATACAGAACTATATGACGAGGTACCTGAAGTCGTGTGAACACGGGGGCGCCTCGGTCCACGTGTCTCCGGATTTTCGAAGGTCGCGAGGACGCGCCTTGGGTGCAAACATGTCATTCACTTATCCGGATTGAACACTGATTCGAGACATGTAGTTTCAGGCCTTATAAGCGGCCAGATAAATTGGGTGTGGTTATGTTAGCCCATAAGGGGGGTGATTCCCTTCCGTTACGGAAGGGTGAGGTGAGGCGCCTTGGATAGCTCGTAGGCGGCCTCATTTGACTTCTACTCTTCAGATAATGTCAGTCTATCTTGTATTGAATTCACATTGATTCACGCGTAAGTTCCACGCTAGGAGCATGTAACTATCTAGAGCTATTCTTCTCTCCTAGTAAGGAGCCATTCTACTCCGGTGATTCCTACTACGGTGTGCTACTACTAAGATCTTCCGGTCGGTAATGAAGCGGGCACCAGGCAAAGGATAAAGTATCTATACTCAATGGAAATTATCGATAGTATGTATTTTCATATACCTCGCTGCTTTTCTCTCAGGGGTGGAATCATACCGTCTCCAAAAGCTTAACCTACACGTTAGAAGAGACTTAACATAGAGATACCCCTGAAAGAATACAAGGGAATCATTTTATGTTTGCGCGACAGAGACGTTCATTTTTATGCAAGTGGTCTTTTTGGCGCATTAATCAAGTATTACCTGTATAACCTTGGCCATCGTTACCATCAGTATACCATCCCTTCACTCCTCCATCTATTGTCTGGTATCGAGATACTATTTTCTTTCTTTCAAGGATAGTTAGACTAGGGGATCATTTTGGAGCCCGCACAGAACCTTCTATAAGACACGCAAGGAAGGGGATTCGCGAGATTTTTCAGCATACTCGTCTGCATCATCATCTACACTTCTGTTGAATGCGTTTGGAGCTGGAGTGTCTTTACCGCTCGTCTCTGCAGTGTATGTATCATGAGGTTTCCATTTAGCTGACGTACGAGGCGTCGTTTCCTCGAGCATCCTGTTAACTTGCTCAAGTGTAAGGCCCTTAGTCTCAGGGATAAGAAACCATGTGAAAAAGAACGCGGTAGCGCATAGACTGCCCCAGATGTAGAAGACTTTGGCACCAAGGTTGCCTTTATCCTTGTCTACCATATACGGCGTAATCAGGCCAATAATAAAGTTCCAAAGCCCTAGAAATGTCGAGTTAGTCAGGGAGGTGCTGCGAGGATCGAGTAACCATAAGCTCAAGTGGTCTTAGAAGACACTTGAAGTGGGTGAGCATTACTGACAATTACTTGCAGTTGATAACGCAACTCCTCGAGCTCTGATCGGAAGTGGGAAGATTTCGCCAACGAGAACCCATGCGCCAGGTCCCCATGTGATTGCAAAGAAGACGATGAAGACACATATGAAGGTAATCATGACTGAGAGCGCCGCGGTAGAGTGCGCGATTGTGCCTATAATTGCAACAATGAACTGACAGATTGTCATGCCGAGTGCTCCCCAGAGAAACAGTGGTCTGCGCCCAAGCTTTTCAATTGCCCAGAAGGAGATTGGTGTCGAGAATACGTTGACGAGAGTCGTGATGAGGGAGATCTGGAATGGATCTTGAATAGTTCCTAGGTCCTGGAAACTGCTTCCTAATTAGCTTGAGCTTGCACTCATCAACGCCTACCTTTCCATCATCACGCTCAATTATCATGACCGGTGCGCATCTTTTGATGTCGACCTCGCATTGCTCCTACCGGGAGAAAAAAAAAATCTCAAGAGAGGTAGTAGTGTCAAGACCTACTATGAAAAGTCAACTAACTTCTCTCTCCAGGACAACGTGTAGAAGCAGGCCACTGTTATTGTACATACCAAGGTAGTTCCGAAATAGAAGACAAAATTGACTCCAGTCCTAGACGTTTACCAATCAGCATACTCCTCTAAATACAGGATGTTCTGGGAGCGCGCAAACCATTGCTGCATCATCTGAAGAGAAGTCCCAAGGACAGTACGCCGCAGGTGGCTGGACCCTTTTCTTAAAGAACCCCGGCCGCACGCGAGCCATGTACTCCAATAACCGCCAGGAGGTACGAGAGAATTCTCGTGCTCATAATTAGCAATAATCTCAGAAAGTTCGGTCTTCACGAATTCGCTCGTGACAGGTTGGCCGCGTAGTCGAGATAAAGAATCGGCGGCACGGTCGAGATCTCCTTTGCGGACGTAGAACCGTGGCGACTCTGGAAGGAAAGACAAGCCGCCGGCAAGAACCAAGGCCCATACCATCTGAATAGCAATCGGGATCCGATACGAGCTGGTATCGGCACGGTTCTGAGTTGCATAGTCGATCGCGGAAGCGAGCAATAGACCTTTGCAACACGGTTAAGACAATAATTACTTCATGAGGAAAAACGGAAGTAGGGATGGGCAAGAACAGGTAAGCTTACCAATAGTAATACAAAATTGATAGCCCGACACAATAGCTCCACGGACTTTGCGAGGCGCGATCTCGGACATGTATAGAATGAGTATCGCGCTGACCCCTCCGACACCTAGCCCAGCAATCGCACGGCCGATGACAAGAAGAGGCAACCCTGCTGAAGCCACCTGGAGAACGACACCTATAAGGAACACTGCGCAGCTTCCGAGGACGGTGGCTCGCCGGCCGCATAGATCGGCAAAATCACTAGCAACGAGCGCCCCTTCCGTCAAGAGTAGTAGTATCAGCATGCCGCAGCTCATCACGAGATTCGAAGGAGGGTAAAGGGGGATACCCACCAACAAATGTACCAAGTGATAGAACAGATGTGATGATTGCCTTAGAGAACCCGCTCAAGCTATGGAACACGTTGGAGTTAGTAAGTTGCTAGATAAAGAAGGGATTCAGCTCATGTTTCGGCAGTATGTAGGAGCAATATGGCCCAAAACCTGCCTAAAAGGGAAATAAATGACTCCAAAGAACTAACCTCGTCGCATCCGGACCCTCAATCTGCCTGATGAAGTACGGCATCCCCATGACTCCGTTGATGTAGCCGCTATCGTAGCCAAAGAATATCCCCCCAAATGCCGAGAAGGCGCACATGAGGTATGATTTCAGGGTGACGGGAGCCTCGATTCGATCCGGGTTGGCCGAACCTCTGAGGGCTCCACGGTGGGACATTGTCTACAACTCGACTTGCTCGGTCCGATAATACGTTGATCAATGTCGTTGAGATGTAAACCATGGCAATATTATAACAGTTTCAATTGAAGCTAAGAACAATCTTGATGAATCTTTCATAGGGGCTAGGGATAAGGAGTGCGGGAAGTAGGTGAGTAGATATTTTGATAAGAAGATAGGTTGACGAACACAAGGAGACGTGTGGAGCACATGAATTTGCAAAAAGAAGATCTTGAGTCAAGCCCTTTTTTTTTTTTTTAATTGAGTTCATGGCAAGTCCATTGTAGTTAGATGTCCTCGGTTCAGTTTAACGAAGGAAAGACCACTTACCTCAAGGCAAGTGCCGAAATACAGCTGGCAGGCCAGGAGTAAACCTACACATATAGGTAGTCTTGAATTGGCTTCATCATTGTACAGAAAGCATGATGGTAACGCAGACACATGAAGCCTCCTCATAATGCCCAAACCTCGAACACAGCTAGGGAAAAAAATTGCCAACTCTAGAGAGCTCTACGGTAATCCGTCTCGAAGATTAGGTGGGTGTTTGATGAAGATGATAAGCAAGCCTGCCAACGCCTAGTTAGCTTACGCGCGTACCTACTATTTTGTTTTATTTCATTTTGGAGGAAAGAGGTCCGAGTTCATTTTCCTAATTATATCATAATTCATAGGTAAGATCTAGTCTCGAATCTCGACTCTCCAAATCCCCAGTAAGGGACGACCGATCGGTAAGACCACGCAATATTGACCGGGGTATGATTAATGGTAAGGGTTCTCATTTATGGCTA
This sequence comes from Xylaria bambusicola, assembly GCF_022495145.1. Taxonomy (NCBI): domain Eukaryota; kingdom Fungi; phylum Ascomycota; class Sordariomycetes; order Xylariales; family Xylariaceae; genus Xylaria; species Xylaria bambusicola. The sequence continues at coordinate 1,195,873 of NW_025953557.1, read as the reverse complement.
TCGCGCCGTAGCACTGCTATTAAGTATACATTCAATTCAGGTGAAACTTGTAATGCAAGCACGACTCCGCCTGGGGTGCTGATATAGATCAGCCCACTACAGTCTGCACTTGTCCGATTTTACAAAACGCCATTTGTATATAAATCCGAGAATCCCAATTCGTCGTACAAGAACGCCGAGCAGAACGCGCGCGATCACAGAATCGCACTTCCATATCAAATCGTTGTGGATGACCATCATGATACAATATTCGACATCGCATGTGAATGCAAAAATGAGCTGTACCTCAGCTCGGCTCGGCTCGGCTAGCCCACGCACGTCCACTCAGCGAAAACGCACCACCGCGCGGTCCGATCCGCCAGGACGAGGCCGCGCCAAACGCCTCGCTCTGAGCATTTGATAATCGTCTCCCAGGTACCTCCATCACTAGCCTCATCTTCGGCGCTGAAACTTCGTCCGCCGACGCCGATGCCCCTTCGCTCCTCTTTCCTCATAAGCCTCAGGATCTTGCCACCTGGGGTTTGGATGGCTAACTTAGCTGGCTTCCTGCCCGCTATGCTTCCGGTCGCTGAGCTGGGGGCCGATGCCGCGGCGCTGCTGGTCATGCTCATAGCACTAGTTGGTCGCGCGAAGGGAACTGGGCTCGTACCACCCGGGTTACTTGAGGCACCGTTGCCCAAACTGGAAGGGTGTTGCCGGATGGCAAAGACGAATGTGTTGTTCAAAGCGAGACGTTGGCATTGCGGCTGCACAACGTATATGTCGTGACGCTGGGCATGGGGTGTCGGATGACGTGTCACGAACTCATAAGGCGGATTCTCACCAGTGTGGATAATGGGGAGCGCGAAGGCGAGAGGATGAGGTATATCCTTGATGCTATGCATGAGACCCCTTTTGCCAGCATAGACTTTCAAGATGCCTGTGCCCTCGTCTCCTGGCAGGAGCGCTTTGACCGTGTAGCGTTTCATACCGTTGTACCATTCTGCCTGGGCCAAAGCCCGCTTTTTAACCACATCACCACTCTCAAAGCAGTCTCCGTCCGAGTCGCGCGAATAAGCTCGAACTTCAACTTCTGCGGCTACCTCTACATCATCCGGCACGTTGAATTTTATGTGCAGCATTTCCAAGTCCTCGATTCTGGTGAGGGATGTATTGAAGTCAACCATGGCTATGGTGTTTTTGAAATACGGCGGACAAGCGCCTGGCAAGTTAAGGAGGGTTTCGTGGGCCACAGGAGGGCAGATGTGCTGCTGCGCATGATGTTCTGGAATATGCGTCCAGCAAAGCTCCGTAGGCCTAGTCAGGAACCACCAAAACTCAGCGGTTCCGCTGCCAGCGTTCGAATAAAGGCCACGCCGAGGGTTAGAAGGACTCGCCAGACAACAATCTATCATACGCCATTCATCATCAACAAGTACGGCATTCCACCAATGATTCGGCCGAGGCATAATACTAGTTTCGGGCACTTCGCCAGGAGTCTTCAGGTAGCCCCGAACAATTTCAGAGTGAATGCCAATAGCAGCACACATCTCATGAACCAGGACTGCGTACTCCTCGGCGCATGCTCGCCTAGTCTGTATGACCCGTCGTGTGTCAACTTCGCCTTCGAAATCTTCCTCCCAATTGACTTGTTCAGCAACCCAGACGAAAATGGCGCGGAGCCGCTGCACATCGCTTCTATATGGGCGACAGACATAAGTGGTTGCGAGTGTTACCGAGGTTGTCATTGGCGGTAAATTGCTGACAAATCTCGAATTTTTGTCAACTTGGCTAAGATTCAGACCTTGGTAGTTGATCGGTTCCCGAACCGGATGCCCATCCGCGCCCTCATCTCCCTCAATACTCTCATAAAGTTCATCGACAGGATCAATTGCGGGATAGTCCATCATCTGGCAACGATCTCGTCGCTCGTTGCGTTCATTCTTGCTTAAAGTGTTAGACCGGTTCACATCACGTCGGATTTGGACCCAGTCTATTCCACTGTCAAGTCCCATATCACGAGCGGCATCTCGACTCAAGTTTGTCGTACTGAGGCCACCTGCAATAGCTGTAATGCCGTCAGGCTTCGAGCGTTTGGTCGGAGATGAGTGCAACGATGCAGAACCAGTTGCTATACTGCTTCGGCCGGATGCAACACCGGTTTTTGTCGCATCTAATATTCTTTTGATGAAATTCGCCTTCTTAGGTTTTACCTCCGCTGGATGTACAAGACCCCCAACATCAGCAATGCCTACCTCATTAAAGCCGGCTTGCGATTTGGGTCTCATGGCAGATGTCGAGTGGCTTGGATGGTAAGAAACACCAGTAAACGGCGTTGTAGGCCGATTCGGATCCCAATCTTCATCACCATCCCTGAAATCTAGGGCACTTCGTACCCGATTCTTTCTTGCTAAACTGCCTGCACTAGTTGAGCTTATTCCACCAGCAGAAGTGCCACTCATTAGGGTGTGGTTAGTGCTTTGGGTGTTGGTGCTGGTTGTTGTCGTGCTACTTTGATTTCCCGAAGAAGAATTGGTGGAGTTGGTCTTTGTAGTCGCGGTTCTGCCTATAAGTCCTACTTCGTAAGACGACTTCTGCTTGCGTAGACTGCGTTCTTTACGGGGATGATCGCCCATTGAGGACTTCGGCCGTGTTATATGATGACTTTTGAGTGGTGGGGGCGGCGCAGGTTCTACACCAGGACCGACGGACACCATACTCGATGTATGCTGGTGCATCCTTCGAAGCCGAGACTCCATCCTTTCTACATAATCATCGAGCTGAGGAAGCGGGTGCTCCTCTTTGTAACCACTGTGAATAGTGCTCTCCTGTGACGACTCACCACCACCGCCATACGATTCATAACCGGAATCTTGGTGAGTAAGTGCCATGGAAGTCTGAGGCCTTGCCTGCTTCTTACGGGATCGTCGATGAACCAAGTCAAAGGACTCTGGAGACCATGGGTCAAAAGCAGGCTCTGGAGAGCCACTCCGCCGTGGCATACCTAATGCGTCTAGCTGTTCAATTACGCCATCCATCGCCTCACGAAGGGGTGAAGGGGTAAAACCGGCACCTGCTGGAGAAGGCGGTACTGGCGAGACTGCGCGGGGCGTATTGTATCCCCGCGGACGGGATCGGGCATCATAAGACGCATTTGAATTTCCTCTAGTTATGAGGCTACGGTGAGGAGGCGGGGCGGGCGGTGGAGGCGATTCGCGCTCTGCCCCTGGCCGATAGGGCTTAAAGCTAAATGAAGGAGCTGGAGATGGTGCTCGTGACTCAAAAGCTTGCACCTGCGGCGGCGCAGGTGAAGGCGCTCGACTACCATAATGGTGTATTACAGGCGGTGCTGGTGAGGGTGCTCTGTGGTGGTTAGGCACGTGAGGTGGAGCGGGCGAAGGGGCCCTTTGGCTATAGGAAGAGATATGAACTGGAGCTGGAGAAGGAGCTCGACTATGATAGGAACCAACATAAGGCGCTGGAGAAGGAACTCGAGGTTGATAAGAGTCTATGGGAGGTGCCGGCGAGTGGGCGCGAGGGTTATACTCGAGCATTCGAGGCGGAGCTGGGGACGGAGCTCGTTCTTGATAGGAAGAAGCATACGGTGCTGGTGAGGCTGCACGATGGTGTGCATTATGAGGTGCAGGTGATGGCGCCCTCGAAACATATTCGCGAGCCTCAGGGGGTGTAGGAGCATGGGCAGTCTTCCCGCGAACACTATTCCGGAAAGAACTAGCAGAGTCTTTTCTAGAGTCTTTTCTGGGGGGCGTAAAGGAAGGCTGTCGTATAATTTCAGGTTGTTTTGCCGTCGTGTAATGGGGCGCCTTGGCATATGCCTCGAAAGGCTTGCGAAAAGGTTTCGATTTTGTTTTTTGCAGGCTGCTGGTTGGGCTGGGCGTGTTGCTCGAGGTCAAAGGGCTTATCGACCTACTAATGGGCCGGAAATCGTCAGGCAGCACTTCGACGAAATTGGACGGGAAGACGCCAACAGTCTTGTTGCGCCGTAGCCTTCCGGTCCACCATGAGCCGTCGCCTGCATTTAGGCACTCGATCAGGTCCCCCTCGATGAATCCCAGGTCTCGGGTAGACTGCCATAACGAAGTCTGTCAGCACACCGCCGTTTGACTCAATATTTGATTTAATTATGAAAAAAAACTGACCTCTCCTCCCCACGAATAGACAGCTCTGCACCAGCACGGGAACCGTGTGGGCAAGGGCGGCGGTGCTGGGACCATTGTCCCCGGGTTCCTATTATAGGTAATGAATGGGCTTTGTTTGAACTATGATAACAGTCGTCACGTTCCGTCGTTCCAGGGCCGAAATGTAGGATCACAAAGGCGATCGTGGACTGTGCGTCACGAAGGTAATCCGGCCTGTTGTTGTACGAGATGCAATCTCATCGTCTTTCGGATAATGAAGCGTCTTGCAGCAGCTTAGTGATGCTTTTGTAGGGAGATGTAACGGACAGGCGAATCTGAGGAGCGATGATGACGACGCTGGGCAAAGATGCAATTCGCTATCGCCTAAAGAGACTATAGTAGAGTTGTAGAGCATATAGATGATGATTATTCTCATATATCGCGATGTCTGGTTTCGCAGGGCGAAGTAACAGACACACACAATAAGGGACGCAATAAGGGGGGACCAGCCTGCAAACAGATCAAGCGAAGGCAGAGCACAGGCGTGGTTCCTGTCGGCTCTCACGATGCATTTGGAGACGGTTGGGACAGGGTTCGGTTCCATGAACTGTCTGCCTGTCCACATCACACTGCCTTGCTGCCAATAAAATGCAAGAAGTAGTGGGCGGATGGGAGTTCGCAGGCTTCGCGTAGTCAAAGTCACTTGGTACCTTTCCAAACAGAGGGGTCCTATTTACCGTTGCCCAGTAACGGGGGTCTGAAACGGGACAGTGAATGTGGGCCACTAACTCAGTTAGGACAGCCACTGACGGCAGCCAATGACTGACCCCATGACCCCATGACTTGTACATAAATACCTACTCTGCTACTGCTCGATGGATATGACGATACCTACCTTCAAAGTCTGTACCACTACCACACTGACATACCTGCCTATGTAGCGAAGACAGTCACCATGAGGACTTACATATAGACTAGAGTAGACAGCATCTAGAATGTAGATACAATACATACCCCTACGAGAATTCAGTAACTACCAATATGACCTTTGACCTACCTATCTATTAATATATGCTTTATCCAAGATCTATTTATCTATCTAGGATAGGGATTCCGTTGTACTATATGCATCCTTGCGGAACTTTTTTCTCAATTGGTGCTCACGAAGTAACAGCCTAGTTACACGCAATCAAGCATCACGAGAAACATGATCGAATTATAGCAGCAGAAAGGAAAAGAAAAGAAAAGGGTTTCCTCTTCTGCTCCATTCGGTTGCCCCAGCACACTAGCGAGGACTAGGACCAAGCCTGGGTAACTAGTAGGTGGCGTATAGCGATATTATTGGCCTGGAAGCGTTGTTGACCACTCAACTGGGAGGCTTAGAAGGGGCGCTACGCCCAGACAGGCATATTGTTGTTGGTCCTAACTTGAGCCAATCCCCGGCGCCTCGTCGTCCGTCTTCACTCTGCATCTGCCCTGGCAACCACGCAGTCTCCTGTTCAGCAAGATAGACAGACCAGACTCTATACAGACTTTCGAGCTTCTTTTCCCGTTACCTGCCCGTCACTATCTGCCAATTGACTTGCTGTAGTCACCTGCGCATCCCTAGAATCCTAGAACATCCCTACCTAGGTAGTGCCCGACTTGCTCGAAATATAACCTTTATCTCACCATACTGGAAGCATTGGGGCGCATCTTTGGGCAGTGTCTGCGTTTTGCACGTGTTAGTGTGCTGCGCTGCTGCGCGCCTGCCACATCCAAGTCGCCGTCGCCTCGTCACAGACCGCCTCCGTCTCCATTGACGGCGCATCATTGTTGTGATATCATACAAGTTCAGCAGCATGGCCGACGAAGCAATTGCTGGCCACTACCAGGTTCTCGAAGAACTCGGTCGTAAGTAAACATTAGTGCTACGCTTGTTCAAATATCTATATGCACGAGAGTGGGCTGCTTACGTATCTTTTAATCATTGTAGGTGGTAGCTTTGGTGTTGTATACAAAGGCATTGAGAAAGCAACTGGAGAGGTGGTAGCTATCAAACATGTCGGTAACCTATACACAATTCCCTACCGAGCCATGTCCTCGATGACTGTTCAAAATTGACCTGTTGACATCTAGATCGATCTCGAATCAACCGACGATGATATCCAAGACATCCAAGCCGAGATATCGGTACTGGCCACATGCGCCAGTTCCTATGTCACACAGTACAAGGCAAGTTTCCTACGTGGGAGCAAACTTTGGATTGTTATGGAGTATCTCGGCGGTGGATCGTGTCTCGACTTGGTAAAAAGGCCCCCTTGACTCCTTTCTTGCGCTATCTCTTCTGACACCAACGTCCCGTACAGCTAAAGCCCGAGCCTTGCTCTTTTGGCGAACCGCAGATTGCCATCATCTGCCGCGAACTCCTCCGCGGCCTCGAGTACCTTCATGCCGAAGGAAAGATCCACCGAGATATCAAGGCCGCCAATGTCTTGCTCTCGGAGACGGGAAAGGTCAAGCTGGCCGACTTCGGTGTAGCTGCACAGCTCACCAACATCAAGTCTCAGCGTAACACCTTTGTTGGTACCCCTTTTTGGATGGCGCCAGAAGTGATTCAACAGTCTGGCTATGACTTCAAGGCAGATATTTGGTCATTAGGTATCACAGCTCTAGAGATGGCAAATGGGGAGCCCCCTCATGCGAGCCTTCATCCTATGAAGGCCCTTTTTCATATCCCGAAGAACCCTCCCCCGAGGCTTGAAGGCAATTTCTCTAAGGAATTCAAAGACTTTATCGCGCAATGTCTTATGAAAGACCCAGAACGTAGGCCCTCGGCTAAGGAGCTCTTGCGACATCGGTTCATTAAGTCTTCTGGCAAGGTTGAAGCCTTGCAAGAGCTAATCGAGAGGAGGCGAACTTACGATGCGACAAAGACCAAGAAGAGAAACCGGCCTTACTACCAGGAAACTCTTCAAGACTTTTCGCCTAGAGACGAGGAAGATGAATGGGTCTTTGACACAGTGAGGTCGGTCGTGCCGCGGAAAGCAACGGTTAAGTCACGGAAACCATCATCCATATTCTCTACTGAAGAAGCGTTGAGACGGATGGATCTTAAGGACGCGCCTCTACAGCCAACTTCCCCTGCACCGCCAACGATGCGGAAGTCCACTGTATTGAGACAGCCGTCAGGGGCCCTGATCTCTAGTACTAGGTCCGTACGTGGTCAACCCCCTCCAGCTATACGACGTCCGCTCCAACCAGACATGTCCTTCGGTAATTCTGGCTCCTCACAACGACTGTTCCGAAGGGTGCCGTCTGACGGCTCCAACTCTGGACGTGCTTCTTCCCCTAGCCCCTTTGACGATGTCGCAGATGAGAATAAGCACCCAAATGCGGTCGAGGTAACTAGTAAGGAGGCAATCCTAGGTCGACGTTTATATTCGAAAGCGCTTGATCCTGCCCTCGCAGAACTTCACGCACAGACATCTAGCATGGCTAAGAGAGAAGCCCTCGCAAAACTGTCCGATGCCTTTGCCGCACTCGATGCCGTGGACCCAGAGGGGGCATACCACCTTTTCCGCAACCTTAACGCAACCATGGCGCAAGATAGCAAACTGTCAAACGCATTCTTGAATCCTTTAGATTCTACAATGGGTCCCCTGGACTCGGAGAAGCCACCTGGAACGGTGATCATTAAGAGTGCACCAGCCAACCCGCCTCCGAGCCCACCGAAACTTGTTCTCGCTGCAAACAATCCGCACTTAAAGAGTCATAGGCGGCGCCAGAGCGCCGCGCTACTACCTACCGGTACAGGTAGTCCTGAAAAGGCTACCAAGCAAGAACGTGATGCTGAGAAAGTAGCGTTGCAAGCCAAGTACCCTGGTCGCGTGGCCCAACCCGGTATGGAGCATTGCAAACAGCTTTCCGACGTACTTTACAGCCGGTGGATCGATGGCCTACGTCTGCGTTGGCCTGGGACATGAGTGATAAAAAATTGTGTGATTTAATTCTATACCCAGTGTCATACTACTCTCCAATGAACGGCGAATCGTACAGCGAATAGTCATGGAAGGCTTGGATTCTTCCACTGAAAGTCGAAACTTACCTTGTACCACTTATAAACGCTGTACTGGGGGAGCTGTGGAGCAATGCTTTCTAGCACAGGTGTACCAACTTAGGTGTTTTGTCACGCTTGTGTCTCTAAACAAGCGAATCGGGTATTTTGGTCACTGTCGGGTGTTTTTCGATCTCGGAACAGGGTGGAGTTCTTGTTAGGGTCGTTTAGGAGTTTTGTGCTTTTTCCGCTGTTCATATATGTGCATTATCCGGTGTTATAATGATTTCCACGTTCTCTCTTTTGCATCTACCTCATGTAAGGGGACTCAGCAGTTCCTGGCAAATAGGTAGTGAAGGAGAAAGAAGCTTTCCGCTTTTACTCCCTTACTGATTGGATTTTTGAGGAGGATGGATGCGACTGTATAGATAAATAATTAGGTAGATGCTTATAAGGCTGATCTCTCCCGGAGAGTTGATGAGACAAGTTCTGTGAGTTGGACTTCCGTAAATAGACTGCAATCCCTGACATCCATGTGTCTCTGCATGATTCAGTAGTGGCAATTAACGAAGTTTGGATAACAGATGTTTAATTTCTGATGCCATTCATCATATAGCACTACGTTTATGACATCCCGTTAGTATTCGTAAGACTGATTCAGGGAGTGCAAGGGCAGGCTGGTTACCTATGACGAAGCCATGTTCTACAACGCCACATCACGATCCAGGGTTGTACCGCCTTAGCGTAATATCACGTGTGTTCTCAGCACTTTGAAATCGTGATCCTCAAAAAATGATCGCTGTTAACCAGCGCAATCTATATGAGACTTGCGTACATCTATGCTTCTATGCTTCTATGAATCTTTATAGAGATGAGGGTGTGAACTAGGAAATGCAGCATGGAAACCCATATCCATGCATTCTCGAAGCACACCAGAGACGCCTATCTATGCTCGCGATTCCGCACCTGAAGCCACCATCTAATAGTGTATCATGAAAGTCGTTAACGAGATGTCAGAAAGTTCAACACGTCATGTAGTGTCCACGTATCTCCTCCTCCTCGAACCCTTGGTGATAGGGTGTTCGGCCTCGGCCTTGGCTTTCAGCTCGTCTTCCACCTCTCGTCCATCGTCGCCATTGTCAGGTATGCTATTGTTAAAGGGTGGTTGCAGAAATCCCTTCTCTTCAATTTCTCGGATCTTCTCCAGGAAGATGTCACCCATCATGGAATACCCTTCGTCAGTTGGGTGAATTCTATCAGGGCCAATATCCTCCGGTTTCGGACGATCTGGTAGTCCCTGGTCATAGTGCATTTCCGCCAGCGCGACCGTCTTGTTCTCGCGTATCATGTCATCAGCAACTTGGCGGATTTGTGTATTAGCACTGAGGATGCACGGCTCTATGGTTCGCCAGAGTTAGCAATCACACTTTTAGGAGCATGGACGGACGGGGGAGCTTTGTATAGCCCCGAGACATGTAGGCTCTCTGGAAAGAGACATTCGCCTCCACAAGTTGTTATAATAGGAAGAAAACAACTCTAGGTAATGCGTACCGTAGTCCGGATCTGGCGTTGTAACCAACGTCGATAGAATTACCGTTGCTTCAGGGTCCGCATCTATCATAGCGTCCGCTAGGATTCTCATCCGTGAGCCAATATTCTCAGTATCATCTTCTTGAAAACAGTCGCTAGTGCCAACTTGCACGAGGATCAGGTTGGGTCGCAATGCCGGAACTGATTGTCTCGCATTCTTAGTGATCGTTCGTATCCGGTACGCGCCATATCCCTCGACATCATTATCCTCCCAATCGCCAAAACGGTTGAAGCCGACGTAGTTCACAGTCTTTCCTGAGGATGTAAGAGCGTCCCTGATCTGTTTTCTATAGCCGCGGCCACCCCTCGATCCCTCTCCGCGGGTTATCGAAGCACCTATACACATCAGGCGCAGAGATGATACCTCTGGGACCTCCGGGACCTCTGGAATCTCCGGGACTTCTGGAACGGGGGGCTCATCGTCATCAGCCCGATCGTTGTCTTCTGACGCATGGCGCTGATTTTGATGTGTATAATCCACGATAGTATACGTGAGAACACCTACCCAGCCAGCTATTAGCCATTGAAAGATGCGGTCCATTAAAGACAGTGAGTGGACCTACCAATCAAGGCTAATATCAGCACGCCTATCGTCAATATCTTCTTATAGTAGCCGGAGAATCCCATGATGGCGGCCCGTCATTGTTGAAGATGCCAACGAATATACTACTTGCCTTAGATTCCCAAGGCAATGTAACTGGGTTAATAACTCTTTATCTACCCAATGAAATTGGTACCTGCCTCCCGACCCTCCTAGTTGCCTTGGCTAGCAAGTTAAAGGTTAAAGATAGCACTGCCCTCCTTCTGCGTGCGTACGTGTTGGTTAGTGTGCAGATCAGTCTGACTAGACCGGCAATCGGCATCATATCTTTCGCGCTTGCGCCCCCAAGAAACAGTACATCAGATACATAGTAACCGTGCCACGCACCAGCCTTGTAATATGGTACGATTGGGTTGGGCGGCCCAGCAGGAAGGTAGACGAAGGGAAAAAATCCCCCGATGACCTGTAAGACAGTTGTCTGGGCCTACGTCACTCCGTTTCGACGCAGTCTTTAAGAGGGGCCAGAAACCCCTTTCGTCTGCAAATTCTACATGACGCGTACAGGCAAACACAGGTACAGGGTCGGTGGAAAGAGTGTTGCATTTGATGGCTCAGAGGATGGGCGGAAGCAAGCTCAAACATAGCACCTGTCATCGCAGCTACCTTGAACCATGCGATGCTGCTATCCCATTCACTGGGCGTCGTGTATTATGTAGCCACTTTGTCGGTCACAACTGACGGTGCGCTGTACCGCGTGGCCTAGCGTGCGGCGATGTTTATCAGAGTGACTACCTAGGTGGGTAGTTTTGAAAGATAGTCGCATGGCTATTCCTGCTAGATACTACTGCCAAGGGGCGATGTGGTGAAGGAAGCGTCTCGGCCGTCTCCGCTCCAGTTGCCCTACGTGGAGAACACCCATAGATGCTATGTGATAGGCAGGAATATGGGGAGACGTGACCGGCGTCTGTATTAGTACAACGGAAATCAAACTTACTGTAGCAAGTTCATAAGTTTTCTTTGCAGTGCAAGCGGTGTTTTCAAATGTCTCGCAGCCCGAATCAAAGCATAGAATGCTAGGTGTAATGAGGAAAGATTCATTAGACCATCCGTCACAAAAAATACACATCACACAAGATGACGAACTGAATATCTAATGCATTCATTATCAACCTAAGCACTCAAGAACCTACGCCGATTTATCTGTGCGCGCAACCACGTCTTGCGTATGGACACCCGTAGTCACCAGACGACCTTTGAAGCACCTCCAAAGTTCACGGCGTTTGCTGACGCCTCAGCACTCTTGGAGCACATATACAAATAGTAGCTATTTATCTACGTATTTAGGCCACTATATAGCCCTTGATAGGTGTATCTCCTTGAGCCAGCTCCGGAGGTGCGAAATCCTCAAAACTATACCTACTGGGAGGGATTCTGGTGACGTAGCCTTACCTTTACTACCAACATTGTACCTGAGTTAGTACCTACATCAAACCTGAAGGCACGATATGAAGCAATATGGCGTCAGTTCCTTTGAGAAAACGGTTTCCTTACCAGTGTATCAGGAAGGATAGATGCCTGTCACTACCAATACACCCATCAAGAAAGATCGAGTGCCGCCGTAGTGAGATGGGACTCTTGGCTGAGACCGTCGTAAGGAATCGAGAAGTTAGTACTAGGTGTGACTGCTCTATAAATGTATTAAACGCCTGGTGAAGTCCTGTTTAAGTGATGATATATATATATGTGTGTTTAAGTGATCGCAATGGCCGTACGAACAGAGTTATGCAACCATCTTCTAGTTTCAAGTTTACGGTCCTGCTTATGAGGCTAGTTTTCATAAATCTTTTTCCCACCTCGGCCTTTCTTTTGAATACAATGTTATTTTGTCAACATAACATACTTTTCCTCATTTCTAACTGCACTGAAGGCTTAGTATCCTATCCCCCTCGCGCGACGTCTATCAACATGGATGCATCTGGATCTAGTGCTCCTTAGGCGGTGACAATCGTTAACGTACTGCCACTTGATATATTATTCACGATTCTCAAGTACACTATAGCACGCGAAACGCAATTCCTTATTGACGATCACTCATGCTATACGAGAGTCACAAGACAGGCTGCCTTGGTGTTCGACAATGGCCGCGCGATGGCACTATGGGTCGACGTCAAGACAAAAGTGGTGTACGCTTCGCAGAGACCCCATGTTGATGACTGGGTCCTCATCAGCTCGATAAACAAACTCTTCCGCGAGCTGGGCAGACAAGCATTTTTCCAAGGGAATCATTCTTTATGGACTCTAAGCCCCCCTAGAGATCTGAGCTGGCAGGGTACATTTTCTCAAAGACAACATCCTTCACTCAATAGCGCTAGAAAATATAAAGGACGTGACCTTCACCTTCGAAAGAGACCACGTCACTAGTCCTGTTATCTTCCTGGACCTACCAAAACGAATCGAGCCATTCCAAACCCTAAGAAGCTGTACTTGTCTGATGGGACCGGGGGACTCGCAAGTACCAGGGCTGACTGCAGTGCCAGACAGTTGGACGAAGCGACTTGTGGACTTCGGAGTGCCCCCGGACTTGAAGTTACGATTGATGGTCACGAACGAGGGAACAGCGCTGCTTGGGCTTATTGGTGTTTATTTGGAGGTAAAAGCACGGATACTCAAGAGAGAAGAGGAGATGAAGAAGGAACAGGAGGAATATAATGACGTTGATGATATGGCACCAGTTGAATAAGTGAACTGGGCATTGGCGTTAACACTAATGGGGCGAGTTCACGCTAATTGTATTCTTTTTAAGAAGGTATCTACCTACCTAGGTATAATAGCAAGACTTGGTCCAACATGTGCACTCCGCTGGAAGTTGGTTGTGCCATAGGTATATAGGTACCCTTATATTTCCCCAGTATCCTCATCACTTCAATGCCCTTAAGGCGCTTTCAACTAAATAGATGCACGTGGCAGGACCTCCAATCCACTTCTTCTGTCCGCTGCTAGAAGAGTTCTACTGTAATTCATATAGCAGCCATCCTGCATCATTGATACCTAGGTAGGCTTAGGTAGTTACCTAGATCTAGTATTATAGTACAACCTACATACCTACCATTCAGCTCACTTTTCTTCCTACATTCTACTTGGCTACCGTATGTATGGATGTGTTTAATAAGTGAGGTAAGCCTACATACCCAGGAACTTACCTCTTAATCAAGTATGTACTTAAGGAGGCACATACTAGGAGGTATATGGGTAGGTACCTAAGTAGGTACCCGTTGGGACTCCACTTTCGTCGCCAATCTTCTGACTTCCAGTAGAAGCGTTGGGGTCTTTAACTCGATTATGACCAGTCAACTCGATTAAAGCGGGGGCTACTTCCAAATAGGTGTAGTTCTCACCTAAATAGAAGTAGCTCTTGATTTACACAAGTCCGTATTAACATCATACTTTTTAACTGAATGCCAAGAATATTACCACCCTTACGTAAACAACATTACGCGTATTTTGTTTGTAATTCTGCTATTGTGTAGATTGAACAGTTTTTAGGTGTTGAACTTGAAGGTGTTGAACTTGAAGGTGTTGAACTTGAAGGTGTTGAACTTGAAGGTGTTGAACTTGAAGGTGTTGAAGGTGTAGAAGTTGGTGGGGGGGTAGGTGGGCTAGAAGGTGGTTGCCTAATTGAATTCTGAAGCTGTATTCAAGTTTTCAATCGTTATGTGAAGGTAAATTAGCTTAAGCAGAGCTACTTCTCTTTTGGTAAGGATTGTATATAAAATTAAGTACCTAAGCTTTGACCCGCTTTAATCGAGTTGACTGGTCATAATCGAGTTAAAGACCCCAACGCTTCTACTGGAAGTCAGAAGATTGGCGACGAAAGTGGAGTCCCAACGGGTAGGCATGTACGTAGGTGCCGAGGGTGCATACCGGGGGCACTAATAGGTACAGACCAAGCACCTACCAGAATACCTAGGTAGCGCTATCTACATAGTGCTATGTACCTAGATACCTACTAGGTATGTAGATACTTGAGTATATGAGCAGAGAAGGTGCACTACCGGTAGGTAATGTATCTCTTCAATAGGTACACGTAGGTACCTTACCCTTACGATCCATGTAAGGCGGAAGAGCGCGTCTGTGGCCCTGCGCCCCGCGCCCCCCGCGCAACGAACAGCTTGAGCCACTGTAAACACCCGCATCGTCCCTAAGGCCGATCCATGCCTGCACCACCATCATGGAGGGTTTCCTTCGCGAATGGAGGCAAGACGCCCTGAATAAAGTCCAGCACGAATCAGCCATCTTCATCGGCGACAAGCTGTTAGCACTCACTAGTATGTACCAAGCCTCATGGTCCCATGTGTCCGTTGCATCGCTCGACACTCCCCGTCCGTGTGCACCCAACAGACCCTATGCTAACCAAGGATTATAGACCATGACAATGATGCCTTTTGGCTAGCACAAGTGCACTTTGCCACGGGCAACTATACGAGGGCGCAGGCATTCCTATCCAAGCAGGATCTCATCGCTCGAAACCCATCGTGCCAGTACTTGGCCGCCCTCTGCTTCATCAAACAGTCTCGTTATGATGAGGCTCTGGCAGTGCTCGGGGAGCGCTCCCCAGATCTCATAGCAAACCCCGCGACTAAACGCAAAACTCAGCACACAAACGGTCGCTCTGCGGCGGGCGTAGGGCGCAGCTTCTCCAGAGCCCAGGACAGCCGAGGTGAAGCACCCGACGATGAAACGACCAACAGGCGGTTTGAGGCCGCCATGTGCTATCTCAGAGGCATCTGCTATGCCAAGCAGAACGCCTTCGATCGAGCGAAAGAGTGCTACAAGGATGCTGTTCGGATCGATGTGCAGTGTTTTGAGGCCTTTCAGCAGCTTATGAAGAACTCTCTAATGTCGCCAGATGAAGAGTGGCAATTCTTGGAATCTCTTGATTTTGATGCCATAAGGGTTTCCCGAGAGCCCGGGGAGCCAGTAGATGACTCACTGTCGCAGGAAGCTGCCCACTTCACCAGAATGCTGTACACTACACGGCTCTCAAAATACCGGAACCCTGATTCCTTTACCACCGCCTGCGAGACGTTGTCAACTCACTATAATCTCGCCTCAAATCCGGATCTCCTTCTAGCCCGAGCAGACCTCCTATACACTCAGTGTAGATACAAGGATGCTTTGGCAATAACGAGTTCTGTTTTGGAAGAGGATAAATACAACTTCAGCATATATCCTTTGCACCTTGCTTGCTTATTCGAATTGAAGATGAAGAACGTCTTATTCTTAATAGCACACGATCTTGCCGACAACCACCCAGAGGAGCCCTGCGCATGGCTTGCGGTGGGAATTTATTACTTTGCAATCGACAAGATAGCCGAAGCCCGACGCTATTTTAGTAAAGCTAGCATGATGGATGCGCACTTTGGACCAGCCTGGATCGGCTTTGCACATACCTTCGCAGCCGAAGGCGAGCATGATCAAGCCATATCAGCGTATTCGACCGCCGCCCGGCTCTTCATGGGTACGCATCTGCCTCAGGTGTTCCTGGGAATGCAGAACCATGCCTTGAACAATATGACACTTGCCGATGAGTTCCTGAAAACGGCCTATGGCCTTTGCAAGACGGATCCACTACTTCTCAATGAGATGGGAATTGTATATTATCACCAAGATCGCCCGCAAGAAGCCGCCACGTTATTTCTTAAGGCGTTAGAGGTGGCTGAAGATATCGACGCAGAGCCTCAGGCTTGGCTCTCGGCTCGGACAAATCTGGCGCACGCTTACAGACGCGCGAAGAAGTATGAAGATGCGCTAGACCAATTCGATGAAGTGCTACGACAGGGCGGCAAGGATGCCGCCATCTTTGCTGCAAAAGGGTTGATTTACATGGAGCAGGGTAGCAAGTGGGGTATGGCTGTCGAAGTACTACACCAAGCTCTAGCAATACACCCACAAGACCCAATTGCGACAGAGTTACTGAATAAGGCTTTAGAAGAGACGGCAGGGATGTTGATATAAGGACAACAACGCCTACTTTAATCCAGATTTGGTCCATACAGTGTCTAGTGTACAAATGCACAACCAAACTAGCATTCTCTTACGTGTTGAACTATATCGAGACACATGTTGAGAGCCATCGTTTGACTGCGGAGCCAGCATCAAAAGAATGACTGCGGTAACATGTAGACAGGTGGTTTACATCAGCAACCCATCAGTGAGGCAAGATCAAATCTGTGTATAGGGAGGCGTTTGCGTCAAGATCATATTCTAGGAACAAGCATGTAGGCAGCATGCGTGGTTCAGGGTTTCCATCTCAACCCGAATTCTCTGGCTATATACAGTGCTACGAAACCACCATCTACAAATATCCAAGAACATTGAAGGACATGACCGGAATGTTTCGGCGCTCAATACAGGCGTCTATAAGGGTTTCGCCTTGTCACAAGGCTATCAGACACTGGGGCCTCGAGCTACCGAATAATCTATCTAGGTACGATGATCCTAAGGCACGCAAACGCTAGCAGCATGTGTTCCTTGACATCGGATAGCTAGTTACAGTACTACGGGGTTCGGTGAAGAAGTTATGTGAATAGAGAGGTCCTCGAGTGATACCTTCAAGGCTATTTTATTACCTGATTGATATGGTTGAGTTGCAGCAGGCGTCCAGTAGGCGTCCAGTTGTAAGGATATCTTGACGAAGCTTTGGTACAACGTTCCTAGAGCACCTTCCGGCTGAGAAATCGTAGACTTATGAATGGCCACGTTTCATGCTGTCCGAATGTGATTAATTCCTTGTTTTAATCGATGTGGCTACCTTTTAATATAGGTCGTTGCAAAAAGCTGTTGGATGACTAAGATGAGTCTACAGTGCGCAGTCAGGCTAAGTTGACAATTCCCTACTTTCACGTGACCTGTATTGTCACGTTGGATGGGTCCAAGTGTTCTGAAGCCTTGGGCCTTAAAACTTTCGCCCCAGCAGTAGGTACCTAAGAGTTTTACACTGCCTACACCTAACTTTCTCACGCGCTGGCCATTTAAACCCCAACTCAGCAGACGCGATCGCATAAATAGACGCTGCGTATTGTATCCTTCACCATGTCGTGGAGAAACCAAGGCATTACCGGCTCGAACAACATCCCTCTTGGAACCCGCCGACGATTCGGTAGCGACTCAGATGGCGTTGAGACAAGGCACGAAGACAGTAAAGATGGATTTGACGGTGCCTTCAATGGCGACCGCGAACTGAAACGCGGTCGCAGTCCCGAGCCTAGTAAGCATTCACCTTTCCATGATCTTAAGGCGGGATTTCTTCGTACATTAGGCCAGTCTGTTGGTTCTAACCGCGTCATATAATAGGATCCGACGCAGATGGTCCTCGTCGCCGCAAAAAGCGTAACAGATGGGGCGATGCCTCCGAGAACAAAGCAGCTGGCCTCATGGGTCTTCCTACTGCTATCGTGGCCAATATGACCAGCGAGCAGCTTGAAGCTTACACCCTGCATCTCCGAATCGAAGAGATCAGTCAAAAGCTGAGGATCGATGATGTTGTTCCTGCTGACGGTGACAGGTAATACACCCTACCTCTGTATCGTCGACTGCAAGGTCGCTTAGCTAATTCGTCCGCGCTGTTCAGATCTCCCTCTCCTCCACCACAATACGACAACCATGGTCGTCGTGTCAATACTCGAGAATATCGTTACCGCAAGCGCCTAGAAGACGAGCGACACAAACTGATTGAGAAGGCCATGAAGACCATCCCTAACTACCACCCACCACAGGACTATCGCCGACCGACTAAGACCCAAGAAAAGGTCTATGTGCCGGTCAATGATTACCCGGAGATTAACTTCAGTGAGATTGCTAACCCTCTAACCTTTCTAACCATGTCCTCCCCCTTTCTCGTTCGGGACCTTGCCAGGAATGCCGTCTTACCTGTGTCTCGTAACGTGGAAGCGCTGGCGACATCTAACTACATACCCATAATCCGTAACGTGTGACCCGTACTAACACTTAGCTCTTCTTCCTAAAGTTGGTTTACTTATTGGCCCTCGTGGCAATACTCTAAAGAAGATGGAAACTGAATCCGGTGCCAAGATTGCAATCCGCGGAAAAGGTTCCGTGAAGGAAGGTAAAGGCCGGTCCGATGCTGCACACGCAAGCAACCAGGAGGAAGATCTTCACTGTTTGATCATGGCCGATACCGAAGAAAAGGTCAACAAAGCCAAGAAGCTGATCCACAACGTCATTGAGACTGTAAGTCGATGATCACGATTCCCTCATGTTATCCCTTGATTTAGGTTGCTAAGAAATTGTTAGGCTGCCTCTATTCCTGAAGGACAAAATGAACTCAAGCGCAACCAGCTTCGTGAGCTAGCGGCACTGAACGGTACCCTCCGTGATGATGAGAATCAAGCATGCCAGAACTGTGGGCAGATTGGTCACCGGAAGTACGATTGTCCAGAGAAGCAGAATTTTACTGCCAATATCATTTGCCGTGTCTGTGGCAATGCAGGCCACATGGCTCGAGATTGCCCTGATCGGCAGAAGGGTGCCAGCTGGCGTAACGATGGCCCTCGTGCTGCCGGTCGCATTGGTGGAGCTGACGGTGTTGATCGTGAATATGAGGTAAGCTCCCCCTTTATCGTGTACTCGAATATTGTTATAGCAGTGGCTAATTCCTTGTCATCAGCAATTGATGCAAGAGCTTGGTGGAGGCTCAAGCGGGCCGCCTGCTCGCATCGAAGCCGGGCCAGGCTCTTACAACAACAATAACGGTAACGGTGATAGCAAACCTTGGCAGCGTGGCCCGACGGGCGCGGCCGCGCCGTGGCGCACCCGCAATGACGATCGTGGACACGAAGGCGGCGGCGGTGGCAGTGGGGGTGGCCCGGCTCCTTGGCGTGATCGCGGCAATCGTGGCGGCGAGAACCAAGGAGGCGATTACTATGGTGGTCAGAATTACGGTAACGGTCCATCTGCTCCCGGAGCTGCTCCTTGGCATCAACCCAATCAAGGCAACGGCCAGTCGGGCTATAATAGCTATCCCGGCTACGCTGGGTATGGCTCTGCGGCTCCAGGAATGGGACCACCTCCGGGCCTTCCTGCAAATCCTCTGGGCGCACCGCCAGGACTTCCTGGTAACCTCAATGCCTTGATTCAGCAATATGCTGGCGGTGCTGTTCCACCTCCACCGCCATCTGACGGTGCTCCTCCGCCGCCACCTAGTGACCAGCCTCCACCGCCTCCTCCTGGTGCTTAGCGTGGTGCAGCATGGACAAACAGCATGAGCCTTCGGATACTAACTGGGACATATGATGACGGATTTATGGATGCTTTGCACACTAAGCAGCTCGCATGTTGCTCACTAACACTACGCCTACAACCATCGCATTAACGTGAGCGACATAATATTTAGGAAACGCTTGCGAGCATAGTATCACGCCGTAGTCATCCTCTGTAAGGCTTACTATACCCGACAATAAGACGAAGGGAACGACAGGACTTGAGTGTACGATTAGGCAATTAGGACTAACCTGTAGATAGCAGACTAATGGGAAAATGCATGCAGAATTACCAAAGACCATTCGCGCAACCTCTCCATATGATATAAGTCTTGGGTAGGTAGCCAGTACGCAGTAACCAGAGCTTTGAAACCGTACTTTAACACGTAGTATTTATTTCTGCCTCTCTAGGTTTACTACATAAATGAGATTAACAGACGCTCTGGTCGGTATACCGTATGATATCTTCAAGTCACCTGCCTCGCCTGCCTCCGTGAAGATAACACATTCAAGGTTGTAAGTAAGTGGGCAGGTACAATCGTAGCCTCTTCCCCCAAGTAGACCCCGCACTTGCGCCAAGAGGATCCAACCACCTACCCCAAACCTTCTGCGAGCAGGCGTCATCCTTTCCATTACGGGACTGGATATATACCTACGAAGTATGTACCTATGTGGGTAGGCGAGGTAGGTAGGTACATGAAGCCAAAGCTGAGATTTCGTCTCCTTGTTAAGCCATGTATACAAACACCCAGGCAGACGTTCTTGATTTCGTCAGCCTCGGAGAATCCAGGAGAGACATGTATACCTACGTACCTATCTGTGCCCATTGTCATTATGTAGGTAGGCTCGACATACTACCGGGTAGTGCAGTGTCTGAATGTACAAGACCATATGTATACTCAAGTACCTATATGTACCTCTACCTGCTACTTAAGTACTTACATGCATCTACCTACCGGTAGGTACTTGCCTACCATGCATTTCTTCTCCACCTGCCTCGAGGACATAGGTAGAGCTCGGCCAAAGTGCTTGGACTCTCTTTTCCACTCCATCACGCCGGTCGTAGGTCGTAGGTCTAACTTGGGTCCGCATCCTCATAGGTCGATTGGTTCTTCTGTTGTATTCGTCCTCGGTCATCATGGCTTTGTCGAACCCTTTGGCCTTCCGTCCCTTCTCTGTCTCTTTCATCACCACCGCCGCCTACCTAGCGCTTCTCATCCCACTGCTCGTCATCCACGAGACAGTTCCTACAGCTCCAGGCAATGCCACCGTGTATCACGGCTTAAACCTAACAAAAGCATGGCTGGATCTCACAGTCCTATCTCATTCCTATCACCCCTTCAACAGCCGGCAGAATGACGAAATCCATAATTGGCTTCTACTTGAGCTGGACGACATTAGGAAGAGGAACTCAGCTAACGAGTCTAACCTGGTTATACTCGAGGACGTCGTCTCCAACGTAACAACATCTGGCTCCGTATGGACCTCCGGCACCAAAAGCGCCGCCTACTTCGAGGGCAAGAACATCGTCGTATATGTCCGTGGTAGGGATGACCCTCTCGGGCGCTGGTGGGAAGACGTTTCCCCAGGCTACAGTGTAGATAAAGTGCTCGGTAAGGGTGGCGTCTTGCTGAACGCTCACTACGATTCGTGCGTTCCCAGTTCTGCTGCCTCTTGAAGGAGAAGTGATATTAATACCGCGTAGCGTCTCTACCGGGTTTGGTGCAACCGACGATGGGATGGGCTGTATCACTGTCATGGCCCTAGTGGATTATTTCTCTCGGCCTGAGAATCAACCTCAAAGAGGCATCGTCGCCCTGCTCAACAATAACGAGGAAGATTTTCTATGGGGAGCTCAAGCTTTCGGAAATAGCCCATTCATGCCGTTCTGCCATACTTTCCTGAACCTCGAAGGAGCTGGTGCCGGGGGTCGCGCGACCCTCTTTAGAACTACAGATGCCGAGGTCACCGCTGCCTATCGTGGAAGCCCGAACCCATTCGGTAGTGTTTTATCATCGGATGCCTTTGGTCTTGGGGCCATTCGGAGTAACACCGACTATATCGTATTTAACGGCGTCTACGGCATGAGAGGGCTTGATATGGCCTTCTATCGCCCTCGTGCTAGATACCACACCAACCAGGACGATGCAAAACATGCATCACGCGCAAGCTTGTGGCACATGTTGAGCAACTCTTTGCACACGATGGAAAGACTTTCGGGTAATACTGGCCAGACTTTCATAGGAAGCCGTGGCGACGGAAATCGCAACAAAGTCCCCAACGGCCGTGGGAACTCTGGCGTTTGGTTCGACCTCTTCGGCAAGACCCTGGCCCTCTTTGAGCTACGAACATTCTTCGCATGGTCACTGACGCTTCTTATCGCTACACCATTGATACTCGCTGCCATAACATACATGCTGGTGCGGCAAGGGAAATATTACTTTTTCTCGGCAACGGTGTCGCCCTATGAAGGGGCCGTTCTAGATCCTGTTATGCTCGGTGGTCGAAAAGGTATCTTCAGGTTTCCCTTCGCTCTAACAGTGGCGGGGGCTCTGGTGATAGGTTCTGCTTACCTCGTCACCAAGGTTAATCCATTAATTATATACAGCAGTGAATATGCCGTGTGAGTCGTACATTCTCTCAAGACGAGTGCAAGCCATGGAACTACAGCTAATAGCACGGACAGATGGTCCATGATGTTATCCTTATTCTACTTTGTCTTTTGGACTATCATGGCAGGTGCGAACTTCGCAAGACCAAGCGCTTTACACAGAGGATATTGTATCATCTGGCTCTTTGCTATCTCTTGGCTTATTGAAGTTGCAAATACCGTCTTCGAGGACCGCTTTAGAATCGCGGCCGGCTACACATTTGTTTTCCTCCATGCAGCTACTTTCCTCGCAGCGGTAATAACACTTTGTGAACTGTTCGCACTTCCATCAAAAATGGCATTTGCACAGCGCGTTCACGCAGCACATGATGCTACGGACCATGGCGAAGAGCATAGTATGTCATTCTCATCTTCTTGTTATGTGATCTCCCGGATATGAAAACCGTCCTTTTAAGATTGTACTGTATAAAATTCTTGCTATTCGAATCAGTCAAAATTGCACTAGTAGCGACGATCGCTAACACCTAGTTCTTTAGTGATAGAGCACGTTGAATCTATCCCCCCTGCGGACGGACCTGGTGACGATATTGAAGGGGAAAGGGCTGATAACGAGCCTGCACTGGTTCCTTCGGAAACGACGCCTCTAATAGGGGGCACTAGTACTACCTTTGGGGCAGCCTATAGGCGAGCAAGTACGTTGCTTGATAGGAAGTTTACGAGAGACAAGAATGGTCCGTATGTTAATGAGCAATTGTGGTCTACAAAACTTCCGAGCTGGGCCTGGATTATACAATTTTTGATCTCTGGGCCCTTCCTAATCATTCTATTTGCCCAAAATGGCCTCCTCGTGGCCTCCTCGGTTTCCCAAACCGGATCCGATGGAGGTAGCCTCTTATTACCTTATTTAATCACAGCGTCCTTCAGCATTTTATTACTTCTACCAATAACACCGTACATTCATCGGATTACGCATCACGTCCCCATGTTCTTGCTGGCTGTTTTCATCGCCACTTTGACCTATAACTTGGTCGCTTTCCCGTTCTCTGTGGAGAATCGGTACAAAATTTACTTCAAGCAAACTGTTAACCTTGACACCGGTCTATCACGTATCCATTATGTCGGACTACGAGATTATGTTGAGAAAGCTGTCGCGGATCTACCTTCTGCTATGGGCAAGGAACTGAACTGCAACCCGACGAACAGCTCACGTAGTGGTCTATATGAATGCACCTACGATGGTTCTGATGTCCCGCCCAACGTTGTGAGAGGTGTACCACCAGGTGTTCCACCTCAACGTGGCTATGGTAACTGGCTGACTTACAATATTACTCGCGGAAATGGGGAGCTCAAGGCTAGATTCGAGATCCATGGAACAGAAACACGATCTTGTGGGATTTCTTTTGAGAACCCAATTTCTACGTTCAAAGTCGAAGGCGGCTCTGACCCAGATGAGCGTTTCGGTGGACTTCCAGATAAGGGCCTGGAAAGCATTAAACTCTATCGGAGGGATTGGAGTACGCCATGGATCGTTGATGTAGAATGGGAGCAAGGCAACGGTATCGATGGCCATGTTGTTTGCAGTTGGGATGATGCCAACACACCTGGCACCATTCCCGCATATGATGAGGCATTGCAGTATCTTCCCACGTGGGTAGCTGCTACTAAGCTGTCTACTGGTTTGTGCGAGGGGTCCAAGGCGTTCAAAGCTTAAACATCAACTAAAGCATATTTAGTCAGCAGTTGGGATGGTGTTCTTTTCTATGTTCTTTCTCTTGGGTTGTTTGCCACGGGCGAATTGCACGGCTAGAGGGGACAGCAGCAGCAAATGGTGCGACTGCATGTGAAGCTTTTCTAGCAGTTCAGTTATATAGCAGTGGAACGGAAATCCAATAGGGCTGGGCCAGGTTTACTTGTAATGATTAATACCTTGCATAGTTGGCGTTAATTGTATTTTTATTGACCTTCCAATGTTGAGTGTCAATGAAAGAGCCCTCATATTAATGTTGCTACTAGCAGACATAACGAAGGTAAGTACTTCAAGACTAACTCTCAGTCTTGATTTAAGCTCGAGGTTAGAGAGAGGGAAGAGATGTGATAGTAAAGTACGTGTTAATGGATCTTGCTGTAGGTAACCTACTGGTGGCCGATCATTGACTCATTTGGAAAGCCTTCCGCCGGATGTTCTGCATTTTTTATTATTTCCCTATCGAGGCCAACCGGCCATTTCATATCTAATTGTACCTACTATTACAATCCACCCATGGTGCTTCTCCAAAAGCAATCCTTTTGGTCCCCATTTTGTAACTCTGGCAATCGGCGTATGAATTTACAATCCCCTCATCTGTCTACTTGTACGGTTTAGCAGACAGGCGTTACCATGCCACGTGAGGCAGATGTGATCAACTTCCTGCAATGCTCTCCTATCCTTATGGCAATCAGGATCAGGATATAATGGGCAGTATTCCCGACATTTCTGCTGAATTGGGTACCGCGACTCAGGTGAAAAGTAGCAGATAGATGACCTGGGTTCTAACCGGGAAATTTCTTTCCCTTTGCCGAGTGAATACCCGGTTCGGTGTCGGACGCATGGAGCCGTCCATTCTCGTTCAATCTCAGTATCCTTAGACACTTACTCCAATCCATTGCTCGTTCTAATGTCGAACAAACAACATGTGGAGTAGAGGATTAGTTGGCTGGTGGCATTCCCCCCCTCCTCCTCATTTCCCAATGTACGTTGCAAGCGAGTCATGATTCCGTCATTCCCTCTAGGAATGACAGCTTAGAGCCTTCTATTCTTAAAATCTGGTTGTCTGCAATACGTGTTGCGGCATGATCAACTTGTTTTTCTCAATGGAAGTGCTACCTATCCTAGGTACTTCATCATTCTAGGCGGTGCTACGTCCGTAAGTCTGAAACTCGGGTACTTACGTGCTTAAATGATTAAAGTAGTTCACGGTTAGGTTTTCAGGGTAAATTGTTGACTAGGTTGGACATTTACAAGCTGCAGTAGTAGAGTCGGATCCTATTGCTTGCTGAGTCTCTCAATCGAATCTATCTATCTTGCCTGCTGCTCTTGAGTATCCCAATATCTTGTATCTGCCGCGTCTATACAACATCTTTTCTTAGTACCGCGCACACAAGCTGAGCTTAAGCCAGCTTATATCAACAGTGATCCCTACACCCTACAATAAAGCATATAACACTCTCATTCTAGCCCGAAGTTCCCACGGTACTATCTATAAACGGTGTGTATATCCATTCTCATACGGTCTTGGAGGTGCCATATCGAGCAGCGTATGAAGGGTGTGATAATGTAGTATTGTCTCGTACTTCTGTCGATAGCCGAGCGGGAAGAATTGAGACTATAACAGTGACCGCACGGGATGAGACATCACTACTATATATACATCGGGATATATTACGCCTTCATCCGCCTTCAATCGCCCTTCATCATATCCGTCAGGCTCTGAAACACTCCCAGACACCTTGGTTGTCCCGTTAAAACTGAAAGTTTCTTCGATTGACATCTAACGGCCCAAGAGAGTGCATCTACATCCGCTACAGAAAGCGTATATACATTTACCATCGCCAACGACATAGAAATCGCTCACAACTCGAGGAAACATGGCCTTTCTGAAAGCCTTTCTCACCTACCTGGCTTCTGCCGTAGCCGTGCTCGGCGTAGTGCTCCCTAAGCCAACGGCGGTTGTACCAGGAACAGCCTGCACGACGGGAGCGCCAACAACGACAGCCGGCTACCCAATAATGTACTACACACAGGCGACGCCGGGCGCCACTGCTTTTGTAAATGGATACCAGCCGGAGCCTAGATGGGCTCGTGAACACCTTGTTGGAAGCTACGTAAGTTTTTCATCTCTCCCATTCGCCTCACTGTTCCGTGCGACACGTCTATTGTGGTCACATATTAGGTTGCGGGTTAACAGCATCTTTTATGGATAATGGGCACCGAAAACACATGGAAAAGGAGAATGCTACAATATCGAAAAAAAAAATTTGATATGATGGGAAGTAAAGCAGGAAAACTATGAAAGTGATAACATCGAACAAAGATGTTCCTAGCCTAGGGTGAAGGGGAAAAGAACGAGGCATCCGCCGAGAAAAAGATCCCGAACTGACAATGAATAAACAGACCTTCGGCGTCCCAAAGCCCATCGAAACAGGGTTCGCCTACGCGCAGTTCAAATGCGAGTATTACTGCCAGAACCAGAGCCATGGCGGCAGTTTCTTCGTGCGCGCTGATAGCAAAGTCGGTTCATACTGCGAGTGTTACAACGACCTGTGAGTGGCTCCCTTACGTACATTGATCTGTGCTGTCTACCTACCCACCTAGAAAAAGAGAGCAGAGGAGAGCGGTAGGATAACTCGGAAGGCAAGAAGAGAGCACGGATGAAAATATAGCATCTCCAAGTCTACCGCGAGAAACTGACAAGACACCTAAAAAAAAATACACACAAGAAATAACGAAGACTAGTTCTGAAAGCTAACGATACATACCTTATGAATTCATTAGCATGGACCCAACGACCTTCGTAAACAACAACCAAACGCTGGTCGGAGCCTGGAACGCCATCTGCAAGACATGATACGGAGCAAACCCAACTTGGAGTTGCCGCCTCTCCAAGCGCTTGACATGAAGAATACATACTCCACAATGCGAGCGTAAATCTGGCTTGTATATATGTAAAAATGACTATTTGAATGCACTGATAAGGGGGCGACGATCAGGAAACAAGCTTCTAATGCTATCGGGGGGAACTATCTAGCTAATGGGATTGTTCGGGGTGGCTTAATGCAGACGTCAATTGGCAACCCAGGGTCTTGAGTAACACACTACATGTCACAGTAATAGTAAGATCAATTCATTACTAAGTTAGAACTTTCCATTCTCTACTCTACTGATTACTGCGACCTATCTATATCTGAAGAGGACCATCAATGTAGAATACATGAGTCCTGTGTCAAGCGCAACTGACCCAGGCGAAAGTGGACCAAATCGGCCGCTTGCAGATCCACGAGGGTATGAAGGATTAAAACAAAGATTTCTTGCGCCAAATCGACCAAGAGCCTATAACACCGAGGGGCCATTCCCATCCCAACGCCAAAGAACTTTTAATTCCCATTGCCATTCATTCATTATGCGTTTAGTCAACCTCCTCCATGGCGCTGTCGCCAGTCTCGGCGGCGACCGTGTCAGCAGATGGCGCCTCCTCAACAACCTCAGCCTCCTCCTCGAGGTTCAGGCCGAGAGACACAAGCTTGTGGATGCGCTCGGCGAATCCAGCAGGCTCGTCGATGGTGAAGCCAGAAACCAATAGGGAAGTCTCGAAGAGAAGCTGAACAATTGACTTGACAGTCTTGTCGTTCTCACCATCAGCTTCAACCTTCTTCTTGAGCTCCTTGATGATGGCAGACTTGGGTGAGATCTCGAAGGTCTTCTTCGAGCTCATGTAGCTGCTCATCGAGGTGTCACGGAGAGCCTGGGCCTTCATGATACGCTCCATATTTGCAGACCAGCCGAACTGGCCAGTTCGGATGGCGCAAGGTGATCCGACAAGCTTGTGAGAGACGACGACCTTCTCGACCTTGTCGCCAAGAACGTTCTTCAAGGACTTGGTCAGCTCTTCGTACTCCTTCTCCTCAGCCTCTCGAGTCTTCTTCTCCTCCTCTGTCTCCTCAAGATCGAAGTCCTTGGTGATATCAACAAGCTTCTTGTTCTCGAATTCCTTGAGCTGAGTCATAGCGTACTCGTCGATGGGGTCAACAAGGAAGAGAACCTCGAAGTTCTTCTCCTTGAGGGCATCCAAGAAAGGAGACTTCTGGACCGCCTTAAGAGATTCGCCAGTAATGTAGTAGATGTTCTTCTGGTGCTCGGCCATGCGAGTGACGTAGTCGGAGAGCGAAGTCAGCTCATCTCCGGACTTGGTTGAGTTGAATCGCAGCAGCTTAGCCAGAATCTGGCGATTCTGCGAGTCCTCGTGGATACCGAGCTTCAAGTTCTTGGAGAAGGCGCTGTAGAACTTATCGAACTGCTCCTTGTCCTCAGCAATTTCGTTGAAGAGCTCGAGGGCCTTCTTGACGATGTTCTTCTTGATGACCTTCATAATCTTGTTCTGCTGGAGGGTCTCACGGGACAGGTTAAGAGGCAGATCCTCAGAGTCGACAACACCCTTGATAAAGCTGAGCCACTCAGGGATGAGATCAGTGGCATCGTCGGTAATGAAGACACGGCGGACGTAAAGCTTAATGTTGTTCTTGGTCTTCTTGGTCTCGAAGAGGTCAAAAGGAGCGCGCTTGGGAACGAAAAGGATGGCACGGAACTCGAGTTGACCCTCAACGGAGAAGTGCTTGACAGCAAGGTGATCCTCCCAGTCGTTGGAAAGAGACTTGTAGAAAGCAGCATACTCTTCCTGGGTAATGTCTTGAGGGTTACGAGTCCAGATGGGCTTTTGCTTGTTGAGCTCTTCTTCTTCAATGGAAGTCTCCTTGACCTTCTTGGTCTTGGGCTTCTTCTCCTTCTCCTCTTCTTCGTCGTCGACCTCTTCAATCTTGGGCTTCTTGTCATCGTCAGCCTCAACCTCCTCAGCATCCTCATCAGGAACCTCTTTCTCAGTCTCCTTGGTGACGTGAAGGTAGATGGGGTAAGAAATGAACTCGGAGTGCTTCTTGATGACTTCCTTGATCTTGCTTTCGTTGAGGTATTCAGACTGCTCATCCTTGAGGTGGAGGATCATCTTAGTACCACGCTTCAGGGGCTCGCCTTCTGTGTCAGGGCGAACGCTGAAGGTACCACCGGCTGACGACTCCCAGATGTATTGTTCATCATCGTTGTGCTTAGAGATAACGACGACGCGGTCGGCAACTAGGTAGGCAGAGTAGAAACCAACACCAAACTGACCAATCATGGACACATCAGCACCTGCGGTGAGAGCTTCCATGAATTGCTTGGTACCAGAGCGGGCGATTGTTCCAAGGTTGTTGACGAGGTCCTGTGAGTCCATTGATTAGCATTGATGTTTTCCCACCGAGGGTGTCTCCTGGAAAGAACTTACAGCTTTAGTCATACCGATACCGGTATCCTTGATTGTCAAGGTCTTGTTCTCCTTGTCGGGGATGATGTCGATACGGAGGTCCTTCTCCGCATCGAGCTTGCTGGGGTCAGACAGAGCCTCATATCTGATCTTGTCCAAAGCATCAGATGCGTTGGACACCAACTCGCGCAAGAAGATTTCTTTGTTGGAGTAGACGGTGTTGATGATGAGGGAGAGTAGCTGAGAGATCTCAGCCTGGAACTCGAAAGTCTCAGACATATTGGCGGCGTGGAAGAGGAAAATGCGTGGGGTCTATGAATGGCAAGTTAGAATGCACTGATCGTTGTATGAAGCTGAGCACTAGTGGGAGGGTTGGGGGAAAAAGTGAGATGATGTTTGGTGCAAAGTCAAAGTGGGGCAAAGTGCACTGGAGGACGCCTTAATTGAAGCTGGAATCGCCAAACTAATGAGTTTGAGACTCTCAATCTCGTGATTGCACGGTACGGCACAGCTTGAAGTTCAGCAGTAGCACGCAGACACGGATGTCATTGATGTTTGTGTGGTTATGCAGAAAACTACAAGGCGGGGTGAGGCGAGGCTGACGAGGATGGCGGGGAGCTTGGAGATTGGATATTTTCGAGGTTGTGTAGATGGAAAGCTGAGAGAGAGCAGGGCCAAAGTAACTTACCGGGCAACAAGTAAGGGACGGCTATTTGGGGGTATCAAGGAATTACTCTTCAAGTGAAGAGGCCACACAGGTGAGGATTGAGTTTGGTTGACGGAGGATTGGAAAGGAAGATGGTTGAAGAAGATGAAGAGCGAGGGCATTGAAATATCAAGAAGAAGTCGAAGAGGCGGTTCCAGCAGTTGAGGTGGAGCACAGACCAATTTTGGGGGGTTTGGATTCTATCGAATTCCACGGACTGGCAGCGACGAGGTGCAGCTCGCGGGGGCTGTGATTGGACAGCGGGGAGCCCCCAGAACGTGCCAGAAGCTCCGCAGCCGCCATCGACCGCCATCGACCGCTATCGATTGCCTTCGCTGCCCCACTGGCTGGCCGAAAGCAGAACAAGACCAGGGCCCCTCTCTGCCCTCTCTGCCCTCTAAGCCGCCGCCCTGCCCCGCCAGAGTTTGCGTTGCCTCGCCTCACCTACCCCTACCGAGCCTACCTAGGTACCTACCTACCTACAGTGCACCTCACAGACTTCCCAAGATACCTACTTTCTATGTACTTACATGTACAAGGTCTTCTGCCTGGTGTCTGCCTGTATGTCTGTCTATTTAAACTAGGTAGATCTGGTCTCACCAGGAAGCCCAACCTCAAGGCATCCATCTATCCATCCTTGCTGTGAGTTACAACGGCGGCCCTGTTGCCGCCTCAACTGAGGAGGCCCTGGTTTTCTGGTCTTGAAATAATAGTACTGGGTACCTAGGTAAGCTTTAGTGCGTAGTACATAGTACATATATGTAGGTATGTAGGCTGGTGGTGGTAGGAAGTACATAAAGAGAGATAGGTAGGCGTGATCTACATATGTAGGTACATAAGGTAGGTACACGGTGGTACTTTGAGAACCTACCTACCACCAATACAAGACATAATACATAGGGTACCTACCTGTATTAAAGAAGTGCCGCTTGTTCCTGTTTCCATCCCAACGTTTATATCGGTACATGATATGTATTCAGTGCAGGGAGATTTTTGCTGCGTGTAACCTGGTGTTGATGTAAATATCTACGTACGGTCAGAGTAGGTACGGTACTAGACATTTTCATAAGTGGGCAGGCGTTGCTCTAGTGATAATTGTTGCATGCTTGACTTGATCCAAGAGCGCTACATGACTCTACATATTGTCAACAGTCTCCCGTCTTCTGTGGGGACTCTGTTTTTTTTTTTTTTCTTCTCTTTTTTTTTGTTGTTGTCCTATGTTTCGCCTACAAGGCTGGTGATTGCTGCCTACTGTAGGTATAAGGCAGCCCTGGCACAGTTATATTATATAAGCACATTAGCTTGATCAAGCACACGCAGGAAATGTGGGAGAAGACTGTGTGACCAGACTGGAGGACCAGGTTTTCATGCTACTACGATACCAAACCACGTCCTCGTCAAAAGTCATGGTGCGAAGGGTCCTTGAAGACGTAAGACATATATGTGCAATCAATGAACATGCCACCAATCGCCACCTTAGTCTTCGGGCATGGTTTCTGCCTTGGCCTAGGTACGTTGCCAATGCATTCAAGTTCCTAGCCAACCAACTCTTCGCGGGCACAGCAAGGTTCCACCCGCGTGAATTCGGTAGCTTAACAGAGGCGCGCTAATCCTAGTGTCGTGGCAACAGGTAGTGCCATACCAATCTCTTCCTCGGTCTAGATCGCTGCCAGTTTCTGTGTGTCTACCTTTCCATGAGGAGAATGAGTCAGCTGTTTGCAACATGGTGCGCAATGGGTGGACCGGCTTTGAGAATACGGGTAGCTAAGTGTATCATGAGGTAGAGCCCGCCCGGGAACGAGGTCCAGATTGAACTGTGAGATATCGGGAATTGCGCTCCTCATATGTCATGCCAAGACCATGTGATATTGAGAAGAGTTCTATCGCTGGAAGATTGCGACATGTCTTATATATCTAGCTTCCGCAATATTACTGGCAAGTGTTCCTAATAGACCAATTCATCTTAGTCCTAGTATCAGCATGTCGCTAAAGAACTTGAGCTGCACGACACAAGAATTGGAACCTCATTACTGATATCGTAGTCGCAACTTGGCATTGAAAGACATTAACTAGAGCGCTGGAAATGAACGGTAAGAATATCCTCGTTGAACTCAAGGGAGCTAGATACATCCCGAACTTCTTCATATCTTGATCATGCTGCCATGTGCATCTCGCTACTGATAGAATGTTGTGGTAGTGAATGAACACTTAACGCCTCAAGAGAAAGCCATCTATAAAAGAATAGTGAATGACTTTGTCATATTGATGAAACGCTGCGAGCGAACTGATACATTGGATGAAGACTGCCTCATGTTCGGACTCCAAGCGTCCATACCCTATCATAACTATACTAATCTACAACGCAGAGAAGCATCCACAAAGTACACAGTTTCTCTCGGCACCATCACCATGATAACCCCCCAAGAACCTAAGCGACGAGGGATGCTATGTAGGAAGGCAACATGTGAACAATTTCAAGATCGTAAGCGTCGGGGCCGGTAGATTGTCATACAAGGTTGTGATTATAGCTTGCATTTTCTCCGCCTCATTCTTAGCCCGTAGACTTTGTACTCAATATGGTGAATTTCTTGACAAAGCCTTTCATGAGGCCAACTGTTCCATCAAAAGGGGTACGTATAGTCTTGAGCCGCAAAGACATGGCTCCTCGTTAAGTTTGCTGAATGCGAAGCTACTGACCGATGACCATCAAAGCCAGTCGACATCAAAGTCGTGGATATTTGAAGAAGAGACATTTTCATTAGTTAGGAGGAATCGTGGATTTGAAGTAAAACACTAAAGTCCTGTATATATACATAAGATAGCTTCTTGTAAGCTTATTGCTCTTTTTCGTTCTGCAACTGAAAAGTGAACAGCTCAAGTCCGACAAGAGAGTTACATTTATCCCACTTACTCTAGTGAATTGTAAGATAGCTATTACATCATACTCTTAATCTAGAGTATCGAGAGTTGTAAGACTAGGCGGACCTTTACATTCTCAAGTCTAGTTATTCTTTACACAAACTTGCGTACGCAAATCTACACGCCCAACATAAGTTATCCATCTCCTTGTTGTTATGCTCAGTATAATCCCGTTATCTCCACAAACCACAATCAGAAATCAAAGGAGCCTTCTACGCTGGGCGACTAGGAGTAGGGTTCGCAGGTAGGTTTGCAGTATCTGTTGTTCAGAATTCCCTAGAAGCTCGAAACTTTTACATAGTTAGATACATTCAACGAGCTTGCCACAAAATCAAACTTTCTATAACAAGAGCGAGCACACCACAGTTCTATTTGTGCCATAGGTCCTTACATGGAGTCAAAAGTGAGTTCTCGACCGCATCATGTTGTTGACGCCTCTTAAGCCGTGAGAATTATCCCAAAGCCCCAGTTGGACTGTAGTAAAAAGTACTCAATATGCGACAGTTGTTTCATTCCCTGCGAACTAGCGTCCCTCTATCGTCGAGCGAATTTTATGAACCAGTTATAGCTTACGAGGGATTGTATATGTTACAACCCGTTCAGCTTACTAGCGCTCAGTTGTAACACGGCACTTCATTTCATTCAAGTTTTATTTTCTCTCTCACTGTATACGCTCAATTATGCTACTGGAAATCATTTAGTACGCAAAACATGACTCTGAGTATTGCACTCTCAGGGCGTATTCATCACTAGGGAGTAGGTATTGTTGCCTACTCTGTTCTTGAAGAGTTCTACACCAGAAACCGAATTCATAATCAGCTATCTTTTTATAAGTATACGAAGATAGGGTTTTATGTTTGATATCTCTTGATCGTCTTATCTATTGCCTCGTGGATGCGATGTATGAGTCTTCGAAATGTCTAATTCTCACGTAGGAGATGGAAACGTATATAAATGCGAATAAAAAAGTTGATGGATGACACGATTATCTTTTCTAGAACTGATCAAGCATATGGGAGGGCTTCATTATAAATTGATTTCACAAATTATATATTCCCAAATCACTCTAACAACTTCATACTGCCGAAAGGCTATAATGCTGCTGGACCTGTTACATATGCCTGAACGGGTTGTCTAATTTGAACCCTCAAATATATCAAACTACCTTGCCTCGCTCGTGGGGTAATATATTTCACATGCACATTGACATGTACTGTAATCAATGCATATTGTAGTAATGAGAAGCCATGTTTTTCATCCCGGGATGACATTATACGCTGCTACATGCCAAATCCTCGTGGTTCCAGGGGCTGCTTCGATGCTTGTCAAGCACGTGCTATTCACGAGCTTCCCCTTGACAAGTGCGACTTGTGGTTAATTCGCAGCAACGTAGCAACGGCATAAATAACGCGCAACTTCACTCAAACCCCGCCTCCTGGCTGTCTACTATTTCATGCCCTTGTCGGGGATTCACCCTAGTCAATGCGTCATCAACGGCGTAAGCTGCAAGTAATTTCATTCGCGCCGACCTGGCTGCAGGTTGGCTTGCTCTCTCGGGCCTTCGTCTCCTGATGAATCGGCGACGCGCGGGATTGCCCGTATTAAGACTTGCCTTTCTTGGTATCCCATGTACAGTAGATCCGTTGCGCCATGTGGTGCGGATAAGTGTGCTGAAGGTGGCGTTGGGAGAGCTGGAGATATCGCCGTACACTACTACACCGATGCATAATTACTCATACAGCTGTGGACTCAACCCCCGGCGTTTGAGGGCATGTCGTACCGACTTACTCATATGTTGTACATTTGTACCATTCTAAATCGAGAAGGCTACACTGCATGTGTCTATCGCCTTGATTCGCAAAAAAGAAAATATCACGATGTACACTAGAATTGCCACATTGCCCTTCTACCTATCGGCTGACACAGTAGACAACTTACCTGCCTGAAAGGCAGACTGCTCCCTTGTTCCAAATGCCGTGTTCGAGATTGCCGCCTACAATTATTATTAGCAGTGGCTAAGATATGACAAGCATAAAAGGTGGCTTGGCTGTTCCTACCTTCTACCAAGGGCTGGCCACAGCAGGGCAAACGGCAGCTATCATGACGTGCTGGAAACAGTACACTACCGGTAAAGCTTGAGGACCAGCCCCCA
This sequence comes from Xylaria bambusicola, assembly GCF_022495145.1. Classification (NCBI taxonomy): domain Eukaryota; kingdom Fungi; phylum Ascomycota; class Sordariomycetes; order Xylariales; family Xylariaceae; genus Xylaria; species Xylaria bambusicola. The sequence goes on along the minus strand of NW_025953557.1, from coordinate 1,160,873 downwards.
GCTTATCACGGCTTAATGGGAACGAAACGGCTGAACCGGTCTCTCGGGACCGATATTGTTGTCGGTTCGGCACTCGTACGCCCCCATCCTTCTCATTTGCTGAGAGGGCAGATGACGCCACAAGGCGCTTCTCGAACGCTTGGTTGATTGGTTCCATTACTACCTTCTCCAACATTGGGGGACCAGACTTTCACCACCTACTATGTAAGCAGGCATCGTCCGTCCGCTGCCTGACGACCGACTGCTTGGAAATCTATCTATAATTAGGAGGGTGGCGTTGTACGCAGCATACTTAGGTACCTCTATCCCACATTTGATTCTCGGTTATAGTGGCATGTGTTAGGCGTGGGGTGTTGAGACAGTCTTGAGGCAATTCAACTTGGGTCGCTTGCTTCGCTAACTTATATGATTACCACGTTATACGTTGCACTCGCTGGCTTAGTTCATGCGAACTTGCTTAGTCCTCCCGCCCCTATTCCACGCAGCTGGCATTATGCATACAGGGTGTTTGATGACACGAACAAACTTGGTAGGCTAGCAAACAACCAATTTGAGGGGCAGTAACACCATCGGCCACCAGTCGAACGAGAAGAAGCAAAAGTTTGTGTCAGTGTGGTGCATATCGACGTGTCAAGCTCGGCAGACTGCGTTCTTACTGCATTCCCCGGCCTGATCCTAGTCTTTGCGTATAAACCCCAACGTGCGAATTTGGTAGGCTGGGTGCTACCCGACTGGGCCGTGGAGAGGAGAATGCTCTTTGTGTGTTTGTGTGGGGGCTAGAATGAGGGCCACGGATTTCTCGCACGCCATATAACTTATTAATTGTTGTCTAACTGCCCACGTTATCCAGCCGCGAGAGCTGGTACCTGATAATAAGTAGACTTGGTGGACACAGTGTATTTGAAGATAATGGTATCACCCTCCGATCCCTACCCCTAGTTTATCAAGCGAATTCTGTATTACCAACCCTCGTTTCAAAGGATGAAGCACCCGCGGTGGTATTGAGGCTTCTCTCGCTCCACTATTCTCAATTTACCACCGCACTGATGATGTAATGGGAGAAATGACGGCTCGATGTAGTTGGTATTTGCACTCTGATCCACACTTGAGTGCGTCCTGCATGATTAACCTGCGGTTCGTCTTACAGGTAGGCAGCCCAGGTGAAGCCTGGATGATCATACCCAAGATAGAGAAATGTAGTCAATGAGAGCTGAGCTTGAAAGGCTCATGCCGTCGTAATGCGGTTCTCAACTATCTAGTTTCCTGTGGCGTCGCTTCTCTGGCATTCCTACAGGTAGAATGTACGGACCTCCGTCTTCCCCATGTCTGCTTGCCAGCGACAGTTGATTCTGAGAAATACAACTTTTGAGCCACAACTAACTGTACAGCTTCATGAAATCATTGGTGAGAGCTGGGGTCGAGCTCAAGTCTGTATCCTGCATCAGGATGATGTTTCATGAAGCAAGCGACACTATCAAACCAGTGACGCGAGCAGTTGTATATTTCTCATCGAATAATCGGAATTTGGTGGAAAAGTAAACGGTTTGTAGAGGTATTTTGACGCCAGTGACTTGCTCTGAGAACCTAAAAGTGTAAAATATAACCAACGCTCGGTAGTTCAATGCGGCGGGATTTCATGCACTCTTTCCCACTGTTTTGGAATGAGTTCAAGCGAATTCCTCCATCTCGTGTGTGTCTCGTCAGCTTTCAGCGTGTCACCTGCCTCACGGTACCAGGTTTCCAGTTTTTCGAAATCACCCATGAAGTATCCTAGGTCGGCGTCCCATCTGCCTTCCGACAACTTGCATACTTTCTCCATGTAATGTACGGAGAGAAGGTGTTTGGGGCTATCCATCGGATCCCCTGGTTTGAAGTCTGCGCGGTAATGATGCGCAAGCGCGTTCATGGCAATGAAGATGAAAAAGTCGACATTGTATGCAAATTTCTTGGTCTTTTCCAGTAGAGAATCTGCAAGCTCGAGAACCCTTTCACCTTGCCAGTTCCTTTGCGTGCCCAGTATCAGAAGTTCGCTAGCTTCATAGATGGCCATCTCTTCAGCGACTCGTGGTTTCGTACCCTGTGTCAATCGATTCCAGTCGCATCGATTCTGAAGGCGGCGATAAGGCCCATCTTTGTATTGATATGCTCGCGGAATAAATATCACTGGGTAAAGCCGTGCTATCGTGCCTTCCGGAAGACCTGAACTCTGCTCGTCGATAAGCAGGAGCCTTTCTGTACATTCAAATATAAGATTCCAGTATTCATCGAAATCATGAGTATTGATGAATTTAGATATCCCCTGAAAAAGCCGTGCAAGTGGGCCATCGGCCTTGATGGTTGCGGAATACGCGGCGAGGTATCTCCACACTTCCTTAATTATGCCCTTATTGTAAGCATCGAGATGGAACAACAGCAAGTGGAGTAATCCGTAGATGGATGGTTTAGTGACCATCAAATGCAACCACTTGAAGCCCTGCTCGCACATTACGCCGCCCTTATCGTAGTGCCCGACGTGGAAAAGCCAATCTGCATTTGTTATATCTGTAATGGCGCACCGAAGCGCGTCACCACGATAGACTGCAGAAGACGTCACAAGGGGGAAATCGGAAGGGCAGTACGGGTTCCAAGCTAGGTCTCTGGCAGTTTGAAGCACTAGCTCTTGCAGCGAAAGCGCGCCGCCTGCTTGGATGACCAAGGGTGTCTCGGGCGGCGGCGTAACACACCGAAGATGCTCTGGTAGGCTGTCGGCTATTCCCGGTTCTGCCAGATCGTACTGCGAGATCCCTTTACGCTTGAGGTAAGCATCAATGGCGATCTCGCGACCATTTCGCTGGAAGGTTGTCCGCTTGCCGAGGGCATTTCGTTGGCGTTGGACTTGGAGCATCGTTACAACTTCGCGCTTGCTGTTGTTCTTGCTGAAGCCCCACTTGTCGAATCGCGATTTGTACATCCTTACACTGAATAATCTTGTTAGGAGGAGCTCGTAGTCGTTGCATCGTCAAACAGGTGACTCACGTAGCCCTGAATCCCCTTTGGCGCATGATGGCCATGACCTCCTTCAGTGGTCGATTCTCATCTAGATATAATCTGCGAATCTCTGCCTTGTGTGATTCCCATACTTGGGCTGTATGTTGCTGCGAGCGGTACGCTTCGCCTGTCTGGGAAGAGAAGACCGACTGCATTTGAGTCGGAGTAGGCCTGACTGGTTCGACATCATGGTTACGGACGGCGGCAGGTTCACTGGGGGGTGTTTGCGCGGATGGCGATTGAGTAGACTGAGGGGAGAGAGTCGAAGGTGGCGTGAGAACCGGAGAAGGCAGAATAGGGCTGCGCTGAGGTCGATGCGCAACCACCAGAGGCGGGCTGGGCGTGCTCATCAGCACATAGTTGTTGGCAGCGAAGACGTACTCGTTCATCGTGACGTTGGCGAGTGGGCGCGATGCCCCTCAAGCACACTGTCAAACTAGGTGGGCGCTGACTACTTATTGTGCTCGGCGAATGCAAGCAAACGAACCTGATGTGAGGATCTGGAGCAGAGTAGATGGGATTGTGTTGCAATGGATCGTTGGAGACTGAGATATAATATTATGCAGTGCAACAGATGTACTCCGTCCAGAGCACACGTGTGGTGTGCCAATGTCGCCTCCTTGCCGAGTCGGTCTATGAGCTGTACATTGGCAACGTAACTGAGCAACAAAGAAGAGCCTTGGAGAGTGCACACAAGAGGGACAGGGGGCCTGTGAGTCCCCGATGAGGAACCCAGAACCAAGGGGTCGGTCGTACGAGCGATAGCGAAGCAAGGGATCAAATCTCGCGGTGGGGTAGAGCAATAACCAATTTACCATGGGTTCTTACTTGGCCAGTGTCACTGTCCGCCCCCGTGCTCCCGTGCTCCCAACATGCATGCCTGGGGCCACAGGTTGACGAGTGAGGGCCTACTATACCTACCTACCTACTGGATGATAGGTACTATAGGGAGCGTACGTGAACCTGTGAAGATCGCATCAAGATCGCATCAGGATCGCCAATCAATGAAGCAGATGCCTGTGGAATACGCGTCAAGTATTTGGTACGGTTCCGTCGGATTTGCTACTTATGAGGAACTGCCCAGTCGCCCCAGGTAGGTAGACATTCAGTCACACCCACCTTTTTGCTCTTCATCAAATCTTGGTTCTCGGTACAAGGTACTCCCCGTTGCCCCCAACTCTGACCAACCACGGCAGGTCCTTCAGGACAAAAGAGGCGCGAATGCTTGATCGGTCTCCGGGCCTAGACGTCGTTGAAATAAAGAAAGTGTCTAGACAGCCCCGGAAATGGCTGCTACGGACGGGACAAAGAAGACAAGGTTTAGAAAGCTTCTATGCAGAATAATCGAGGAAATGCAGGGTCAGGAGGGGGCCCTCAACCTAGCGCGCAACGGCCTTGCTTGAAGCCGTCAAGCCGTGATCCTTCTTGTATCGGTTTTGGCTGCTCCCCCAGGGCCGGATGGCGGCCTTGCGGGACAACTACCGCAAGGGCAGAGACCGTCACCAGCGAATCCCAGAGTTCCGTCCCCTGACAGATCTGGGTTGATCTAGACAAAAGTCCCTAGTTACTGCATTGGGAAGGACGGGAGCCAATCATGTCGCGGGATACCTGGATTCAATGGCCAGCGCCGTGCTGCCGTTGAAGGTAGCTAATCATCTCGGGATGTCGCGAGCCATTAGAGGCACGCAAGATTTCTGATTTGCTCGGCAGACATGTCGAATGAATGAGGATGGATACTAGGATGACAAGGTCATGGGATGGATGGGATTCCCTGCTGCCACGAGGGACATCCGATGCAGCGTATCCGATCGATCATCGGACAATCGAGACCCAGACTCTTTGATTCAACCACTACCACCTATACTTCGTAGGTATTCTGCGATAGATAGTAATGAATTATTCATAAGCATTCAATGTCGATGCGCCTCTATTCAACTACTCTTTGTTTGTTGAGATCTATAGCTCACTACTGGTAATCCACAAGGATTTCAGTCACTACTTCGCTTTGCGTAAAAATACTGTGTCCTGATGTGGAATCGGCACCACAGACGTTCTTCCTCTACGTTTCGACAAAATGATGGTAGCGACTATAATATCGCATAAGACAACTACAAAGACCTGTCGCAATAGTCGCTAGACCCACGTGATAGAGAGTCTGAGCATCGTCTTCCTCACACCCAGACTCATCTTTGGTTCTATGGTCCTATTTTGTCACAGTCCTATGAACCTTGATTTCGTTTCTCATCTGCGCCGCCATCGTTCTGCGGCTTTTGCTCATCCCTCCGCGTAAGAATCTCATCTATAATGCCGATCTCTTTAGCTTCTTGTGCAGTGAGGTATTTGTCGCGCTCCATCATGTCCTCAATTTCTTTGAGGGTGTACTTGTCATGCCCGATTGCAGCATTGAGGTGTTTCCTGTATATCTCGTTGACTTGCTCTCGCGTGCGTTGAATCTGGCTTGCATAGATGAGGATATCGCTGGCTGGGCCTTGAGTGCCACCAAGCGGCTGATGTATCATAATACTACTATGTGGTAACGCGAATCGTTTGCCTTTCTCTCCACCAGTGAGTAGCAATGACCCCATGGATGCCGCCTGGCCTAGACACACTGTCGACACTGGCGATCGGATGTAGGCCATGGTGTCGTATATGGCGAGTCCCGCTGTGACAGACCCTCCGGGCGAATGGATATACATGGTAATCGGCTTTTCTGGGTTGTCGGATTCAAGCCATAGTAACTGCGCGACTATGGAGGCAGAGACAGTGTCGTCGATTGCTCCATTGAGGCATATTATCCGTTCCTGTTGGTTACCTGATTTTAGCTCAGTTACTGATGGGGCCAGGAGCCTGGCATACCTGTAACAGCTTGGAGAAGATATCGTCTGGGCATCGACAATTAGTTTCCCGCTCAGCGTAAATACTCGAATTGACTACCAACATGTTCGCCAGCCGCCAGACTACACGGTCAGTCTACTACTGACGGAGCAGATACCATTGGATATCTTACAGTGACTTCAGTTATGTACGGTAAAGGAATTGCGCCTTGGGGGGCCTGGGACTGAAAATGCCTTTGGGAGATATGCGAGAAAGGTCCAACATGGCTGGCTGGTAGGTTTCGTGCCAACCGCTGCCAGACCGAACGTTGGCAGTTCATGACAAGACGATAGTGCGTCTTTTGTTGCCTACGAGCGAGCCGAGGAAGCAAGGAGGCGCCTACGAACTGACGGTCGGGGAATGAATCAGATATAGAAGTGTTCGTGGTCTGTCTGGCTGACCGTTGACGAAGCGTGCTGATGTCCAGATAAGGTGCAGCTACCTGTAGGCCCTGTAGGCCTACCCTGTAGGTACTGCTAGGTAAGTGGAGGTTGCGCCTACTACCTATCCCTTTAACTGCCACGAACGCTCCAATACCTGCCAAGACTTTAAATATCCAATTAAAACCATTAGAATTTCTTGCACTTGTATCTTACTTAGACATAGCTTTAGGTACAAGGCGCTACATAGTATTTGACGTCATTTCAGGGGAAACCTAGGTATTCGCAATGTTGATCTACTAGTAGGGGTAACAAGAGACATAGCACGTGATTAAAACTGGGTAGGTAAAGTATTGGAGCGTTCGTGGCAGTTAAAGGGATACTATGTACCTGCAGTATTACCTCATTGGGTTTTGAGCGCTTACCTAATCTGTATTAGGTATTCAGTAGACTGGTGATACTGAGTATCGGCTTCGACAGCGAAGACTTGTTTTCAAGTAACGTTCCGCTGACTTCTAAAACACAGCTTTACCGTTGTCAATGTGGTTATGAAAGCATGCACAGCACTGCTAGGCAGTAGTGCCAGGGTTATCCAGCAGAAATGCCGGCCCAGTCATTGGGACCAGACTAAGCGCTGCTCTTCAACTGAGCGCCGCCGAAACAATGCTTCTCCCATTGTATCTGAAACCACTCTGAACTCTCCAGAATTCGAGATCGACCGAGACAATAAGACGATAGGCACAGCTGTAGGCCATCTTCCCTTGTCGCCTATCATGGATCCGTCATATTGGGACGCCGTCACACGTCATCAAGCCCCCAAGGCGAAGGCAGGTAAAGCCACGAATTCAGTCGAGCGCCAGTTCCGGAAGAATCCTTTTGGTGAGTGTAGCCCTTCTTCCATTGCCTAGCCCACCCTACCCTCACTTCCTAATCACTAACAGGGTTCAATAGCCGAGGCTCTTGCCACTCCAATCCGTCAATGTACCGCTTCTCGTACACGCCTCCCCTCCTTCTTTCTGCAAGACTTCAACCTCATCTCCCACCCTGAAACTGGCCAACCGTGGTGGGTGCCGCGCAGTCTATCTTGGGATAAGCCTGTTGAAACACAGCAAGCAGGTGTAGCCAGCGACGAGCCAGCAAACGCCAAATTAGAACGGGAACAACCAACCATTTCGGAGGGCATTCCCCAATCAAAATTGCCAGACTCCATACAAACTACCAGCGTAAAACCGTACGGGCCTTCAGCATATGCGCTTGCCAGGCGAGATATCATTTCCTCATTTACAGTCAAGCAATCAGGGCTCGAAAGACATTATAGACGACTGTTTGGTGGTTCGAGTTCTCGTTACGCAAAGTTTGGTCACCAGGCTGTATGGCGCGAGGATATGGATTCTGTCATTCTCGAGCGTATGCGGCAAGGTATAGTAGAGGACCTCCTGTACCTCTCGAGACTTTGCAGTGAAGATAGTCGGCACTACATTGTGAAATGTTATGGCTGGGATGATGTAAAATATAAGCATCAGGGCGCATTGTTATGGTTTCAAGGTTCTTCTGGGCACGACGAACCTACAATATCCGAGGCACAGCCTGGGCCGTTCGCTACTTACGACATTGCCAACGAAAATTCAACTACTAGTGTGGCAGTACATAATATGCCCATGCTTCTGGGAATCACAGGCGCTGCGGGAGTCAGAGATAAATCTGCAATTCTCAGAGACGGTTTCTTATTTATGTTAGCCGGTCGCCGCACAAAAGACCTTCAACTCAAATTATGGAAATTACAGGGGTACTTGGCCAGCTACACAGAGCCATCTTAGCACCAAGAATGACAATAACGACTATCAGAGATCGTTGAATAATACCATAAAAAGAGTGAGAGCCAACGGTCTCTCGAGTTAATAAAAAGGACACACATAGTCATTTACCAACATACCCATATGAAGATAATCAGTTGTGTTTTGAATTATTCATAGCTCAGCTATGACACCGGTGTTAAAGGTCAAGAGTAATAGCGATAGAGTGTGCTGCGTGTGTAGAGTGATTGCAGATGCCAGTACAGTCGCAATTGGGGGCCGAACCACGTTCCCTTATGTCTGCTCTTTCATCGCTGTGAGGAAACGGTCTACGTGGATCGTTCTTAAAAGCAGTCTGAATGTAATGCATTCACAATCCATCCACAGTCAGCCGCTACTTTACTCTCATCAGGGTAGATTGTACAGTAACGTCTACACGGCATCTGTTAAATATACCAAACTGTTCACCTAGCAGCGTGCATAGCCTCGAGTGTTCGAGCCATAGGCAGCTAAACTGTAATACCATCATCACCACCTCTGCTATTGCGGCTTACATTTTGCCCAGTCGCTCCAAGTTTAATGAACACCCCTGAAGGCTCACGTGGATCCAGTTGCTGCCCGAGTAATACTTCAGGAGATCTTTGATCTCGTCAACTTTGCGGGTTAGGTAGAGAGGCCCCTTTGGAGACTCAACGCTACTACGATAGTCTTTAGATCGCAATATTTAACAACCTGTAATCCCAGGAAGGAGTGGTAGTCCATTGAATTTGGTGTTCCAGGCTAACATTCAAGGCCACTAGCACAGTAGTGATCTTCTCGTATATAGAAGAAGTTCACGTCTCGCTGTCGTATGTGCTTCTTACTGTTCACACTGAGCTGACTACGCTTAGACATAAGTCCATCCCATGTGGAAGCGCTTTGGGCTGAATACTTGGCCTTTGGACACGAAGAGCAAACACAACGATCGAATGACAGTTCCAGCTCCCCAGGTATGCATTTTATGTACGGATCTTTAGAGTTGGAAGTCATAACACCTCACAGCTCCCCTCCACGTTCTGAGTACCTATCGACAACTCGATGATTAATGACGTACTTCTTTGCCTGAAAACAGCTACATTGCTGTTCTTACGTAGAAATGTATCGTTGAAGAAGGGAAGACTTTGTAATCTAACGAGATTCTTGTAGTCCCCAGAAAGATACCTAGAATGCTCCGTGCACCTCTACTCTTTGTCAAGAAGTTAGCACATGCTCAATGTTTGTCGACCCAGGCATGATGAAGGTCTAGCGGGACACGTTCTAGTGCCGGGAACAACTGTAGTGTAGGCAGCCTTGCGTAATTATTTGCCGTCTTGGAATGTGACGATTGGACTAATGTTGAACTACATGCCTTCATTCACGTCATCATAGGAACAAGTGTAAAAGACGCAGCTTCGAACACAACAAAGCCACCACCTATGGCAGAAACCGGGGTCTGCTACGTCTGCCTGGGGTATTAGAACAGCCCATGTCATTACTACGGACACTAGTCACTTGTTGACCACTGTTCATCAATACCAGGTCACTCACTCTGCACTAGTACTCTCTTTTTTCCATGGTTGGCTTGCTATGGTTCGGCTTCTACCAATTTGGCTAGGAAGCAATATGTGACAGTTAATCCTGAGCTAAACCAACCAAGCTTAACAGCCATATTTACCATAATTGGTCTTCTTCGTCCAAATACGATGTGTGTTGACTAATCCTTCATCATCTCATTTGACAATCGAGTCGATCACCTATTTTTGTACTGTGGCTTTACTTGTGTTCTCCGTTTCCAAAGTCTAGGCTGCCCAATTGATAGTCGCTTGGCATCTGTGGGAAGCAAGCAACACATGTGCCTATACAATTCGATAGAGGCGTTCCCGCGTTACAATATCTTAGTGTTATAGTGAAGCCGCCATCCGACCATACTTCTCCAAACAGTAGCAATCTGGACATTGGTGTGAGGAAGAGCCCCAATCACACCACACTTCAACAGCACTGTCATAAGCCTTTATGGAGCAATCCAAGCATTGCGTCGCACGTAGTGGCAGTAGAACGATGCAAAGGTCCCGACGGAATCGCAATGACCATCTTAGAGGAGACAGCTAGGAGCCGTTTGCATGTAAATGCCAGGCATAGCCGGCCAAGATGATCCGTATACGAGAATATTTCCAGCAACAGCTCATTTGAGAGAGTCAGCGCTGCTGGTAGCTGTGCTGCCTGTGGTGTGACGAAAAGCTAAAGTATCAGTTAGACAGCGACACAGAAATACAGATTTGCCTGCTTACAGCTTGTGGAATTCTGAAATCACACCATAGCGCCTTGTGTCGCAACTTGCATTGCTCCAAGTGATAGGGCAGCAGTATATAAGTTGCCATTATTATAGACGGTGAACGCGGTGCGGCGTTCGGCTCAGGTCTTTAGTTAAAATCTTTAGTCGAAAATGTTGAGGTAGTTTCAAGGCACAGTGAGAACAGTAAAAGAAGGAAAATAGTGAGGCGGAGAAGACCCGGTGCTGCTTGCTCTCGCCCACGGTCTGCTAGGGGATCCCGAAGCTTTCGGTAAAAGCAGATACCTCTGGCTAAGTGAAACCAGCCCTGCTGGTTATATTCACTTTGAGTGTTGCGCGTAAGAAGATTGTAGAGGAATAGTTTAACTCTTGCAGCCGTTCTCATGGTTATCTGGGTTAAGGAAGGTTTTGTGGAGGGGGTTCACAATAACGGATGTCGATACAGCACACTTTGTTCATCCTTCCTTTCCAAAAGGACTGCTACCCCTCAGAAGGATAATGGAAGATTATTCAGGTATGGCGCGAAGCAGACTGATATACTGGTATTGTTTCAATTCCACTGTCACAACGAAAACCAATGGTTGAATTCTTGAGATTGTTCTCAACTGTCTACCGAAGTGTTCTCCGCTAGGTGGGGTATCTAGAATCACCTGGTTGATGCAACGACACCTAGAAATACGGCTCCTAAACACCTACACCGTTCCCTCCTCTTGCCACAAAACCCAAGAAGGAAAACTCGTGGGTGAAAAAACAATATTGGCCGATCAGCATGCGGAGGCGAAGAGCACCACGCGGCCTCCCTTCAAAACATTAGGCGCTTGCTTAGGGCAGCATATAAAGCAAGCCAATGGAGAGGGCGATGGACCATTTGAAATGCACTAGAAATGATTATACAGTAACAAGAGGGCGACAGTCCGTACGCCGTTTATGAACAATGATGATGATGATGATGATGTATTTTGCCGCTCTACTCCAGATCCCTGTCCAAGCCCGTAACGCCGATGGTGTCGCAGGCCAAAAAGACCGGGGAGCGTGCAGTATCCCACTGTGGTTATCTAGTTCAGAGTTGATCCAGATGAGGAATCGATGGGCGATGGTTGACGGGGTTTCGTATGCCGGCATGCGTCTGCTTGCAGGATCAAAGGGATATAACTCCGAAACAAAAGAAAAAAAGGGAGAGAGGTTCAATGTGACCAAGAGGCTATTAAGTATATGCAGTGCGGCATGTAGCACAAGGCAGTATTATCATAAGTCATTCGGCGATGGTCTAGCTGTTGGCAGCAGACATCAGATGGAATCTGAAGTGGATGTTAAAATGCTGAGATAGCTGTGCCAGAGATTCACATCACAACACAGCACCCGCAACCATCCTTTCCGTTTTCATCTTCCGTTTGTGCCGGCGGATCAACTACTTTGACGGCTGCAGTCGTTTGGGTCTGTACTTGTTGCATCGATCTCGGGCTGCCTAGGGGGTTCATAGCAGGTGTGTCTTGAATCTTCGGCATGGTTGAGTACGAACTTGTCCCAGGGCGATTGGGAGTTGGAACTCTGGCCTCCGGCTTTAATGGCCATTCATCTTGGTCTTCACTATCAGGGTGTTTTTCTGCCTCGGGCGGTTTTATAAGTGTATCTTTGTTCAAGGGTCGGAACTCCTTGTCGTAAATATTCCCAAACGAACCTTCTTGTTCCCATTTCTCTTGTTGTAGCCTTTTTGCAACCGTGGGTAGAAGCTGTTGATCCGGTGGTAAACGAGGATCTGGTTGGTATGCGGAAATCATCCATGGAGGATCACCCTCAGGAGCTCGTGGAGATAGTTCGCCCGAACGAGTGGCTGGCCTTGTAGTAGAACTACTTCTAGTGGTAGGGCCAGATCTCGTCTTAGGCCGGCCTTGTGTAGTTGGCTTTGTTGGCGCCGATGTCTTGCGAGGAGTCGTCGTAGTAGTCTTCCTCGGAGATCCCTCAGTCAAAGAGCGCTTCCCAGATGGTGCTTTGGGCGAGTCATCCAGCGCATTCGCACTACTATTGCTCCGTGACCTAGTCTTTGGATACGCGATGGACACCTCGTCATCAAATGGCGGAAAACTCGTTTTTCGTTGCACGGGGGCATTTCGATCAATATAGTCAGAAGGAATCGGTGCCGGGCTGACTTTCGCTACAGGAATGCGTGTGCCTCTACCAGAATCGTTCGAAACCCAGTATTCACCAGGGTCCTCCGCAATCTCTTCAGGCCTGCGCAAATCCCAGCTCGAAACCTCGTGGTCTGGCGTTTTGTCGTGACCAGCATCGGAATTCATTCTAGAGACTGGTACATACTGCTGCTCAGATGAATCTGTGGTACCCCTCCGACGACTATGGCTACGATCTCGTCTTGATCTGCTCTGTGTCCTGGGCTTTGGAAGTACTATCCCAGCTTCTTGTAGCTCTCGACTCTCAATTTTGGCTAACTTATCTCGGTGAATCCATTTTGAATTTTCATCGTCGTAGGTTAAAATACTGCCATCGTTCGCACGTTTAGTCTTTGGCTGGGCTACAGCACGGCTATTGCTGCGAGAGTCTAGGGAGCATTAGTGACGAGTTCCATGTTGTTCGCCAAACCCACAAGACCCGATACGGCAATGACATAAAGCGAAATAGCGTGGCAGAGAGTTAGTCGTACCTCTAAGATTAAAGAAGCTGTCGGTGGCCCCGTTTTGTGAGTTTGATGCGTTTTGGGGTGAGCCAAAAGCTTCGTAGTCGGGAAAGGAGTGGTTTGTCGAAGGCTATCAAGGTGTGTATCGTCAGCAAAGATTCTTCCGAGCCTACTTAATCTATTTAAAGGTGGATGGATGTCCTTCATATCTTCAAAGTAGCAGAAAGTAGTCACGGGGCTGGAGTTTACCTCGTGCTGGCTATGCGAAGCATGGTTCCAATCTGCATATTCGTCCTGAGGGTCGCCCGTGTGATTGAAGGACGTTGGTCCTGAGGACGCTGAGATAGCCGCCATACCCAATCAGCGTATGCCACGGATAACAACGTGTTCTGCTTGGTTTGCAAGCCACAATAAATGAATCAATGCCACGATAGTTCTGGGTCGCGGATGAAGTTTCGGCAGAGATGATTCGGGCGTAATAAGAGGAATTGCGAGTTTCGATTTCGGGAGGAGAAGAACGAGTTGGTGGTGATATCATAGACAAGATGTAGAGCAACGCCCGGCCAGAGCAACAGCTTTCGAATCGATGGTTGAGCGGATAGCGTCAAGACGAACAGAGATGCGCGCAGGGCTGGAGGGCGGACAGAAAAGATATCAGCCGGTGAACCCCGAGCTAGAACAGAGCTAGAACTCGTTTTATTGAGGCCGAATTGTGAGGTAAGTGACTACTGGCGCGCCAACCGTGGTTCCAAGTACTAATGCTACGCGATCCGCGAACCGGTGGCAATCATCACAGCACTGGTCATCATATCAATATGGGATACAAGGCTCTTCTTCTGGATGATACATGAGCGAGTCGCGTGGCTCCGAAATGCCCCTATATGTAAATCTAGATTCAACCAAAGCAGCCGGTGGGAATGCTCGGTCACACTTTTCGCTGGGTTCGCCAGGTCGATAAGGAGACGCCCGCGGTATGCTGATGCTGTACAGAATCAAAGTCCGTGAGACAAGAACAAGAAACAGAAATAGAAACAGGAACGGGAGCACCCAGCCAGGCGGACACGGGCTGAGGAGAACTGCAAGAGAAAGAGGCAAGACACCAGATGGACGTTGGAGAGAGAGGTCGGTCATTCGCCTGGAAAGGAGGGCGGGCGAATGAAAAGAAGCAATTCTTGGGCTTAGCCAGGGATCTAGAGATGAAAGCAGAGGGCCCCAGCCCAGGCGATTGGCCAGCGGGCTACAGGGCGGTACGGCAGGTAGGTACTCACAGCTAAGGCAGCGTGCAGTGCGCTACCATGTACCTAACCTGATGCACCAGCGAGAGGGTACAGGTGGGGGTTTAGCAGCGAGACACGCTGCAAGATGCCGCAGCAGGTCCGCCGGTCCAATCAAAGACACCGTCCTCCAGTATAGGTACCTAGGTAGGTACCTACTTCAGTAGCCTGGCCCACCTGGGACATCGGGTCATGTCCGAGCTCTACCTAGTAGTACATATAGTACATATAGTACATATGTACCTAACCTACTCTCCCACGTAGTAGCTTTCTCTCTATGCCTGGCAGGTCGCGATCACGATGCATCAACTTGAATTATACCCAATGTGTCTAACATACAGACATAGGTAGTATGTATTGAACCAAGAAAGTAAGGGCTATCTATTGTGTACCCACCTAGCTATGGGCATGTATTAAAGATTCCAGCGGGTTAGCCCGCAAACAGACTCTACCTACAGTAGGTACCTATTGCACCACACACTACTTACCTAGGTACTCTCGGCACTCTAAGTTTCTCACTCTGAGATAGTACTTACCTTACCTAGGTTATATCCACTGGGCGATATTTAATCCTCAGTCAGGAACCTGCCTACATACTATATATATACCTAGGTAACTACGTAGGTACATTACATAGGTAGGGCCTGAATAGCCATAAAATACCTACGTAGATACTTACCTAAGTACAGAGGTACCGGTATGTACAGTGCACTATATGCCCATGCCACTATAGCATGACATTGTTGGGATGTTGCAGGGCCCTGGTCTGGCTGAAATTACCTACAGACTTATAATCACGGATCTGGCCTAGATTAGCCGTCAAGTGTGAAATTTGGTTACGATTTTTGTCAGTGACTGACTGGGGTAGGTGCAGAGTAGGTGCTAACACATCAGCTATCGATGCCCCTTTGCGCTTTTACACATCCTCCAGCAGTTATCGTAACTTCATGGTAGTATCGAATTGCCATGTGTGATACTCACGAGTAGTTGCAGATGGAGCAGGATGGATGCGATGCACTTATCCTCCGCGCTGGGACATGTATCATGGACTGGAACCACCTACAGTGCTTACTTCAGCCGTGCACTCAGCTATCGAGGCTGATAGCATTGTTGTTATAACACAGGTACACTATAACAAACGGGCTTGAGATTCGTTCTTCCATTGGTTCCACGTCGCGGTCTGAGCGACTTCAAGCGTGTGCAGGTAGTGATAAGGCGTACGACGTAAGCTTCCCCGTCCACATAGGTAGCTCGACGAGACTCACGGGACTTGGCTCATCGAGATTGCATTGGCACGACACCTCGATCGCCTCTTAGCCTGCAAGAGGGCGACAATCAAAGAACGAGCCACTTGCTTAAGGGTCTCAGAGTAGATACATGTATGACCGGCTGCTCATATACAAAAACATGACATCTCCGTAAGGCTCTCTCGCACCTGCTATCCGCAGATTATGAGAGTACCTAATATTCGAGAAAAGAGAAACGCGAAAAGGGATATATGAAGCACTATAGCATGCCTAAGGTCTATCTCAGATACTAGTATGACGTTATGCAGCGACAATATGAATTTCACAGATATCTACGTGAGGATATGGAGCTACGTCATCTAGTCACCCAGGTAGTGTTCGCCTAAACTATCACCAAACACCAATTCAATCACTACCTAACTTTGCTCACGGCTACTATCTAAAATGCAGTACTGGATTCTCTCTAGCTACAACTTTAGATTATACCCATTGATTATAATTTCATGACATTGGTTAAAGGTATATCTACGCCACCTTCAAGATAAAAAAGCGCCTTACACGTTGTTTACGTGCCTAAGTGCGCATCGTTCGAGTTAAAACCCCTTAAGCCGTATCCTCTGGTAGGTAGATCATGACGGATTCCAACGCACAAAGGCAATGTCCTTCCCGGCGCACACGAAGAACACGCTTTGTCTGTATCTCTGACACCCATAACTGCACCGTCAAACTGCCCAAAGGAGATGTCCTCATCCACTGTGGTGATCTCACGAACCAAGGGAGCTTTAACGAGCTCACAAAGCAAGTTCGGTGGCTCGAGCAGGCTGACTTCGAATGCAAAATCGTAGTGGCAGGCAACCATGACTTGACACTAGACACTGAATTCTACAGAGAATACGGGCCTTCCAGGCATGGAAACATAACCCAAGTGCCCGAGGACTGTCAGTCCTTGCTCACCCAATCTGAAACACTCACCTACCTGCTCCACGAGAGCCGGACCATCAGGTTAACGTCTCCATCGGGCCCACAGACTACATTCTCTGTTTTTGGATCACCCTACAGTCCGGCTTGGGGCGGCGCGTGGGCGTTCCAATATCCACGACATGATGAGGATAACATAGCTGCCAAGTCCCTTTGGGAGCAGATACCCCTTGACACAGATATCTTGATCACTCATGGTCCGGCACATACGCACTGCGATGAGTCCCGTATGCGTGAAGCCGCGGGGTGCGAAATCTTGCGACAGCAACTGTGGCGGGTGCGACCGCGCCTGGCGCTATGCGGGCACATCCATGAAGCCCGAGGGGTCGAGCGCGTAACTTGGGACCTTGAGGACAAAAATGCGCAATATGCGGAGCTGGGACGAACTCGCTGGCAGGATCCCAACCCAGACAGCGAGAAAAATGCGCTTGTGAACCTCACTGTAAAGGGTGGCATGCCGCTGAACAATGACGGGAGCCTCTGTCGGTTAACCGATGGATCCCATAAGGACTGGCGCGATAAACATAGAGGCGATCCTGATGATCTCGCCTACCCGGGTATCGGTACCCTCGGTCTTGGTGAGAAGCCGGACTCAGAGCGGAGTGACCAAGTGGCACTGGATGGGCGGCTTGGTCGCAAGGAGACATGTATTGTGAATTGCGCGATCCAGCATTCCAGCTACCCGCACTCAGGCCGGGGCCCACGGAAACTGAACAAAGCTATTGTCATAGACCTGGATCTCCCTGTATGGGAGGACCCGGAGCCGTATGCTAAGGCATAGGAGCAAAGATGCAGAGACTGGTGAATGCAGCTTATACCGAGCAATCCTTGTTCCAATACGCCCGGTTGCAGGAGAAGGACCATGAAATGGTGGGGGTTCTACGAGATCTCAACCATGCTGTGTAAGATACACCTTCAGCTTGATATGGCCCGGTAGCCACGTAACGAATCAGAAAGGACGATATTTCAAGGCATGAAAAGCCACCGAGCGGGGTAAATTGTCCGATGAGGCTCTTCACGATGCCAGGGTGCGTAGTCCGGCGGCAGGTTACCTTTTTTAGCATGCCGTCTAGGCCAACCTATGTTATTAGGAGGCGTATTATTAGGACACCTCCTTTATATTCCTTGACGGTTTTGGCCCCCGTCTGACACGCACACAATTGTTGCAGAGCCTCCATATAATCATACCAGGGCCAAGTGAAGTAGCCGTACTCGAGTGGGTGTAGTATACATATTCATAGGGAGAATGAATTGCGTTCGAGAACGATCACTATAGGCCTACCGCCACCTCATTGATGCAACTATTATACTGCTTTCCTGATCAACTGGCTACTACGTGATGCCTACGCCATTCATGACTGCAAGCTAGGCAAGTTATAGCTTCATCCACATATAGGTAGTAGACTGTGGCAGGTCTGATATTTCATGTACAGACAACTCGCAAGTCGCCTTGACCTGAGATTCATACTCTGGTGCAGTATGTACTACTCCCGCCACCATTAGCTCTAGATTCAGGGCAAATTTTCTATACATTTTGACACAGGGTCACCTAACTATTCGTTTAGAGCTATAAGATTGCACGATAGAACTAATATAAAACCTCCGTCCTTCTTTCTTTCACAAGTCACTACTGCTTTCATAATGTTTTCCTTCACCTGCCTCTAGGCAATTTCAACGATACACAGGCATTGGTCATTTTCTATATTATCAAGTGTAGGAATCACAACTGATGCTTGGCCATACATGCAGTTTACCGTTTCCTGGTTGGACTTGTGAGTCACAACTGCGGCGACTTGTAATGAGTTAATAATCAAAAGTAGATAACTAGAAGTTCGACATATCGCATCTTTACAAAACTAACGTTAACAATGAAATATGACTCAGAAGCCGTATGAAGAACTCTAGTCACTGACAGGTATTAAAATTAACTTATGACTGAGAAATGATATGTATGTTGGTTGAATACTTACTGTTGTGCCATTCATGTCCATTGACCAGGTGGTTATATTCATGTAAGGTACGCATAGGTGTGTTGGAATGGCTAAATTCCATCAGTAGTCGCGCATTCCACCAGTATGTCTTGTCTATATGATTATAATCCATCGAATCGCTTTTGCCTACAGAGCTAGGGAGCGAATATTCTTGACGGAACACAATTTGTCTACAACGCTACCTACCAAATATATTTGAGCACTGGGGTTATACTACGTAGAACGATCTAGAATACAACATGCTTCCCAAGGTAGCACATTGTACGGCATACATATGGATTTCCCATCAACGTCACTAGGCGTAATTCATAGAAACCCATGGCCAGCTCTCGCCCTGAACGGCTGCTTTACTATGGCAATGGTCCTCGTTGTGGCCTCGTACAACCCTACGACTTGTGGCGAACTGATGTAAGTTGGCCTTGGACGTGATTGTCTGTTGACCCCTAATGGAGGACTCTACTGTTGAGGTGCTACAGTACTCCTCGAGGTCGTACGTAAGGACGTCATAAAATACTCCCTGAATAGAGGTGGTTATGGCGGCGCTGTCAAATGCCACCCCCCCGTATGAATACTGCTACCTAGGGTGATATAGATGTGCACAGGCAAACATTTAGAATATGCTGTATGCTTGTATCTCTGAGTGAAGAGTAGAATATTGAAGAACCAAGGCGATCTTGTACAACAACGGTGGTGTGCTAAAAGGATACGGGGCCCTGACAGCGTGACGTCTGCCTCTGCAGCTGTTTCTTCTACATTGCCATCAATAGGTGGTAGCTCGCCAAGCGATCGCCTAGATTCATGGGTTGTGTGTGTCAGGCACCCAAGCCGCAGTCCTCTAAGAATTGTAGGCATTTATCGCTGCCTTAGCTGGGCGTACAGGTTTTGGTAGGAGGTGCTTAGGCTGCGTGTTACGAGAGTGTGGCTCGGGCAAACAACTTTGGAATGATCCGCAAGCTTTCCAAGAGGTTGAGATACATCTTCTCCATGTACCTGTGCAAAAAGCGATACGCCAGAGATTGTACCTGGAAACTATGATGACATTGAGCATCAAGAAGGACATATTAGATTGTGCAAACAGATTGCATGAACGTGTACGGCGTCTGGAATTAACTATCAACCGAGTCAATTGACGAAGCTCATGATGTCAGAGATCGCCTGGACTCTGCGAGAGTCAGTTTGCTGTTGGCAGACTGTTGGGTCTGAAGTGGTATGCGGATATGTGGCAGCACCCCGCGGATAATGCGACGAATACCGGCTTGCAGACAACCTACCGATCCGTTTTTGAGGCGTTGATTACTATCGCCCGTAGGCAATGCTCGCAGAAGATTGGTTTTCGGTATACGCCTATCAATTATAAATATAGAGGCCGTAGTGGTTTTAGACATGTACGTAAGCTGAGGGGCGATGCTGGGGAATTGGCCTATCCGCTTGTCTATCACAAAATTGCAATCACATCCCGCCGTGGGCTGGGTAGTAGTAATACCTAGTCCTGTGCGACGCTTACCGACACATGCTGATCTTCTTAGGCTCCCACATGTCACCTCGCTGTGACGATGCTGTGAAGGGGTATAGAGCTTTGTTAATTTCTGAGGAATGGAAGGGGGGTTCACAAGCTTAGGAGGTAGGTAGACTACTGCCTCGCACTCGTAAAGAAGTTGTGGCTTAGCAGCCTCACGTGTCAGTTTACTACACAACTCTATGTCCTTGGATCCCGGGAGCCACGTTCGGATTGCTAAAATTGAAGGCGATATTTTTGCTTGACAACACATTTGTTGAAGGCGGCAGATTCCGCTGGCGTGACGAGCTGAGAGGAAACAAAAGCCGAGAGGATAAGTGAACATGAATGGACTATAACGGACGTTTTTTTGAGACATCTAGTAAGTACTGATGACCTGACGGATCTTATGATTCGGTAGATAACCATTCTCGGTACAGTAGATCGGGTGCAGGCCGGAAGGAGACGACGTCCAGGTGAGCAGAGATAGTAGATGGTGGTCAGATGGTGTGACTCTGAAGACACTCCAGCGCTTGACCATAGGCCAATGACAAAACCCATAAGTGTTCCGAATCTGTGTACACATGTACTTACAAGTTCACATGCGGATGTTCTTCAGCGGGCGGGTTTAGCTCGCAATATGCGGGTGATTGGACAGACGGATAGACTCCGGTAGATCTGGGTAGATCCGGTGGGCTTGCCCTTTCCTGGGGACTTTTATTCAAGAGAGCATACTGTAGATCCAGTGCCGGAATGGGCCTTGGTGAGCTGCTGCACCAAGTACAAGAGCAGAGAACAATGGCGGGCGGCGTATCAATTGGTTGCATGGCCACTGTCGCAACATAACACTGGTAACGTTGTCGAGCAAAGAACAGCAAACAAGTAGGTACGGGCAGTTCAAGCACGGTCAGCTTCCTTCACCGCCATGCATCGAGGTGTGTCCTGTTAGGTCGTGGCAGCAAGATGGCATACTAGGTACTAGACAGCCTGCAAGATCCTCCATGTCAAGCGAAAGGCACAAATAGGCTTCGTCCCGTGCCAGGCACACCTACTGTGCCTCTCCTACAAATGGCGGCTGTTATCTTGGTACCACGGCACAAGCATGGTCCTTGCTACAGTAGCATTGGGCGAATGGCTTAATCCATGTCAAATAGTGTCCACAGCTACACTCACAATACCTATCATTCGTACACTTCAACTTCTACTGTACACGACTAGTACGATCCAGTACAGTACTTACATAGACATAGTACTATCCGCAGGTCAGATGGAGAGACACGTGATGTGTGAATCCAAGTACCAAGACCCTATATGGAGGGGGTATACCGTACTAGTAAGTTCGGAATAGGCCTGATGGCGATGGAGATTTGACCCAGTAGTCGGTGTTCTCCCAAGTCACACACTGCTTATCGGAAACAGGTGGACAGGAAGTAGTTGGCCAATAAAACATCGCAGAGGCTGCAAGCCTCGAAACCCCGAAGACGTTGTAGGGGGACAGAACAGAACAGAATGAGATGGCCTTACCGTAGGCAAATAGAGGTATCCATTGTGTGCTTGTATCCTGGGGTGGGGGATAGGCACTGTCAACAGTTCCCTAGAAGCACCATAATATGATGCCAGAGATCGTGGCGTTTCTTGACCTACTACTAGGGAATAGTATCGGGTCATCTTCTCACATGAGATGTCCGATCTCCGTCATGGGAAGCGGATATATCGACATTGGATCTCTACAGTACATGGATGCAGTAGTCGAGATGAAAATAGTCTTCAGTAGCGTCGGGTATAGTCGACAGATTCAACTTAGTTCAGGCAAAGGTCAGTCTCCTGGAATATGGTTCGTCTCCGTCGATTCCAAGTTGCTCGACTCGTTGTTAACCCCTAAGTATGACCAACAGAAGAAGGACACAAAGCCCCGCCCCCACCAACCTGTTTGACTTATTAGGAAAGCCGCTTGTGACCGCGGGGATTCGGGTAATTTGTATGCTGTGTTTACCTACCTACAGTATTTGTCGTGCTGATGGGAGCTGGAGAAGACGCACATCATTCTGTTATTCCAGCACGGGGAAGACAGAGCTCGCGAAGATCGAGCGGGGCTTGGACCATTAAATAGGCTCGTCTCATGACTGCCGTCGTTGTTCATGAACAGAGCATGAACTACTACCAGGCAAACGCGCTGGCTGCCGCCGTCGTGCAATGTCCCCAAATGGGACGGAACCAAAACAGGCTCGAGATGCTCATGGATCTTCTGGCAATCAAACAAGTAGTGAGGGAATCGTGGATCGATGGCATGAGCGCGATTCGCTCCCGCTTGCAGATGTCCTGCATTATCCTTGAAATCACACGTTGACCGCCGATACTGGCCAAGTGAGCCTGGCTTCATGTGGGCGAGTGGATTGTGCATCCTCCTTTGTCCAGTCTCTGTCCAGTCTCCGCCCAGTTGCCTCTACAATTACAGTAGCTCCTCTGTCCGGCCAGCAGCGGTGTTGTGCACTATGCACATTTGCAACCTATTGATGACCATGTCTCCGTGCGTACATGTACATGTACCTGTCTCATATATACCAGTAGGTAATTATGGATAGGGATCTTTCGATGCGCAATTCCGATACTGGAAGTAAGTAAGTGTGTATAAGGAGTTTACATAAGCTACCTCATAGGGGAGAAGAATTGCATCTTATCAATGGCGAGCGTCACGGCCAATGTGACGGTTCGCCCTGTCGAACTGTGTCAGCATTGGGTGCCCATCCTATCGTCACTTGTGTAAGGACGAAGTGTTTATTCTTTGGCTAATAGGGTCAGCATCGTCCGATGAAGACCTCACTGGCTTGAGAAACTCAATGGCACAGTGAAACAGAGTTAATGTGTGGCCGCTAGCTTGCAATCTGGCACCGTTGACACAAATCTTGCCGCCCACCTGCTTGACACCCATTGGCTTCGATTCTATCCCAAATGATAGATCCCTTTTAGCTTCTCCTGCTGCCCCTCCTTTTCGTTTACTTTACTGTAGGTACACTGACCTAACCCATTACGATCGAAAGAGCGTCCACACCATCCATGCTCTGCCGCGCTCTGCCGTGCACGCGGCCAGGTGCTGAGGCCTCGTGGAACTGTCCTCATGCGAGTCTACGCCAGAAAGAGCGCCAAAGAACGAAGACCCGAACAACGATGAGACCACGAGGCAACAGTATCAGCGTGATCGGGAAGCCTTGTAACAAGGTCGACGAGTGACGGCAACGCTGGCAGCGCTGATGCCATCGACCAAGCCGTGTATGTGTAGCGTACCTGCTTCATGCCAGGTCAAGTGGCTCCGTCTCTCTCGGCCAACCTTTCAGAATCGGCCTTGCACCTAGATGCAACTGTGACTGGCTACCTGCAAGAGGGCCTGTACATGGTGCTGATGCATCGAAGGTTTCGATCCGAATCTGGTTGGCTGAGGGGGTTATGCAGGCGAGTCGGTCTGTATGGCTACCAACAGCGTAACCGGGGACCCCTTCGCTCCAATAGTTGAATGCTGCTATGCATGCCGTTACCACTTTCAAGGGTCAGATGCATCCATAAGTAAGACTACATAGTACACGGTGGAGATCAGCTGCTGCACGCAAAGTTCGAAATGGCAAAGAGGCATGGTTTTCGCGCGACAATGCCCAGTAGAAAGACTTCGAAACACAACGCCAACTCGTGCCACGATGCTGCTACTCATCACGAATGGGCACATGTGTGCATGATAGTAAACGACATCCACTGGATGCTTCGTTCAATCGGCATAGATGATTGCTATCCCAAGAGTTTCGATGAACAACGAATCTCATGATCTGAAAGGGGAGCACTGGTGTTACAAAGCCTTGTGCGCTTCCAAGGCTCGCCCAACCATGATCGACAACTAATACAGATAGATATACTATAAAACATAAAAACCCTCGATCAACTCAACTGAATAGGCGGTAGGGATAGCATGGCGCCCTCCTATCATACTTGATGTAGGTATGGGTGCATTCTTGAATGCCAATATACGGTCCTCTGCCGGATACGCACAGAGTAAAGTAGGTTACCTCGCAGGTGTCGCCTGCAGGTGTCGGCACTGGATGCCAAATTTACTCTCCCTACTACCACTTTACGTTCATCGAGCCCATGTTGGCGATACAGGTGACAACTTGGGATTAAGAGTTCGTCAACCTTGTGAAGTGGTAGGATTTAGAAGATATTTCACTATCTACCTCTACCTCCCTAATCTAGGTGCTTATCATAGGTAATGCTACGCATTTCATCGACTTGCGGCACACCACAACGCCCTACTTTCTTTGCAGGTTGCCTCAACCCACATGTGTGATGCACATACCTAGAGCTTCGTACACTATTTACAATACCTTCCCTAAGTAGAGACGCACCTTTTTTGAATCGTTGGTTGAGTAAACCTTTTTCTTGACAATTCTCTGCTGTTGGGCCAACAGATATTCGGTGAGGACTGTTTTCGTTCTTTGGCCGGCCAACGATTTTAAGTGCCCTAACGGTGCAAGAGGCCAAGGGGCAGCGGTTGGTACAATATCTAAAACCCTCAGCTTCACCGCTGGTTGTTCGAGCTGCCTCAGTTACACGCCCACACACTTAGACCTTTGAGAACAAACGGCGGGTACCACTCCACAACAACACGTCCTGTTTCTAGGGAGATGGCCGACCGACTTTTTCATTTCGTGTCATATCAAAAGAGGTATCCAATTAGCTGGTATCCGACTTTCAAATCGTCCGTCAACTACTGAGCTAGCTTCTCCTGTAGCAAGTCCAGCTCGCCATCCATCCGTGATGAGACAGACCCTGCATTGCCTGTCGAGCCTGTCATTGACTACTTGTCTAGGTATCATCAAGTCGCAAATCGCCACAACTCGCCCCTGTACTTCATCCCCACGGTTCTACATACCAAATAGGCTAGACAGTAGAGCACCTATTGCCCCAGCAGGCCTGCCTGGGCTGTATGCCCATTGGCCTGTTGCGGACCAGAACTTCAGAGTCTTCGTAACGCATTCGTGCAGCAGGTCCATACCAACTTGCCTATTTCGCTCCAGGCACATGCTTTCATTGTCGAGAACCGAAGTTCCATTGCCTCTTTGACCCGAGACTGCCTGATAGCCGTCGCCTAGGCTCGTGAGCAGCTGCTCGTGCGATTCGCTCGCCAAATCCCAAAAGATCGACAACTCAACTGCCGGCTAAAGGTCCGGGGAATATTCTTTCTCTTTCGGTGCTTGTCACTTGCCCCGTTGTCTTACTCATCTACTACCCTCCGCCGCGCCGAGTCGCTCATACCGAGGGCAGACGAGGGCAAGGCGTCCCCGCGCGCATGGAGCGTTACCAGATTATTACATGTATTATAAAGATTCATAATCTCTGCTGGACTGCCTGTCTATTGTTTTCGCCGTAGGACGGATTTTCTTTTTCATCTCATCAAACCAGGCTTTCGCCGATGATTGTGTAGTATTACCTAACAGTCGTGCTCTGATTTGATAAGCACCCGCTGGGAGTTGGGTGTGTGTTTCTGGAGTTTCCGACGTTGTGCATATGTAATACCAATAGGTGCTACGGCCCTCTCTTGACTTGTAGTGCACGTAACAGCTGTATTCCTTTTGGTCTCGTCAGCATGAATACGAACGGGCTCTCTAGCTGAGATCAAATCCGCAGTAGGATCGGTCCATCCATCCAGCCATCCGTCCAAGGACTCATCTTTAATCATCACTGATCATGGACTGTCAACAGCGGCCCTTCCTCACCTTGTTGGCCGGCTATTATTGTTTTGAGCTGGGATTGAATTGAAATAGTTGGCCAGTATACACGTCATGTGCACTGCCCGAGTCGAATGGACGGGGCCCTCGTTCTCCGTCGCCCCCATAATCCCACATGCCTCACTCAGTAAGTATGCAGTAAACAATGTAGTCCGGCGTCCAGCCTAACACGGTCCGGGACTCGGGCTACCTCGTTATTCTACATACAATTACTATGTACACACATAGACGCGCGTATTCGTCAAGTCGGATTCAGAATGAGTGCCGCCAAGGGGCCATAGCCACTGTAGGTATGTCAGTATGTAACTATCACTCTGCTTGCCATTGATTGCACTTCTAAATAGGTATTAAGTATACTGTAAGTAGTAAGGAGGGGATACGAGCCACGGGTACTTGGACTCACGGCCAGTCGTTGCGTAGAGCGAGGTCACCCGATCCTTGTCCTGGCCAGTCTAACGTTAGGCGGTTCCGCCGCAGTACTGCGAGGTCCGTCTCCTGCGCGCCCAGATGCTTAGGGCGGACTTTAGGGGGTAGCGGCGGCCCTTCCAGAGGACCCATCACCGCCCACTGGCCGCGCGAGGCGAATACAGCGAACGCTCCAAGCAACTAGATGCGCTAACAGACAACCGATTACAGTAGCGAGAGTAGTTGTTGTCGAGAGGCAACTTGTTGATAGATCCCCCTTGAATGTGCCAGAAGCAGCGAGAACGCGTGGTATCTATCTATGTAGTTCCAGCTGCGCACACTGCTGAGGCTACCTAAGTACCTAGGTACATATGTAGGTACATACATGTATGTATGTAGATGGTAGATGCCGTCTGGGTCCCAAGGAGGTATGTATCTACCTACCAACTTAGTACTCGAGCAGACTCGAGGTACAGTACCTGCCTAAAGGCATACCTATCTCAGGCAGGGGACCGCATCACACCTCAGCGTCGCCTGTCCCCATCCCACCAAGATCCCACCTCTCCGCTCTCTCCTGGGCTAGGTACCTATCTTAGCTACCGCTCTAGGTCCGTAGGAAGGTACTAGGAAAGTAAGTCCTATATACTTCACTCCCTAAGTAATGCTGAAAGTAGGTACCTAATGCTCTAATCACACACAATAGTGGAGGGACATCCTACCCACATGTCCCTGGGAATGGCCGAATAAGCTGCCGCGGTAGCATCGGTTGGTGCACCAGGTGTCTCCATCGAGGTAGGAGTAGCAGCTGGTACCGTCACTACGTGTACACACTACCTACTTACTACTACTGACCTCCTACTCTGTACTTGTAGCGGGCAAGTGGATGTACCTAGGTACCCATTCCCTGCACATGCTGGTGACACAGCAGTGTACCAGAGCGCTCCGAAAGAAACCC
Source organism: Xylaria bambusicola (assembly GCF_022495145.1). NCBI lineage: Eukaryota > Fungi > Ascomycota > Sordariomycetes > Xylariales > Xylariaceae > Xylaria > Xylaria bambusicola. The sequence continues at coordinate 1,133,749 of NW_025953557.1, read as the reverse complement.
CCCCATATCCCAATGCCCCCCCCAAATCGCCCCCATCAAGGCCTCAAACTCAACTCGCACGCCCATCCCAAACAAATACTGCATATGCCCCCCTCCCTCCATCGAGTTCCTCCTTCTCCAGTCCTTGCTGGCTGCCCCGACCTCCTCTTATTCCTCGTTACGTTCCTGTTTCGTGATATTATCACTAGGCCATTACCATTGTCCATTCCTTTCATCCCGACCGTCTATCCCAATCCGAAATATCCATCCTCCTAGTAATACCATCACCGTCACTACCTTGCTCCGATCAACCCATTGATCTTTTGCGCTGCGCTAAGCAACGTCGATCGTGACGATTGACTTTCTAACTAGCGTTTCTGCCCTGGGACCGTCTCTTCTAGACGTCCCATCTTTCTTCCAGGGCCAGTTCTTAGTTGAATCTGGCTCAGCGTTCGTCTTTCTAAAGCCTGCCGTCTTGTAGGCTGTGTATTACCTCATTTTACGATTCCTTCTCGTCGTCTTCTTCCTCGTGACGTGCGTCAAACGCCAGCCGCTTGATCACCACGCGCGCTTCTTATGCTTATTCGTTACCGCTTTCGTGACAATTGAAACTAGGTTACTGAGCGGAAACGCTAGTAACTAGAGCCCTCGCTGGACGACCGCACCTCTAATCACCATGACTGTTCTCCCTCCCGATCCGTACAGAATTCTTGGAGTCTCTAAAGATGCTCAAATACCAGAAATCCGTTCCGCTCACCGGAAACTCGTCCTTAAATGCCACCCTGACAAGATTCAAGATCCCGCCTTGAAAGAGGCGAAACAAAAAGAATTCCAGCAAGTACAACAAGCTTATGAATTACTTAGCAACGAAGTCGAACGGGAGAAATACGACCGGAAAGCCGAGGCATTTGAGTTACGAGAGCGGGAAAGGGAAAGGGCCAAGACCTCTGCAGCAAGGACAACGTCTTCGACACCTAAACGAGAATCTCCCCTCTTTTATCATGTCAAAGAGGCCTCTCCACGAACCACCACATTTGCCAAATCGAGTCCGTACGGAAGAACACCCCCCCGGTCTTGGGAAGACACTACTTCCGCGGCACGACTGTTTGAAGAAGCTACACGCCATGCCAGGAAAACTGCAAGCTATGAGAAAGAAAAACCTTCAAGACGGGAAGAAGAGCGTCGTAGGCGCAAAGAAGAAGAAGAGTGGGCTCGCGAAAAGGAGAAGGCGAAGGAAAGAGAGTTGAGAGAAGTGAGGGAGGCACGCGAAGCGCGAGAGGCGCGAAAAGCTAGGGAGCGTAAGGAAGAGAAGGAGCGGGTTGCACGGGACCGGGAAGACCGAGAGAAAGAGAAGCGCAAAGAAGAGAAGAAAAAGGCGCATAGCGATCGCGAGAAAGAGCGTGAGAAGGAGCGGAAGAATGCCACAGCCGAGAAGCATCGTTCTAGAGGGCACCCAATCATTGAAGACCAGGATTCATCAGATGTGCCTGACTCGTCAGAGGATGATGATGTTGTTTATGAACCGCCGCCATCCAAGACCGATAGGAAGAAGTCGGGTAGTAGCCGCAAGCCAGAAGACATAGACGGGCCATCGACAGAGCGCACTAGGAAGTACTCTGGTAACATGGAAAGCGCCATTCGCTATCTAACAAAGGCGGGCACTAAACCAGTTTCATTTGGTCGTTCACACACATACACCGAGGGCTCCTCCATGCTCTACAATCCAATGGTCCCGACGCCTCCTCCGGCGGCAGGCGCGCCTTTTGCGCCTCCTCCACCAACGAACGAGCCAGAAGAAATCTCGGAAGAAGAGGTTAGAAGGTCTGCGGCACGGCCATCTGGTCGGCGCATGTCCCATGACACGCCAAGAACATCAAGGGAGAAGTCATCTTCACACAAGAAGTCAAGCTCTTCCAGAGACCAACCCATAATCGTAGAGGCTGGCTCGCCTCGAACGGTTCCTTCACTCCCTCGTGCACATACGGAAAGCTTTTCCCGCCCCATTCCTGTACCAAATCTAAGTCGCGCAGAAACATGGTACCCATCAACGGAGCGTGAACACGAGCGCCATGAGCGAGGTCGCTCGCGTCTTACGCCACCCGCATACACGGACGAGGAGGACACTGAGGAGGATCGAGAACGTCGTCATCGACGCAGCCGACGGACTCAATCCCCTGAGCCCATACCGCACGTTCGATATGGTGTGGATGGTAGTGGCACTAAGAGCATTCCAATACGCCAGAAACAGTACCACGAGCAACCGCCACGTGGTTCCTACAAAACAAATAAGGCTTATGTCATGCCGAACTCCTCAGCCCGCGTACAGCGCGGGCATACAGCATATGCCCGTGACTATTATGAAGAGGATCGGCCCCAGCATTTCCCAGGGATTAAATATGCGCCGCAATTCAAGGAGCAGGACATTCGTTACAGCGACCTTCCCTACAAGGGGTCGTCATACCGACCAGATGTATACGCTTAGTGAGACTATCTTAGATATCTCGTATCTTTGTCGTTTAATATCTGGCGTTATTTGGAGTTCATTTTCGGTTCTTGCTCCCGTGAAACTGGGATTTGGCGTTCTGGGCATTTTAACCCACTTGATATCATTTGCACATACAGAATTTGATGAAATGCAGTAACGATTTGACGACCTCCTGCCTGGAGCTACACGACAGATTGTAAAGTGGTTTACAATACAGGATATTCCTTACCTTGCTGGGGTTATCTTGCAATACCAGCGTTGCTTCCTGCTTCCTGAAGTATAGTATGCTACACCACATGGCGGACTGTGCTGTTCATAGCATGTGGACAACGACAGCTATGACAATACTTAACGGGAAATCACGTCTATCATACACTGTTTTCCCAATGAATGTATCTTTTGTTGTTTCTCTGGATTTTTTTATCTATTGCGTCATGTGCAACGCCAGCTATACGATATACAATTACATTTGCATCTACGGGGACGAAGGGCTTCTTGTTTTCGGACGGCTCATTGTGGGCGCAATCAATGGCGGTTTTAGTGGGCATGTTTGTGTTTGGTCTGATTTTTGCGATGCGCTCGCTTTGAGAGTTTCATGAAGAGGAAGCGGGATTCATTTAGCCTACGTCAAGGGAGGCGAAAGAGAGGGGAAATAGGAGGCGCGTCGGGATTGACTCCGCTACACTCATTTGATACTACCAACCGAGGGAGAAGAAACCCTCTGATGGCCTCCAGTTCTTCCTGTCTGGAAAGCCTCACTCCACACACAAGGAGTCTCGACGCAACGTACATAACGCATTACATACATACATACATAGCACATATGGTCTCAGCACGCGCGGTACTGGGTTATTTCTCTAAATCCCTTACCCCGCAGAGGATGCTATGTTTTCCCTGTTATGAATGAATGGAAGTCATGAACCAAGCATTTACTACTCCTCTCTTTTTTCGTAACCTTCAAATTGTGACGTGGAACGCCGGTATTGTTTGAATGTGCACAGGCCACGTAGTTTGGTTTGCGATAGACTATGTACCTATCAGGGATGGACTGTTCAATAGATGATAGACTTCTATAGATATATATGAGACATATACTAGTATGAGACATTTGCCCGGGATGTAGTCAACCGAGACTCTGGACTTAACTAACTAGTGTGTTATCGTGTTCATGAAGGAAACAACATCCGAGACATTTTCTTCACTGCGCTATCTATACATAGTATATATCTACTGTAAATATCTGCCGGACAAGGATTAAGAGAAACAAACTACCTATTATAATCTGTTGGTACCTGGGTTAGTAGGTATACATGTATAGTTTGTCTTAGAGCCCTTAATTTTAGTTATGCCGAGGTTGGTATTTATCTATCCTGCGCGAAATGTTTGTTTGTTTGTTTGTTTCTCTACATGGTCCGATTCGAAGCGCGTCTGGATTTGGAGTGTGCCAGTGCATTATGATAATTTTGTTATGTTACGTTATGTTATGCTTTGCTTTGCTTTGAAATGCCGTTATGGGGGTCGAATATTTGGTCGTGAGGGTTACAATAATGGCTACTAGCACAAACAAACAGGCTAATGAATTTGTGTATATAGGTGAATCATTCGGGTTATCTACACGCATACAGATGGTTATCTCGTGGGCTGCATATACAATACAACTATCTTGACCATCTACGTTATCTCGCGTTTAGATGGGACATCCCGGCTGAATCCTATCTGCAAAAGCTTATAAAAAAAACTCTCGTATAAAGGTGGTATCTTCGCGCGATGATAATTGTACAGAAAAAGGCTAAAAATAGATATGGAATACGGTTAGGGTGAATGGATGCTAGTATTTACAGCTTGGGTCGTCTAGTCTCGTCGTCGAGTCTCTAGGTGGGAGATCTTTTTCGAATTGACGGTGCTACTATTCCTTACCATGTACGAACAACAGGACAATGCTTATTGATTTACAACAAAACGTAAAGCGAGCAAATCTGTGTTGTTTTGTTTCTATGTTAGCTTTACTGACATGTCATATACAATGGGATCAAATGGAAATCAAACATGACGTTTATACACACAACGATGACAGAACTTACCAGACTCAGTCCCAAGATCATACTGATCCAAAAGAGCACATTGTTGGCCGTCTTGTGGGCGCGGACCCAACGCGTGTGCTGTAACATCACGATAGGAAGCTGCAACATCTGGCAAACAAAGCCGTAGCCGCGCAGCTTCTTGGTGATGCAGGCCATGACGATTTCATGGCCGATGGCGGACACGAGGAAAGTAACAAAAGTCGCATTACTGCGGCCGATACTGGGTTTTGAGGTTGCGTACACGTGGCGGCGCAGGAATGAGTACACAGGGACGTTCCACTCGCGGCTAAACTCCATCCAGTCCGAGCAGTTCCACCAGTCGCTGTAGAAATGACGGTCTGCGAATCGCGTGATCTCGGCAAAGGCACCTAGAACATACTCAAATATGACGAGGAAGACAAGAAGTAAGGTCAACATGAAGGGGAAGAGTAGCCACGATATCGACTCTAATAGGATTAGTAGCTTCTCTGTTGCCGAGGTAGTGTTACTGAGCCGCACTTCCGAATCCTGCAGGACGGGCAGGATGAACTCTTCCGAGATGACGGTTAAGAGGAAGATGCAGCCAAATGTTGCCACGATCTTAGCCACAAGATTGGTCCAATCGATGGACTTGGTCCGCGGGTATTCCAACTCGTAGCACAATGTGGGACACAGAAGATAATCAAAGTAGTTCCCCCAAGAAAGGTTATTGGGGTAGGTGACGTTTCCAATGGGGCTTGTCAACTCACGAGCGAGATCATCACGCAGCTGAGACAGGCCCTCGCCGTCGCTGTCGCTGTCAGCAACTACTTCGCTGTGCCTGCGGGTGCCCATTGGATTTTCGACGGTGGGATACGTGTAAGCAGGCTCTTTGGAGGCGCTACCAGGCTGATCGAGGCTTTGCAGTCTCTTCTCAGTCTCCGAGAGATGTCCATTGTAGAAGGCGTAAGAGTGCATCTTCATGAGCAATACCATGCTGTGCAGCACGAAGAAAACCTGAGCAGTCCATGTCCAGCTGAAAATGAAAGGCACAGCAATCCAAGATGCCAGCCATACTACTTGGTATATGCTTTGGACAGCCATGCCACCTTTGTTCCAGGTCAGCGAGCCACGGCTTTTTCTGAACAGCCTATGCAGAGGCAAGCTGACAGCAGTGCTCCCAACCATGCAGAATTCGGCAATGGCCAAGTGCCCCGGTTTAATGGTGAAGAGGGCCCAGATCTGCACGCGCAAGGGATAGCCAGTGTCTTTGTAGTTGCGCAACATGGTAGTGATGCCCATGATGGCTAGTCCAACCCAGAACAGATTGAAGAAGCCATGGAAGTCGCGGTAGTCGGAGTTAGGATCGAAGTGGGAGACGCGCGATGCGAATTCGGTGGTTGGGAAGAGACGTCGTCGCTGTCGTTGTTCGGCGCGGACTTGTTTGCGTGCGCTCGATAAAGCCTTGGTTGAGGCTGGAGCGTTGTCGGGTACGGGAGTTGAACGGCCACTGCGAAAGTTAGCAAATGTCGATGCTCAAAGGCGATGACAGCGAGCGCGTACCTTGTCACATTCGAGGCCAGCTCTTGTGGTGCGTCGAGCATCCCGTCAATAGAGCTGCTGCTCCTTTGCCTGGCAAGCTCGGCAACTTGGGCATGCTGGGGTTTGCGTGGGCGAGGGCGCAAGACATGATCGTGAGCTCCGCCATTGGTCTCGATGTTTGTCGATGCCATGTTCCCGTTTACAGCAGCACCGAGGCGTGTTCGCTATGCTGCCGGTGACACCAAGGTCAGGAATGGCGGGATCGCAAGATTGCAGAGCCGACCATGAAAACACGTGGTGTGGACCCTGAAACCGCAGGATCTCTAGCAGCTAATGGAGGGACCGAGTGGATGGGACCGATAGATAAGTTAAACACCAAATTTTGAAGCGAGTGTGGCCGAGGGACTCGATGAAACATTACAGTAGGTACAAACTGCGAGAGTTCGCCATGGACGCTCGGCTACTGTAATATCCCGCATTACCCGCATGCTTACCTTGGTCAGCAAAAGGTAGCTGTCGAGGGCTGTTCAAGATACCTAGTTCTCCGAGATGCAGTTTGTATGTCATACTTACCCGTTGGGACTCCACTTTCGTCGCCAATCTTCTGACTTCCAGTAGAAGCGTTGGGGTCTTTAACTTGAGAATGACTAGTCGACTCGAGAAAACAAAGGTACTTCTAAATACGTACAATTACCACCAAAATGGAAGTAGCTCTGCTTAAACCAGTTTCGCTTTACATAACGATTAAAAAACTTGAATATAGGTAGCTAAGAAATTCAATTAGGCAACCACCTTCCAGCCCACTTACCCTCCCCACTTCTATACCTTCAATACCTTCACCTTCGACTTCAACACCTTCAACTGTTCAATCTACGCAGCAGCAGAATTACTAATAAAATGCATATAAAGTTGTTTACCTCAAGAGACGCGAACTCAAAGAATTGGCTAACTTAGCAATTTCAGCAAGGGTGGCGATATTCTTGGCATTCACATAAGAAGTATGAATGTAGCGTGCATGTGTATAAAACAGGAACTACTTCTATTTTGGTGGGAATTGTACCAATTTGGAAGTACCGCCGGATTTTCTCGAGTCGACTGGTCATTCTCGAGTTAAAGATCCCACTGGAAGTCGGAAGATTGGCGACGAAAGTGGAGTCCCAACGGTACTGACTGGGCCAAGTAGTGAGATTGGCTTGATTCCTTTCAGCGCTATTGGTATTCGCTACTTGGCTCAATTGTCATAGGTGTTGTAAGTAAGTAAGTCTTACGCCGCCTATTCACCCAAGGTCATCCCTGCGCTACGCAACCAGCCTCATCCTCGTTGCTAAAAGACTGCAGGTAATAGATACCCGGGACAAATTCTACAACACCATAGTGTAGGGTATATACTTACCCGTAACTTGCATGGTAAATAGACGGAATCGTAGGAATTAACTTGAAATAGACAAAGAGAGACACTCCCTCGGCACAACTAGCTTAATGCTTACGACTAGCCTCCAACAGAGTCAGGTCGAGATGAGGAGGTAACATTGGTAGGTAGAACCACCCCCGCATGCCTGCGGTTTATGTGCTGATATAATAAGGTCGTTGATTTTCAGGGCTCATGGCAGCTAAGGAACTAAAAGGTCTCTATAACTAACTCTACGAGTAGATGGGCGCAAGTTGATGAGACATAGATAATCGCGACGCTATCGGGATAAATAATCGCTTGCTGATGGTATATACATAATTCTCAAGCCATGAATCTAGCCAAGTGGGCCTTCGCGCTGCCATGATCCCAGTGAACTAGACTCCGTTCCTTAGCCTCCTCCATCTTGGTCTTGACAAGAGCGTCCATAGTTTCACTTTCCTTCGAGGTGAGGCTGCTAAGCCGTGCTTGATGGTCTGCTACTTCATTGGGCCCAAAGTATTTAGGGTCCAAGTACCGCCAAAAAAGAGCATCGAACTCCCAGCTGCTCTTAGCGGCGTAATTGATCATCCATGCCTTGCTCTCCCAGCGCTGTCGCATCATTTTTGAAAGGGGCGGGCTCTTGGCGTCCGACAGGGCTAGATGCCTGAAGCTGCTGGCAAGTTCGGAGCTGGCTTGCATTTTCTCCTCTTCGACTTCTAACAGGCGGAGAAAGGTCTCCAGGCGAGGCTTGTATGCTTTCATCCAGGCCTTGTACTTGCCATCAAAGCACTCTGGTAATCTCAGCAGAAGCCACCAAGGGGGGTCAAAAGCAAACAGAGCCGGCGCAACGTAGGCGAATTCCCAGTCTATTATACCGACAACCTGAAGGTCCTTGTCGATTAGGATGTTCGAGGGGCGTAAATCAGAGGAGTATATGAGAAACCCGGCTGAGTCTTTGCCGTCCCCCTCTAGCTTATCTTCAGACGTAAGTCGTCCACTAGACGCGAGCTGCCGAAACAGTTGGCGAGCGACATATTTGTCCCGAGCATCGTCCTCGTCTTCAACTGCATCGTTGTGCTGGAACACAAGTTGTGCCATGTGCATATCAGCTAGGGCGGTATACCACTCGTCGACATTTGTATACGTTTGAGATGGAGACGGCAACAGTGTCGGAGGCATATCAGTCAATTGAATCAATGAGTTCATGTTCTGTGTGAGGGGCCTCCCAGACACGGAAATCTTCCCATCCTTATGTTCGACCAATGAACCAATTCGAGGGAATTTTAGGCGAGAAAGCTGTAAGAGAATGTTCGCCATTTGTCCATAAAGTAAGTTAAGCTTGTGCTCACTAACATTGGGATCTAAGACGTGGTATTCGTCAGGGTCTAGAGGATCTGCTAGGGCCTCGGACATTGTCATCTCATGCTCAATGTACTCCATAATGATAAAAGGTCCAATCCCGATAGGATTTTCTGCCGCAGTCCCGTAGTGATATACCTTGGGCACTGGGATGGTTGTATTCTCTGCGATGTAGCGCATTGTGGCCGCCTCGTAGCGAGTTTTCTCGTCGGGGAACTTGACGCTACCTGCGCCCGTCAATACCCTCTTCCATGGAAACTGAAAGACATTGGTTGGCTCGGTACCTTTGAAGGGGACTCTCAATGCTGTCGATGAGCCATCCTTATACTCTAGGCGCCAGAGGACGTTATAACCCCCTTTAATCGGCCTATGAAGTACCTCGGCGGCCCCAGGCCTATACCTCAAGATGAGGTTGCCGACAGCACGCCGAACTTCGTTTGAATAAAGTGATTTCTCCCAAATCTCATCCTGCTTATCGTTTTCCTCCCAGGCGAGGTCATCCCTCGGCTCTGTTACATATCTAGCTTTGGGTTCCATGACAACAATAGAGTGCCCTAGAGCAAACAGAAGTCAAACACTGATTTCATTATAGGGAAGCATGAGATGGTAGAGACGTACGGTTCAACTTGGTAACATGGGTTAGTAATAAGTAGTATTCTAGACGTTACCTAACTAAATATGTCAGGTCCCATTCGTAGAAAGAGGCGAATTCGAGCATCCTCATCTATCTGGGCTATCCTTGCTACATGGCAAGCTCAACTGGCTGTTGGTTAATACCGAAATCCAAAAGTTAACCCCTTGTACTAAATATCAACCTAACTATATCTAGATTGCTTTCGCATCCCAATTAAGCCACCTGTCTACTTAAAAGGCCGCTCAGAGGCCGCTTTCAGATCATAGATCACTATACACCTTGACGTTGTATGTCGCATAACCAATGATGACGTCAACCCCGCAACGCTGCGACGAACCAGGTACGCACAATTAGTGGTGAGGCGGCAGAGGGGAGGTCAGACTTCTAATTGTACCCATGGGGGCCATCGAAATTTGTACTTGACTCGTAATATGCGTCCTCGTTAGTGCTATCTAGTAGGTAGGTAGTGATCTAGTAGTGAGGGGTCCGGCTCACAACGGCATGCATGATAGGCGGGGTTAATACCCGGAGCCACTGCTCGCTATGGCTATAGTTCTGTATAGCGGCAGTAAATTCCATCCACTTGCTCAGGATCTTCCTAGCATAGTGGTAACGCATCGGTGATGTAGTATAGTGGTGAGTACAATTCGTTGTGGCTTCTGGCACATCGGCTCCGAATAGACCCAGGTTCGATTCCTGGCATCGCCAACCTTTTGCAAAATCCAGAATGATTCATGTCTGTCGAGCAATGGCCATCTTATCGAATGAATGCTTCTATACCTTTTGATCCACTGCCCTCATCTTATTTGTAGTCACGCCTGTGCGGTGCTAATGCAAGTACTGATATGAATGACTATGCCCTTCCTTTTTCCTAGAGAAAAGTAATCCCCTCTATGTAGAACCGTCTATGTGTGAATATTACACGGAATTATACAGTGATTATCCCCATGCCCGCGCATCTATCAATATGACACTCATTAATCACAGAGAGAGCTCTCGCGCTTGCCTTATCCACTAAGCCCACAGTGTACCCTTCATCATCTAGATAATGCTGGGTGTTGCGTGATGTTGTCCAGAACTTCTTCAACACCTAGGGTCGGAATCAACATTTAGATCAACAGAGTTAGATGTTGAGGTGTTATATCTGAACCGCCGAGAGATCAAGAACATGGCGGTGGCCACTGCCTCCTTAGACAACGCCCCCATTTCACGTTTATTTCACTGTATGCGTTCCATTCTTGTACCTAGCTGTTATTTCGTTTCCCACGTCAACTCCCAGTATGTTGATGGTGACCATATAGTCCATTTTGCAGTTGCGTCTGATTGTAGCGTGTCCTCTGCGAATCTCATGCCAAATGGATGGCGTCGCCCTCACACCGATACTTCCTGTTGGCATAGCCTAAGGCGACAGAGACTTGGTGATCAGGCTCCTTGTTGGATTTCTTAGGGGCTGTCACCCCAACGACTTCACCTATCAGGATAATGTTCTGCCCTGCGTTCGGCAGTTCAGGATATATCGTGCGCACCAGACGACAATTCAGCACCTCTATGATTCCGCGAGAATGTAAGTGAGGAACATGGTGCATTTGCCCCACACTCTCGGTGCCTTCAGAATGCTGCACCATCGAATCTATATCATGGAAAGACATGGATTTTGTAAGATCTCTCTCCTTAGCATCTTGATATTGCCTATGCCACGCATTCCGATTTAAGATCTCAACGTGTGGCAACCCCTCCTCTTTCAGTCCTACGAACACGCCGAGATCAGCATCAACATCCAAGTCATCCTTGGAGGACTTGGCAGCCTCAATACGTGGCGGAGGTAAGCGATTACCGCGCGTAAATACTCTGGCAATGCGTGCGCCGGGTTCATCAGAGGTCAGGACGTGGACGTTAAAGTCCTTACAAGCGACGAGAGCCTCGTACATAGTACTAGGGAGCGTCATGTTAAACATGACGTGGGGTCTCGGCCTGATACATAAAGACGTGATAGAGGAAACGGTGATTCCCCGCGCTATAGGGTGCTGCATTTTCTCGACTGGCACACCGGCAGCTGCCTGCGCATGGTAAGTTCGGTCGAGGGTAGTGATGACCACAGCTGGGTGCGGGAGCCTGGCCATGGTAGCTGTTACAGCTGTGCAAAGGTCCTGGTGTCCCTGAGTGTTGTCTTTGCTGTCGGCAGACCCTCCGAGGACGGGAGGCTTTTCAAGCCTCACCTTGGTCGTTCTGCTGCCATTGGCATTTTCAGGTGCAGGTTTGACATCTTCTCTGGACATATAGGCCAGCCGCTTCTGAGGTTTTGTTTCCACATGATGCTCAATGTCTTCTGGGAGTGCACCTAGCCGTTTAGTTGTAGAGGGCTGTAGTGTCTGGTTTACACCACGCCGAGCGGCGCAGCTCCCGATGCGACGGGATGGGCAAAGAAGAAAAGCGTATCGTGGACTTTTGCACGGAATTGCCCGCCGTAGGCCACGAATACTCAGCATCTCAGGCCATGGATGGCAAAGAGAATAGATGAACCAAGGCTTAACGTGTAGGATTGAATTATTTAACAGAGCTTCGAGGCTCAATGTAGTCAGAAATTCAACTTTTTGATAGGACTGCCTACTGTGTATGGACAGGGATATACAACAAGTAGGTACTTATCCATGTCAATCGGGTAGTACAGGGATTGTAGGTAACAAGGACCCCTGCTCTTAGGATTGCCGGAGACTGTGGGCGGCTGTTAGCGGGCCGACTTTCTAAAAGCCTAGAAATTTGGCGATGTATCTGGGTCTACAAGCTTCATTCCTCATATGCGCATTATGCATTGGACTTTCAACACAAATTCTCAGAAACAATAAGAGCAGCTGAAAGTTTTGGCGCTTTGAAGATTGTCCTAAAAATCTTCAGTGTCATTGCCCTCTCTACCGAGTATTGCGACCCGGATCAATAGAATTGCCCTAGCAGGTGGCTAATATAACCTGGAAACTACCTACCTTCCTTCATCCTTAACCTACCAGACCGAATAAAAAGATATACAACACTACGAACATGGCGACAAGGCTTCCGAGCGCCCTTCCCCGGCGTCCTATGACTGCGTTCCCCTTCTCTCCCCTGAACAACACACACATATCGACGCCGTACTTAGCGCCCTCACACACGCCTCTCTCGCGCACGCCGAGCCGTGCCGCGACGCTCATCCGCCGGCCACGCCGTCCGTACTCGTTCACGCAGCTGGTGCAACTCTCGGACGGCAGTACGTATACGATGCGGACGTCATCCCCACTTGGCATGTACAAGAGCACCAAGGACACGCGGAACCACGCGCTCTGGAACCCTAATGATAAGAGTTTGCAGAACGTCGAGGTCGACGAGGCCGGAAAGCTGGCCGCCTTCCGTGCGCGCTTTGGGCGAAGTTGGGATGCTGGCACGGAGACTGTGGAGGAAGACCAGGCGAAGGGAAGTGGTGGTGCTGCTGCTGCTAGTGCTAAAAAGGATGTCGGAAGCGAGGATGCTCTGGCAGATCTGATCGCAGGCTACGCGGCTGGGGTGCCTGATTCCTCTCCAAAGAAGAAATGAGGCGGCGACAACGGTGCGGTGTTGAGCCACTGGGTTAGAGCAGAACCAGATGACTACGACGATCATGGAAGTTGAAAGTTCGACCACAGTATAACCGGTCCCGTAACTCGTGGTTCACTATCACTTCACGATGTAACCTGTCCGGCATATGATGACATTGAGACTAAAGTTTCTTGTCTGTTCATTAGGCGCATTGAGGATTTTGTGTGACTATATGTACAACCCTGTTTAGATTTCATCTCCGTCCGTTCACTTCCTATGACCCGCCAGCGCTCCGTTAATATACCTCTACGTCGCACACTTGGCAACTACAAATGTCTGCATGCTTAGTCTGAATCTTCATCAATAGTGGCCCTGGCTCGATCTACGGCAGTCTCTCCACGACCGGCGATTTTGTCGGCGGTCTGTATAACCGGTGGACGATAGAACACTGTTTCATCGTCCTCGGCATCAAGTTGCATTAAGAAAGTTTCCCATTTTTCGATCAACTGTTCTCTTGTTAAATTTGTGAACGTAAATTATTGAGGAAGGGAGTAAAAGGCGACTTACCTCTTTCTGTGCCTCTACTGCACTTTCTAGAAACGTTTCAACCGAAGACTTAAAATCTTCAACTTTTTCGCGCTCGAATCGATCAAGCTCCGCTCGCATGAGCCTACCCATATCCTCAAAAAGCAATCGCGCCTGATGTACTTTACGTTCGGCATCAGCAACTTCAGCGCCAACTTGGTTGAGGCGATCTTGCTGCGACCGGCCCTGCCTGAGCAACTTCTCTTGGCTGGCCTTGCGCTTTTGTAACTCATTCTCTGCGCTATGCCATGAATGGAAGGCCTTCTGGCGTTGAGAGAAAGCCTGCTTTACACTCCCAATCAATCGAATGTACTCATCAATAGTGATGCCAAATGTCAACACATCCTGCTGGGCTTGTCGATCATATACGTCGCGTATGGTGAGCTGTAGCTCAGACAAAGCATCAAGAGGACCAGATAGAGTGGGACTCAATTCCACGGTTGAAAGAGCATGTAGTGATGCAGAAAAGTCTGCTGCTGATTCCGCCATGGCTTTGCGCTGGTTGACCATAGTGTCCATAGATTTCATCAAAGCCTTTAATTGGTTTTCCAGAGCATCCAGGTAGACACGACGGTCATGGAACCACTGATTTATAAGTTAAACACCGTATGAAACAGACACGGCTTTGCTCAACTCACATCATCCTGTTCGACAAACTTGCTGCCTCCTCCGACACTGATACCGAAAGACCCTAGCATGCCCTTGTTTTCACTCGGTATAGGCTCTTTTCTCTCTTTGTGCTTGACATCAACATTGAACGCTTCACTTTCTAAGAAAAGCTTTAAGTCTGAGTCGTGTTGTAGGGTTGGATGCGCAGCGATCTTGTTCAACATCTTCTCCAAAGCAGCTCGACGCGATTCGACAAAGTTGCTCTCAAAGCGGTTGAGAGCTTGTTTCTCAGGGGGCGGGGGCACCACGACACCTGGGTTGTTTCCATGCATTGTATTATACAACCAGAGGAAATCACGATACCTTCGCTTCACTTCAAATTCAGGCTGTTTATAGCCTTTGGATGTGGTCTAAAGGACCCAAATCAGCACGTGCACACATAATAGAGAAACAGTTATCTATACCCTTGTTCGCACCGAATAGACGATATGGGAACTCGTCAAATCGCCAACTTTATGGGGGTCTCCCACGGTGATATGGAAGCTGGGCTTTGCAGCTTGTTCTATACTAACGCTTGGTTGGCCGCTCGCTCGCACAGGGCTTGGCTGCGCAGGTTGTACAGGAGGTGGTGGTCGTGGCCCGGAGGGCTGGTCGTAGTCATCGTCGTCAATTCGATGGGGATCCCCAGGGCCAGGCCGCTTCTGCTGCGAAGGCTGCGGCATTGTGGTTCTAATAACAACCTGCTCTTTTAGGGGCGGCGCTGGAGGTTCGTCGGCCTGCGAATCCGCGCCTGGGCCGGAATTACCTCCTAGAGGCCCTAGAGGGCCTAGGGGGTCGTCGACAGCTTCAAGTCGTGTAGGCTGAGCAACAAGTCGGCGCACCGGGCCCCTTGTTGCCCGGCCCGCGGGCGATTTGACCGAAGTTTGTGATTGCTGGGAGGTCTCAGCATCCTGAGGTTTGGAAGAGCTATCTATAGAGCTCAGATGCATTAGTAGATGTCCTTAATAGCAATGCAAGGGGTATGCATGGCAGACCTTGAGAGAAGTCGGGTGCGGCGGGCTTTGAGGTAGACTGCGAAGGAACATCTAGAGGACGTTTAGCTCACTAGGCAGACGGATACTTGAAAGGGCAAATTACCACCCCAGGGCGAGTCGCCTGCTTCTCCTAAATCCATGTCTCTATAAAATTTTGAGTGCTCGGTATTTTGGAAGAGAGGCGAAGGTGGACGTCGTGTTGTCGGCGGATTGAAGGCGAAGGGTAGTAAATGGCCAGTGGACGGAGGCTGCAGATAGCCACTGATGCTAACTGACGCACGCCTACTTTTCGGAAGGTGCAGGAGCAGCTCCCGGTGTAGGAAGGATGAGGTACCTCTGTAGGTATATCGGTGGTCCTGTGCCTAGTTGTTCCCAGTCTGTTCCCAGGCACCTACATAGGGATTTACTTATTGGTATTGGTAGAGGATGTATGGCACGATATGCACAACATCAGAGGGTTGGTCGAGATAGGAGTCTCTAGAGCTAGCTGTGCACAATGCGCCGCGACAATTCTCAATACAGTAAATTTGATCCATAGACTCCTTTCACATATCGCGAAGCTGATTACAGTCCTGGGATGGGACCGTGTTGTTGGGGAGGGGAAGCGGCTTACGTTAGTGCCATCCTGGCCCTCCGGATCATGTCACATACCCACAGCCTCGTAACACAGCTTTGCGTGAGTAGTAAGGATAGCTGCTTAGAACAAATATGGCTAAGTTCCCTTGATTTTCATTGCAATAGGTACGCAGGTATCTGTATTATTTTTCATCGGCGCCGAAGCTCGTACCTCGTATTACTAACGTCACATATATCTAGACAAATCCTTCTCTCATAAGACGAAGACTGAGCGCCCTTATGTTATACACGGGTTTGCTAAAATTTTCATGAAGGAAGATAACTCTATTGCAATTGTCATTTTCATTAAGCTATGACTAGTGTGTAATCACCGTTTGCCCAAGACTTTCGAAAATTCTGGAAATTGACTCGGCACGGAGGATAGCATTGGATTCAATCAATTCTCTATCTGTGTGAACAGAGATGAGATGAGCTGAAACGTTGTGTATCGTGCTGGAATCGATGAGCTCGAAATAGCGGCCACAAGTTTTTTTTTGTCAATGCCGCATAGCTCCTGCTTTGAATCGCGAATTTGGTATGTGATTTTGCGTCGTAAATGTAGGCTGATTGGCATTGCTCTTCGGAGCGATGCGCTGTTATTGACTTCTTAACCTGCGTGTTGCCGCTGATGTGTAATAAGTCGCTGGAGAGTCTGTTCGGCCTCTTCCCATAGGTCGGCCTCCATGTCCTTTTCTACTTTGTTACTTCGGCTGTTAAGCCAGCCGACGTCCAAGCCACCAATCTTTCCGCTTCCATCTGGCTCGAGAAGTCCATTACGGACGTTGCTTGCCTGCACTTCACCTCCCTCTTCTCTAGTACTGAGCTCCTTCTTGCCAAGAGAGATGATGCCAGCCTCTTCTAGCCCCCAAATTTGGCGCTTCATGCCGACATTCACTGTTCGCAGCGTGTTCACAAATTCATCCATGGAATCTTTGAATTGCTGGGTTGGGTCGGTGTCGACCATACTGACGTCTTCATCCTGCCCTGGTCTTTTGCCTAGACATTGTACAGCTTGTGCTGTATACCGCAGGAGCTTGACAATATTCTGCGGCCGTTAGAAAAAAAGGAACTTTGTTGTGAGCCACTCAGTGCAAACCTTGTCAATATCGCCGAGCTGTTGGATTCGCTCTGCCTTGGTGAACGGAACAAAAGTCGATGGTTGGGTACTGGTTTCCATCTCGATCAGCGCGGGGAGTTTGTAGCTTAGAGGCGTGCCTCAGCAAAGGTCTCGAGCACTATATAACGCCTGGCCAACCCTAAGCCACGGAGTACGAAAGTGAGGATGCAACAATGGCACTGAAGTCGAATCATTGAGTGCCTGAACAAAGGAACATTCCTAGGTGCACAATTATATGTACTCTCAGTACTGAGTAAGTAAGTAATCTCAGATAAATGTAGGAGGTACCTGGAGGTACTTGGAGGTACCGAAGCGTAAGGCCTGTGGCCGGCCAGAGTACATAGAGCATCTCGGACCCCAAGTCGAATAGAAGTACTCGGTACGTATTGTCGGATAGACACTAGATGATAGTACCCAATCGGTATTAAATAAACACCTAGGTATATCTTATATTGTCTAGAGGACGATATCTAAGCTGTTGAAGAAATTTCAGTCTCTAATATGATTTCTTTTCCATTTGAGTTCTCCGTTACATCAACAGGCAACCTAGGTACTATTAGGTACGGTGGGACATAGGTACCTACATATAGGTAGGTAGCCTTCTAAGTAGGTACCTAAGCATGGTAGCTACGCGTCAAAGTACCGCGACTAAATTAGCACTAGCGCCGTGAGCCTCAGCTAGGAGGTGATTCTCAACTTCAATCCAGCCTCTTCTCATTCACTCAACAGCTCAATAGCTTATCAAACCTCTGCAGCGCCAACAATAACACGTTATCTGTGCCCTGCTCAAGCTCGAAAATTGAGGCCGGCCTTTAGGGACTCACCTTTTCCCCCAACATGTCCGGCACTGGACCTCCTTCCGCAGGAGCTGGCGCTACCTCCGGTGCCAGCTTCACACCTCAACCTGGAGCTGCTTCAACGACGCCGGCACCGGTTGCGGCCTCCAGTACGGTCCCGACCACAGCGCCGCCAACAACAACACCAACCACATCAACAACGGCAATTCCGCCGCCTGTTGTCCCGCCGCCCAGTAACCCGCAAAACCTGAATCAGATTGTAAGTGACTTGTGTCTGCCGATGCGATCACATTTTACATGGCCTCGTCTCTCGGAGTAAGCCTGTCCGGAAATAATGATGAAACACATGATCACTATGGGAGTGCGGCATTGGTTTTCGCGAAGCTCTCTATCAAAATTGACATCATAGCATATCCAGCAACTGCCCAGGGCATCAGTTTCTATCCACGAGTGTGGGGCCGACACATCTACATGCAGGAGCTAGCTTGCTCGAAAAAAGAGACGGGATAAGACAATGTTAATAGAATCCCAGCCGCGTGTCTTCTTGTAGTCATATCAACACCCCTCGCATGCAACTCCGTTGCTTGTTGTCCCCGCTTGACGAGCATTTTAGCCTCGTGCTGGAATAGACATGAGCCTGGCATGCTAACCAAGCCCTCACTAGGTGACAGATTATCTGCTTAAAAAAGGTTACAAACGGACGGAGGAGATATTTCGTCAGGAAGTGAAAGACCTAGACGAGAGCGGGCGCCCTCGGCAGCACAATGATGGCTCGGTATCTGAAAAATTATTTCCCGCGGGCAAATATTTGAGCTCTTTTAAGCACTTCGAAAAATGGGTCGACAATGGCCTCGATCTATATAAGGTGAGTTCAGCTTCGATACCTTTCACATAGATCCCATTCCTGACATCTTCAAAGTTCGAGCTCGGCAAGATCTTGTGGCCGCTGTTTGTTTACTCCTACCTGCGACTTGTAGGACAGGGATCAGTTGCCCACGCCAAAGAATTTATGCAAAAATGCCGTGGCCGTTTCGAGAGTGCACGCATCGACGAACTACGAGGGCTAGAGCTTGTAACATTGGCACCTCACGTTCAAGAAAACTCGATGGCAAAGCTCTATCGCGACAATCGCTATGTAATCCCCATCAATAAGTCACTGACCGGCAATCTCTTTCATTTTCTGGAACGAGAGCTGGACCAATGTGGTGCTGTTGTTCTTGATATTATCCAACAGCACTGTCGTGTGGATTCAGTTGATCGTGGTCCCATCGAACCATTCAGTTTCGAGGCCATTTATCGACGTGCTCGAAACCAAGAGCTCGATGATGTGGATATTCAAGAAGGAATACCTGGTCTCAAGAGTCGCAGTGGCGTCGCAAACCGTGATGTTTTAGAGAACCAAGCAGCATTAAGATTAGGACCTTTGCCCTTAGACGGCGAACTGCGGGACGATATAGCAGCCGAGTTAGAAGAGGAAGATCGCCTTCACCCTCCCAAAGATGGTATCCCAACACTTGTTGACGAGTTCAATTCCATGCATCCCATTAAGAAAGAGGCTGGAGATTCCCCTCAACGAACTGATATACCATATCCGCCTTCGCGTGCTAGAGATGTGGTGGTGGAAATGCAAAAAGTGCGCGAAAACCGTGATCGCTTCCGGATCGAAGGTCGCACTGGTGGTGCTGGACCTGGTCTTTCTGTATGCATGTTCACATTACACAACCATCTTGGCAGGTAAGTCTGGGAATCGGCTCATTCGCAGAATATACATCTTATCTAACGTTACGACCAGTTTCTCATGTATAGACTTTTCGAAAGACCAGCAACTCATGGCAGTAGGCACTACAGAATCTTACATTCGAGTATGGTCTCTTGACGGGAAACTTCTTAAATCCACTTTAACCCCAGAAAAGGATTTGAGGACGAACAACCGGAAACTTATCGGCCACTCTGCTCCAGTATATGCTGTGGCATTCTCAGATGCAATCAGCAACATGGAGCGGAACCTCTACGAAGGTGAACAAAAACCGGAAACTGACTCCAAATTATTGCTATCATGTTCGGCAGATGGCCAGGTACGATTGTGGTCTCTAGATATATGGGCCTGTCTTTGTATCTACAAGGGCCACGACGGCCCAGTTACTAGCCTATCATGGAGCCCCCATGGACATTATTTCGTAACGGGTGGCTGGGACAAGACCGTTCGCATCTGGGCCCAAGATCATGCTTCTGCCGTAAGACTTCTTGTGGGCCATGATACTCCTATCTCCACAGTTACATGGCACCCCAACGGAACTTACGTCTTTTCCGCTTCAGACGAGACAGACAAGTCGATTAGAATGTGGTCTATGGTTAAGGGTGAATGTGTGCGAGTTTTCACTGGCCATACAGATTACATCTCGGCGCTCGAATGCGCACCGAATGGCAAAATTCTTGCCTCTGCCGACATTGGCGGCAATATCTTCCTATGGGATATTGAAAAAGCAACTCGAATCAAGCGTTGCCGTGGACACGGACGGGGCGGCATTTGGTCTCTCAGTTTCAGCGTTGAGAGCACTGTCCTCGTCTCAGGCGGTCAAGATAGTACAGTACGTGTGTGGGACGTTGAAATGCCAGCCGAAGGCAGCCGACCGACGAATCAACAAGATAGTGATGGAACTATAGTAGCTGCAGGTGCACCAGGTGAGGGTAAGCAATCCGGGACAGCCACTCAACCTACCAGCAACCCGGGCACGGGTAAGAAGAAAGGAAAGGATGTTATGATCACCCCTGATCAAATTAGTGCTTTTCCGACAAAGAAGACGCCAGTCTTAAAGGTACAGTGTACTCGCATGAACCTTGTCCTTGCAGGCGGTTGCTATTACCCGGAGACTCAAGATCGAGACCGATAAAGGGAGCAGGAGGTAATGGCGTGCGTCTGCCATTGTGGCATGGAACAGGGCGTTAAGGTTTCTTAAAAGACACGGGTCAGGCTGATTGAATTAGATACCCTTGTAACAGCAAGTAAGCTTTAAAAAATTGAATTAAGATAAACACTTAAATTCAACAGTGGCAATATGTGTCGTTATCTCAACTGTTAACCAAATGCAAATGCCAATATCACGTATGACGTCGTCGAATTATCCCATCTCCTTCATATATGTATGGCTGTATAGGCAAAGCACATCGTCAAAGTGGATAAGATAGAGTAAGAGGTCTGGTTCTAAAAGCGTAGACAAAATGTTCGGCAAATGCCACATTCCGACGGGCGATCATGGTGGGTTATGATAGTACCTATTTCACGTATGTAACCGATAGACTAGTAGTACTAGGTACTACCACTACCACGTCCCCGGACCGATAGGTAATTACTCATCTCCAAGCTTCGGGTCTCTAATCATTATGCGAATCTTAACAGCCACTCGAGTATTTATCTTGCACATCAAGACGCAGTGATTATACAAAGCTACTGAGCAGAATCGGGAGTAACGTTGGATTCTTGGCTGGCCAGAATAGGCAGCTCAGGCCCAGAAATCAATCGACTTGGCCACCTAATTATGCTGCTTCCTCCATATCTAGTCTTTGTGTGGCTACGTCGCGCCACTGAGGCGTTTTGTCGAGTGTGCCTCGGACTTGGAATGCAGATAGAGTACGTTTGATGTTAATGAACTGTCGTGACGGATAGTAGCAATGCATACATAAGTGACACCTTAATCCAAGCTGGTGGTGAGGATAGTGACTTTGTCTAGTGGATCAAATAGCAGATCAGCTAAGCCGCAATTCGCTATGATCTACGATATGTTTGCTGAAACCGATGATAGAGGCACATGTAGAACCCAACTGCCACCGACTGTCTCACAAGGCATGATGCTAATTTTGATCGGACAGGATTTCGCGGCACAGGTCAGGTAGGATGAGTGTTGGCACATGCCACTCTGCGGGGGGTGTAGTAGTACTAACAAGCAAGCCCTTGGGAAAACGCCGTCCTTGTCAGATACTGCTCAGGGAGAGTATATATATCCTGCAAAGGAAAACATCTCAAGAGAAACTTACTGTCAAGCCTGTGGCCTCATCTTGAACTATTAAACCCTTCACACCTCATGAGTAGGTGATCTCTTAGTCTTACACCAGCCTCTCTCTTTCACACTAATCTACTTGACCGAATATGCATGTTCCTATATCTTTAGTAGTAGCCACTATGGCTGGTACTGCTGCTGCTGTTCCTCGATTTGCTATATACTATGACCAGTGGCATACAGTGTCACCATCGAGGGATAACACAGCGGGAATCACTCACGTATTTACTGCCTTCGCGGACCCCCTTCTATTTACAACGAGCCCGGCTGGAACATACACTCCTTTCGTAGACCCCAGCAGCCTGCGCGCGTCCTTTGATCAGAGCACTAGGATGTGCCTGGCTATCGGTGGCTGGGGCTACACGGACGGCTTCTCCGCTGGTCAGAAAAGTGAAGAGACCAGGGCGCTGTTCGCCAAGAACGTTGCTGCAACTCTAGATGTCCATGGATACGACTGTGTTGGTGCGTTCTGAACGGAACTTGATCAACTGTTATGAGTCGTCACTGATCCTATGCAGATATCGATTGGGAATATCCCGGCGGAAACGGAAACGATTACAAGGCAAATCCTAACTCGAACAAGGTTGACGAGATAGATAATTATCCCTTACTCTTGAAAGCGATCAAGGATGCCATCGGTGACAAGGAGCTCAGTATTGCCGTACCTGGCCTGGAGAGGGATTTTATCGCTTTCACTGCTGAGAAGGTTCCCATGATCAACGAAGCTGTCGATGTCGTGAATGTGAGTATATGTTACTGAAGACTTCAGGAACTAAGGAAACGCTTCTAACGAGCAATTAGCTTTTGACATATGATTTGATGAACAGGTAAGGGCCTTGTCTACTGATATATGAGATGTCTTAATAAAGTAACTAACTCAACGAAGGCGCGATAACATGACTCAGCACCACTCCTCCGTGAAAGGGTCGCTGAGCACCGTTGAGAAGTATATCGAGCTAGGCATGAACCCAGCCAAAATGAACCTGGGCATTGCGTTCTACGCCAAATACTTCGAGACCAACGAAGAATGCACAGAACCGGTCGGCTGTGAGACTGTTCTCCTCGAAGATGCCAACGGCCTGGATACCGGCCGGTCTGGCGCCACGACGTTCCTAGAAGGTGTCCCAGTGCTTGCAAGCGGCCGGGCAGATGATAGTGAGGGTGGACAGTGGTACTGGGATTCCGCAACACATTACTTTTGGACCTGGGATACACCTGAATTCGTCGCCCAGAAGTTTGAACAGATCGTCAAGGCAAAGGGACTGGGTGGTATCAGTACGTCTTGCCACATATACAACAACGCGACGACTTATGTCGATAATTGCTAACTTCGTCACAGTGGGGTGGAGCCTAGGGGAGGATTCGGCAGACCACACCTATATCAAGGCGATGCAAGCCGGCTTGCAAACACTGTGATCGCCCCCGTCTTCTGACGAGAAGGCAATGTCTGGCAATGGTATGTGATGCCCATACAGACCCATAGGAGAGGAGCCGCTTAGTTATATGAGGCCCGAACTCGCTGATCCCAAAATGCTCTAGGCGCCGCTGCGGCCAGGCTCCATGAGCTCCACGATGTGATCGATTTACATTTTAGTGCCCGAAAGTTAGTATGCCTCCCGAGCCTCCCGTACTCCCGCCGTACCCTGCGGGGTCCTATCCCTGGCCTTACCTGCCAAGGGTCATACATCCGTAAATTCGTGGCTTGGATAAACACGAACAAGATAAGTCGCTGCTCTGTCAAAGCTATTGGAAAGTCGATTTAGCATGTGCTATGCTTGAGCCATACTCAGGCCTACCTGTTAGAGGGGTAGTTAGGGTAGACTCGTCACCTAATCTGACAACTCGCTCTGTGCCTATCTTCATTTTCAACGGTGATAACAACTTCAAAAGTGAGCTGAAACCTTTGAGTGAGATAGCCAGGCCTATGAAATTGACAATGTGATCAATAATGAGCTATGAACAGAGATTGATATTTGCTAGCTTCCTGTGTTGGTGCCAAGACGGGGATCTGCTGCACTCTGCGTGTACCGGCTTAGCTGCAGCGTCGGCAGCCTACCTCATCGCCATCTCTTTTCCTAGATAGGTCCAATGCCCGACGGCTAACCCAGCTTACACACCTTCGCGAGAGGGTGTGCTTGATGTAGGCGATGTAGGCAGTATCCATTGGGAAGGGAAGCGAGAAGACGGGAGAAATTGACACGTCCTATCGTAGGCTCAAGTTGTTATGCGTAAAATAGAGAAGGATCGTATTCAAAGATCGTCATATCTTTCCGACACATGAAATACTCTCCTAGTGTCGTCCCAGTGCGTAGGGATACCCAGACGAACACATTACGTGATTGTGTGGTACGCATGGTTCGTACAGTAGCGTTGCCTCTTCCCCTGCAGATGATGGTGCTATCCAGGAGGCTTTGCCCAGCTTGCCTGATTAATCCTGACCTCATGACACCCTTGTTCAACATTTATCATTATCAATCAGAACGGTAGCCACTATCTCCAGAAAATAGCATGTAGATCCGTTCGAGAGCGCTTGGCTTTGAGGAGAAGACTACATACGACTAGGATACGGTTTCTACAGTAGCCCATCAAGGCGCATCGCATCTCGTGATTAAGCACTCTCCATCAGCGGCACGAGGCTTGACAACCCCTGCATCGCGGATGCGGCAGGTGAGGAAGCTCGCTTCTCTCTGTTGCGTAGCCTTCTTCCCTCCTATATCACCGGCGTTAAGGCTGAACCAGTATGATGCCATGAAATTAGCGCCTCGATAGTTAATAGTCTGAGGCGCGAGGGCTGGTAGACGACGACACACACTTTCTCAAGTGCTGGCGTAGTCTCCCTTGGCAATGATTACACGCTCGTGATCCTTGATAGTGAGGATATGATGGGTTGAGACCAGGAAGTTCAACATCAGATAGATCAAGTATCTGTAACTGACATCTGCTCTGATCTACTTTAAGACTATCGACTATTGAGGGGTATGATATATAGAGTTCATCGCATGCTTTCACCTGCTCTAACTTTGACCATTCTCGCTTTAGTTTGCACTCATTAGTGTGGTTTTGTCTTCCGAATCTTGGAAGTGTTAGATCTGACAGAAAAAGAAGCAGAAGAAGAAACCATGCGATACTATACTCTCGTTATAGCACTAGGTGTAACTACTGCGTCGATCCCAGTCGATGCTTTCCCTGGCTTTCCTAAGCTCAAACAGCTATTGAAGATCGATGTTCTGAACCCCGCCGATTTGAACAATGCAGGGACGGATCGAGGCGACGACTCCTTCGAGCTACTTGGAGACCTCGTCGGGATGAGGTATGCAGACCTGACCAAAGTAGGTCGCGACATCACGAACTTGCTCATGAACTTTGATAACCCCGAGAGCGACGTCTCCTACATCGATGTCCCGGCATTGGATTCCACGGCCTGCACCGAGGATACGTGCTGTGTCTGGAAGTACATAGCTGATGAGATGACTGTTCTTTTTCGAGGAGAATCAGGTCGATGTACCAAATGGGCCCGAATGGCAGTCCGCCTTGGATTTCATGATGCTGGAACCTGGTCCAAGGCTACTGCTCATCAAGGTGGAGGCGCTGACGGATCCATCTGTCTCACGGACGAGTATCTTCTTCCAGAGAACGGAGGTCTAGAAGACATTTGCCTTCAGATGCTCACATGGTATGACGAATGGAAGCACCAGAAGGGTTTCAACATCTCCATGGCCGACTTAATCCGGTGCGTATTGTGAATACAACTTCCCCCACGCCCCCTTTTCGGTTTATCTCACCAGACATAGCACAGTCACGGCTAACAGTCTAACAGTGAGCAAATTTTCTTCATACTACAGTCTCAGAATGATTGATGCCCGTGCTCTTGAAGACTTAGAGCTAATGAAGTTTTAGAAATGGGTGCCAATGTTGCCACCGTGGTTTGTCCCCTTGGTCCTCGTGTCCGCTCTTTCGTTGGCCGCGTCGATTCTGCTGCTGTGAACAGAGTAGAGCTCTTACCTAGCCCCTTTGCCGAAGCGGCAGACCTCATCCGGCTCTTTCGGGATAAGACGATCAGCCCTCACGCTCTCGTCGCGCTTATCGGCGCTCATACAACAAGTCAGCAACGGCTCACGAATGTTACTAGAGCAGGCGATCCGCAGGATAGTACACCGGGCGTATGGGATAATTGTATGTTTTAAACCTACTGTGTCTGTTGTGAGACCCAGGCTTAGTAGAAAAGATCTATTGTCTTTGAGAGCTAACTGTTGCCATAGTATGTGAGCTTTTAGTCCAGAAACGCGACCGCCATCATCTGTGGAGTTCTAGAAAGTATGTAATAAGGAACTAGACTAACACATCTTGAAATGGCAGACTACGAGGAGACGTACGGCTCAGTCGACACACCAGATCGGGTGTTCAAATTTCCGAGTGACGTAGCCCTAGCCAAGTATTCCGTGACGGCCACTGAATGGGTTTCATTTCTTGGCTCTGGAGGACAAGGTCACTGGAATATGGTGAGTGACTGATATGTATCTGCTTCATATTATGTGTACAGGCAAGACTTGACTAAAATCATCTACAGGATTATGCTAGAGCATATATTCGTCTAAGTCTGCTCGGCGTTAACAATATCAACCAACTCACCGAGTGTACCGTAGCCTTGCCGGCGCGAACTGAAACCTACAAGAACCCGGATCAAGAGAGCATGGATGAATGGTTGAAGAGCTCTCGGGTCTCTCTCACCTCCGAGGAGATTGCAGAGAGAGTTGAGCTTGGAGGTATAGTTGATATCAACAACCTCTTAGCAGGCAATGGTACGATAGAGGGGGAGTTGTAAACTTAGTGTATCGTATATGGGCTTGGATTATAAGAAAATTGGGTGATTGTTCCTTTTTTCTTCTTCTTACATGCATATATATATACATATATGTATATGTATATGCATTACCTTTCGTTGCAAGTATTGCCTCTTTTTTTGTATATACTCATCTCTTCACTTCTACGGGAGCACGAAGTGTTGTCGATCTGTTGCATTGTATTTTAAGGATTAATTTGCGACCTGCAGAGCTTCGCTATATTCAGCAATAGTCAGCCAACTGGAAAGACTGATAGTCTGCAGATATTGTCAGGTGACACGTCAGAATCAATATGTACATAAACATTTCCCTTGTTTCTTTATAGCTATAAACAAACAAAAATTTGTTATATCTGAGACAAGATGCTGTTGGGTTGGCACAAAAGGGCCTTGTCTCGTTGTTGTTTTCTTTTATCACTGACTAGTTCATAAATAGGTGATGAGATCTAAATGAAATTTATTTCGATCACCGCAAAGACTATTATCCCTCTACGTCATACACATCCGCGATTTTCCTGGCGCCGTAATCGAAGTGGAAATTTCCGTATGTAAGTAATATGTCCCAGATGACGCAAATTCATACTGAGGATACTGGTGAGGTGATTGAGCTTTACTTTGACCTGGATCAAGCCTCATTGCCATGCCCAAGTAATATCATCAGCGAAAATGCCGATGGTATTGATATGCCCAGATTCACTCCAATTACAGAGAGGAAGGAGAATTCTTACATGTGGCTAACTAAGACAGTTGAGAAAGAAAACAATTCAGGGGGTAGAAGTCCATACGTCTTTCCCCACAGCTCGGCTGTTTTCATGGGATTTCCTCATCCAAAGCCGAGATAGCAGACAGGGAATAGACAGGCGACAAGGCCAACTCTACCTATCCATAGGTCACGGGCTGTGTCATAATTACTTACCATATTCGTACAGTCATGATCGACGGATAGAGTCAACCCCCATTACCGATACCACTGCCTGCATATCCCCAAAGACAGTACCATTGGCATTACGACGCGTCATCAATTCGATCAACACTCCATTAAATCAGCTACAATATTGAACGCTCAGTACCTAACAATACATACCTCCTGCATGCGCGTAGATCTATGGAGACGGACCGGCGGGTGTAGTTAATACTGTTTGCAGCATCAAGTGCAACTTTTCGTCTACCCAATATACTTAGATACCACAATTAATCGAACTGCTATACTACTAATTGTCCCAGACCCAGAAGTTAGAGATGAGCGCATCGTCTTAAGCATAGTATTACCCAAATTGAGGTTCTTGCTTCGCTCCATCACATGGTTTCAGATACTGAGGACGGTCCTTGACATAGAACTCAACCCCGATTTTGTTGCCCAGGTTAGCAGCGCCCCCATCCAACCCTCCGGCTTTAACGCATGTCATATCAGGCATCACCTCGAGTTCAGTGTACAGACTAGAGCCACAGTTGGCACAGAAAAAGTGCTTGTTGATCTTGCCGGATGCTCCCGTGACATCATATGAGCTCGGGGTTCCTAAGACGAGTGAGATTCTAGATGCCTGATATGTTTACGACGCGCATACCTTGCGTGACTGAGAATGCGGTGCGCGGTACCACTGCGTTTGAAGTGAAGGCACTGCCAGTCCACTGGGGTAATTGTGGTCAGTATCCGGGCTTATACTTTGGTAATTGGTATCTCCAGTATCCCTGAACATAGATCCGAAATACCATACCTTTTGACAATCTACGCAATGACACAGGGCGGTCACCGCAGGCTCACCTATGTCTGCATTAGCAAGCTGCAAGACTTCACGCCTACATGAGTTTTCCTAGGTGAATTCACTTACCGGTAAACTGGTACCGGATGTTGCCGCACATACAACTGCCAGTAGTAGTCATGATGAAAAGGTCAAGGGTGAAGGCGTAAATCTCGTTATGGATGACGAACAAAAGGTGAAGGAGTTACAATTGGAGAATCTGGCAACCCCAACATATTTAAACAGGTTAGATACATGTCCTAAAAGAGAAAATAGCTAATCACCAGCACTATTATCACTCCTTTTGCCCGATCGCCTCAGGGTGCGATTCTTTTCAGCTATCAGACATCCTTCCCCGCAAACTATCTAGCATCACCTCCACATAACCCCGCGTCATGACCGCGCCAGTCTAAGCGTTGGCGACTCGATTGGGAGCGTTTTTTTTTTTTTTGAACTAGGTACTGTACCAAGAGAGGGTAGGTAGGCATTGACAAGATGACAGCGTTGATCATTAACAGCGTGAAGATACAGCAGTCTCCAATTACTTGCTTTAAGATATGTATAAGGACTGAACACATCCGATATCCATTGTAATCGGAATACAAAAGGAAGAATAAAATCATATTATTAGGCAGAAAAAAAATACAGGATGAGCCTTAAGATCTATTATAATGTTTTTTTATTATCGAGGATCAAGTTATTTCAGGCTCTATATTAGGCTGGACGACATGCGCGTTGATTCTGATCCCTTCCTGTGCATGGTTCCAAAGCGGAATTTACTTGATTATCGCTAATGCATCGTGCACATTCATCTTCCCATTGGAGCGGGGAGCCTCATCAGGCTTATAACCCGAAAATAAAGCAAGGTTTCATAAGTAGCGCTTAGTTACAAGGATATGAATGTAATGCCAATGCTTTCTATGAATCTTGGATCCAGAGTCGAGTTTTGCTAATTATGCTTTCACTGTTCACGGATTGAATATGGTGGACTAGTTATAGAATTACCAGGCATACCATAGCATGAATGGGTAAAGGAATATATATTTGCGACAACTTCTAAAACGTCTATTCGAGGAACCTCCCAATTATATACAGCAGCGTCGTCTACGTGTTGTGCAATGTCTTGTGGTAGTCAGAAAGCTTGGTTTAAGATCATCATCGTCTTGGCGTTCTATAATAGATCAGGGCGGTATAATCACACTCATTTCCAATGAAACTAACAAATCTCTGCAGAAATTTGATTGCTTAAATAGTAGCCACTTCTGGCCCAGGAATAGGATAGCTGTCGAAAGACCCGTAGAGGCTGAAAAGGATACCGGGATCCATCGGGGTATAAAGGGAGGTCGCGGCCGTGCCCGTTGGCAACGTGTTCGATCCGCTGCCGCCAACCTTGACTATATTATTGAGTTAGTCTGACTATCGCGTTCAAACCGCGGCTTCGGAGTTCTGGGTGACGAACTATTAATGCATTGTGGATAGTTCTGAGCTCCATTTTGGTTTCCCGCACTGTAAAAGGGGCGTGTTTAGTACTGTATAGCTTTCTTTGAGATACATCTTGGGGACGTACCTATGTAGCGCGATGATCTCGTGTCGGAGAACGTAGTTGCCCGGAGCGAGACCGGCAGGAATCTCAACATCTGACGTAAAATTCTGTGCAATCATGGTATCTGTAACCCAGTCTCCAGGGTTGCTACCAGATAGATAAGCGGCTTCAGAAATCTTGGTGAATGATAGACTGCCTGCCGTCGCAGACGTGCACTCCCCTGCGTGATGTATTAGACATAATCTCTAAGTAGCTGTGAAAATGCTACTAAAAACTCTCCACCGCCAAGCGGTATTACCAAGTCCAGTTGAGACCAGAATATCCCTATGTTAAAGACTGTACATACCGCTGCACTGAGCCAGATAGTTAATTATTGGGCCTTTATGGCTATCGGGCCACGTATTCCAGTATAGTGTAAGTGTATCACCGCTGTTGGCCTCGATATATGTCTGCCCAGGTGTTGCACTCTTATGGCAGGCAATATCAGATGAGGTGTAAGCGTCGGGTGCCACGAAGCCGTTATCTTGGTTCAACGCTCGCCAGCCAGGAGTGGTAGGAGCACTGCCTTCGGGCTGATAGTACCAGTTCGGGTCGGTCCCTTGAATCCATGTCCCCCCATTGACCGTGATTCCAGCGACATGGCCGTGAGCCGACGCCAGTTGCACCAGGGGAAGAGAGAAAGCTGCGACGGTAGCGAGAGAAGGCATTGTGAGATCTGGAATGGCTAATGGGCAATAATACTGCGCTAACTGTTCCTTACAGGACTTGACGAGGATCAAAGTGATCTCTCTGAACTTGGGAATCACAGCATATATATATTATTGGCATATTATATTCCCTGAACCTGGCAATCAGTATATCCGAATCTAATATCACATGGCCGGAGGAGCATCTGATATACAGGACTGCGTTTCAAGCCGAAGTATGACGTAACTGATCGCGCCGCATTCATTTATTTCATGCTTGGTGGCAGCTAATTTACGCGACTCCTATTCCGGGAGTGGTCATCCGCACGTCGTCGGAGAAAAAGGTAGTTATCGCCGCCGGCGCGGCGTCGTTCCGTGTTACCCAAAACGGAGAGCAACCGCCGGCTAAATCCACATTGGATCCGAGAAAGTCCACAACAGCCTTGCGCGATAAACTTTGGCATATCGGCCCTGGTCCTCTTGGTTGCCTTGTGATGTCCGAAGGGCGCATGGTCGCAGAAGAAGGAGATGGTTGGCGGGTTCCATTAACCCGGTTGCCACTCATACAGACCTCAGAGATGGTGTACACGTACTAACGATATTAATCGCATATGCGATGCGGTAGATCCGCTAGCTCTTGTTCATTTCTCCTCTTATAGGAACTCGACAACCCCTATAATAGGGATCTGAACGAGATTGCGTAAACACTCTAGGCCAGGCCCTAGGCGAGATGACGAGATGGTGCATACAGAACGCCTGCCTGGTAGGCCGATTTGAACATTGAATTTGGTTCGGCCCTGTTCGTATTCCCTAATTGAGACGCTCAGAAAACTTGGTGGGAAGAGGAAATATTAGGTATTTATCGTCGCGAGAGGGTAACTGTTCCCTCACAATATTGTTAGCTGCCAGCTCAAGAACACGGAGCCACACGCTGTGAGCTTTGTCATGGATTCAGCGGTCTTTTCGAACCGTTAAATCGGGTGGTGTTACACGCGTACAAGCTGCGCAAGCTGTACTAGCTGAATATGCAGTTCACCTTGCGCTTCGGTCGTATGAAAGGCCATTGCGGGCTGGTCATGACCATCCAGAGACATGCAGGCAATATTGGAAAGTGAGGTTATACAGACTTCGCTTCTTGAAACAGACCCTAGAGACCCAGGCGGTCTGGGCTGGCAGGCCAGTTGTATATAGAGCCGAGTCAAGCCACTAACAGCCGAGAAGGAGTTGGTTGGTCAAGGACTCATGCAGCCTTAGTTGATCGTTGTTCTGAATAGCATCAAGTTCCAAGCCAAATTATCTGCCCTTGTTATATTCAGTGCATTTAGTACGTATGATATTAATGGCACTGGTATCTCAAGCGGCTTCAACCCACGATGAGCATTAATTCTATATTAGTCTGTTCCAACACTCTCATGCAGACCTCATAGAACTGAGATCGTTTTCTGAGTTACATACTAAACCTAGTATATGAAACGATACTTATAGATGTTGATTACTATAGGAATCGTATGTAAGTGCTCAGGGTTAGATTTTATTAATATACGAATTTTTAAGTAGGACTAGCTGTCGTGGGTATTATTTAAATGATTAACTAGTTTATATATTCAATAAATTGAGTAGCAGAATGCTTATAGAGGGATATCAAGTTGGATCCGGCTATGAAGTCGTAAAGGGTTAGGATAAAGGTCTGCTGCGAAGGCTATGCTGGGTAACAAACCCCCTATGGCAATGTGTCATTAAGAGAAAGCCTGCTTGCAGAAGCGCGCAAATATTTGCAACTGTAGACCCTTCATGCCCTATGGTTTCGTCGTCCTCAGTCTGTAAATTAGGATCCGAGAGCTGACCTAGGCTATATTCTCTTCATGGATATAATAGACTAAAGTTGGAATCAATTAACTAACGAATTATTTCTCCCATTGATGTTTACGTATAACCGAAAATGTCGAATATACGAGGTGAGGAATAACTTTCAGTCTTACGCCTTTCTGGGCGCCACCGCACTGTTCGCTGGCTCCGATTACACGAAGGGCACATAATACTTCATCTTGTTATTGGGATCCCACTGCTTTTTGAGCTGCCTCAGCTTCTCTAATCTCCACTTCTCCCAGCCGTAAACGGCCTCAAGTGGCTCGTCGCCGTTGGCATAGTTGACGTAAGCGCGAAGGTGCACTGGATCATCACTTGCTTCGAGCAAAATGTTGCGTAGTGTCTGCCCAAACTTTTCTGCGATGGGGTCGATAGTTGAGTTGGGTTGGTACTGTACGTATGAAGTCACCAGGATCTTGTCATCCCTATGTGGGTAGGCCGTGGAGCCTGCATCAACGGCTTCTACAGCTTGAGTTGAGTAACCCTCGAGTAAGAAGAACGATCCAGCAACTTCGGGGGTGTTGCGGAATGTCTCATCTATGTGGTCATACACCTTGCGCATAGCGGGTACATCGAATGATTTCAATCCGATAGGGTAGCGGAGAGATGTCAGCCCATAGGCACAGCCAGCACCGTTTTTGTCCTGAAACGTAATGACGGCGAGATCGTGCAAGGTTCCCTCACCAGCTTGGACCATAAGAGGCTCGAGACCATGGAATGGCTTAGCATATTCGCGTGCCGTTTCGGTTGGACCATCATAGATAACACCGAACCACAAGATGGGCTGAAAAGTATTTAGTGATAGATCGACATCGAGCATTGCCGTTGGGGGGCGGGGGGATTGCTGCTTACATGATTGGCATCGATCTCATCAACCTTGACGATGTATCCCCAGTGGATTGCCTCTGCTGGTTGATCCTTTATCATAGAATTGGCCAGTTCATAAAGGCTCTCAAGCTTATCTTGGGAGTAGATGAAAATCTCATAAGACCATTGGTTCTCTTTCGTATTGTGAACGCGGTACTCCCACTCCGTTACTAACCCAAAATTGTGCCCTGCACCTCTAATGGCCCAGAAAAGATCTTTGTTTGACTCGTTGGACACGGTGACAATATCTCCATTGGTAAGCACCAACCGGGCCGATACGACTTGGTCTGCGGCAAGACCGTACTGACCCTGGAGCCACCCGTGGCCACCTCCCATGATAGGTGCGGTTATGCCGACACATTCACAGATGCCAGTCACTGAAGAGTAGTGAGAAGCCAGTCAAACAGATTCAAAGCCAGGCTCGTAAACGTACCGGCTCGCTTTCCTCCCGCTGCAAGTCCGTCTATGATCTGTTTCACGGTTGCACCACCGCCTATTGTGGCAGTCTCACCATTTGCGTTCAGCGTCACTTGATTTAACTTGCGAAAGTCGACCTGAATGGCGTTTTTCGCGTTTGCTAGAGCCTCGGTTGCGCCGTGGCCACCGGCTCTTCCGACGAACGGGACGTTGTTACGTTTCGCAAATCGTACCTCCCATCGCTTAGTAGTTGAACGATATGGAGATTGCGGAAAACTGGGTAGTACTCACTGTTTCCTGTACATCCTTCTCAGTGGCAACTTGTACCACGGCATTGATGCTGGGCGAGTGCCACTCCCTCCATCTGCTAGTCAGAGTGTCAAACTCGGGATCGCCCTTGAGGACGAGATCGGCTCCAGAGGATAATAGAGGGCGGAGGTTACTGAAGGCGGGGGCGGGTTCGGCCGTGGCTGTCGGACAACTTGAACCAATTACAGGAACAACAGACATTAGTCTGAGGAAGGAGATAGCGCCAAAAGCGCCCGAAGAAAACAACATGATTGAAATAAAAGACCGACTTAGAACCCGTAGATCTTTAGGTACTGTGTGATAGAGATTCTGGAGAATGCCACAAAGGTTGCAACCAGAGCGTTGTAGTTACATCTCACTGCCCATTCAATCCCATCCTACGTCGGGCGGGAATATCTTATATCGCATAGTTTTACAGCATACATACCACGTGGACGCATGGTCCGACAAATAACATGTGTTGAAAAGGGGCAGCTGGGAAATTTGAAACGCGGCTGAGCATACTGTTTCTACACGCTATATACATATAAAGTGTGAAGAGTAGAGTGTCCAAACCATGTATTAGGTACTGTTCATCTGGGTTCTTGAGCCGGGTTGATTCCGTTGGAGGATTTCGAATCCCTGTACGCACATGGTTGCATGGTTGACCACGAAGGATTCTCCTGCAGTCTCAGCTTGGCACTCCGCATGTTCAACAGAACAGTAAACTCCCCTCCTCACCGGAATCCCTGCACGCCCCAGAGAGAGTCTTTTTCGACCACTATTATGGTGGTGTCGTTGTGTAGGGTCGTATTGGCCGGACATTTACCCTCGTGTTCCGCTATGCGATCTCTTTCTATCTCTCTCCGTTGCGTTTGCCTGTTTTACTAGGCCACATCTCGCTAGAGCAAGCGGAAGTGATCAAGCTTCATAGATACCTCAATGCGGGGGGATGATGCTGTAATGATAGGAGTGTAGTACTACTACACACACTCAATTACTACCTACATGAGCCTGTCCGTGATCTAACCCATGTGCAAGAAAACCCGTGGCGTTGAATACCCTCCACTTCTCAACATATCGCTTTACTGCATCAAAATTTCGACACTGTCTCGGGAAGCCGCTGCCTGTATAGTGACTTGGAGGTTAGTTATTGGGCTATTATAATGAAGAGAAGGGAGAGATTGTAGAGTGGCGAGTCATAAACTGCCCTTATAATGTGTCTCGGAGCCTATCAAAAGACCACACAAGGAGAGTCTGTGTACTGACCAAGAAATCCGTTGGGGTCATCTTCGCCCGGCTCAACTGTACTATCTGATGCACAGGTAATGCTCTGCTCGAGATAATCAAAGCAATGAGCCGCGTGGATAGTTCGATTCTTGCCAAAGTCGAAACCTTGAAGTTCGGCTGATTGTGAATAGTATGCACGACGTATAACATACAAACAATGAAGTTGGTGGAAGACTGTTGGGATAGAGATTACTGGTGCGAGATTGTGGTCTTTAAAGTAGCCCAGCCCATCTGTCGGCAGTAGTTGATTAGTATCTTTTATCAGAAGAGCATGTTGAAAGTTACCATTTCTCGTGTAGTGTAGTGTATGGCGACTCACTTGGTATCAGAGCATCCCATATTGGCTCAGATATGTCTCCTGCGCCATCATCTTGCGGCGGCTCTTTAGAGAAAGGAGAAGAGAAGACAAATTCCCCTATGATTTGCGAAGCTGGTATGCGCGGCGCTATAGTCCCCTTCGCATTGTGATCTTCGTAAAAGGAACGATTGGAATGGAAGAAAGCCCCAACAACAAAGCCACCTGTTGCTGCCAATATACAGCAGACTATCATGATCAAGTACGTGAATTCTCTAGAAGAAGACGACCCTTTGGGGTCATCTGCTTCCAGAGCACTCTGGCCTTCCTCATCCTTTGCAAGTTGGTGATAGCTAATTTTTGTCCGAATGTATTCCATCGTAGCGTGATGGGACTTCTTTCTCGAATTCTTAAACTTTGTCTGAACAACTCAGTAGGAGTCATCAGAATGAATGGGTAGAATTGTCTACCAATCTTGCCAGGAATCAACACAGAAAAAGTCTCGGTGGCCAGACACTCTGCCTGCTGATCGATTACTACCTATCGGCTTGTCATATCAATACCAAGTTCATTGGTGATAACCAAGTGTGCTTCACGTAGACTAGTTGGAATGTACTCTCAATCACGTCGTGAGCGTATTAGTTGCCGACATATGGTGAGCTTGAAGTCACATTAGCGGGGAATGCTACACACACCGAATCCTTCTTGCCCGGCGCCACCGGCATACATACTGTATTTCCTAATCTGACGTTTACAGTGATTGTAATAACGTTGCAGCACTGTAGGACTGTAGTATTATACCAATGCACCACTCCCACGATACGCTAGGACTGGGACGAAAACAACGAGAGGATGTCCGTGCTGTACATTGTTAAGTACACTAGATACCTAGTATGTTGAAGAGCTTCATGTTATTGCCCCAGAATTTCAACGTTGCGTATGTCTCCGGATGTATACTTACTGTATTTGGCCAAAGGCAGGGGGGTAGATCCTGCTGACCAAAGTTTCATGCTTCGCTAGCAAACTGATATGAACGGATCTGAACGGGCCATGCTGTGTTGGGTCAAGGCCCAATATAATCACGAGTTGTAGACTCACGTGTGGTGTAAGCTTGTCATTGCATTGCAACAACAGAGGCAGGCTGTGCTGCAGGCCAAGATTCTTGCATACCGACGTCGTAGTCAACAGATGAATGGTGTACCGTAGTTCCTTTGAGGAAGTTTTTGAAGATGAACGAGAGGTGATAATAAGGAGACCGTAGGCCCTAGATTGATCTCGAGAAAACAGGCATCGTATGACCAAATCTCAAAACTAGCACAAGATACTACCAGGAGTCACAGAACCATGCGATCTTCAGCCATCCTTGCTTTCTTCGGGCTGTCTACTCTGACAAGCGCCCTTCCAACTGGTATATCCAAACATCACAAAGTTAACTATGCTTGCGCTGATTTATTACTCCTAGGGTCGCCCGACATTGATGTTGCCGACGCTTTCAAGCGTGCTGAGACTGACATCGACGTCGCCGATGCCTTCAAGAGGGCTGAAGCCAACATTGACGTTGCCGACGCTTTCAAGCGTTCCGAGGCGGACATTGATGTGGCAGATGCATTCAAGCGTCATGAATCTGATATTGATGTAGCCGACGCTTTCAAGCGTGGCGAGTCCAATATCGACGTTGCGGATGCCTTCAAGAGAGATGCGGCCGATATCGATGTTGCCGATGCTTTTAAGCGTCATGAATCTGATATTGATGTAGCTGACGCTTTCAAGCGTGGCGAGGCAAAGATCGATGTTGCAGACGCTTTCAAGCGTCATGAATCTGCTATTGATGTAGCTGACGCTTTCAAGCGTGGCGAGGCAGAGGTCGATGTTGCAGACGCTTTTAAGCGTGCTGAAACCGAGATCGACGTTGCCGATGCATTCTAAAGGATAGTGACACAAATTGTGTCAAGTTGATGAGTTATGTTATGAGTTGGCTTCAACTGGGAGGGCTCGTTCATTTTGATATATAGGATGTCGCTGAAATTGTTGATCAATCCAAACATATGCCTTATCTTATTTCTATGTGTCTGACTGGCCGTGCTATAATCTGCTTAGTGGGCACGACCTTGTTTACGATATGTGTCTATTGTAGCGTATAGCATAGATGCCTCTGGAGGAGAATACCATTCAGGCAGAATGGCTCGTTTTCGAATAGTTGGAATTAACTTCAAATTTAAATTTCACGGCCCTAAGGCCACAGGCAAAAAGACTCGCTGAATACGGCCCTGGATTTGAAGGCTTCAAACCTTCGTGTAACAACAGCTGTCTTACAGTACATCCCATAGTCACGGTCCTCACATCGCACTAAAGGAAACTCAATGAACAGCCATCAAATGTCAATTCATAGCGAGGCTCTTTTTAAAGGTATTTTCATAAGTCAATACTACTTTAATCTTCGTCATGCTAAGACATGCGATTCGCTTTTCATCTTCCTAAGTAATTACCATCTTGTTCATAGCTGATCCTGAATAGATTCTTCTGGAAGGCCCTCCATAAGTTCTTCGGTTGGAACATAGTCGTCCGTCACGACATACCCGCTATCAGGAGGGCAATGCTTAAATCTATCTAACTTTGATGCCTTCGTTTCATCAGGGGTTTCGGGACGCTTGTAACATGCCGTATGCTGCTTCGCAAAAGCTTCTAATTGTTCCCAACTTCGACATTGACGATGTTGATGTAGGCCGCTAACAACCTCGACCCGTCTGTCAGTGGCCCTTGGCGTGTCGTCCGCATCACAGATGATCTGCCTGCGCCATGCATCGAGACAGTGACTGATATGATGCCACGAACGGG
Organism: Xylaria bambusicola; assembly: GCF_022495145.1. Taxonomy (NCBI): domain Eukaryota; kingdom Fungi; phylum Ascomycota; class Sordariomycetes; order Xylariales; family Xylariaceae; genus Xylaria; species Xylaria bambusicola. Next base: position 1,095,300 of record NW_025953557.1, on the reverse strand, counting down.
TCTGGGGCATGCCCCGACGATACTCGCTCAAGGAGATATAGACGATTTTTAAACAATGTAAATTGTGGAAACCGTGCAGGATATAAATCCCCTTGGACTGATCCCAGGGGAAACGTTGGGCCCTTCTGAGCTCGTGTCGGGCAACCCAGTCGTCGGAAAGGGCGACGACGGCCGAGTCGACGTTAATGTTGTACCATAGCTCATTTTGGAGGGTTTCGTTATCACTGGCGTATGGAGTCGTTATGACATAGGGCTCTTCGCGAACGTGTGTGAGGTGAGCGTATTTGCTTGGCTTCTCAGATTGAGGAGATGGCTGTAGGTACAGCACTGCGATGAGAACATTGATCGCAATTGATACGAAGAGCATGAATAGAAGGCTCTTTGGCATATGGCTCTCGGAGTAGGACCGAGATAAAGATTGAATAAAAGACTTCTCGCCACGCCTACTTCCTTCGAGATCGTCTTCGAGCAACCCACGATGCTCAATACTGTCAATGGAGCTAGACATGATGAATGTTGGACGATGAGCTATGGCGAAGTGTCCAGCGACTGAGAGGGGACGCTGCCCGTCATGATTCCGGGAGCATCAAGGAGCCTGTGTTGTATTCTAGTGGACGGGCGACGAAATGGCGGGATCTGATATCGAGGCGGAGCGGGGATGCCATTATCTTGAGAGTAACGGTAGCAGTGAGCTCCTTCAGGAGATACGCTGATCTACTACCAACGACAATATACCCAGTCCTACATGCTTGGCGCTCTTCGTAGACCAGAGCCATTTCTAGATCACCTTGAGTGATTACCTTCCAATGATTTCACTTCGCCATCGCCAACGGTAACACTGCTACATTTTCATTTCTATATAGCAGCCAGATCCTTGATAGCGGTGCTATTCGTTATATTCCCAAGCGGTTGGATCCGGTGGTTTACCACGTAGCGAGCCCTTAAACATGGCAAACTTACTGTATGTTCATCACGCGTCAATTTCCACAGAACCTACAACATACATATGCCACAAGTTTAGAGTAGTATATTTAGGTAGATTTTGTATGGACAAGAGTCTAGATATTGCCCAGGGGGATGTATCATGTGGCCCTAAGACGTAAGTACCATGCCTCAAAAGGTGCATTATACTACCCACCCGGACAAGCTAAGTAATACCGTGCAGACTGTGTATGCATGCATGGAATGAGATGCTGACAGTTTTCGCCGTCGTATCAGAAAGAGAATGGGGCGTGTGTCGATAGAACGCTGATACTTACTACTCTAGGTATGTATGTAAATGCCGTTTCTATGACACCCTGAACCCCGCTGCCTTTTTGTCTCTTTTCCGCTGACGCCAGATCGGCTCAGCCAATGCGGTCCAAAGTGTGCATGGGAGCTCAGTCGGTTCAGAACGCTTGGCTGCGTTCTTGATCTTATCGGCAATTGTAGCTTCAGTCGGTTACCCGCTGGTAATGCATTGATACCAGTGTCTTCACCTTCCCCGGCTTGGTAATGATCCGTGTTCGTTTTCAGCCCAGCCGCAAGATGCCGCCGATTCCTATCATGAGGGTCGTGCAGTGCAGTATGCCAACGGTGGCAATTGTGTTTCAATTTTCCATTTCGTAATGGTATGCATTAATTCCTCGATCATGTCATGAGCGTTATAGTTGAAGAAATTCTATGTGGAGCTCAGGTAATAATAGGATTAGAAATTAAAAAGTGGCAGCTTTCCTTCTTCTCGCAATGCATCGAGACTTACTCACCTGAACTTTACGGAGTACGCTACCGTATCTCCTGCAGGGTTGGGCAATTGCTCAGTATGCTATCCTCCATGTAGATACTTTATAGCCAAGCGTCTGTATAGAGTATTCACGTACACATGCAGTGTAGGTGTAGGGCTCATCCTAGCAAATAACATGCGTAATATAGCCACTGATATGCACATCATCAATAGTGCGAACCGCTCACCGTGGCTTACGTCTCATCCTGTTTCGGCGTGGAGAATCGCCGAGGGATAGTACCTATCAGTGCCTTTGCGTAAGAAATAACTTATTCCATATTCAGTAAACGAGACTAATGAAAGGCGACACGTGGTTATCGTGCGATGTACCATTTGCACAAGCAAAAACGGGGAGGTAGTATTGGCAGGATTGAGAGCCTCTCAAAGTCGTAGCCTGAGCGTCGGCTATAGCTGTCATGTTCCTCGGCGTCCTATCTGCAGGTACACAACATAACAAAGGAAACTGACCCCAACCAGTTTCATGTAGGCTGGGGTGGATGATAGAAATTACACGGTTATGAAGTTGAGGTAAGTATCTAGTCCTTAAGCTTAACATACTCAATCAACATACTTAGGTCAGCTTCCAGTAAGAGACGAAATGAGATTACACAACATCACGTCTCGTGAAAAGCGTCGTAAGTGTATATTATCGACGTAGTATACGTAATCCACATGAAGGCCTTTCATTGGTACATTTGCATCATTTTGTGTAGTTGCCAAGGTAGTAAGAGGTTGCAGTCACAGTAGGCAGGCTGAGCTCGTCTCTCTCGTCAGTTTCCCCATACAGTGTAATGCAATACTATGCCGGTAGCCGCGGATGATCCATGCTACATTAGAGAAGGGGTTTGACTGAAATGGTCGAGATGATCTGATATCGTGATTGTAGCATTCGAAGGATTCGCCCCCACGTTTGCCGTATCACAATAAGAGTACCTACTCGTCACTACCCCGTAGCAGATGCTGCTGTTTTTTTACTACACTATGATATGATGTTGGAAAAGGACTTCGCCATCTCCTGGGTCGACTACGACTTTTCCACTCAGCAGCACCTTCCTAATCTTCCCCGGAAATCGTCGTGCGGATTCAGAGCCGCCTGTGCTCAATATACTTACTAGCGACGTTCGATATCGCAGATACATTTGTATGACTAACATGAATACTAAGTATGCTGTCGAGGTCAATGATACATCATCATGATTAACTGTAATCTATGGAAGTGATCTAACAAATTACTCGACCGCTACATCAGATGTCGTGTACGGAGGTCGAGTCGAGGTCGTATATATCCATCACCCTTAGTCTTGGCCTACCGTGCTAAGCCTGATGTATATTTGCAACCCAAACCTACGTATAGTAAATCATTAATTGTTCTCATTGCGTAGAGGGCTAGGGCTCAGAAGTAGAGAGCAGGTGGTGATGGTCACGGCAGTGTTGCTTCCAGGCTAGTGATGAAGATCAAGAATTTCAGATCCTCTATACGGAGTCTTCAAATGAGTTTATGGAAGCTATCAGAAAATGTTGCAACATAATTAAGAGCCTACAGTAGACATAGCCAACAGAGAGATTGCCGTGTGTCCACGTGACGAAAGGGTAGCTTCTGATAGTCCTATTATTATCGTCACAGCAATCCATGTATAGTGCTCTATGAATCTGACAAAGCACAGGCCTGTGATGACATTGTACACTACATTTGGGGGTAGTGTAACGCCGATCCGGGAGGGACTGTTAGCGGGACCCGTTCGATATCGCGATATCGTGCTTACTTAGCGAGAGCGCCACCGCTGCCCCAGGCAGACTCGGCCGGGATGCCGGGTTCGTTGAGCTACAGCCCGTCTTGCATTATGCACTCTGACAACGCACACCATGAGAGGAGTGGCGTAGCCTCTCATATGCAATCATCGGGATAAAGACCTTACTTCCTACAGTCACCACGATGTGGATATGCTGTCGGAGGAACAGACCGCAGTGCTCCGTCAACAGGTGGCGAACGCAATTGCTGACCAGCTGACACGGGCCAATATTGATTGGGCGTCCTTCGATCAACTTTCTGAACCGAGCGTGCACATTGAAGCTGAGTTCCAAGAAAAATCAGCTGCTTCGTCCGCGGAACGGCGGCCGTTGTCGCGCCTGTCTATCTCGGTTTGTCTGCCTAGAAACATCGCAGGAGTGGCAGCAGTATGCTAACCCCGATTTACCTGCCTAATAGCAGGTGATTGACTTGACGGGTCTGATATTGTCTCAACCTGCCTCCAAGCAAAATGCGATCGGGCAGCGCAGGAATCGGCGCAGTTCTGAGCCGAGTTCTGGGACCATCGTGCCCTTGTCACGTAGCTGTACTCCAGTCGCATCGTATAGTGCATCTAAACAAGCTTCAGATGACCAACGAAAACAGGATACCATACGCGAAGATGGCGAGACTTATGACAGAGAAGGTACTGAAAATAGCTCAAGAATGGCAATCAGTGGTCTGCGACCAAGTTGCCGCGGTATGCCAGTCGTGGAGGACAATACGCAGCGGCAGATGGAGGTTATGAACGAGAATTTTCCCAAGCGTCGGAAAGCCGATGTTGTTGGGTACGCTATGAAACCGTCGACCCTGGATAAGCTTATCACTGGCATCTGGGAGCAGCTACACAACGGCTTGAGCATAGACCCTGTGGCAGTACTAGGAGAGCTCATGACACCGCCGCTCATCGGAGACGCTATAAGCCCTTCACCGGATATACCCAGGTCGAGTTTCTCGGTCTCGGAGACGAGTACTAATTCCTGGCCTGGCCGACATTTCAATGATACAACTGTCTTCTGCCGCAAGGTCACACAGGCTAGCCGCACTTGCAGATCAGTCGAGGTAATTGTTCAAGCACGATGGGTCGAACACTTTGATACGTATGTCGAGCACCTGAGAGTAAGTGACCCCAAGATATCAAGCACAAAGCACCGTAAGGCCGCGTTAGTGGAGGCATCCAGCGCATTCGGTTGGTCTGAAAAGGAGCTGCGAAATAAAATTGCTATCTGGCGCGGTTACAAGGAAATCAGAGACGCCGGTGGATGGGCCGCACTAATTTTTGCCGGAATGGGTATCTATCGTTTCTGCAAATACCGCGTGGGCTTCGACACCGAGAGCATGCAGCGTCTACACAACCTACGTCCCGCGCTCGAGGTCGCAGCGGACACTATGAATCCTAATTGGCGGCGACTGCTCTCCATCGTTGGGGAGTCGCCGGTTACGAAATACTCTGGTCATCCTCATGACTGGGTCATCTGTCTAGATGGCGCCCCTCCAATACCACTGCGCAAGACATACCTACAGTGGGATCCTCATTTCGAATACAAGCATATCGAGGAGTCGGTTATCGACCCGTCGATTTGGGGTAGTAATGATCCCCGCTGGAAACCCCCATCCTCGCAAGCGTTGACGCGGATCTCGAGCTTGTTTATATGCCAGGATTGCACTAATGAACAATCGGATGATCCTAAACGGAATTGTTGCTACTGTTTCCCGTCATTATTTGGATGCGCTACACTGACGCCATCTCCCGTCCAAGTATTCCACACTCCTGATGGGCGTAACAACGGGCTCATGGCTCTATGTGCTTTTGAAAGGGGCACTGCCGTTGGTGAGTTCGTCGGTCTCATAACTAAGGGCCTACGAGACGTCGACGTAATGGAGAGTATGGGCTCTACTAATTATCAGGTCAGTCCACCATATCCTTTTGTTAACCTGATGGTTTCTACTCTATTATAGCCAACAATCACGTAACGCATTTTAGTCTTTGACGTATCCCACTTGCTAACCCCAGCTTTTCATAGATTTGGCAAGGACGCCAGGGGAATTTTACTCGATTTGTTAATCATAGCTGTAACGCTAATGCTCAGTATCAACGGTTCACTTGGCTAGATACGCAGAGGATCATATTAGTGAGTAAGGGAATCGAAGCTGGGACAGAGATTACGGTTGATTACTCTGATAAGTACTGGAGAGGCCTGGACAAGAAATGCTTATGCGGGAAAAGAAATTGTAGGTATAGCACAAGTCGGTGAATTACGTGATATATGAATAGGGGCATCTATATGAGCTACGGAACAGACTATGAATAAAGCCATTCTGAGAACTAGATATTACCATGCAATATCTCGATTTGAAGTTGAAGGTCTAATTGTACGTTACAATGATAGAGGTACATGCCCAGAGCCCTAACAAGCGTTTATCATTGCTTGCAAGCCCCGAACTGTGCTTGACAACCGTTGCTACAGTACAATAGGGTGGAACCACACCAGCCTTTTGATGAACAGCAGTCCCCATAAACGGAGGTTAGGCAAGTAAATCCGCCTGTAACACCACAGGTACCATCAGGCGAAACCGCTAGACCTTTGTCAACTGCACCGTACGAAGGTAAACTACTAGTCTCGGGAGTTGAGGCTGGTGTTGATGCTGCAGGATAAGTGGCTGTGGATGAAGGCGGGGCCGGCTCAGTACCGATATCACCACCAAGAGGACCAAATACAATATCGTTGCTTTCCTTCGAACCTGGGAACTCATATACCTTCGGCCCGCCGAGGATATAGGGAAAGTTTTTCACGGCATCGGGATGCGAATTGAAGTTCACAGATGGGTCGCTAGCTTTAATGTATCCTGGAATACTCACCAGCTGGCCAGCCGGGATCTCAAGGGGTTTTGAGGGACCACCCTTGACCTCCATCTGAGCACAACCGGTGTAGAACTGTGCCGGGCCTGCGGCTAGGTTGTGAAGGGCAAGTATTTCGGGGCGAATTAGGTATTGACCTGTCGGCATCGTGCCAGGGATTTGTACAGAAACAATGCCATCGTTAGCGATGAGTTTCTCGGTAGCCCAAGTATGAGAACCTTCATCGTACCCATACTCCCATAGTTTGAACCACCCAGCGCCAGCAGGGTCTTCGGACGCATTGTGAACTTGTTTTGCGTAGATCGCCATCGCTCCTAGATGGCTACTGTCTATGGTACCTGGTGGCGAACCGCTTGCCCAGAGTCGGAACTCGAAAGAGAGTTTTGCGCCGGCCTTGATGGTACAAGTGTCGGGTGAGGGGGTTTTCCCAGCAATGCCACAAGCCATGTCAGGGCTGTCAAGTTCTGTAATGGGGCTTGTGATCTTGTCAATGGTGAGCGAGGTTCGGAGGCATTTCCTGTCTCCTTGGCTAACCCCGTCGATGAAGAGGGTAGAGAAAACACCGTGAGCTTGCACTGATCCAATTAGTGAGGCGACAAGACCTAGGATTGAGAGTGACTTCATTCTTTTGTAATAGTGATATGCTGGTATAGAGCTCAGCGGGGGATATGTGGTTTTCGGAATTTGATACAATATTGACTTCGCAGATGATTTTCCCATATTTAAGTGCGATACTATACCTAGAAGTTGAAGCACCGCTATGTTCAGCTCAAAAAAACAATTAGGAACAATACCTTTGTTAATGTGATAAGATATCAATTGATGAACGGTAAGGGCTGACATCTTCGGCCTAATCAATGGCGCAGTTTCTTTGAGTCCTACAGTACAATGTGTCAAAGAGTCTTACCACATGCCTGCCAACCATAGTACCTTATTCGTTGAGAAAACGCATCAGGCTGGAGCATTCAATGTTGCGAGTATCAATTTGCAAGAGTCAGTGGCTGCTTCCACCAATCTGCTTGCGTGAGGTTTGTACCTGGGCAGTAATTCTCAAGGCCAGGTAGAACACAGAGGATATTTTATATGAAGAGAATGTGGTGAGGTCAGATGAAAAGAGGCAGGCAGTAACAGCATAAAGAGAGGTATTAAAACTATGACGATTATCAAATAGTACTAAGTAGTCGACTGGGTTGTCGGTATGCGTCGTGCTCGTAATATCCCACTGCAAGTATTCAGAGAAGCACAGAAAAATGCCAAGTCGTGTTAGCATCGTGCGGTCTGCCTTCCACCTTGCTCTTCAACCAGCAACGGAACGGAGGGCCGTGGTCGCCGTTGATAAACCCCCATCCGCAGCCCGTACATCCTTTTGTCCCCGCGCAGTTATTGATGCAGTCCTCCGCAGTATCCGTATAGACGTTTCGTAGATCAATTGCGCCGTCCTCCTTTCCATAATCGATTCCGCAGAGCTGCAGAAACTTCTTGGTCGAGCCCGGCACTTCGTATACAGTGCCGTTGACTTTCGGGCAGCTTGTCTTAACCTCTTGTGTGGGCATTGGTCGTTGCGTCGATGTCGTCGTTATGTGAGTCGAGGTAGAGGGGGGAGATGTAGTTGCCGTCTCCATTCCTGTGGCCGGTATATTCGTGTTCGTGTTTGTCGTATCAGAGCTGTGAGCTAGTGAGCGGACGCACTTGGACATGACTTAGCAGATGGCGACATACGCAGAATCAGCACCGCTTGCACTCTTCGGACTATTATTATCTCAGGTAACTCCTACGCCAACACCTACGCCTACTGCCACGAATACGATGACTATAATTATAGCTAGGATTGTCCAAAACCAAGGCCTCCGAAGCCCCAATATTGTTTTTGCATTCTTCTGTTCCCTTTCATTCGACGGCTGTGGAATCTCCTCGGGCCGAGACTCATCGAGGGAAGGGTGAGCGGATGCCGGTGGTGTTGCGTCTCCGAGCCACGACGAAGGGTTACCATTCTTCCCAGCAAAGTACGCTCGCGATGCGTCCTTGTATTCGTTGAAGTCTCGCTGGGCAAAGAAATCGAAGCCACGGAACTCGACTTGTTGCGAAGGTCCGGGTGCGCCGGGCTCTTGGAGGTGTGGTGATGCTTGCCGTGGCTCCCTCGGGGAAGCAAGGACCGTTGATTGCTGCTGCTCCGTCGCCATAGATAAGCTGTCTTCAATTTGGGGTTGAGGTCATTGCCGGACGGCCATGTCCTCTTCCTTTTCTCCCCTTTTTACCACACGATGCAATACTCGAGAGAAAGAATGGACGGCGGCCACAAGCACGCCAACGCTGAATGATGCGCAGTTGTCACGATAGGAGATACAGTAAAAACTGGTGGATAGATGGAGGTTGATGGATTCAGAGGAATCCCCCTGCTTTTACTCGTCCAAGCCACCAACGGATTCGGGTATGCACTTGGAGCCCAGTCGCCAGGGACCCCGGTCGCTAACCCGAGAGTGAATCACCGCAACCTCGCGAACACAGACGCCGCATGGCATGGCTAAGCATGGCGAGGCCATTTGTACTGCTAATTTGGGGTCTATCACACGTGGCATTGTACCCAGTTGTTGTCCAGAACATGTAAGCTACATACTCGGCTGCACGCCTACTAGGTATGTAGTTAGCTACTTAGCTAAAGTAGGGTCTCTGATCACCACCGCACGGATCTTCGCTCATCGACTTGCAGACCCCTTAGTCGTGCTTCTACACTGCTTGCTTGTGTAGCAGGGTTTCGACATACACGGCCGGGACAAAAGCGAGAATTTGAGGAGTCTCGTATTAGGGCAGTAGGTTCAACAATATCGAGGCCGAAAGGTGATGAGATCAGACAAGGTAGGAATGTTTTCGATGGATCCGAGATACGTACTATCATCTTGATCTAACACGCTATAAAAAGCAGAGAGGGCCAGAACACTACCTAAACTACTACCAGCGGCTCCTTCGAACACTGTGCGAAGAGTTGACCTCTGGAGCTTCACTTACCAAACAACCAAGCGCTGGTGATACGAGGTAGGAAGAACCCGGAAACCCAACATATATTATCAGAAACTCGCATCACACGAACCGGCGGTATTGAGTAGTCCAGGAAACAAGAGCGACTATGGTATGGCTTTGGTAATAAGTATAATAGCCATTGACACAGATACAATTACCTAGTAATCTCCAGTTCTCCTCATTTACCCATGTATTTCGATAATAGCCTCAAGCAACATTCAGGGATTCATTCGCCCCTCGATGTGATGAAGAACAGCCGCTCAAGTGCCGTTTAGCCCCTCGAAATTCATATGGGTATTCTCGTCGGTACGACACACCTGTCGCCTCCATAGCTCCGCGAGCATGCTATTAAACAGCCAACCCTCGAAGATGGAAATGGATCTATCACTGGAGGAACTGCTGTTTCTCAAGGTGCGAACCAATCTCGCATTTCCAGCTCGAATACGTGTGATAGCGAGTTAAGTGTGAACGCATTTCGACCCCGAAAATGCAGCAGAGTCTCTTCTCTCTCGCCGCGCTCGCCGCGAGTCTGTTCTCGGCTTTGGCAACTGCCCAATGCGCCCGCGAGACGCTTGTAGCCGCAACGAACAAACTTCTTGAGGCGCAGACCTCTGGAAAGCCAGAGGCACTGGGCCCGCTTGAGGGTGTGGCATATCTCGAGCAGTTCAAGAAGGCGGATGCAACTAAGGGAATCCTCATTAAGCCGCTAGCGATCGACTTCAACCGCAGCCTGCACGACACGGTGCAGTGCACAACGTACACAGAGATGATCTCCGCCAAGGGGTCGCATCCCTATGTCATCGGCACGCAGATGCACTTCACACCTGAGGGCGTGCTCACCAACTTCAGCTCGCTCGTGACGGACCAGGGCGACTGGCTCTTCAATGCCACGGGCACACTCTACGTATGCTATCCCTGGAGTCATCTTCTTCCTATTCAAGACACTCATGGAGGCCATAATGACCTGTTAGAGCCACAAGCCATGTCTTGGGAGTTAACAGGACCCCTCAAACTCGCACCTGTATCACATGAAAGAGTGATTTGCTGACTCCAGCGAACTGTAGTGGGCGTCGCGGGAGAAGTGGGACGTCATTCCCGAGGACCAGCGCGATTCTCGCGAGACTATTAAGGCTGCCGCCGATGCCTATGCTGATATATTCAACAACAAGACCGTCAAGGTTCCCTGGGGCACACCCTGCGCCCGCCTCGAGGGCGGTATGTATACGGGTAGTGGTTCTGCTAATGATAGGTGCGATGTAGGAATTCCCAATGGTGAGTTAAGCCCGCTACCTATCTCTCTTTCTCCCCGTCCGGTTTTCTCATAGTCAGGAGAAAGCTACGTCATATCTCCCTATTATTGAGGCTAATAGTCACCTAGGTGTGAAACTGGTGAACCGTCGCTACGTGATTGATGAAACAATCGGAGCAGTTGATGTGTTTATTGACTTTGCTACGGTTCCCGATAGCCACGAATTTCGGGTTGAGAAAGGCAAGATTCGCTACGTACACACGCTTACTGTGATGGGTGGTTGAGGTCGAGACCGTCTCGGCGAGGGATGATAAGGGATTGATAGTCCTTCAATTATGTGGTTTCTCTCTGGTGTTAGTGGACTAGGTATAGGATGCTCAAAAGACTCGAGGTAGGTGATAAAATTGAAATAAGAAATGACGAAATGAGTCGAAAGTGGTGATAGTGCCCCCAAATCTATGTCTATATCCAATGTCTAGAATGTCTCACATCTATCTTCAATATACAGTATCCCTGGTTGACCCGTGCAGCTCAGAACCTAACTCCTGTTACTAAAAGCTTCACACGCGCATCATTTCTCTCTCTATATGCAAGAACTGCGCTCATAGCCTCCTGTGAAGCCGGAACCCAACCGTCACCACTGCCGCGAGCACAATCGTCCCAGTCAGAAGCGGCAGTCTAGATGTAGACGGCGCAGGCGTGTCATTATAGTTCACGATCTTTTTCGTCACCAACTTGGGGTGGTGCACATACGGCGTAGCCCTCGCAGGCAAGTGTTTCTCGTTGAGCCAGTCCAGCACCGGCGCGCGACTGATCACGGGCCCGAGGATGCTCTTGACACTCCACTCGCCGAGCGGCAACCAAGGGAATATGATACGCGCCATAAACCAGTCTTTCGTCGTAAGCCATGCGCACATTCGCGCCCTTTTCTCCGACATGGAAATGATGGTCGGGGTGTCCTCCATGCGCTGGGCCTGGTATGCGTGGAACACGTCTTCGAGATCCGCCGTCCTGATTGGAGACGACGATGTAGTCTTCTCTCGTGTGAGCCTCTGGAGTCTGTTGGCGAGTTCCACGAGGTCCGACACCCCCGAATTATAGCCTAGTCCGGCGTGCGGCTCGAGCTTGCGCACCGCGTCACCGACCAGCACTATGCGCTTCCAGGCCCACGTATCCAGGAGGCCTTCTTCGAGGTTTATCAGACCAACGGCACCGCTGCAGCGGTAATAGACGTCATTGAGGGTATATCCTGGTGCCACATAAAGATGGCCCCTTTTTTTCAGGATTTCCTGCTTGTCGTCCTCGGTCCAGCGCAGACGTTTTGAGGTTGGCGTCTCGATTTTCTCATAGATAGCGAGCCACGCCTGCTTCGTGCCGGTCAAGATCTGAGTCGACACCCCGGTTGCGGCGCACTCATAATTCGTGCCAGACTCGAGACCCTGCAGCGGCGGAAGGTTACCGAATAGCAGGCGATACGTCGTTATGAATGGGCTCGGCTGCTCCGTGTCTGCCGGCAGGCCCGCTGCGAGAGACTGCATAGTTTGGCGCGTGCGGCTATGTACACCGTCCGCCCCGATTACTATCGAGCCGTGCTCGACGCTGCCGTCTGCGCAGTGCACCGTTACGCCGTCATCGGTGACATCTATACGTACAACGCGCTTCCGTACATGGATGCGTGCCTTGGCCGATTCGGGCAAGCTTTTGTACAGCGCCTCCACGTAGTGTGGCCGATGCACGATACGAACGCCGTGCCCGTGACTTTTAGTATCCCCTATATCAGCATCCTTGCTTTGAATTTGTATGCGACGAATCGTAGGAAACTCACTTGGTCTCGATCAGTTGAGCCAGCTTCTCGGCCTTCCAAATAGTTGCATCATCGGCAGACATGAAGACGTTTTGGTCAACGCGCGTCACTACGGACGAGACAGCATCCAGCGCATCCAGCTAATTACACACGCTAGAGTCAGCAATTGCCGGAGAGAGAAGGGGTTCAGCTCATGTTTCGGGAGTATGCAGGAGTAATGAGGCCCGAAAGCTGCCTAAAGGGTAAGAATATAACTCCAGAGAACTAACCTGGTCAAGTACACGAAAGGTATGGGGCATCAGCGAGAGCAACGACCCGATCTTCGGCATCAAGTCATGATGCTGTTCAAGCACCACATAGTCCATATCCGTCTTAGCAAAGATATGCGCTGCTGTTAAGCCCAGCAGGCCGCCACCGACGATGATCGCCCTGAAGGGCTTCGGTTGGGGAGTGTCTTCTAACATCCTCCTTCTATTACGTCTGAAATAATCTCAGAGAGAACGGAAAGGAGAAATATGATTGCACTGTTGCGCTCTCATAAAGAGGGAGAAAAAACTACTGGGCCCTTACAGGGTAGGCTAGGAGACTAGTTTACTGCTTATCTGCCCTTCAACAAGGCTCGACTTGGTGGTCCTTCAGAAAGACGAGGTTAGATTGTCCTGGTATTAGATATTGCACCAGATCTATGCTTGCTGCGCAAGACGCCTAACAACAAAAGTAATCTGTCACACAATACGGCCTCTACTAAGCAGGTATCTAGGTAGATGACTGATTTTCAGTCGTACCTCAGGTTGGCACCCAGTACAGGCACCCCTGCACTTCTATTAATAAAACAACGCATCCACTCATAGTAACTTACATACTTAGTACTCGGTAGGCCGCTAGTGTAATTCGTCGACGAGCCTTTAAAAAATGCTAACCCCCTTAAAGAAGACTATCCAAAGCGACTAAGCACATAGATTCCTGGATAGAGTAAGGTGTTACGAGGATTTAGGACTGACTCACTCTGAAGTGGGCTGTACAGTACAATAATATAAGTGGTATATCAAGTATCTACCTCCAACACAAGTAGGTGTCGAAGGTCTTCATCTGTGCTAGCAAGATACCGCTTTACATTGTTTTTCAGGATCAGGCAAAGAGATGTGGTGTTGATGAAAGGGGAGCTTCCCATTTTCAACTGGAGGCCTCTTCCGGCAATGCTGGTTTGTCTGAGAATCGTGGATACGTGTAAAAAGCCTATTAGTGTGCCTATGTAGTCAAGATATTGGTCTAACATTGATAAGCCGTTATGGTTTCCAATTCACGCGCCTTTTCCACAATGCCCATAACATTAGCCCATCGACCATAAGACGAATAACGTTCTCCACCTGCGCGCCCTCACAGCTGAAAAAGTATTTACAAAGTTGTTGTGATAAGAATTCCACATTCTAATTATGTAAGTGTGTAGGATGTAGACTTCAAGTAAAGGGCAGTCTGAATGTCAAAGACTCCGCCAGACACTTCTTCGTCTTAAGTCATGTCCCATAAAGCTCAGCAAGATGTGAAAGCCCGAACAATGCTCCGAAACAACATCGTATCATACTTCAATAGGTTCGAAACGTAGTAAAGCTGCAGTGCTGTGTGGCAACCTCAGCAGACCTCTTCATGCTTAACATCCTGCCAGCCTTAGCCCCAGCCATATCCATCTCCTACCATGTCACTTTCGCCGGTGTCATAAGACTTCTTGTCCTTCTTCCTCTTCTGGAAACCTAAGTCCACCATCTACCTTTATCGCCTCGCGAACCCAGTCATGCTCAATCACCTGTGCCATGGGCCAGCGGCTCCGAGCGCGTCTCAATAAGCCTTCGGTAATCTCCATAGCTCCTTTTAGCCCATCTTTTTCGAACAAGGCTATATTGGCGTCATGATCACCATCTTCACCCACATACTTGACCCAACTCCATTCCACACGAGCGATGCGATGACTGGTCCTGCTTCGCATTCTCTGGTAATCATTGGCGCCGGGTGGCGGGTCAAATGGCAGTCTTGACTCGATGAGAGCATATAAGAGCACACCCAAAGACCAAGCATCGGTGGCCCGGCCGTCATAGGGCTGGCCCAGAATAACTTCTGGTGCAGCATAGTCATCGGATCCACAACGAGTTTCCAGTTTCTCGTCGTCAGCTACGCGCCGGGAAAGTCCCAGGTCTGTCAAGGTTATTACTGGATACGGATACGTGGTCCAATCCTGGGTGGGGCTAATCAGCTCTGCTGGTGTGATATTTACGAGAACATCTGTCCGATGTTAGCATGTAAAACAATGCTTTGGAGAGAAGCGCCGCTGGCCTCTCATGTGACTTGGAAGCAAGAATCACATACTCTCGAGCTTGATATCACGGTGAACAATTCTACGTTCGTGGAGATACCCGACCGCCCCCACAACCTCCGAAAATATTCGCCGCAGAATCGGGGCTTTGAGGGAATCCCGGTAGTTGGAGGCAACATCGAAAAGGTCGCCCCCGGGAGAATAATTCAAGACCAGCAATGCTCTTGTCGGTTCGATACTCCAAGCCTTTAAATGCACCAAGGATGGATGGTCGATCGACCGCATTATGTCAAGCTCTCGTTTTAAGCTCATCTCGATTCTGTCTTCAGAGGCACCGCCTTTCGGTCCGTGTTCGCAGATTTTTATGGCAACTAATTTTTTCCGATCCAATTGGGAGACCGTTATAGGGGCCCTGTTCTCTCTGTTGATATCTTTCTCGAGCTTGTTCGTCGCCAGGACTACCCTACTGAATGTACCTTCGCCAAGGTCTTCAATTCCTCGCCATCGTCTTAACTTTTGATCTTTTCTACCGCGCGCTTCGAAATACTCGTATGCCGGTCTCTTTGAACCCGAAGTATCATTACTTAATGAAGATTCACTTGGGGGAGGTGTTGGCGGGGTCGCAGGTAAAGCGAGCCCTCTAGCTTCAGAAAGCCGCGGCTCTCTCCGTAGCCCTGCAGGATCCTCGCGAATTCTCTCGTCCACCTTGCCAGTAGAAACAGTATTCTGTCGTTTCGGAATACCCTTGGGATCCGGTATATATTCGCTGATGCTCCGATTCCGAGTATGTTCGTGCTTGCCGCTGCTGTGCTCTGCTGCATGTCCAACTTGAAGGCCTGCGTAGACTTTTCTCTTGTTTTGGTTCTCGAGAGCAGTAGCCACAGACTCGCCACTCTTCGTGACGAAGACGGAATCAGGCATGATAGTTGGCACAGTCAATTCCCTCGAAGGTATAGGGGAAACGAGTCGTCTCCAGGGGCCAGGCGAATCACTAGACAGTAGAGGGGAAGGGAGGGGTGTAACGTCGCCCAAAGCAGATATCACAGGGCTCGGGCAAGCAGAGCTCGTAGTAGAGCTTATACCCTTACTAAAGTGCTGTTTCCAACTCGGAGTCCGCGAAACGGGCTGTAGGTTCGAGTTTGACGTTTTCCTCTGCAAGGCAGGATTTTGTTGCGCTGAGGATAGGCGGCTGTTACGCTCTTTGAGGCTGTCGGACCGACGAGGTGAGGCAGGTGGCATATTAGTCGAAACGAGTAGAGAGCTGGTTTTGTGCCCGGATGGCAATGGGGAGTATTTGTTCGCCGGGTCGGAGGTCTCTCCGGAGGTGTTTACTGATATAGGAGGAGAAGGAGATGTTGTATGCGCTTCGAAATGGATCTGACCATGAGCGGGCGAGGATTTTATCACGATGTCATCGCCGCGGGTGGCTGGTGAAGACGCACCGGTACTATACAATGCGCGGTTGGATTCTACGCTTTGACGGTTCAACTCGTGTAAGTCAACCAAGGGAAGCGAAATATGCTGGTGAGAGGTTCGAGCGAGATGGGGTCCCGGGCTGTCGCTGCGATCTACGAAAACATCATCCGGAACATCATCTGGAAGGTTGCGAGGTGGATCTGCTGTCATATTGGAAGAACAGCAGGCCCGACCCGAGGGACGGACGCGGGATCAGCTAAGTACTGGCTGCTGAGTAAGTGGGACGAGGAGGGGACGGTTGGCACTTGATGGGGGTCGACAACAATGGTGACTCGGTAGTCTCGACTGCTGACGAATGTTCGCGGGAGGAACAGATCACCTAGGAAGCAAGGACTAGGTAAGTACTAGGAGATGTAGGAAGAAGGGCGTTGCTGCGCCGGCCGCGACCAAGCCAGGGCAAGGGATGGAGAGGTTTCCCAAGGTATCTATCGTCTGGAACCAATGTCTTTGAACAAGAGGACGGTTGAATCCCTGGCCAAACCACCTGCCTAATAGTTCATGAACAGCAAGAAAGGGGAGCAGCTTCAACAATGGCCGGGGAGGACAAGCAGTCCGTTAGCTAGATAGTGAATAACAGAGGGTCTGGGATTCTCACAGACCAGCTGGCGATGGATATGTTGGTGAGTGGGTGAAGGTGGTGTTGCGGTACGGTAGGTGGTTCGTTCTTAGGCGGCAGTAGCCCGGTTTCTAGTAGGTTACTGCTAAGTAGGTAGTAGCTAGGTAGCTACCTTACAGGCAGGTACATACCATCAGGATAACCGGTAGGTAACTGTAGAGGCGGACATGTAGGTTACACAGTTAATAAACCAGGTAAGGTTAGTACTAAGGTACCGTAGGTACATGTAGATGTAGGTAAGTGCCTCATGTACTTAATCCCATGCAAGCCTCAAAGTACCTACCAACTACCTAGGTACATACTATAAGTAGGCTCGCTAGGTATCTTCGATGAAAGCTGATACTGTGTATCTGGGCTCCACCAGACGACCCAAAGCAAAACTGATGGTTGGCTACCAAACGAATGGCTCCCTTCAGGGTATATCGAGGTACATATGTATTGTGTATCTCATAAGAACTGTAACGTTAACTCGTTTACACCAGGATTGAACATGACAGGAACATGGCCAGTCATTTCATGCCTCCAACCCAGGTAGGTACCTGCCTTTCACTTGCCTAAGTAATATGTAGATACTGTTAGGTGTTCCATGAGACATGGCTACGGTGCTACTTGCTTTAGTATTTATAAGTACCTAGGCCTATCCCAGAGTATTTATCACTGAAAGATTCTACCGAAGCACTGCTGTACTACAAATCGGATATCTGATGGGTAATATCGGTTCCGGGGTTCGGGGCGACAGAGTCAGCCGTTTTCAGTGGAGATGCCAAAGGGCAATTGCTTCAAGCACTGGTAGATTATGTGCATGTGGTATATGGCCAGCAATAGAAACAAAGAAGTATACCTATTAGGTGATGTAGCGGTTGGGGTACCTTAGGCAGTCACTTGTCGTCCCTTGAAGGTAGGCAAGTTGAAGAGTCTCACTCACGCATACTTAATCAGTGCTCTGAGAATATCATATATCCCTCCCTACCTCTAAGTATTGTAGATAGGCACATAGACCATCAGCGACCCGAATCATATCTGCAAAAGTACTTGGGTAGGTAGTCTAGGTAACCAGATAGATGATGTCCCTATCGCGGAACCCCCACTCAGCCCTCGTCATCAGCGCAGATGCAGAGGCTTTTACTCTGATGATCTCGCTGCAATCCAATCGAAAACGAGCGGCCGCCACAGTCGTCTATATTAGAGATAATGAGCGGTATAACTGAGGCTGTAGCTCAATTCCTTGGCAGACAGGCTGATGTCATCATTCACTTCCCGTCCCCTGCGCCGTCTCTTGCTCCGCCGCCTCGACGCGTCGGGCCACTGAATCCAGCTTCAGACATCACGGTCTCGATTGCTCGAGCTCGATTGGATGGAAGCCCAGAAACCCATCTTACCCCATCTCTGCTCCTCTTTCCCCGCCGTCGCACGTGAAGAGGCGGGTACCGGGAGGTACCGAGCACCGTGGCCAGCTTGGTGTCCTGCCGTGCCGTCGGGGGTATCGGTTCCCACGCCCTCTGTCCCGGCTATCAGTGAAGCCAAACATCACACATATCCCCATATTCTCCGCCTCTTAGCTCGGAGACCCCGTCGAACAACCGCAAGAGCCAGCACCGTCGGATTCCATGCAAGGCCGGTTCAGGTGCCAGCCATCTCGACCGTATTGCCGAGTCCTTCGCTTCACCCAACTTCTAACCAACAATGTGACGGATGCTTAGCTATACCACAGCTAATACAACGTTACACTCCCGTGTTGTCGTAGTAGGCGGGAAAATACTACGAAAGCGCATGGCTATAAATCGGATGGATTGTACTTTTCGCTACCTTATTACCAATCGCTACCGTGCCTGGAAACGGGCGAAGACCGCACGTGGTTCAAAACGGGTAGGGGAACCTCCTGTAGTACAGAGGCTCTATAATATGACCTATGTGTAGGCCTACCTATGTTACCTTTGAGACTTAGACACCATCGTCTTGCCTTCCACTCTTATCATGACAACAGTGACATTTCTGACAAGGTTGGTGGTAATTAATCATAAGCACCTTATCTTGGCTTCTGTATATCATGGTTATTATTCAAACCGATTTAAGGATGTTAAAACTCTAGACCCACGTTTGTGGTGGTTCTAGAATACTTTAATTATCACCTCAGGTTCAAGACGACTCCTTATCTCTTTAGCCTCCAATCCAGGATGGCTTATCCGGGTTAGCTTCAACCCTGCCGATTTTTTTTCTCCATCGGAGAATGAAATGCATTCTTCAACTATCCTCGACTCCGCAGCGGAATTTCCAAAGCCTCTTTGACGATTCGTCCTGGCATGGACGGACCCTTCGGTATAGCAAAGCATTAGAACTACCAAAGGAATTGGCTCAAACTGGATATGTGGCGACAAACGATCCAGGTCATCTCCCCGCTTGTTGTTGCAGCATCATGCTAAAGCTTTTCCTCCCAGCAAATATCAAGTGCCGGGATTGCAAATGTGCGGGGAAGGGTGGAAAGCCTCACCGTCCCACATCAGTAAGCGTGGTGTCATCTGGCTTCTGGGCATATGAGTAATTACTAACTAGACGGGCCAATTTCTCGGAATGAAAATGGCCTTTAAAACAAATCGTACATTCCGTAGTCCTGGGACCTAGTGAGGTAAACGTTGAGCCTAGGGTTACTATCAAACAACCACGTGTCTTGCTTGCCTGGACGCCGACCTTATTTCCATGCCTGAGCATATAACGTGCTGAGTCATCCATACATATTATCTTTTCCCAGGTCAAAGAACTACGAGATGTCAACTGCCAAAACACAGAATCCCGATATAGATGGTGCCAAATATGTGAGCCCTTTTGAGCTTAAAGGTGAACCATTAGACGGCCATCGTCGTTTGAAAGTTCGTGTGATTGGCGCGGGTTATTCCGGGATCTATCTTGGAATTCGAATACCACAACGGCTCCGAAATGTCGAGTTACAGATTTATGAGAAAAACGAACAAGCTGGTGGTACGTGGTGGGTCAATAAATACCCAGGTATGTGAGCTTGTTAACACTAGACTCGTTTTCTCCGATTCGTGTGTAATATGCGTTTTACTTACGTTCGCAGGCGTTGCTTGTGACATCCCGGCTCACTCGTACCAGTATACGTTTAATCCCAATCCGAATTGGTCTTCATTTTATGCGCCCGGGAGCGAGATATGCGACTACCTCCAGGACACGGCAAAAACTTTCGGTGCAATGAGGTTCATAAAGCTCTTGCATGAGGTGGTATCTTGCACATGGGACAACAAAGCAAAGAAATGGTAGGTTGTAAAGGAGAGGTTTAGAAGGAACATATATGGGAAGAATGGTACGAAGCTGAAACTCCACTAGGGTTCTGAGCGTACGAAAAGTAGACTCAGGAGAGGTCTTCCAGGACGATGCCGATGTGTTAGTTGTGGCTCGAGGTAGCCTTAGCAATCCATCTTGGCCCAACATCCCCGGGTTACGAGACTTTACAGGGAAAATTATGCATTCAGCAGCCTGGAATCAAGAGTACGAGTCAATCCTTCCCCGGCGTCGCTGCTGTACTGATCAACTTCGAAGAATCAACTGACGATTGAAATAGCTACGATTTTAAGAATAAGCGAATTGGGGTTATAGGCAATGGATCTAGCGCCATACAAATTGTGCCTAGCCTTCAGAAGGTTGAGGGAACTCAACTTTCATGCTTTGTCAGAAGCAAAACTTGGATCACAAATCCCTTTGGTGATGGTGAGCTAGGTTTCAGACTACGAGGCTGCTGTCTACGTTCACCTACTGACGAGTCTTGAAGTTGTCATGGAAAAGCTAGGATTGAACCCGAAGGAATTAGATTGTAAGCTGTTATTGCCTACTCTACGAATGCAGATTTAACATGCTACAGTTTCACTCGAACAGCGTCAAGAGTTTGCACAGAATCCCGATAAACTGTTTAAGTTCCGGAAAGAGATTGAGGTCGACGGAAACACGGTCCACGAGATCTCAATTCGAGACTCTGATATGCAACGCGGAGGCATAGTATTGTTCCGCGAGGCAATGCAGAAAAGACTTTCGCTGAAGCCAGAGATTGCAGAATTCCTGATTCCATCTTTTGGCATCGGCTGTCGACGGGCGACCCCGGGTCCGGGGTATCTAGAAGCACTCAGTGAGAGCAGCGTAGACTTCATCACTGACAAAATTGCTGCCATAACCTCAAAAGGTGTAAAACTCGAGTCTGGGCGTACGATCTCCGTCGACGCCATCGTCTGCGCAACGGGGTTCCAGACCTCAAAGGGGCCACCGTTTGCAATCACGGGACAGGGTGGCCTCACGCTTGAGGAGCGCTTCACTCCATTCCCAGAAGCCTACTTATCACTAGCCGTGGACTCCTTCCCCAACTATTTCATGATGCTCGGCCCTAACTCAGCGATCGGATCCGGGTCACTCACCTCCATTCTCGAAGCTGAAGGTGACTATATCGTGAAATGCATCCGCAAGCTACAGAAAGAGGATTACGCGACTATGACGGTTCGGCCTGAGCGAGTGCGCGATTGGCGCGACTACTGTCACGAATACTTCAAAAACACCGTTTACACGGATAACTGCAACAGCTGGTATAAGAGCGAGGGCGGCAATGGAGACAGGATCATCGGGCTCTGGCCAGGCAGCACGCTGCATGCGATTGAGGCACTCCGCGCTCCTCGCTGGGAAGACTATGAGTGGGAGAGCCTTGATGGACCGGGAGCGAACATGCTGCGATGGCTCGGCAATGGATTCAGTGTTACGCACGTCAAAACTGATGAAGGGCAGGTCAATGGCCAGAAATATCAAGGCGACCCTGCGTGGTACATTGAGCCTAGATTCGTAAGCGTGCCCTTGGAACGACAGCCAGAGAAAGATGAGGAGTTCCAGATGCGGCCGTTTTCGCATTAAGAATCGCAACCTGCTTCAATCATATCCTGACATACATACCTAAGATCCAGGTCCATGAATCCGATGGATCATCTACGCCATGTCGACTGCGACAGTCGGTCACGAAACCGAACAATAACCATCTGCATGTTAGTGCGCATTATTGGCTGACGTATAACAAGGCGGTGCTGCATCATGATAGCTCTCAGTATCTATCGCATGGTTTAGAATCCTAATGTGGTGTTCATGGATAGGGGACTATGTGCGCTACCTACGGTATTCTTGTCTACACATTGCATGTCTACTATGTACGTCCTGGCTGCAATTTCTAGTCCAGGATTTCATCTAGAAATACCTATCCATATACGCTCACACATGTGCATACATGTACGCTTCCAACAGTAGGCAAGTACTACATATGTAGTTAGTTACGGAGTACCTAGTAGCACCGCGGATTAGTACTGATTGTGCATGTATGGAACCGAGCCGCATCCGCCTGTTTCAAAATGAGCCTTTTCTATCTTTTCTTTTCTATCTTCCCTAAAGTATTGAAGATCATGGAGCTGGTGGCATTGTCTCAAATGTGTAGGTAGTTAAGGTATTACCATATTATATATTATCTCACATTTAAGAACGCCAGGGGAGTACACTTTCCCAAACGGCGAATGAGGCGCAGCTGGAGCATTTGCCGGGTCTGCATTGGAGATGCTGCTAGGGACGCCAAGAAAGGGGTAGAACCCCATTTTCTAAAGTTGGGGCCTAGAACAGGGCCGAGACAGGGTGTCCCGCGCTTGTTTTACACAATCTTCTTGACCGCTCGGTCCACCTATTAATGCGAAAATCGCTTTGGCTTATTTGTATTTCTGCCTGTGACATTGATCCTCTGGATACAGTACCTGCCTACCTTCGCGCTCTGAGTTGCATATTGAGGCCTCATCCTACCAGACAAGCATAGCAGAGACTGCTTACCGTTTGATGGCGCCATTCAGCTCCTAATAGATTGAGGCGGTTCAGACTCCAAGCACTATTAGCAGACCAGGGTGAGATGCCCCTGCTAATCTCAACTAACTGTGTAGGTATACGGTACTCCATGTACAGTACCGGTACGTTGATGTGTGTACGTAGTAAGTAAGGGGGTCCGGCCCCTGATCGTCAAAGATCAACCATGCTAGTGTTCGATCTGATATCTACCTACTTACCTAGTATGTAACCTAGTGAATGGTAGGACGATGGGTAAGGCAAGTACGGTACATAATAAAAAGGGTCGAGACTCTCGACCTAGGTATTTTCATTTCAGCTCGTTCTCGCAGACCTAGACGACAATCTTTCCCCGTTTCCTCTGACGACTCTCTGGTGACCGATTCTACCTTGGTCATTTGTCCGCACTACGATATCTACCAAACCATATCCGAACGTCCCTCGATACGAGAGTCGATAATGAGGGCATTCTCCAGCCTCCCGACGTCGCTGGCGAGTCTGATAGTCGTACAGGCTACATCACCCGCAGTCTATATTCTCATGCCCAGTGACCCTGCCCTGATTGCCATGTCTTCGGCGCTCGATACTCTCGGGTATAGCTACTCCGGATCCACCACGGGCGCCAACGGTGTAGATCTCAGTACAGATCCCGGCGCCTACACTATCCTATCGCAAGGGACAGCGTACAAAAACATATCGCGCGATAACCCGGAAGCGAGGTTTATTTTGCCAACTTTCGCCGCCGACTCCCAATCCTGGCTGGCATTATTCTCACAGGAACGACCAGCGGGGAAGGATGTGCGGTCCGATGATGTAGATTCAATCCGAACTTTCTTTGCCAGCAAGGAGGGCGCTGGCGCGGGCGCTTCCCAACTCCTCGAATTGGATGTTTTTTCATACGATTCGCATACCCAGGCGCAGACTTGGGTCACACTCTGCGACTTCCTTGGGCTAGGGTATAGCGTAGTAGAGAGGCTGAAGCTGTGGCGCTTTCCGCAATGAAACGATTGGTGCTAGCTTTCCTTGAATTTCAGCCTTGAAAAGGAAGTATCACGTCGGCGTCGCCAACTAATGCGAAAGGGAGCTGACACGGTACAAAACCATATTCAAGGGTCCTAGTGGGCTCCTGCGTTCTACCTCGAGGCCGGCGCTGTGTGATGGACGCCACGCCAACGATCCAGCGCAGCTGAAAAGGCCCCCGGAAAGATTTGCGTGGCCACCACAATTGCATACTTTAACTCATCAATATAATCCAAAGCTGTCTTGATTGTGGTATAGAGCTGCTAGCGCGGAGCACAAGTTCAGCTGGTATTGGATATTGCCTCAGGATTACGCCGAGAACTATGATGGCTTCGTCTCTTCGTAACCCCGGGGCGCAAACCAATTCTCAATTGTCCTTGCCTAGAAGGCGAGCATTATACCCTAGACTTGGTGTGGAGTGGCGGCCCCCATCTTGATTCAGAGCGAGACATCTATTCTCGAAAACATACAAATGCACCTTTGTGAGGGCACAGCTCTACAGTTTCTTGTTGTAGCATCCCCATGCGTGGAACTCACAGTATATAACTTGGGACTACTCATACATGATCACAATTCTCCTATTTTAAATAGAATAGATACATAGATTGCGCAGACATATACCTACTGCTAAGCTGTACCTCAGCGCTACCCATCAAGCAATGGACAGTGCTGTTATCCTCTTCACTGCTGTATCCCAATCGTGGTTGGCATTATCACTGCGGATCACTTACAAACCAAGGACATACGCGTGGCCACTACCCTACTGGACGTGGTTGGGCGCTCCTGCCTATGTAATTGCCATGACGCATGTGTCCTTTCTCAATGGAAAGAGATGTATGGGTTGGGTGTTCTAGCAGCTACGAGTTCACGATACCGGAGAGCAGCTGTCGAAGGATTGAATATACGTGGTTCCTCTATCGGTAGGTAGTACTTTCTAACCACTTACCTAGAGGCTGTTGCCTTTGGATTGATGTGACAGTCCTAGTCATGGGGTGTTTTCTCATATTTCTTACCCAGCAAACATGCTGCTACACCTATATCATACATCCATCATCACATTCTGTCTTGCCCTATACTTGATATCAATAACAGTCGAAGGCATTCGATAAATCGGCACTTGGAAATTTCAGTCTCAGTCCGGTCTACCTTATCTCCATATCCCTACTGTCACCATCTTCACTTTTCGAACAAAAAGCCTAGGGGTTCACGTCTCACTGCAGCCATGGATGACCCTGGAAATTGGTTGAAGGTTTCGCACTACACGTTGCGCATTCTTTCCGACTCAGCTTGCCAGCATGTATTCCACGCGTTAGGGCTTTGTTTCGAGATCACCATTCATCCAGACGGGCCGGGTGAGCGGGTCGTTATGTACGGCCTTGAAGAACCCACGACACGCGACGGCGATCCGAAGGTTGTTGCGAAGATTGGGTTGGGCGACTCCTTTGAAAAAGATTTTAACTTGTGTACCATATTTGATGATGAGGGGTCAGTTCCCCGTGATCACGTACTACTTCCCGACGGATCATCTCTCAGTCAATGTATACATGCATTAAGGCGCTACACGCGCGAGGTGTGTGAGTTGATTCCCGGCGTACATGTTTCATATATCAGTCCAATCTTCGTTCTTGTTTGGACAGTATCTAGCAATGTAGCCCTTTCTACTCCCGTTTCCCCCTTTGTTTTTCCCTGATACAATTGTATGCCGACGGTAGTGAATCAATGCTGACACTTGTGACATACAGCCTTAGGTTTCATAGCGCAACTCCTATCTGGGGCAGCACAAACGAAACCCGACAAGGGAAAGGGCAAGGAGACTGCAGACGATACTACCACCGGAGAGACGGTACCCCAAATTGAACCATCTCCATACTACTACAACATTGCTATACATGGACGGTCTACACGAAGTGAACCACTTCCACACCACTACAACGATGCTATGTATAGACAGCCTACACAAAGTGAACCATCTCCTAACTGTCACACCACCGCCATGCCCCCAGGTGGTCGACGTCAGAATCCGAATGCCAAGCGAGAGAAGGTTGTCGCGTTTCTTGAAGAATGCCTAGAGAAGGCACATACTGACCTATCTCTTCCTCCTATTAATGTTCAGGCCATGGAAGGGGACCTATCTCTTCCTCCTATTAATGTTCAGGCCATGGAAGGGGAATCAAGCAATACGGAAGAGAAGCAAGAAATTAAACGCTTTACGTTACCTGCAGAATGGACTGATGAAGCGACCATGAGAGTACTAGCACTTGATTCACAACTGAAGGACTTCTTGGGAATGAGAAATGAAGAGGAGGAGGAGAAGGAGGAGGAGGAGGAAGAAGAAGAGGAGGAAGAATCTGAAATTGATGAGGAGACGGCTGGACCTTCTGAGGCGAAGAAAACTGAACCTGCTCGAAGCGCTGGATTGATTAAACCTGCGCATAGCGGTGGAATATCCAAGAAAAAATTGAAGAGCCACAGGAGGCACAAGGCTCCAAAATAATGAGTTGGCTTTTGAGTGTGATATTTCCCGACCTGAAGTGGCTTTGGCACAAATGGATTGGTAGGCAGGACCGAAAAAAGAGTTAGGAAAAAAAAAATACAAATCATCGACAGCGGATAGGGAATATTGATATTGGAAAGAAACATGGTAAATAGCGCAGTGTACCACCGGAGTTCTTTAAACTCCAGACCTTGTATGGTTGCAAGAAATAGCGAGATGATGAGATAATATATTCAAATTGACAGCATTTCTAATTATGAGTACTCTATGCCCTAACCGCCAGTAGCTACTTGGTTATATATATCGTGATATTCTATCATAATAGTCGAAGCAGATGCATCCCATGTCTCGCTGCTCGCATCGGAACCTATGCGGATAATAGTCACCTTCGAACTAGTTTCTGAGTCCTTTCCCAACGTGGTGCCCTGGTCCACCCAAGCGATAGCGCCCAGTTTACGAAGAGCATTAAGCCTCTCCGCCCGTACTCCCTCGGCTTGAAGTGGTTCTTGAATGTGTAGGTAGAACGTTTCTAGCTGGAAAAGAGCCTCACAGACGCAATCCCGAGACCCGGTCAGCTTTGCCGCCTGGACCGAGTCCTTGTATGCCTTTTCAGCTGCAGTAGTTTCCCCCCTCATCCATCGAATGTACCCAAGCCAAACGCACCGGAATGAGTTATCCCGGGGAGAAAGAGTCGTAGCGTCCAACTGAGACAAGACATTGTCTGCCTTGTCTGGTTTGCCATCAGCAAGATCCGCTTTGCATGTCGCTAATGCATGTTCGAATTTTAGCATTGCTAATACAGAGCGGTCGGTATTTTGCTCATCGAGTTTAGATAGCCGGAATTCGATACTCTCAGCTTGCGTCTTCGGGTCTTTCTGTCTCTCAACTGCATCGAAGTACAGCAAGTATATTTCTGTCGACAGCGTATGGCCAGCACCAAGGTGTTCTTCAAATTCAGAAACGCATTCTGCAAGTACAGCAACGATGGCCCTACTTCGTTCAGCATGTGGTACTTCAATAAGGGTTTGCCAAAAGTTAGAGAGAGAATGGTCTGGTCCATATAAAGCTCTAGCAAGATCTGAGCAGAACTGTAATAGGATGCCCTGTATTTCCCCTCGACCAATAAGTTCTAAACGTGTCGCAACACAGAGTATCCTGGGTATCATCTCTGGTGGAGGGTTCTTGAAAACTCGAATCAGCAGACTAAACGGAGAGTCAAGTGCGTGCCGAATGGCAGCAGGTTCAACCTGCCGACCCACGGATAACGCTGCCGTCATACACCTGTCTAATACAGACTTCAACAACTCCGCGGGGCCTCGATGGCCCTTGAAGCTCCAGCAATAACTAGCAGATCGGACCCATGTACCCGAATGAAAGCCCTCAGATATATAAGTGCGAAGAAGCTGTATTAAACTGGTGTGAAGTCCGCTTCTCGGCCCCAGCATGGCTTCTGGCGCCTTCTCTTGGACAAGATTGTTTTGCTTTTCTGGAGAGTCTGAAGGTGATTCCAACGGAGCAGGCGTGCGACAGCTGACATCCCGGACTGCATCTGAGTGGGGCTCTTCGCCGGATTCCAACTTTGAGTAGAGCGACGGGTTTCGGGATATATATATCTGAAGACTGTCAATCTCCACTTTCCGGTCTCTTACAAAAAAATCGGAGCCTCTGTTATGCTCTGCCTCCCGCTGTCTCTTCAAGCGAAGGATTTGTAAGACCTCGTCGAAACGCAGATTCTTGAATGCGTTCCAAGACGCGAGCTGTCTTTTGTACATGGATATGCTTTGGAGAGTTAGGATGTCAGCAAAAACCCCCTACTGCTGGGCGGGCTAGGAGCTTGTCATACGTTGCGATGAAATCATGATTTTCTTCCATATGCTGCCTGACCTCTTCTAGCGTTTTGTTCTCCTCCACATAAAGTCGCACGATGACATCCTGAAGATTGGCCCAGTCCTCGGGAGCCGCATATCTTTTGGAAGACGACGATTCTCCAGCTTCGGTTGGCATGACAGTAGCGGCTAACAGGACTTGAATGATGCGGCACCGCGGATGGGACGAGCATTTTGCGACCGGTTTAGACAATTTAAAAACCAGGGCGGCTGTGTATTTGCCATCTCGTGAGCTAGCCACGAAGCAGAATGCTATCTACTTCAGGTTATGAGTTGAAGCACACTTGATACAAAGCAACAAAAAGCGGAGATAGACAGCGCCCCAGGATCTGTTCAAGTTGCCGCTGATTGGGTGGGTTCTGGTGGGTGAGCAGGGGTTGACCCAATGGAGGAAGAAGTCAGCTGCACTGACCCTTTTAGCGTGAACATGCGGGCTGAAAACCACGTTGGTGAGGTTTGAGGCAGCTGAAAGCATGCAGAAGACTATTGTGTCGATTGGCTGCTGCCGAGGGGCGACCAGGAAATCCCTAGGTCATCCCAGGCAGTATGCTTATTCTAGCGTATCGTAGCGAAGGTGGGAGCAGATGGGAGGCAGTGATCCGAATATAAGACCCGTGTGCACACGTGCCCCCTAGCGCAGGATTCTTATCGGGTAAGCTTTGACATGCGGTCATAGGCGGAAGAAAGTAAGGCGCCTTGCTGTCGAGATAGGTACTCGATCTTGAATGAAGGTGGCCAGATGGGTAACACTTTCTGGAAGCCCTTGAAGAACAACCATGGAATAGCCTACACCAGGCTCTGACCAGGAATGAAGGCCATCTCCGCCACGGTCCACGGGCCACCAGTGAGCCCACCAGCGATCGATGTTGGCTTTGGTGAGGCTGCATAGTTCGCGGGATATGGGCCTTGCATCAGCCTCTGCCCCGGCTCTCGTCCCTGTTTCTCCTCGCCTTCCTTGCACATCTAACTGCATCTGGTGTAGGTCTACAGATTTCGACACTGGCTCCATGCGTACATAGGCTACTGTACATGTCTCGCATGTAGGCAGGTAGACGCCAACAACAGCTGCTTACTTAGAAGCGTGTGATCGATAACGGGCAGAGAGACAGATGGCGTAGATCTCTCAATAGCGACATCGCCTTCAACAGACCATCGGGCTCCGTTGCCAGCGAGTGGCATACGACATACATTTTATTGCCTCTAAAAGCGGGGAGGCGTGACAGATCCAAGCTGTAGCGTACACTAGATTCCCAAGAGGCAACTATAGTGCGCAATTAATGACGACCTCACGAGGCTTTTGGCTCTACCAGTGTCTTTTCTTCTTCTGTTCATGCTCCCTCCAAGCCTCTTCTTGCCGTCTGTGGGCCAGTTAGCATGGGGAGATGAAGCTGAAAAACGAAGGTGAAGAGGAATAATTTGACTGCCTGATGGCAAAGAGGCGGGCACTGGACATATGCTTCCCACTACCCATCGGGATACCCACTTAGGTACTTATTTAGATACCTTACTTAGGTACATAGGTAGGCAGTCTGTACGTAGGTTTCGGTCGTAAATATACATCAGGCTTGGCATAGTAGACCAGCATAAAAGGTGATGGGTATATATGACCTCGACCTCGGTATGTACATTAGGTACTGCTATCAGAACTACCGGTATGTATGTAGGCATGCAAGTACTTGGTCGTAGTTAGTCGCTGCACACTACCATAGGCTTGTGGGGTTTAGGGGCTTTATGAACATATGCCAGCGCCACAAGCTGGCTAGCTAGGTAGGTTTACTGTGCTACCGTACTGTACCTACTCCTAGGTATGTGCGTACAGCGGGGCAATCAATTAACGCGTGTAGGTATAGTAGGTAGTACCGTAGTCTACGACGCGTGTTTTTTCCAGCAGACCGCGTCGCGAGCCTGAATTTATGAAATACATGGTGTGCATACTACTGCTCATACTAAGTAGTGCATACCAAATCCAAATCTACCGTTTCAAACGTTAGTATCAAAATTCTGATCTCAACATCGTTGCCGAGATGCTTCGACAGGATTTCAATCGCCCCGACATCAAGCGACGGGCTCTTGCAGACCACCGCAAGAAACAGTTTGCCGACCCGACTTATCAGGCGACGGAATATCATCATCGCCTTAACTTTTATGCCACGCCTCCAACCGCAGACATTACTCTGGAGCAATTTGAACAGTGGGCCATTGATAGATTAAAAGGTAGGTCTTCCTTTCCGAGATGGCGCCCCGTTCTGCTACTGACCGACCTGCAAGTGCTCGCCGAACTCGAAGCATGCTCGTTTCGCAACAAGTCCTTGGCCGAAACGGCTTCACACATGAAGCCCTTGCTTGAAAAGTATCTCCTCCTTCAGCCGAACACCTCGTCCTCTTCAAAGCTCTTCGAGGAGCGCCAGAAAGATCACTACAGCCACTTTATTTTACGACTAGCCTTTGCGTCGACCGAGGATTTGCGCCGGAGGTTCAGCCGCGTGGAGACGATGCTGTTCCGCCTTCGATTAAATGATGAAGGCTACCGCGAGAAGGATGCCTTTATAAAGGATATCAACCTGGACTGTGAACAAGTGACAGAGGACGAATGCAACAAATATCGAGATGAGCTGGCCGCTATCACAGGTTTCAAAAAAGGCTCCGAGGAGGAGACGTGGATTAAAGTGGACTGGGAAAGAGTGCCGGATCTGGTTGAGTCTCGGCGGGTGTTCATGAGAGCTGGCAAAGCTTATGTGCCTTCAAAGGAACAGTCAAGCATGGTGGTAGCAGAGTTTACAAAGCGACTGGATCGTGCATTAGAAGTACTCCTACACCCCCTTGATTTAGCCTTGGACATCTCGATTGACTTGGATTTAGTTAACAGCTCGAGCTTTGCCGCGGCTCGACGAAGACGACCGACTTACGCCTATACTGGACCATCTATCCAAGAACTTCATCACTCCAGACGCTTCCTACACAAGTTCGACATCGTCGGTTGCTGGTGCTGATATCTCGGCCCGGAACATCGACAGCCTTTCGGCACATTTCCCTCTGTGCATGCAAAATCTACACAGATCTTTGAGACGAGACGCACACCTGAAGCATTTTGGCCGTTTGCAGTACACGTTATTCTTGAAAGGGATTGGTCTGAACTTGGAAGAGTGTTTGATTTTTTGGAGGAGTGCTTTTCATAAAATTACAGATGACACCTTCAACAAAGAGTACAGATATAATGTACGACACTCATATGGTGACGTTGGTGGTGACTCGAATCGGCGCGGTGGTGGTTACTCTCCTTTCTCGTGCCAGAAGATTCTAACAGAGCATCCGCCTGGTCCTGGTGAAGCGCACGGCTGCCCATACCGCCATTTCAGTCTTGAAAACCTCACAGCACTCCTACAGGGTGTAGGTATCACAGATAGATCTGTTCTCAACGGTGTCAAAGAGGACAAGGAGAGCCAAAAGTTTCACATGGCCTGCAATCGGTGCGATCCATAATCTTGCTCTAGGGTGTCTTTTTTGCTAATCTGTGGAAACAGGGTTTTTGAGCATGTTCATAAGAATGAGATTAAGAAGGCCAAGGAGGAAAGCATCATGACTTCAGCACAACTCGAGACTATTGTACATCCAAATGAGTATTTCAAGCGCAGCTATTTGTTGAAGAATTTGGGCAAGGCAAACGGCGACGACATAAAGATGGAGGACTCTTAGATACTATTGACACAATGCGCGGCTCATGAGAGTTCTTTTCACTTAAAACCAGACGCGACCTGGTCAAATTACTACTAACAAATACGATGTGCCGCAACATTGCTTATGCCAGGAACTGCGGTGTTGGAAGGTCAGTATCTCATACGGAGCTGAGGCACTCGGCCAGGCCTTTGGACGGCAAAGGTGACCGATAGAATTTGGCTAATTATGACAATGACGATAATGATCTTATTGACTCAATGTCCTGATACTAGCTCTTCAACTTCGCTACCAGCAGCGCTGCGGACGCCCGACACAGACCGCCCGTTCTTCCACTTGCCCAGGAACACCGGATACAAGGTCTCCTTCCGGTTGCCTAGTTATGCCACAACACAGGCGGTTTATTAGTAGCGCAGTATTGCGATGCGGCCATTTCTCTTTGCTCAAATCTCTCCTGGCATGATGCCGAGCTTTCCGGTGCAAACCCCGAGACAGCCACCCTTAGCTTATAATTCCAGCATATCTACTCATGCAATTGCGGACTAACCAATATACCTACCTACCCGAACTCCTACAATAGAATAATGTGAACCCAAAAGATCCGAGACTCTGATAAGGGTATTGTCAGTCTCTACCTAGTATCTGGGTTTCCAAATAATCAGTCGGGCGCTCTCTGTCATAGTAGTTTCTGATATAGGTGCTTCAAATGCAGATCTTTTCAGGTGCTGGTGGTCTATTGCTTACGATCTTACTATCAAATGTCGAAGCAGTACATCAATGCTTGTGCCCTTATCGAGTAATAGGCCGCGAGGTCAATCAAGTAAGAGTGTCTTGGCTCTTATACTGCGTTGTAATATTGGGCCTAGGGATACCGTAGCCGGTGCTGAATGATGGACTGACTCATTAAGTTACAAGGTAAGCCGGTCAGAAAATTGGCGAGTCAATATCGTCGTCTCGGATATCCTTTCCCATGCCGAGCCCGAGAGAACCGAATAGTCGGGTCTCGCGGCGCTTTGCTCGGAAAATTTGGGGCTTGAGCTT
This sequence comes from Xylaria bambusicola, assembly GCF_022495145.1. NCBI lineage: Eukaryota > Fungi > Ascomycota > Sordariomycetes > Xylariales > Xylariaceae > Xylaria > Xylaria bambusicola. Next base: position 1,062,458 of record NW_025953557.1, on the reverse strand, counting down.
CTGTGTGACTCTGGTAGGCTAAATGAACTTCGTATAGGGTCAATCGACATGCGTGCACTCGCTTTTAGCCAGTGGTAGAACGCATACGCATTTAGAATGAGTGATTTCATACATCTGTTTCGGGCACACCGCGCTCGCTTCCAGTCTTCTCCATATGCTGAGTGAGAATCGCCTATTATTTTATCCCTTTCGGGTAAAATTTTGCTGGTGCTTTGTGCTTACCGGCGCTGGCTTTTCCCTGGTCGCGCGACCCTTCCCCCGAAGGTGAATGGTGAGTGGACACCATCAAGCTCCCGTCTGTCCCGGTCGGTACCCGGTGTATGAAAAACCTACCTAGGTAGCGTGTTGTTGCTGTAAGTAAGTCTTCCTGGATCAATTGTATTTGTCGCTCAACACCTGGGAACCAGTTTATCATCAGATCTGCGCCTTTTCTCGTCTGACACCGCACCACCCATGCTGTGTTACCATGGCCGTGCCTGATCATCGAGATCGTGACAGGTATCAACGTGGACTGGGTGTCAATAAGTAGGAGGGCATCAGTGCCTAGATCTTATTTTAAGCGAGTGGTGTCGGGCTGATGACTACCTGGTAAGTGCCTGAGCATCTTACGACACTCCGCATACTGTAGCCACATTCCGGCTTGAGAAATCGCCGGCAGATAGATTACTCAGATCTTTCCTTTTCTGGGCGAGGTCAGGTCAGGTCAGGTCACGACAATTATCAGTAGCTTACATGGCTGCGGTCTTACCAGCGCTTGCCATGACCAGAAACAAAACGGACATAGCACATCCCATGTAATCTGGTAATGCGAAACCTGCAGCGCGTGAAAAGTCGGTGGGAGGGAGGTCGGCACTAAATGTTTTTGGTAGGAAGTAAGGCGACGGAAGTGATGATATCATTGGGAGGGCATGCTGTGAAACAACTCGCCGGGGCCTAATATTGCGAGCATAATAATACGCCGTTGCAAGCCGTTCTTTATCAGATGTCAATATAGGCAATTTGCCTGGAAAGGTATAGTCGCGATCGACCACGGGGTGGTCTCCGGTCCCAGCGAGAACTAATCAGCGAATGGAACATGCCGAGCGCGGGATTGTGAATAACCTCACTTTCTTCTTGTACATATTCTCTCACTTTTGGGTCGGACCCAAGATCTACCTACCTGCCTGCCCGCGTGATAATTACCCGATCGTTTCCTCCAAACCCCAGGTAGCACCTAAGGCTTACCTCTTACGCCATAGACGTTATCTTGTGATACCGTGTCAACCCCCCACGACACGGCAGCCAGACATGAGCGACCTTGCACAATTTGCGGGGATCGCGGTTATAGATTAAACCATGATACGGTGCTTGGGGAAAATAAACCAATACCCAGATACCTACTATTCACTCATTTTCCAATGCTTGTGTTACTAGGTACTAGCATCATACCCCAACAGTGCTTGCAGAACCCCCCTGTTTTCAACAATTCTCTTACTTTGATTTAGCGCTTTCTAATTCTATAGATTTTTTTCCACCTCAGGGGATACCGTACTAGATTTAGCGTCATATCTGTTGGCGGTTGTGGCTTTGTGTTTCACTGTATAGTAAGCTCTTGAATTGTCTGTTTGTCCTCGCATAACATTCTGTGAGGGGTATACTTCGTAGAGGAGGGCAACGGGGGTGGTGACGTGATCGAGCGAGGCATCATACGTGCCCACCTACTGTTCTGTGCCTGTACGCTTCATCACAAATGCGACGTGCAGCAGGATAAACAAGCCTGCGATGCACAAGCATGCAGCAGTACATAGCGACGGGAAGGCTAATGGTACGCACGATGATGTCGTCGTGCAGTGCTGGCGGCAGACACCCCAGACCAATACTTACTTCACCTACCTCCTCATGGTGTACACTCCCACAGGATCCCCATTCGGACCCTGATCGCCCGATAGGGTCTTTCGTCGAAGGATTGGGGGCTGCAGTTTAGGTACACAGTGAGCATACCAATTCAGGCTGTGATTGCTCGCTAGCTATAATTCAATAGGAAAAAACAACACAAGAAAATTGTCTCCTCGTATTCACCCAATGCTCGAATGAAGCTATTCCGAGAACAGTTGGCTACGCCCATACATATTTACCTAGGTACTTCGTACTTAAAATGGCCTTCACTACTTAAGCTTGCCTTACTAATGTATAGTGGGTCTAGGAGCTAACAGTAGGTATATACCGTACGCCATAGACATGGAATAATTAAGTATTGACCTACCTACCTACCCTTTAAACCGTCATGTCACTCTTCAGCTCTCGGTCTAACTTCCCAGTTTTATCAGGGCATGTCTTTTTAGTTTCCATCTACTAATGCCTTTCTGAAATGTACTTGTCTCGAGACATGAATCTCTATTTCTGAAACAAGCAATACTCGTGTAAATCACATGCAATGCATATATTCAATTTGTGTTGTTGTGGCCACGTCTGAGCCCCTTTTCAGAAATAAATATAGATTCAAACAAAGAAGAGGTAGCGATTCAAATCAAGGAACCTCGATAGCGAAACGTTACAAGCCGCCTGCCGAGGCCAGACAAGACATGACAAGACACGACCTAAAGCAAAGAGAGTGAAGCACAAGCAAGGAACACTGCAACTTCAGGGTTCAATTTCAGGGTTGGGCTGCATTATCCTGCGTAGCCGAATAACAATTACATACTAGTCTGCTGTACGCTACGCTGCTCATGCGTGGCGCTATACTGCAACACGACTTCACCACCCAGGGAGACAAAAGGTTAACGTGGTCGAGGGAGGGAGGCTTAATACCGAACTGGGTAACAATAGTAATAGCTAATGTAGCAAATAAAGAGAGAGGGAGAGAAAGGCATACATACCACCACTGCCACGCATCAATACAACATCATGACACCGCCCACAACGTATTACTACGAAGGTATCTATTCTATAGCAACCACTACACATCTACCCTTTACGGGCAAAGGGGACAGGCTGGGACGGGCCGGGATTGGACAGACAGAACTGGGCACAACACAAGAGCGAGTTGTGTCTCTATTCCCAACTGGCCCGTCAACAAGGTATTATGATGATGCGGTTGCAGCGCGCAGTATGCACCTCGCAAGCCCCCAAAGCCCTGGGTAAATTCTCCAACCTATTACCAACCTACCTAAGATACCTCTTATCTCCTCCCAGGTGTGCGTGCTCTGATTGAAACTCTAATCGGGCCCCTAATCGAGGGTCAAATCATACACCTATCATTGTCTTTGCTTCACCCACATACATACACACCTACTCACACAGATACAGTACGTAGCGTAGCGACTGTCTTATTTCGGGAGTTTATTCACCTCACATCGCCGATATGTCGTGATACTACCTACTCCCGTCGGATGGGGAGGCCCGTGTGCGCTGCGCGCATGTGCTAGGTATGCTGTATAGGTAGTACTAAGGTTGTGTGCGTGTCTGCTTCTTTCGCTAACCTCGATCTCCCTTGGCGCTTCACACCGGCCCCAAACCCACCTTCGCTCCGATAGCCCCGAGAGAGTTTCCATTTCTCACCTGCCCACACCGGAAGCATGAGCTAGAACGTGCGCAATAGTAACTTGCGGTTTCTGTGTGTACATATGTTTTCTTACAGAAAATATGTGTGTATAAGAAATTGTAGCGAGGATTTTTATAGCTCAATCGTGTATCGAGAGAGAGAAAGACAAGAATGCCGGCCGATCCTCTTCCCACCGCCTGGCTTTCAACGGCCTCTAACGTGTCCGAAAACGGTCAATTACGACAGTCGCATCTAAGGCCGCAGTACCGAAGAGGCTTGATTGGTGGAGCTTGTCGAGGGTTAGCTATAATTATATACCCAAATGACGTTGGATAATGACAAGGGTTGCGGCATACGGCTTGATTAGGCCGACTATTACGAGCATCGTGCAGGTCGTGTCTAGTTCTTCACACGGTTCCAGCTGGGGGCCAACATGTCATGTAACAACACATCAAGAAACAAGGGACGCGATTGTTGAAATGGAATTCAATGAATTGGATAGTGGTATCTGATCTATCAACGCATCTGCAGACCGACAAATTGGGGGTATATTCCAACGTAACTCCTATGAAAACAGATTTTAATTGGAACCAAGGTGAATACACAGCCGACCATTGTCGCACCATCAAGGTTTAAGCCAAGTCCTGTCATTGCAGCTACGGGTAACGGACACGCCGCTAGATCCTGCGAATAGTGGGGATAGGCTGGCGCAAGGTACGCACTGTATGCTGAACATGTACATAGTAATGCCCTCGCTAGTTTGCTCCACTTCATTTGAGCTGAAGCCTTGAAAAGTTGTCGCGGCGGTTGAGTCGTGGCCGCGCGTTCCGCTGGGGGGGAGGGAGAAAAGAAAGCCATTACAAGCCATAATATTGATTTCCAGCCAGCTGGTAGCTATGAAGGAGACAAGAGAGGATGGAGGTGGGATGGGTGAAAGGGGGGAGGCGCGCGAGCGTACTGCAGGGGCAGCTCTTAACGTCTTGAAGCGGGCTGATGACGAGCGAATGCTGTTGTGGCAGGGCCGTGCTATGTTTGAGCTTCATATCGCAAGCATGTGTTAAATAGGTAGATGTAGAACTAGCTCTCTCGTAATCGCTACCAATTGATGTACGGTAGGACTCAGCTAGTCAATGTTCTAGCAAGCCACAGTGCAGCTCCGCGTAACATTCGGCCGGGAACGTGGTGTAGATCCCTAGTGATGAATTTGGAAATTGGTAATCGTTGCCTTGGGGAAACAATTCATACAACCGACGATCAGGGCCATGCCGAGAGACCGTGGCTGAATCCAAGCAGATGGTTCGAGACCCAAGCTGCTGGGAATATGCTGTAAATCGGATTATGCAGCCAGTTCTTCCTATCGACTTGGGTCCAGACCTTTATCCTTACTCGATGGTATAGGGGGAATAAGTTCACTGCTATCTCCGTATACGAGTATCGAGTAGTGGATTACTTCTCGTGGGCGACAATAGCGATATTCCCCAACCCCGAGAACAGTATAGCATATTGTGCCCACCCCTGAATAACGCATTCATTATGCGTCGTAATCGGGCAAGGTTGATATGATTCTCATCGAACAGCCTACGGTGGTGCTCGTCAACCAGGAGTGAACCTTCATGAGCAAGCAATGTAGTAGAAGCTATGGGCGCCTCATTTGTAGCCAACCGCAGTGGCACATTTTGTGCAGTAGTAAAGATTGAAACCCACGCGGATCATACCGGTGGAGGCGAGGTCATCGGTTGAGGTTGTTTCCACATGGCGGTGACATCGGAGGCAACGTAGCACCTCAACCGAAGCAACCGGTCGAGTATCCATGCTGAGTCTGAAGGAGGTGTCGGAGTCGGTCGAAGACGTGGATGAGGCGCTTGAATATTTTGTGGCGGCAGGACGAGACGTAGTAGACATAGCGAAGGGATTGGCCAATATGAGGAATGACATCAAAGATCAAGAGGTGTCAGAGAGTTCGTTTGCCTTAGGGCGCTTGTGTTGTTGGTAAGACACAGCCAGGAGGGAGCTGTCGCGGCAAACTCCAAACTCGAGGTGCGCTTCTTTACTGCCAGTACCGCCGCTGCTGTGCGTTACTGTTAGTTGTTGTCGTGGTGGTGGTCGTGGTGGTTCGTGGGAAGCAAACAAAATACCCACGTTTGAAACGAGCAGGATGCGGCCCGTCTTTATGAACCGTCTACTGTACCTACAGGAGGTACCTATAGGAGGTACCTAGGTATGTAGGTAGCGACTGTCAGATGCCCAGTGTTCTACCTAGCGTACAGTACGTACCTAGTGTGTCACAGGCGGGACCGGGCACCCCTGTCGGCTATTAGGTCACTGAACCTTTCCGCAGCGTAGTGCAGATGCGGTAAGGTGCAGGCTACCGAAACAGGAAGCACTCTGTCTGGGCTTCTGGGCAGCAACGGGCGGGGCGGCACCGATGTTCAGTGGGGGCGAATGCCGAGAAATTTGCTGAAAACCACCGCTGTTATTGGGCCTGACGGTACCGCGCTGCAGAATCGATATGTTGGGCTGGGACAGAACCGGGCGGCCGAGGACAATTGGATGATGTAGTAGTAGGTAGGTAGGTTCTTGCAGAATGCGACCCTGTACACACACACAGCGCACCTCTTCTGTAAACAAGTAGGTAAGCAGGTAGGTACTCTGTGTGCCTAGGTAGTATGTACGTAGATACCTAGGTATGCAGAGCACAGAGAGGAGGGAGCTTGTGGATGCAGTGGTAGTGCAGTGAAAGAAATATAGCGCAGCCTCGGTTTTGCGATTTTGGAAGACAGGGGATTTTGATTGCTAGATGTCGAACACCAATGAGCTAAGATTCGTCGCGTTTCTTTTTGCTGGCTTGATAGGGCCGCGAGAGTGCTAAGATAGGTACAACAAAGCCAGGCGAGCGAGGCAAGCTGAGGCTATACTAGGTAGGTACATAGACAGACAATGGCGGTATCTTCGGGCAATCCCCGGTGTTGTGAGTTGGACTCGGACAGCGCTTCGGTGTAATATGGTAACAGTCTATTGAATTCTCGCGATTCCGCCTGCGGCCTTTTTTTTCTTTCTTTCCTCTTTGGTTCCTGTCTGAAATACACAACAATGTAGAAAAAATAGTGAATATCTGTACCGCGGTACAGATGCCCTGTAATTCACAAGGTACTAGCGTCGAGGTTGGGCAAGGAATATTGTCGAAGGGAAAAATGCCCTTTGAAAAAACTGGACTCGCCAGCAAAAAGTGACTCGACAAGGAGGCGGAGCTAGTCGGCGCAATAATTTTCGAGTGTCTTATTCGTATGTGTTATCCAAAGTCCTGGGAATGCCTTGTCATACTACGTACAGACGGAGGACACGCTCCCTTTACTTATTCAAAATAAAATGTGGACATCAGCCCGTGGATCGAGATCCCAACGTGGCTTGCCTCCTTAGTCTAATCAAGAGTTAACACAGCGATCCCCCCAGGGCTGCATTTTTAACCAAATACCTACACCAATTACAGCCTACCGTACTTATACATTAGTCTACGAGGACCGGGAGTCTGGAGAAAGCGACCCATGCGGTAATGATTGTTGGGCAACTCTTCTTACATAGGTCGTACCAGAGTCGTACCTAACCGTCATCACTTGACGAGCGATTTGATTTGGGCCATTGGGGCTCGATTCCTCGCAGCTTTAAGGAGCTTTTCCAGCCGAACTAGCTTACCTAGCACAGTATCGCTCGAGGGAATGCTGCTGCTTATTGGTCAACCCGCTACCTATTTGGAACTAAGGCCTGAGAGTTGAGATCTAGACTCGTGGCCAACCTATTAGCCATACTAGTACGTAGTAAGTAGAGGAGAGAGCAGAGGGCGGGTGCTGCATACTGACCTGGGTATCGACTTCTCATCAATCCCATGTAAGAGGGGTACGCAACACCAAGATCCGCATCCCTCATCCCACCCATTTAAACGGGTGCCTAGTTGTAGAGGCGTCCTTCCATCCCTGTCTGGTTCACTTCTCTACTTGCTTCGTACGCTACATGTATACGCTCGTTTGACATCTACAGTATATAGAGTCTTTATATATAAACGTATAAGGCATGATACAAATGCTTAAGGCCTGACGAGGAGAAGGTCGAAGAACACATCTCCAATCTATCGTACATATATCGTACATATCTCTGTTATGAGAGATAGTTGTAGGTAGGTGTGACTACTTCGTAGGTAAGTCTACTTACACGTGCATGTAATCGCAGAAAAGCAATGTGCCAAGACGTGCCAATTGTTATTAGCATGTTGCCAGTTTCTGTATTCAGAATGAAAGTAGGTAGTCTACTCAAGATGAAACCAGTCTCAACAAGCAGGCACGCGCGTAACTCGGCGACCTTTCTATCTACACCTCATACATTTAACCTGCCACGACATGCGGTAGACACGTCAGGTTCGTTCGTTCAGTTTTGCTACGCGTATGCATGCATCCTCCTGTACACGTACACATACGGTACTTACCTGCCAGTAGTGCCGCAGTAGTGATTGAATTGGCAGCGTGAAGGCCTACCTCCCATGTTATGCCTACCTAGTGGTGTTTGACGGTCTTGCAGTCAGAGTCAGGAGCCTCGGGAGCTATTGTACGATGGCGAGAGAATCACGATGCGCCAGCCAAACTTTGATCCAAGCTGTACAGCAGACCGAATACGGTAATGATCACTCGTCTCTAGGAATCGCGAAAATACCCCATGTGTAAGTACTTACTATGTACGAGGTGAAACCTCGGAGAGTTTGCACACATCGGACACACATGCTGCTGCTGTACATGCCTGCTTGGTCAGGCGGTCTTTCTCGCAAGCAATCATACTCGAGTCACTCGCGATACAGACGGCCACCACTACTGTAGGCATACCAAACCTTTACTTCCTTCCCGAACGTGCTGACCCGAGCGTTCCCCGGATGATCGCCACGCGCCGTTTGGCGAAGCTGTACCTTGCTGAGAAGCATTACCACACTAAGGCAAGCCGATTCCTGAGCGGAGACGAAAATCAACGATTTTCACTTAAGGGTCCTGTTAGGGTTGTGCTGTTGGTGGGGGAGTCCACGACCGGCTCGACCGGCTGGTATTTAGAACGTTCTGTCGAGTCTCCCATTGCCTCTCCATAGAATATTATAATAATAATACCTGTAGAAAATCTGTCTTATTAATCAAGTACCTATCTATCTAACGTCTCCGCAGACATGCGAATGAATCAAGCCAAACCCCAAAGCCGGACCCCCCGCCGAAAGGGCTGGAGTCCTTCTTTACCACGTGTAATCGCAACATAGACTAGGTACTTTGTACTATCTAATAAGTATCAACATGTAGGCATGTGCCCATTTCGGTCGGGTTATTGAAAGAGCGAGACGCGACGCGCAGCTTTTGCTATCATGTGCGTACCATTGGCGTACACTAGATTGCGTATCATCGAGATCGCAGGCTAGACGCCCTACATGTACAGATGGCTACTGTAATCCCTTCCCTCGCAAATGCTGTAGATAAATCATAACACGATATTTCACGTAGAGCTCCGACATAGATACCGTTCGTATGGCCTATCAGAGCCTATGTATCTACCATAGGTACCTTTGTAGGTACGTATATGCATATCACTACCTACCTAGCACTTTGGCATCGACGCTGGCTTGAACTTCAGCCAATCACCAACTCTGCCGTGGGATCGAGATTGCAGCACGCCGATGATGTACTAGGTAGGTACTGATAGATGATCACAAAGGATCTTCGCTCCTATGTGATGGCTAATGCAAGATGAAACGCCCAGGGTGGCAGCACATTCAATCTTCTTTTCCCGGTCTGGTGGTAAGTCTGTGGGGAAATGTTCGTTCGAGAACATGCGCTGGAAGATGACTCGACTCCACACGACACAGCACCCAGCAGAGAAAACTCGAGGCTTCAATCAGTAAAATAACTGATGGCCGCTCTGACATGTAGCTCTGACCTAGTATTCTCCCACAGCGAGATGGACCGGAGGACTTAGTCCAGACGCATCGGTAATATGCAACACCGATACCTCTCCGCACGCGTTCGCAGCCTGGTACTCACATCATCATCATTATTCATCGTCGGGTCTCGAACGGCCTGTTTGGCCCACCAAACCCAGCAGGTAGCGCAGAAACCGACAAAGGGGGTAAAGGAATGTTTGCATACCACGATGTTCTCTCGCATTCCATCTTATTCGTTGACTATGAGCAAATCTATGACTATCGTGCCATGTTAACGACGGTCCTTATCGCGATTCTCCTCCAGGCGGTTCATCCACCATTCCGAGCATCGTAACATTTGGCTCTAGAGCTAACATATGAGCCGTTTATCGAAACACAGCTTCGGATAAGTAATGCATGCATATGCACGAATCATGGCGCACGATATGTCAATATAATAACACCCGAACACACTGTTATTGTATACTCTCTTTCGGTTTCTTAATTCTCTCAATCCCCTACGTTTTCTAGAAACGTTCGTTTCAAAACGCAGTTGGCTCTACAACGCTACCAAGTCCCTTTTCACTATCTATAAGCATGGGGAAAGTATCAGGCGCCAGCTATGACTAGCGATACACATGACATCGTTCGCGACTGTTACTGCCAACGAACAGGCCGTAATCGATCTTGTGACGCCAACCAGTCTGCTCAAATATTAAAGTACAAGCCTCTCATGCGCGAAGGTTGTCTTGCTGGATTTCTAGAACGGCCTACGAAAGGTACCAATCCCAGACATCGGCGTTCTAGAATCCAACGCTTTAGCCCAACGGAGCTTCAGGAATTGGAACGTTACGTTCTACCGGGTATCAAAGTACCTTCAATTTCTTCTAGAATGGAGCTAACCTTGTTGAGGGATGTATCTGATTTTTTTTTTTCCCTTGAACGATGAGCATGGTCTTCAAATCTTACCGAGGCTATTTGGCACATAGTATAGAGTACACGAAGCACTACCTACACGACGTACTACGGAAAAGCTGAGTTGTGATTGCAACACATCCAATGTGAACGAATACCTACTATGTATGGGCTTCAAAATATCTAGACCTCATTCTAGATTTATTTCCATTGAGCCTCAAGTAAACGTGGGTCAACCCTACATCAAGAGGACTCAGTCGTTTGAATGGTCACAAAACCCGTTTTCATAGTGCACAGCATCAATGTAGATTTTTCTATGCTGGTCTAGACGGTGTGAACATCAATGTTTACTGCTTTTGCGGGTATCGCTAGGATTTCGACAGGTTGCCACGGCATCTTCTTGCTTCATGCATGCATGCATCCCTCCTGTACGTCGTCGCGTGCTGACCTGCAAAATGTCCGACTGCCATTGAGCGTAACATGCCTCGATCCAGGAGGCAATGGCAGATTCGCGGGAAGCGAATCGACATATGTAGGTTTTTCCCGATACTTGTGGAACGCATTGCAACGCGAGCGCTCCCAACTGATGGGGTTTGATCCTACGAAAACCATCGTCAAACAGTACTTACACCTTACCGTCGTTGGTGGCGGTTACTGTCACACCATTCTCGAGGAGAGCATCTTCGTCTACTCGAATATGCCGGTTTTCTAAAGCAACTAAATCTCCATCGTTAATGGGGCCCAAGGCTATTCTACGAAGTATTTCCCGGATCGGCAACAAACTGCCGGTGTAACTAACGCACAACAGCACGCTAGTGGCGAATCTCTTCATTGAGAACCTATTCGGTTGAAGAAAAGCCATACCTGGAATGTCTTAGTAGGGGTTACACTTATGCATGACGGCGAGAGTACAGTCTATACACGTGGCCGGTATGATTCGAACATTTCTTCATAGGATAGGTAGATGTGATTACTACGCTTCTGTCTCAGAAGAGCCAGTCGTTCTTCACATTGATATGCTAGCCTACGCCCCTTATCAATTTGATTTCCCCAGGCGCCCGTTCCGAGAGTTTCTGAGACGTTTTCTGCCAGATCAGCATAACTACTAGATATCACATTTGCTCGCACACTAGAGGTGTGCCTTTGGCTATAAGGGGGAGACTGAGAATAAGAAAATGGGCGAATTACGACTCTTAAGTCCGTGCAAATTGAACAAGAAGAATAGTTATTTATATCTATAATGCGCAATTTCCCTATAGTCAGAAAACACTACGAAAGAGATGCAAAGGAAGTACACCGACCAGTCGGTATGAAATAACGAGCGCTCACCAATCCTTCCAAATACGTCTCTGCTTGTATGCCTTCAAACTCTTCCATTTCTCAACAAGCAGTTGCTGGTTATGTATCTCGACGACCATTCCTCTCTCCTTCTCCTCATCTATCTCCTCTTCCCAACGTTCGATCTTCTGCGTTCTCACCCTCGGGAATCGGATCTCTTTAGGGATGGGCTGAGGCAGCTCCAGCCGAATCTTGGTAGCGATGACAAAGGCGTCGCGAGACCGTCGCGCGAGCCGGCGTTTCTTCACCAGTCTTTCGGCATGCTTGCATATATGCATCAGCCGCACGTCCAGACATTCGCAATGCACTGTGTGAGCGACTGTTAGCTCGGTCCGCTCCCCCTCGCGGTTCCGCGCGGAAATCCCCCAGCAACCTGTGTCCGGATTCCGAATCATCCATTGATTCGGCTTTACGATCCATTGCCGAGTACCTGCGAGCATGTCTTCTAGAGAGGCCTCTTTAATGCGCTTCGATGGCTTTATGTCGGTTGACTTCTTCAAGACCGTTGGTCTGCTTGTTGTTGATATTACCTTTGCGGGCTTCATGTCAGTTGGCTTCTTTGGCACTATTGACTTGTTTGCTGTTGGAATCGTCGCCGCTAACTTCATGTCTTTTTGTTTCTTCACGACTGTTGATTTGCTTCCTGCTGTCATCATCATTGCTGGCTTTATGTTAGCTGACTTTCTTACGCCTGTTGGCTTGCTTCCCGTTGGCTTTGCCTTCGCCGGTTTTGTTGCTTTCGATTTGGCTGCCATCGCTGCCTTGATCTTGGCTGGGTCAAACGGTAGCGTCTTATTTTTCATAATCTCCTTCGCCTTTGAATGTTTTGATTCCGTCTTTCTGACTTGGGCTTCAGCTTTGACCAATTTTAGTTCTGCTGCTTTGACGTCCATGGTGTCGACCTCTCTAGGCTTTGTCTCACTAAGAAAATCAGGAGGCTCATACTCGTCAGAATTTTGTCGAGTTTGTGTCGATTTGACGTCAATTCTTAGGTCGGCCGGTATAACCACTCCCTCTACCTCCACGTCTTCAGGTTCTACTTGCCCCATTTCTCCGCTCTGAGACGTTAAATTCTGTGAATCCGTATCAGATAGCTTGAACTGTATATTGTGTACTTCATCCCCTGTCAATTCCACTTCACTGGATTGGGTTGCCGTCATCTGGATAACTCAGTTAGTGGAGATCACTTCGTCGCTTGATCCTAGGGGGTTTAATCAGGCACTGCCGTGATATTACTGAATCTGGGCCAGCAGAAATATAGTCATCTATTCAGAACCTCGGGCTATGATATCCTTATATAGATGAGTTAATCTATTGTGGACAATTTCTTTGTAGGCTCTTGGCGTCTTTGGTTGCTGAAGACAAGGGTTGGCTAAAGGACCTCAAAAGAAGAGTGCCCCAAAGGGAGCCTCTTTGCGAGATACCTTGCTTTTAACGAGCTGTCTGACCTATCCACTACTGCAGTTGTATATGTAATGAATCCCGCTCGTCATGATAAGAGTTTGGCTCTTCATTCTCAAATACAATATCAATATACATCCAGACCATAATCTCGAATCAAGGGATGTGTTTATCATCTAGCTTAGGTCAGGATACGTAGGTACCCCTCAGGCATTGTACAATGTTCCAACCTGCACCCTAAGAACTTGGCCCCCGGATATGGGATACCCTGTATCCTTTCCGGCCGTGGAAACGTAGATGGCATTTCCGCTGTTGGATAGAATGGTCGATGTAGGCTCCAGCATCGTTGAATTCATCCCTCCAGCAAACACCAACTGTGCGCCGCCGGGTGCAACCTTGTGAATCGATGATGGATGCACTGCAACGAAAGCATTTCCTTCCCTATCGAAGCTGAAGTCATCATACGACGCATCATTACCGTGTGTCTCGTCTAGACGAGCCAAAATCTCGACGTCGCCAATATTAGCTCCGTCCGCACTGATAGGAAAGCGGCCAAAAAGCTTCTGCGCCGAGTTGGTAAAGTAGAGATGATCACCGCGGATTTTAAGTCCCTTGACGCCCTTTGCGGTCGCGTTTTTTTCGTCGTTCGGTTTCAGCGTTGCATGTTCAAACGCGACACTGACAGTATTGTCGCTAGTGTTGACACGCAGAATTCGACCACCGACAGCATCGGCGCTTAAAATCGTGCGTGGATTACTCGGCAGCGCTGCCATCCCACTAATGTCTCCTGTCCCCGGGACTTTCACGACGTGGTCCACTTTGGCGCTCACTTGGCCTTCTGTCTCTACGTTAATGACATAGATTTGCATGTGGCTTCCCGGGGGGTTCGGAGCGGCGCCGGCAACTGCGTAGAAGTTGTCGCCGAGCGCGGCAATACCCGTTAGCTTGACGCTCCCCGACAGCGTGATCACATTTTGTGCCGCTGGGAAAAGAGCCTCGGGATCGATATACCAGAGGTCGGCATCAGCTGAGGTGCTTAGGAGAAGACAGCCGTTGGGAAGAGAGATCAGATTTTCGACGGCAGTGGGGTAAGTGAACTGGTACAGCTGCGATATCTTGGGTGCCGTCTGCGCAGACAGACTCGGTGAAGCCATGAGTAAGAGGAGTGAGAGGCAGGACTTGAGCTTCGGGGTTAACAGAGTGAGGGCCATCTTACTACTTGGGCCCGAGTAGCCTTAGCCTATCAAAACATGGATGATATGGAGCGTAGCTAGTGTCTATTACCTAAGTAATCATTTTTTTGATTCGCAACTAAACAAACCACGCACCGCGCCCTCACACGAAGACGTCCCTGCTACAAAGAATATTCAATAATGCTGTCTTACGTCGCACTCAAGCATTCTTATAGCTCGACCGATGCAAGTCAAGGAAACAGCAAAAAGGAGGCTATTTGTCTCGGCAGAATGGCTACGTGTGCAGGGAGGGTCGGTAGGGGTACCAAGAGCAGGATATTTATCAAGATGGTAGCGATTCTAGATGTAGCCACTCTTAAGTTGCTGTCTCACATCACGAGCATCTATCTACCTGCATTCTTTAGTAGCAAATAGGTAGGTATGTCAAGCCACCGGTCTATGAAGCCCCTCCCCCGACCGAGCCCCTCCTCTCTCCCTCTCATATCGGCGTAACAGTCCAGTTGCAGTATTGCCCTCCCTAACTCCGCTCCTGTCCAAAACAAAAAAAAAATAATAATAAAAATAAAAATCTTTCCAGGTAAGACAGAATCATGCCTCAATATACAATGGTACGGCAAACACATGATATCGTAAACAAGCATATATATGTGGCGGCTTGTGAAGATCTATGAAGCAACAGGCAATAAATACATTGACTCTGGATGAGATCTTGTCTGAGGGGCTTGAGCCCATCGAAAGTAGATTTCCTCGCCAGTCAAGCACAGGCGATATGTCTTTCTCATAGCCATCGATTGGCGGATAATAATTGCAAACAAAGAAGGGAAACCTCTATTCCGTGGGTCTTGACCGTGCAATTGTTGCCTTGAACTCGGGCTATTCGATCGATAGAGAATGACTCGCCTCAATCTTGTAGTAGAAGTCCCTAGGTTAGACTTTCTCGACCGTGTGATTTATGGTAAATTACTTGAATTGACAGTACGGCCCGCACTGTGCATCCCGATGCAACCGACCCCTCTACGTCCGTGACGATGACTTCAATGACTTGGCAGTCTAGCATTTCTTTATCTCAAATACCGCGGCGCTTTTGTGAGATTCATATGGCCCAATGGTTTGGAAGTGAAGCATTCCATCTCATTCTACAGATCCTTGTACCTGAGCATGTCGTTTCTTAATCAGCTTAAGGAGAAGGCTGAGGAGCTGAACAGGAAACATAACCTCCTGCCAATCGGCCAAAACAAGCCGCAGCAAGGCTACGGAGCTTCTCCGCAACAGTACTACCCTGGCCAACAACCATATCCGTATCAACCTCAACATCAACCTCAGGGTCAGTGGCAATGGCAGCAACCTGCCCCAACGCACTGGCAAACCCCTCCTCCACCCCCAGGACAGTCTTGGCAACAGCCAGCTCATCCTCCTCAACCAAACTATAACACCCGCCCCGGCGGCCCGCCCCCCATTCCATCACATTCAAAACCACCTGCTAGCCCGTCTGCCGAGTCAGGCGGCCCCAGAGTCTACTGGCGCCCGACATTCAGCCCGGGAATACCGGTATCCCACGAATTTGATCACAGACTCGGGCATGGTGATCCGTGGGGATGGGGTAACAACGAGCTTGAGAACTACACATCAGACAGCTCGAATAGTTTCTACACGCCAGATGGCAAGCTTGTTATTCGTGCGCTCTCTCAATCGCATCATCCGGACCCGGAAGCGCGATACATGTCGGCGCGGCTCGTGAGCAGAGCGACTCTTGGCCGCCGTGACGGTTGCGTTACCGCCTGGCTTAGCCTCCCCTGTGCTGAAGGGATATGGCCTGCATTTTGGCTCTTGCCGCGTGAACCTTCTGTATGGCCGCATGAGGGTGAGATCGACATTGCTGAGAGCTGGAACGGTGATTGTGAGAACCACGCTTGTTTGCACTGGGGGTTCTACACCCCGGAGGATGCGCAGAAACATTTAGTTCGTGGCACGCATATCCCGGATATGCCACATCGCGCCATCCGCTACGACTTCGTGTGGCAGTGCAGTGGGACTGGAGTTCGAGGAGATGGTAAGGAGGAGGGCGGTGGGAGGATCATGTTTACAGCACGCTGGATACTTGAATTGCCATTTTTGGAAGGATCTTAGCTCTGGAGACATGTTGCGGGAGTGTGTCTCGGGAGCTGTTTTAGGAGCTGATTTAGAAGGTAAAGTCATATTACGGCTTAATACAACAGATCCCAGCTATTACCACTTTTATAGCCAATACCAGTCGATTTCTTAAACCAGCTATAACGGCCTAGATATTCTTCATCGAAGCTTTAAGTATTATATTTCCCGTTGTTTCCGTAGGCGTAAAGGTATAACGGCGTTTTAGCTACTTTTTCTACCCTATTCGGCATCATCATTAAACCTACGCTTCCTCTTTAACTGCAATAATATAGGCATAATAAGCATAATAGTAAGGCGCTAAGGTATCTTTCCGCCTTTTTTACTTTTATTATTATTATTATTATTATTATTAAAAAAGAAATTAATATTAAGGAATATATATTATTTAATTAGTTTAATTATAAATAAAAATAAGGATAATTAAAAAACTTATATTTAAATATTACTTTATAAGGTCCCTTATTATTTTAACATAAAGTAATATATAGTATTTTGTAATATAAGTTTTAAATAAGTTATTTAAAGTTATTACCTTAAATATATATTTTAACATTTTTTAAACGTTATTGTTTTTATTTAAGTATTAATTAAATGTAATTAAAGTTAAAGATATAGCTACGTTAATTTTATTACCCTTTATAAACTTTAATTATATTTTAAATTTTATTATATTAAATATATTAAAAATAAATAAAACTTTTTTAATATTTAAACTAATAAAAGCTTTAAACTTAAGTATAATATAAATATTAAAAGGTATATTAAATAGGTATAGGAATATCTTTAATAAAAAGAAAGGTTTAATAATAAAAGAGATTTAATAATAAAAGGTTTTTAAATAAATAAGATTAATTACTACTTTATTACCTTAAGTAATATTTACCTTAAGTGTTATTTACTTAAACTATTAATATTAAGCAATCTATTTTAATTTATAACTTATAAAACATTATATATATATATAGCTATAGAAATATAAAACATTTATTTAAAATTTATTAATAAAGTATTAGATTTATTATAGCTATAGCTATATATTATTATTATTGCTCTTATTTATATATAATCCCTTATAGGTAGGTATATAATAAAACGATACTTTGGAAAAGTATATTATAAAGCAAAAAAGGCTGCCTTCTACCTATTTTAAAGGTTATTAAGGGGGTAACAATGCTAAAGGTAAATTCGAACTAGATATCCCTAAACCTGACACCCCTAGACCTGATACCTACAGACCTAATACCTATAGACCTGACACCTATAGACCTGATACCTATAGACCTAACACCTATAAACCTAACACCTTATGGTAAAGATAATATAAATGGAGAGCTAAACGTTATTACTATAGGTGAAGATGGTATGCTAGACCTCCTACCGGTAAACCGGGTTGTAAAAATCCTACGTATATTAAAGCAGCCTAACGAAACTATAGCGGGCATTTTCTAAAAAGCCACGCTATATTAAAATACAGCTAAAAAGTTCCAAATCTAATTATCCTATATTTAAAACCTTATCTTTAATAAAGAACTATAAAAGGGGAAGTATAAAACCTTTTTATTTTAATTAAAGGAATTATATAATAATATTTATAAAAATATTATAAAAAAAAGCTAAAGGTTAAAAAGTAAAAAGGTTAAAGCTATAAATAGATTTATAATATTAAATAGGATTAAGCTTAAGTTTTAATATATAATTTAATATAAATTATATAACTTTTTTTAAACTATATATTAAAAGATAAATAACTATAATATTAACTACCTATTTATAATAGTATTAGTTAACATTTAAACCTACTATTATATTATATTTAGAAGTATGGGGAAAAAGGGTATTTAATAAACGCCCTATACTTAAATAAGCAACATTTTTAAGCTGGATATTATTATATACTATATATTAATACTATAAAAGATAAAAGTTATAAGGGTATAGTTAAAGTTATATAATTTCTTAATTAATAAAGGCTTAATAATTATTTCTATTAATAACCCTAACTTTAATTAAGCAATTAAATTATTTAAAGCTGGTAAGTAGGCCATTAAATAATTATCTTCCCTTATTAAAGTTGCTCCCCTTATCCTTAATATAAGTAAGGATAATATAAAATATATAAAAAAACCAGTTTCTATAAGGTTATAGACCTTTACCTTTATTATAAAGTATTCCTACCCTATAATTATTAATATAAACCTTATTAAACAATTAAATAAGCTTAATTAAAAGTTAGGCTATATAGATATTAATTCTTTAATAATTAATATATTAATAATAAAGAGCTTCCTTTATATATAATATTATTAATTATAGCTTATAGTTAGCTTTAATATAAATTACTTAAAGTAAAAGATTAATTATAAAAGCTTAATTAAAAAGTTTATTAAATATATATATTGTTTAAAGGAATAGGTTATTAAATAATTAAAAATAAAGAATAAGTTTTTATAAATAAAAAAGGGGTTAGTGTTCTTTTAAAATAATATAAAGGGTATTAAAGTTTTTAAAGATATATTTAAAAAATATATACTTTTAAATTAGCCTATCCTAGCTATTAAAAAAGTGTATATTATAAAATAAGTAAAGTATTAAAAATTAATAATTAATAATAATATTATTAATAAGTATTAATAGTATAAATGGTAAAATTAATACTTTATAAATAAATAATTAAAATAGTTTAACTTATTATCCATCACCTTTATAATATTAATAAATATATATAAAAAGGTCTTAATTACCTAAAGGTAATAAAACATCTAGCTTTAAGGAAATGCTTTCGATGCTATATAGTAATATTATAGCTATTAGGCTAATAATAGGAATAATATTAAAAGAGGTAATATAATAAAATAGTTGCTATATTAAAAATTTAATATTAATAAAAATTTTTTTAAAAATTAATAAAAGTTATATATATATATAGCCTTTAATACGTTGATTTTAAAAATATAAGTTTTATAATATTAATTATATTAAAGGTGGTATTATTAATGGATAAAGTGGGTGGTTATAGGATTATAACTATAATTAAATAAAAAATGAATAATTTAAATAAAAATTTAACTTATATATTAAATCTTTTAAAAACTTATAAAAGTTATATATATATAAAGCTTTTAATAAATTGATTTTAAAAATTTAAGTTTTATAATATTAATTATATTATATATAATATTATTAATAAATAAGGTAGGTTAATTATAGGATTATAACTATAATTAAATAAGGAATTAATAATTTAAGTAAAATGTAATATATATAATAAATCTTTTAAAAGTTAATAAAAGTTATATATATATATAGCCTTTAATATATTGATTTTAAAAATTTAAGTTTTATAATATTAATTGCATTATATATAGTATTATTAATTAATTAAGTATAAGGTTAATAAAATGTGTGGGGAAGTGGTGGTAGAAGTGGTGGTAGAAATAATGGTGGGGATAGTTGTACCTAGGCTTAAAGGAAGCTATATAGATAACTTTAAGTTTAAAAAAGCTACGTAAATAACTCTACAGCTTAAAAGTTAGCTTAATAAATAGCTAGAAGTTTAAAAAGTATAAAAATGGTTAGTTTATACCCTTAAATATAATATATATTATATAAGGTGCTTAAGGGTTTTAAGTTAAAACATTTAACTAATAGCTTAACACCTTAAAGCTTAAAATAAATAAGCCGGTAAACCTCTTTATAGCTTACAATTATTTAAAATTATTAACATTATAATAAAATTAATATAAATTAATAACGCTAATTATAAGGAATTTAAAAATATTAATTTTATAATATAAATTATAAAATATATATTATTATTAATAGTTAAAGGTAAAGGTAAGCCTTTATAATATAAGGTTATTATAAGATTAATTATAAGGGTAAGTAGAGCTAAGCTAGGTTAAATTAGGTTAAGTAAGTTGGTTAATTAATTACCTATTAACTTATTAACCTTTAAAGCGTTTAATAATAATTGGTTAAATTATTTTAAGACTTTAATTTTATTATTATAAACTATACTTTTTAAGCCTATTAATATATAATTAGCTATAGCTGCACTACCTTATGCTTAAAATAATAAGGTTTAAACCTATTTTATAATATCCAATTATCCGAAGAAGTAAAAAGGTATTACCCTAATCCGCTATATTTTATAGGAAATAGCCTTTTAAGGTATACCATTAAAGTATTAAAGAGCCTGATTCCTATTAGTTTATTTTTCTCTTTTTATTTATATTCCTTTAATTTTATCCATTTTCCTTAATATACTATAAGTATTTTATCCTATTTTACTAATATATTATTTCCTTTTACTAATTTATTATATTATACGTTTAATCCTTTTTATTTATATAATTTCTTAAACCTATTCCTATATTTACTTACTTTATTTAACCTTTACTTTTTAAGGTTTAATAATATTATATTATTAATAACTAGTTATAATAGGAGCTTATATACTTTATCTTATATAATTTAGCCCTATAGTTTAAGGTATTTAATGTAGAAATTTAAATATTCCCCTAATTGTATTACGTTCCATCTTACCCACTTTAGTTGGACTACCAGCGCTACCCATTTTTTTAAACTAAAGGTAGCTTTATTTAATAGTTATTTAACCCTTAATTTATAAATCCACTATAATGCTTTCCATAAAGAGTAATATTTAATATAATAATATATTAGGATAATATATCTTTTTAAATAGATTAAATATATATTTATAATAATTTATATAATTTTTAATAATTTTATTCTTTTTATTATTTTATTTATTAATTTATACTTTAAAATATTACTATTTATTTATTTCTTTCCAATAAGGTTAAAGTAAATATAGTCCTCCTATTCTTTTATTATTAAGGTATATAGCTCTTTATATTTAGGGTTTTAATAAATGTCTTCTATAAGTAAGATATTTAATACTTTTATATCCAGGTATTCTATAATAAAGGGTTATATATATTCCTTAAAGTTCCGTTCTTCTATTATTAACAATTTATTTTTAAGGAATATAAGTATTTTAAGTGTTTTAATTACCTTATAGTTCTTTTCCTCCTATAAGTCTTCCATTTTAAAGGTTTATTATATTATAAAGAATTTAATCTCCTCCTTTTTTAATATATTATTTCATTATAGTTCATTTAGGTTAAGGAATATATTTATTTAATTAATATTTTATAGGATATCCTTTAATATAATATTATAAAATTTTAAGTTTTCTTTCTTAAGAAGGATATTATACTAAGGGCAGTTAATAGCTATTATTAATAATTATTAAAAGTAATTATTTATAGGTTAATAGGTCTTAGGGTTTATTAAACAATTTAAGTTATTTATAATAATATATTTAATTATTAAAAAGGAAAGGAAGGGGAAGTTTATTTTTAATTATTTTTCTAATAGGTTAGGTTTTTATACTTACTATTATATAACATTTAATTATTATATTACTATTTTTTACCTTTTTTATTCTCTTTTCTCCTTCCGTCTTTTTATAAATACTTATAATTTTAATCTTTTCTTTGCTCTTTTTTATTTAAATATCTTTATAAGCTTTAATTAAGTTTTAATTAATAGTCTTTTAATATATTAAAGCCCTTATATAAGTTTTATCTTTTAAGCATTTTATCCTTAAATCTTTTTAAAGATCTTTAAATTTATAATACTTAAGCTATATAGCTTATTAATTACTATTATTCTTTCCTTTAATATCGTTACCTTTATTGTTTTCTTAAAAAAGGTGGTTGTTTAAGTAGGTCCTTAATATTTATAAACGCTCTAAAATAAGTATAATAGGTATACTTTTTATAAGCTTTATAATAGGCTATAATTTAGGGCTATTTATTATTTATATAAGGGTTTTATAAAAGGGCTTATTAATATGATTACCTTTAATTTATTTTCGTTTTTAAGTTTTATTAATTTTATCCCTTATATTTTAAACTTCTATTATTCAAAGTTTTATTTATTAAAAAGCTCCTTTAAATATTCCTATATATTTTTCACTTTATCTTATATATATTAAACAATTATACATTTAATCCAAATATACTGTTTTATTATATCTTTATTATTTATTAGGTATTTTTATACCTTTTAGGTTATTTAAATAAATTAAAAGCTTATGTCCACCATTTTATATAATAGCTTTTAAATAAAGTTAACTGTTTTATACTTATAAAAGTGCTTTTTTAATACTTTTTAAATATTTATTATAATTATTAGCAGCTTTATAAATTGGAAGATAGTTTAATTGGTTATTTTTGTTCTTTCCTTTAGGTTAATTCTTTATAATTTTTTTTCCAGCAGGGTTAAGTACTACCTTTAAAAGCCCTATTGGTTTACCTTTCTTTATCCTTTTACCTATAAGGGGTATTTAAGTATTTCTTTATCTTTACTTACTTTATTAATGCTTATATTCTTATATAAGTTTTGCTTAAGGGTATACTTTTATTTAATTAAAAGTTTATTTAATAATAATTCTATTACTTTTTTAGCTTTATATTTATATTTATTTAATAATAAGCTTGGAAGCTTTAATATTTTCCTTTTTAAGTTTTAAATGTTTCCTATCCTTTTTATTCTATAGATTGGTTAAGTTATTTAGCAATTAAATAAAATAATACTTATATATTACTCTACATTTACCTAGGTAGGTACTTAATAATATAAAAGATGCTTAAAGGAATATATTAAAATTTAATAATAATATAATTAATCCAGTATATATAAGGATTATAGTAGTAGACTATAAATAAAATTATAGCATTTTTTAATTTTTTAGCTTAAAATCTTAAGCTTAAATAATCTTTTATTATTAAACTATTCATTTAAACTTAACTTATTAACCTATAATACCTATTAAATTAAAACCTCCTTCCCTTAATACTTTTTATTACTATTTAAATATTACCTATTTTAATAATTAGCTTTAAACTTATTTATATTAAGTATAGTAAAAGTATAAGCTAAAATATAAACTGGAATAAGAGTAATAATAAAGATAAATTAAGCAAAAGGTATTTACCCATTAGGAGTATTAGTAAATAGTATTAATTTACTATTAAAATATTATATATACTTAATATTAATAGTTATAATAGATAAACTTAGTTAAGCAGCCTTTTTAATATTTATTTAACAATATACTTTAATATAAATATTAAATTTTTTAACGTTATTATATTTATAGCAAAAGCGATTATTAATATAAGTAACCTTAAAGGTTAGCACTGCTTAATTTAATAAGTAATTATATAGCATTTAATTAATAAGTTCCAAATATCTAAACTTTATAAAGCTATAAAATGTTTTAATATTAAGGTTAATATTAAGCTATATATTAATAATTTTTAAGATTAAAGTAATTCTATTATTATATTTAAGCATTAAGCTTTTCTATCTGCTATAATATAGTTTATCTTTTTATAAATAAGCTAAATTTAAAAAGTCTTAATTAAAAATTATAGGTATCCCTTTATTAATAGCTAGATTTAAGTAAACGGAAGGTTAATAATAAATTTATAAATAATCTTTATTTTATTAATTAAGCAAATTGCATTATAAAACTTTAATAGGGGGGTAATAGTAATAGATATTATAATAGGTAAAGGTAGTAAAATAGTTATATTCTCTAATAGGTTTATATTAAATAGGAATAATAATATAGATATATTTTAAAGTAAATCCTTATAGTTAAAAGTAATAAAAGGTAGGCATTATAAAGGAAAATCCTAGGACTAATAGCTTAAAGGAAGGAAGCCTTTTAAGCTTAATCTTAAAAGAAAAAAAAAAGTAATTAAATTAAATATAGCAGTTTATTCCTTTAAATACTTAAAGCTTAATATTTAAATTATAAAATATAGGTATATTAATATTACTTAACTCTCTTTATATATTAATTATAAATTTTATATAATATATTATAATATCTTTAAAGAAGGTAATTAAATTAAAATATATTTTAGCTCTTTTTATATATTAATTATAAGTCTTATATAATATATTATAATTTCTTTAAGGATAGTAATTAAATAAGTTAAAATATATTTTAGCTTAAATTATTTTTAATCTTTACGCTCTTTATATATTAGTTATAAGTTTTATATAATATATTATAACATTTTTAAAGGAAGTAAATAAGTTAAAATATATTTTAACTTAAGCTATCTTTAATTTTATACTTTTATTATATATAAATTATAAGAGTTATAATATTAAATCTTTATAATAATATATTAAAATATTTTAAATAATAAAAAATATAAATATTTAAATTTATATATATTTATTAATAATAATTATAAGCTTTAATTTAATATTTAATTAAAAGAAGTATATAATCTCCTTTAACCTTCCATATAATATAGGTGTAAAATCCTAAATTTATATAGCTACTTATAAAATGGTACTTATTTATTAATAGCACTTATACCTCCTTTAAATGGTTAAAGTATTTAAATAGCTTAAAAATAAAAGCAACTATTAGGCTTATATTTAAATTAAGCTATATAGGGGTTATACCTATAATAATTATAAATGTATTATTAATAAAGTATAAAATACATTTTTAACTTAAGAGCTTTTTATTAAAGTTAGGATTAAAATGTATAATAAAGGTAAATTTAATAAATAAATAACTTTTAAAGTAAAGGGTAACATTACTATAAAGAGCATTTTAAATAAAAGGATTAGCTTAAAGTTAAATAGTTGTAAATGGTTAAGTAGCTATAGGTTAAACAGGCGCGGGTTAAACAGCAATAGGTTGAACAGCAGTAGGTTGAACAGCAGTAGGTTAAACAGCAGTAGGTTGAACAGCAGTAGGTTGAACAGCAGTAGGTTGAACAGCAGTAGGTTGAACAGCAGTAGGTTGAACAGCAGTAGGTTGAACAGCAGGCTGAACAAAAGCAGGTCGAATAGAAGCAGGCTGAGTAGCAGGTGACTGAACAGAAGCAGTTCGAATAGCAGTAGGTTGAATAGCAGGTTGTTAAACAGAAGTAGGTTGAACAGAAGTAGGTTGAACAGAAGTAGGTTGAACAGAAGTAGGTTAAACAGAAATAAGCTAAATAGAAGTAGGTCGAATAGCAATAGATTAAATAGCAGGCTAAACAAAGGCAGGTTAAATAAAAGTAGGCTAAATAACAAATAACTAAACAAAAGCAATTCAAACAAAAGTAGGTAGAACAGAAATAGGTTAAATAAAGGTAAGCTAAGGAGTAATAGTAGGCTAAATAGCAGGTATATAAATAGAAGCAGGCTAAACAAAAGCAGATTAAATAGCAATTCAAATAGAAGTAGGTGGAATAAAAGCAGGTTAAATAGTAATAATAGGTTAAACAATAATAGCAGGTTAAATAGTAATAGCAGGTTAAACAATAGTAATATGTTAAATAATAATAATAGGTTAAACAATAATAGTAGGTTAAATAGTAATAGGTTAAATAGTAGTAGGTTAAATAGAAGTAGGTTGAATAGGGGTAAGCTAAGGAGTAATAAATAGTTAAAACCTATAGGTAAAAAAGTTTAAAGAAGGAATAAAAGTTTAAACAATATTATATAATAATAAAAGCTATTAAAGTTTTCTATTTTATAAGAGTAATATAAAGTAAGCCCCTTTTTAATATAGGTTTAATAGTTTTAAATTATTATAAATATTAATATAATATATATTCTTTTTAAATATAATGGTTTTTTTTTAATTAATAATGTTATAAATATTATTAAGGTTTATTTAAATAGGTAATTGGTTTATTATTAATATAACTTATTAAGTTAAAATATTATTATTAAAGGTATAAATATCCTTACTTTAAATATACTTTATAAGGTTATTTTAAAGGGCTTTTAACTATTTATATTTTTTAAAAATTAAATCCAGGTTTATAACTATTAAGCTAAGCTTATTTATATAAAATTAATTATATAACTATTATAAAAAGCTTAAGCATATACTTTAAATAGCTATAAAAATATTAAAGTTTTAGCTATTTTAAATATATTATATAAGATAAGCTTTTAAATTTTTAAGCTTTTTAGGTTTTATAATAAAGCTATTAATTTTTTAATTATTTAAAATAACTTTAATTAAATTCATCAATATACCTTTAAAAAGATCACTTATAAATAATATCGTTAGCTATAAAGCTAAAGCTAACTTTTACTTTATTTTAAGATTTAAATTATTAATAGCTTAATATTCTTAAAATAATTAGCATCAATATATAAGGTATAATAAAACGTAATAACTCTATTACCTTTTTATTAATAAGCTTTACATTACTTAAATCTTTAACCTTAACCTAATATTAAATAATAGCTTTAATAAAATTAACTTTAATTATAGTTTTATTAACATCTTAACCTACATTACTCAAATAGCCTTATAAGTTTAAAATATAGCAATTACTATTTATTATATTAACGGTAGCTAGCTTATTTAATATTTCCCTTTAAAGTTATTTTAAAATTTATAGCTTATATATAATATATTTTATCTTTATCCTTTTTATAAATTTATTATTAATTGTTAAACCTTTTAGCTTATTATCCTCTTTAACTTATAACTTATTCCTCTTTAAAAGGTTATTTAATATAAAACTAATTAGGGTAAACATCTTAAATAGCTATAGGGAAAGGGTAAAAGGCTTTAAACTATTTATTAAAATGGGTAATAGATAAATATAATATTCTTTTAATAAAAAGTATAATAATAAAAGGAAAGAAAAAAGAAAAACGAAATAAAAGGAATAGGTTAATAAGAAAAATAAAAAGAAATAAAAATAGGAAAAGAAGAAAGCAATAAACTATAAGCATTTATATATATATTTTAAATATTAACTATATATAATAAGCTTTATTTTTAAATGCTTATATATATAAAGGATTATTAATCTATATTAAATATAGTATTTAAATATTATAATAATTTAAGCTTTATTTATTTCTATTAATAATAAATTTTATTTATTATAGCTAATATATTGCTTAAAGTATTAAATAGATTTTAATTATTAATATTAATTTATTAAAGGAAGTATTTATTAATAGCTAATATTTTTACTCTTTTTTTAATATAATAAACTTATTTAAAATACTTATTTTATATTACTTTAATATAATTATATATATTATTTATATAACTTATAATAAAATAATATAGGAATATAATAATTATCTTTTATTTATTATAGACTTAATTTAATATATCCAGCAGTATAATATATTAAATAATAATCCCAACTTGGGAATACTGCTTAAAAATACCCTTAAAAGCATTATAAAGGAAATTTCTTACTTTAATATATTATAAAATATATAAAAAGCTATTAATTATTAACTTTACCACCTTTAATTTAAAGTTTATATTTTAAAGGAATATAGTAATATAGTTATTAATATAGCTTAACTAGGCTAACCGGAATAAATTGCTTAAAATAAGTCTCATCAACTTATACTTTAATATTAATATTTTATTAACTATTATTATTATAAAAGTATTAATATACTTATAATACTTAAGCTATATTTAATAAATAAATTAATAAAAAGAGTTATTTAAATAATAAGTTTTAAATATTTAATTAATACTTTAATTAATATTATATAAGGTTTTAACCTATTATTATTACTATTTAAGGAATTGCTTTATATAAATATAGCCCATTTTTAAAATAAATTATATCTTTTTTAATATATTATAATAATAATTTTTAATATAAAGCAATATAATATTATATAAAACATTTATATAATATAACCTTAAAAGGTTTATTAAAAAGGTAAAGTGGTTTATATAGGGGGAAAGCTTAACTAAAAAGCATATATTATTATTATAATAAAAGTTAAATAATAGGTTATTTAACTTAAAACTTATAATTATTATAAGGTTAAACGTTATTTAATATTTTATATTATATAATACTTTAATTATAATAAAAAAGGTAATTAAAGTAATAAGGATTATAATCTAAAGTAACCTTATCTATTAAATTAATTAAATAAGGCGTTAAAGCAAGCTAAAGAACCAGGTAGCTAAAGCTCCTTATATTATAAGGGCTGGAAGTATTAAAGGTGTTAGAGGTGTAGCTAAAGGAACAATTATTAAAACTAAGGTTGGAGGGATAGGTGGTGGTATTAATAGTTCATTATTAAAACAGCTACTATTTAACATTTATCTTATAATACGTTTATACTCCTGCCGTATAGCCGGAAATACTATCTTAAGGTTATAAGGCCTATGCAATATGATTGGCTAAACGATGAGACTAGTTGAACGATGAGACTGGTTGAACGATAAAACTGGTTAAATAATGATTATATATATAGGTTTCAGATGGTAAAATAGGTAAATATATAAAATAAAACATATAAAAGCTAACAGATTTAAAAAGTAATATATATAATATTAAAAAAAGGGGTAATATAAATAAATAAATAAAAGGAATTAAAGGACTATTATATATAATATATTATATTAAATATTAAAGCTTAAAAATTAAAAAAGATAGTTATATTTTTATTATTTTTATTATATCTTTATTTAAATATATTATAAAAGTTATATTTATAATATAATAGTAATAAGGTATATTATATTATATATAATAAATTATTAAAAACCTTTATTATATAATAATAGCTTAAGTATTTAGCATTATATATATATTATATTTAAATTTTTATAATAATTAATAATAGTTTATTCTATTAAACCCCTTAATGTTTTAAATTAATATTAAAAAGTTATCCTTTTTTTTATAATATTTAGTTATATCTTTCCTTAAGTTAAAAAGATATTAAAGTTTAAAATATTTTACTTAAAAGGCTAAATTTTATATTTAATGCCTTTTTTTTAAAAAGGTAATAATATATAACTTTATAAGTATTATAAATTTATACTATAAAAGCATTATAATATAATCCTAAATATAAATAAAAGTTTATAGTTAGATTTTATTTTAAAATAATAATGTTATTATAAAGGTATTAAAGGTATACATTTATTATAAAATATATTAAATATAAGGTATAATATATTAAAGGATAAGCATTTACTATTAAAAGTTAGCTACTTTTAATATATAAAGATTAAAAGTATAATAATAAAAAGGAAAATAAAGTAATATAAATATATTATAACTATTAATTTAAACTATTAATATTTTATAAATAATATTAATTTATTTAATAAAGATAATAATAGAAATATTTAAATTTAAAATTAATAAATACCTTTAATATTATTAATATTTAATAAAAATAATAATAGGAATATTTAAATTTAAAATTAATAAACATTTTTAATATTATATTATATAGTTATTAAATTGGATTAAAAGTTTATTTAAAGTAAAAGTATAATATATATAAGCAGTTTTATTCTTTAAGCCTTTATTTTATTCTTTTATATTTTTTTTAATATTTATAACATTTAAATATTAAACTTATTTCTATTACTTTTTATTTTTAACATTCTTTAATAAAGGCTATTATTTATTAATTTAATAATAAATGCTAAATAAATAATACTTAAAACTATACTATCTTTACTATTAAGGTTTACCTAAACCCTAATATTTAATATATAAAATATATTCTTAATATTAATTAAATTACTATTAATCTAGTCTTTAATATTAATTAAATATTATAAACGTTTAAAAAGGTATATTTTATTTAATATAACAGGTAAATTAAATAGATTAAGGTTTCCGGTTTAACCGCTTTTATTTATATTAAATATAACTGGAAATAAATATTAAACTAAACTACTTAAACCATTAAGTATAATAAAATAGGCTAAATAGCTACCTCTAGTATTAAGAACTTCCATTATAACCCTAAATACCTCTTTAAATTTATTACCGTTTTAATATAGCTAAGTTTAAACCTTTATCCAACTAGGCTATATAACCTTATAGCTATTTTAAACAATTTTAACCTTAAATACCCCCTATTTAATAAACTAATTAAGCTTAAAACCTAAACTATTTCCTACTTTAGGAATTATTATAAAGCAATATTTATTACTATAGTTTAACCTATATATTTAAAGGATTAATTTATTTATTTACTATATTTTAATAAATTAAAGCTAAACTTAAGTAAAAGTTAATTAGGCTAACTTTATAATTTTATAGCTTAAGTTAAATTAAATCCTAATAAAAACCAAGGTAAAAGGTTATTTATATACTATTTACAACAGCGCTTATTAATCTTAACAAGGTAATAAAGCATATATTAAGGCCTACTCATATTAAGGGGGTTTAAAGGATATATAATCATAATAGTATTTAACGTTAAAAAATAAAGCTAAATGGAAACCTAAAAGGTAAACTATTAAACAACTATAATATATTTTTATATAAAAGGTAAGCTTAAAGTTTATAAAAAGGCTTAAAGTATAATTATTTAAAAAAGAAAAAGGGGGGCAAAATAAAGTTAAATTTATTACTTTAATAAAACCGCTTTAAACTTATTTATATTTAATAACTATAGTATAAACATCTTTTATTAATATTTTAAACCTTTTATTAAGGTTATTAAACTTATTTTTAAATATATAAATACTTAAAACTATTTAATAAAAGTAAGTATAATAATTTAATAAAGTAAAAATATAATTTATTAAATAATATCTACTTAGCTAGCTATACTTAACATTTATAATATCGTTTTAAAATTATAAAGCTATTTTAATTAATTAAGTTAAAACACTTTATAATTATAAATTAATACCTTTATTACCTAATTATAAATATAGGATATTATTCTTATTGCTTAATATTAAATAATAATAATAACCTTTATTAAAATATTAGGTTTTTTTAAATAGTTATATAATTCTTAATGGATAACCCACTTTAACTTTTAACTATTACCCTAAGTAACATTTATAAATAATTATAGCAATAAAACATTTAAATAAATAGTTAACCTAAGTCTTTATATATTATATATAAATTAATATATATTATTTTATATTATTATATATTAACTTATTAAAAGTGCTACTATAGCTTAAAAAGTAAAACAGCTTAATGAAGCAAGGACAGTTATATAGGATAATACTTTTATATAACCTATTATAGCAGTTGGCGGGTTATATATTTAGCTTTTCAATAACTGCTATTAAGATTAGGTATACATTTAAAAATAGCAACCTCCGCTTTAATTAATAGTTAATTAAGCTATACACCATAATAGTTAATTAAACTATATATACTTAAGCTAAAGGGACTAATACTATAACCATTTTATATAATAATAAATAAATTAATAAATGTAAAATTAATTTATTTACATTATATTAGGATATTGTTTAATAATAATAATTATAAATAGCTATTATTATTTAATATATTAGGATTATAAAAGTTATAATATAAGTTGGTTTAAAATTTAACCTACTATTATTAACTTTTTAAAGTATAATATTTATACTTATGTTTTTTATATCCTAACCTAAGCTGGATTATATAAGTAATAATAAAAAGCTACTTATTAATATAATTATTATATATATTAAAGCTCTTTAATTAATATTTAATACCGGATAAAGTTACTTAGGTTTATAAAAAATAAAGTTTAGGTTTATTTTAATTTTACTATTATTAATTTATATTAAATTATTTAAACCTTAAGTTTTATTATAATTATTATTATATATTATTTAATATAGTTAGTTTTATTATTTTATTTTAACTATTATAAATCTATACTAGGTTATTTAAACCTTAAGTTTTATTATAACTATTATTATATATTATTTAATATTATTAATATTATTTTATATATTTTATATTAAACTTATTATAAATAATAAAGGGCTTAATATAATAATTTAATAATAAAAATAATATTATATTTTATAATAATTATATAATTATATAATTATACTTTTAATTATTATTACTTCTATTATTATTATTTAATTAAAATAAATATATAAAGTTAAAAGTATTATTAAGTAAACCGTTAATATATATATATTATATTAATAAATAATAAACCTTATAGGTTAACTTTTAAATAAGCAACTAATCTTAAGCAATATTTATAAAAGCAATATAAATAAAATAAATATAATAAAGCATTAATATTTATTATAACTATATAGTTTTTAACTTTAATATTAATAAACGTTACTTTAATTAAAAGCAATTATTTAAAATTATAATAATTAATATTAACATCCCTTCTATTATATTATTACCTCCCTTACTCCCCCGGATATCATTAGCACTTACTATAGGTACCGTCCTATATCACCCCTAGCTCCCGCTACCAACCCATAATATAGGCCTAGCTTATCCAACAGCACTATTAACACCCTCAGCCCTATTTCCGGACCTAAGGCCAACGCTTTATATAAAAAATATACTAAGCACCTTTAAACTAAGCCTAAAGGGACTTTTAAAGCATGCCCGGTTCTATAATGTTATACCAATATATAATACAATTATCTTTAAAAAGTATCCTTATTAGATTAAAGGTATCTAATAGCTATTATAAAGTAATAAGGATTATTTAAAAGCTTATATAATAAAGCTAATAATATTATAGGGGTTAAATATAATTAATTTTAATATATATATTATTTAGCTTAATAATTAATAAGCATTTAAGTTAAAAACGTTTATTAGTTTATTAAAGTTTAAAAATTACTTCCTTATTACCTTTAACTATATAATAAATATAAAAATACTTAACCTATACTTTAAAATTATATTAATATTATTTATAAATATATAAATATAATAATTATATAATTACTTTAACTTAAGTAATTATATAATTTAAGGATTAATTATAAATAAAAGTTTAACTTAATACCTTTTTTAAATTTAAGCCCTATTAATAGTATAATAGTTTATACTTATATTATAATCTACTTTATATAAATTCTTTTTATATTATATATAAGTTAATATTAAGTAATATTTATTATTAAAAGTATTAAAAGTAAGCATTCTTTTTATAAACCTATAATAGAAATATCTTATTAAAATGCTACCTTTATAATCCGCCTTACCTTATATAGGTAAACTACTTTTATTTTTACTATTTTTATATTGTTTTAATATTATATAATATACTTTATTTATTATATTTAAAGTATACATTGTTTAAATATCTATACTTAAATAGATATATAGGCTATTTTAAGTATATTATATCCAGCTATTATAGCATTAATACCTAACATTTATAAACTATTTCCCTTTAACGTTAAAGGCTATCTAGGTAAAACCTTTTAACCTAACTATAAAGGGGCTAAATAGATCCTAATGCTTAACCCTTATTTATAAGTTATATAAATATATTAAAAGTTTTAATAAGGTTACCAACCTATAAAGTTATATTTAAAAGAAGTATAATAATTTTAATAAAGAAAAAAGGGTATAAAAAGTATAATAAATTATTATATTATAATAGTTATATTTAAAAACTACTTATAATAATATATTTAATTTTATAATAATTAAATTAATAAAGATCTTATAAAGCAATTTTTTATAAAAAATTATTAATAATTAATTTATATAATATTAAGCTTATTAATAATGCTATAAAGCTACTATAATATATATATATATTAAATATAAAGGGTTATATTTTAAGTTAAAATATTAAGTAAATGAGGATTTAAAGGTAAATCTATATTAAGAAAATAAGGGCCCTTATAAAATCTTTATATAATAGGCTAATTAAATATAAATAAAAATAATAATATATTTAATATATTAAATTTTATATACTATTATTTATATTTAATAATATAATATACTTTAATTAATTATATTAAATTTTAATAAATTATAAAGTTAAATTAAAAGTTTAAATTATAAATAGGTTTAAAGAAAGTTTATTAATTTATTAATAATTTACTTTAATATTAATAATTCCTAACTAATATATATAATAATATTAATCCTATTTATACCTTATAATATTATAATTTTAATAATATTAATTAAAATATTATTTAACTATATCCTTCTTTATTTATATTTATTACTTAATTAGTACTATTATCTTTATTCTTTTTAATAATTATTATATTAGCTATATTAAGATATAGTATTACTTTATATAGCTTTATAATAGTTTAAAGTATATAGAAATGCTTTTAAGTATAAAGCTGGTTAATAATAATACGCTTATTTAACTACCCTATAAATAAAGCTTTAATGTAATTTATTTATTTATTATTATTAAAGGTATATAATAGGAGCTTATAGATTTAATTAAAGTAAATAATTATATTAATAATTTTATATATAATAAATAGGATAGTATTATATTCTTAAGGGTCGATAGGTAGGTAATCCATTAATATATTATTGCTCTGCTATAGCAAGTTAGTTAATCTGGCGGAAGTTCGGGGTTATAGCTTTATTTACTGTTAATAACATTTAGAGCCGTTTTACGGGTTAGCCTGCATCCTTGGTTTCGTTTACCTATCTTTTAAGTAGTATTATATATAAGCTATAAAATAGCTAATAATTAAAAAATGTTATAATAAATAATAGTTAAACTAATAATAGGCTTTTTAAATATTAATAATATAATAGGTATTAAATAAATAATAGTATTAAAGATAATAAAAAGGTTTTTTATTAAGGTAAAGCATTATTTATATATTTATATATTAAGTACTATTAGGTATATAAAGATATAATAGTTCCTATTATTTAATATAAATAAAAGTATAATATAAAAAGCTTAGGATAATAATTTAAGAAACTATTAAGGTTGTTAAAATAAGCATTATAATTAATATAAATATTAAAATATATATATATATAAATAATTATAAATGTTTAATAGGTTTTCTATTAATATTAATTTAAGGATAATAATATATTAAGCTACTTATATATTAAAGATATTATTTATATTATATATAAATAGAAATAAGTAATAAAAATATTAAGATATATATAAATAATTATAAATGTTTAATAAATTTTTTATTATATTAAGCTATATTAAGCCATTTATACATTAAAGATATTATTTATACTATATATAAATAGAAGTAAATAATATAAATATAAAAATATATATAAATAATTATAAATATTTAATAAGCTTCCTATTAATATTAATTTAAAAATAATAATATATATTTATATATATATATTTTATAAGCTATATTTTATTTATTATATATTATAAACCTATATTTAATAAAACTTTAAAATAAAAAATTTAATAATAATATAGTTATAATTATATTTCTTATTATATATATTTAATTATTTAATATATAAAATAAAATAAATGAAATTAAATATATTTTAAAATAAAGAATTTAATAGTAACATTCATTATATATTATAAACCTATACTTAATAAAACCTTAAAATAAAAAATTTAATAATAATATAGCTATAATTATATTTCCTATTATATATATCTAATCATTTAATATATAAAATAAGATAGATAAGATAAATAAGATTAAGTATGTTTTAAAATAAAGAATCTAGTAGTAACATTCATTATATATTATAAACCTACACTTAATAAAACCTTAAAATAAAGAATTTAGCAATAATATAACTATAACTATATTTCCTATTATATATACTTAATTATTTAATACATAAAATAAGATAAATAAGATAAATAAAATTAGGTAAGGTTTTAAAATAAAGAATTTAATATTCTGGCCATACTTATATATATTAAGTAATTATATCTACCTCTTGCTTTCTCTCCTATTAATATTACTACTTCCCCCCCAACTTCAGCCCCTATGTTATACAGCCCTTAACTGTTCCATAATATTTAAGCCCTTAAGTACTTTACTTATTAATTTTCAAACTGTAATAAAAGCTATATATAATACCCTTAAAGTAATCCTAAAGCGCTATATTAATAGAAAATAAACTATTTATTTTAAGCTATAAATATAATATAATAATATAATATTTATAAAATATATTATAATTTTATAATAATATTAACATTATTTATAAGTATTATTAAGTATAATTTTTAATTATAAAAAGAAATTAATAATTATTAAATAATAATATTATATCTTATAGGAAATATTAAATACTCTTTTAATTTAATAAGATATATAAATTAAAATTTATATAATCCTTTAACTTTAATAAAAAGCTGGGTTAATATTTAATAATACTAATAAGGATTAAAAGAAATAAAGAGGGTATATTATTTATAGGTTATAATATAAGGTTTCCTAAATTAACCTTAAGTTCCTAAGTAGTAATTTCCTAACGGTAAAGATTAATTAAGAGTTTTAAAAAGTTTATAATATAATTAATTTTAATACCCTATAGTTATTTAGATTTAATTCCTATAAAAACTATAAAGAAGCTATATATAGCAATTAAGTTATATACTTTATATTAAGGTATTATATAATATTATTTAATAGCTTTAAAATAAGGGATATACATTTAAGGAGCAGCTTATATACCACTGCTTAAAAAAGTATAAAAGATTTA
Organism: Xylaria bambusicola; assembly: GCF_022495145.1. Classification (NCBI taxonomy): domain Eukaryota; kingdom Fungi; phylum Ascomycota; class Sordariomycetes; order Xylariales; family Xylariaceae; genus Xylaria; species Xylaria bambusicola. Next base: position 1,025,519 of record NW_025953557.1, on the reverse strand, counting down.
ACATTGTTATAAGCTATATAGCTTAAGTTAATATTTTTAAATAGGTTGCGGTAATGGGCTCCAAAAGCTTATAAACAGTAATATTTATTATAGGTAATTAATACTTAAAGCTTACAATTTATTAAATAACACCTTTAATTAAAATAAGTTTAAAGATTTTATAGTAATATATTAAATAACTAATTAAGCTACTTAAAACTTAAAGAAGCTTTTAAAAAATAATAAAACTATAGTGGAATACTAAAAAGGAATATATAAAATCTAAATAAAAAATAAGGGTTAAATATACTATTAGCTTTATTATAATATTTTAATATAAATATTATAGCTTTTATATAAAAATGGTTAAATTTTAATATAATAATTATAAAGGTGTTTTTAATTATTTAAATATTAATTAATGTTTTAAATAATATAGCCTCTTATATAAAACAGCTAAATATAAAAGAAATAAATTAAACTAATATATATTTCATTTTATTTAATTATTAATAATTATTAACTTCTTTATAATACTTTTATTAAAAATATTATAATCCATTTTATTAACTTATATTTAACTATTATATAAAAATAGCTAGGTTTTAATATAATAATTAATTAAATATTAATTAATGTTTTAAATAATATAACCTTTTATATTAAATAATTAAATATAAAAGTAAAAGATAAATTAAATTAATATATATTTATTTTATTTAATTGTTAACTTTTTTATAATACTTTTAATTATATCCAATTATATAAATAGTATTTAATAAAGAAAGAAATAATTAATATATTATTATATATTAAAGAAAGATTATTTTATTATAAAAACCTTAATTCCTACTTTATTTAATTCATTTAACCGTTACCTTATTATCATTTACCAATTATAATACATTAATATACCTTAGTTCCTACTTCATTTAATTTATTTAACCGTTACCTTATTATTACTTACCAGTTTTAATATATTAATATACTTTAATTCCTATTTTATTTAACTCATTTAACCGTTGCTTTATTATTATAAACTAGTTATAATATATTAATAATAGCCCTTTTAATTAATAGATCTTTCATTACTTAAGTAATATATCCCTGAATAATATACCTTTTATTTATAAAGCTTAAACCTATTTTAATAATATCCATTTCCTTTATTTTCTTTATCTCCTTTATCTTTATTTATTTATATATATTTACCCTATATTAATTTTAATTATATTGATATAAGTTCTTTATTATCTTTATCTACTTATATATATTTACCTTATACCAGTTTTAACTATAATATATAGATTAGGTCTATTGTTAAAAGATTGGTAACAAATAGGCTAGCTATTAAAGGTAAACTATAACAGCCTGCCGCAACTATTTATACCTAGAGCGGCTATAATGTTGACTACTATGATACTAACTACCACGATATAGACTATGACAAGGTGGATTATGATATAACCCCCGACCTAGAAGATTTGGATTATAATACCGATTATAGTTATTGTAATGATTTAGGGGCTTTAGACTTAAGCTCCAAGAACGAGTCTTTTCCTGTTGCCCCTGCTACCCCTACTACTAAAGAAAAGCTGGACGACGTGGACAATATTATCAACACCTATATAAAAAAGAAGCCGATCCAAAAGAAGGGTAACCGGACCCAAGATAACTAAGGCTATATATGAGTAGCAGAGAGAAAGGGACTATTAAACCTGCTATATATAACTTGGGTGCCTAATAGGGTTATTAAAGCTCTTTTACTTAAGGTAGTTAATAAAGAGCTATCTTTAAAATATTAAAAGAACCTTAAGGAACTTAGCTTATTATTTTATATTAAAAAGGAAGCATTTAAATAATATATTAAAGCAATATTGGAATATCTTTTAACCTTTTTTAATTAAGTTAAAAATTAAAATTAGTTAATAGCTTTTTATAATTAAATAAAGCTTAAGCTATAGTTTAACTTTAATCTTTTTTCCCTTTCCTTTAAGGTAGGGTATAATTATATAAACCTCTTCCTTAATAATAATAGTAATTATATATTAATAAACTATATAACGAATAATCTATTTTTAAGTTTTTTTTATATAAACTTTATAAAACGATATATAGCTTTAATTATTTTTCCTTTATTAAGGTAATAATTATATATATATTATAATTAATATAACTTTAAAGCTAAGGAACTTAAATTAAGGTTTCTTTTTTATACTTTAATAAATTATATAATTATTTATATTTTATTTAATATTAATATTCCTAATTATATAAAGTAACTTAATAGGTTATAATAGATTATTAATAATAAGAACGAATAGTTTTAACAACTTTTTAATATATTATAAATTAATATTTAGTTAAGCTTTATTAAAAAGTGCTTATTAAAATAGAAGTTATAATTATTAAATAAATTCCTTAATTAAATATTCTTATCTTTATAATATATTATAAAGGAATATTGTTAATTTAATCCTTAGCTTTATAATAATTTATATAACGTTTTATTTTAAATCGTTTAAAACTATAACATTAATTAAATTAAGTTTAATAAATATTTAACAATTCTATTAATTAATAATTATAAAAAGAGGGTTTTTTATTTATTTTATATATAAAGTATCCTTTTTATTAAATTAAAATTTTAGGATTATAATATTACTTTTTTTTAAGTAATAAATTAAATCTAAATATTATAAAAATATAATTAAAATATAGTAATATTAAATATTAATAAAGAAAATTTAACGCTTTAATAGCTTTTATATAAGATTATATATTAATAATATTTTAAAGTATAATAATTAAAGATTTAAAACCTATAATTAGGTTTAAAAGAACTTTAATTTAAAGTTAGCCTTAATATAATAGGTTTCCCTTTAATTCCCTTTTTAAATCACTTAATAATAATAACTATAATAAAATACCCTTAATATAGTATTATAATAGAAATAGAATATTAAAGCGCCCTTAATAATTAAAACTTTTATTATATTTTTAGCTAGAAGTTAAAGTATTTAACTATATAGTTTATTATAGCAATAATTAATTACGGGCAAAACATGTACGATTTTAACATTATACTAAACGTAAGTACGGCTATCCAATCAATCCTATAGGATAGTGCACTTGCCGCCCCCTATGATATAATAGGTAATAAGATCTAAAGTATTAAATTACCGTTAAAAAAGGTAAGATACCCGCTATAACAGTTTATGTATAGCGCTTTACTATTAGTTAAGCTATAGATTAAAAGTAAACTATATAATTTTTTATGCCTAGTTTACTACATGCCTTATACATTAATAAGCTTATATATATATTATATATATAATAACTACCTATTAGGTATAACGTTTAACTATAAGGTATACTCGGAAAAGTTTCTTATAATTAAAACCTATTACTTTTATAAAGAGTATAAACACCTTAAGGATATTAAAGCTTATAATTATATTATTAAAAATTATTAGGATAAGCTTTTATATCCTTATAAAAATTATAATATATAAATATTCTTTTTATAAAATAAATATTTTTAAAGGTATATATAAGCTATATATAATAAAAAAAAACTATTTACCTATAATAAATATTTAAAATCCTTTATATAAAATATATATCTTTAAAGGTATATATAAGCTATATATAATAAAAAAAAACCATTTACTTATAATAAATGTTTAAAATCCTTTATATAAAATAAAAATCTTTAAAGGTATATATAAGCTATATATAATAAGAAAAAACTATTTATCTATAATAGATATCCAAAATCCTTTATATAAAATAAATATCTTTAAAGGTATATATAAGCTATATATAATAAAAAAAAACCATTTGCTTATAATAGATGTTTAAAATCCTTTATATAAAATATATATCTTTAAAGGTATATATAAACTATATATAATAAAAAAAAACCATTTACTTATAACAAATGTCCAAAATCCTTTATATAAAATGCATATCTTTAAAGGCATATATAAGCATTATACCTTAAAGACGAACTAGCAAACCCAGCTAAGCGGCGTAAGTTAAACCCGGATATAACGCCAAAATCGCATATAGAATAGGAGTTAGATTCAGGTTCAGAATCTTTGCTTCATAAAGCAATTGTACAGGCGGACGTTAGTTAGTTAGGTAGTATATTGCTTTATATTAAATGAGATATATTACTCCCGAAACAAACTCCCGAAACATGTCTTTAGAGTTGAGATACTTCCGAAAATGGAAAATCATGACTCCAGCGGTTAAGGTGGTATATTGATGGACGCCCTGTTATGAAGAACTTGATGCCTCCCGGAACTAGGCGTATCGAAGACTGGACCGTTTTGCTTAACATAGCCATGGGTGGCAATGTCTGTCAAGGGAAGAACCCAAGGGACGGCGCATACGATATGGTCGTGCACGATCTACATATGAGCGAGGCACCAGATGGCGGGTGGCCAAGGTTTGATAGTGACTGGCAGCATTGTCCTGATGGTGCCGTGATGTGATATTTCTAACTTTCAAGCGAAATTCACAGGATTTTAGTATTGGGAGATCACCGAATCATCATTACTGTCTATGTCACTGGTATTATAACTGAACTACGGTCAGCGCTTAGACACATATACTTGAGAGCTCGTAAACAAACCTGCTCCGAATGATGCGATCAAGTCAGGTAGTTCTGCGGCCACCAACAATGCAGGATTGTGGCACCTATCGACTCTTCCGTTGCTCGGAGTGATCTCAGCTCCGGTAAAGACTTAAGGCATACCCAACCATACAAGGGTGAACATATTACTACGGTATTTTCATGTCCACCATTAAGCGCCACTTACACAGTGGTGTAAAGCAATCAGTTATCTCATCAAGCGAAAACGCGACAACGCGAACCGAATTTCCTGCTCGATATTGTTTATAAGACATAGTGTCATGTCCTGCTTGAACCTATCTTGAGTTTCTCTAGTTCGTTTTCACAAGCCTACGTGAGGTCCGGCTTCGGCCCACCACGTTTGCTGTATACGATGGCGGGACGGCAGAATGCTCATTTACGAAGAAAACAATGTATGATGCGCCGCTTTTATAGTGCGAGACGGTGCAACTCGTGACAATACGCACTTTTCAGCACTCCTAAGTCCGCCAGTAGCGGGCAAAGTCCAGATTTGGTTTGGAGATGATTGAAAATTCATGGCTTGCTCCGCTGCACAATTCAGATCGGAATTTCTAACAAGCGAATATCTATGCAATACGCTGACCGTGAGTATATATATGGGAAGCTAAAGAATTATAGGATAAATCTCTTGGACCTGACCATGCTATCCTAGCGCATTTCGGAAGACTTTGGAGCACCTGCTCAACCCCCGGACAGAATTTTTGCCAATTCGTAGTAACTAGAAGAGTATAGGCAATTATATCTCCTCACTCTAAGTAACGATTCGATTCTTAGAGTAGACTACTAGAACTAGACCAGATATCGAGCCCGCAAAACGTTCAAAATGACCAGATCTCAGTTGATCGCTGTGAATGGGTGAGCAAGGCCTTAGGACAACCGGACTGGAATGAAATGAAACAAGGCATTGGATGGAGTTTGAGCTACGTACATCAGACTTGAACGCATTAGAGGCGATGGTAAGCGACATCGGAAGCTGATTTTCGTGTATCACGATTGAAAACTGGTTGGATTGCCTTAATAATTTCGAGGTAACCATCTAGTCCGTGGCATCAATGACCAGTTGAGGTTTTAACTGACATAGTCAGGGTGGTCATCAAGATGTCTCACATTGGGTTAAAACTTGCTACTAGTCAGATCGTCATTCATAGCGGGAATAGATCAATGCAGCAATCATGCCAACTCCAAATTGAAGAAGGCTCTGCTCTCATTGCTTCTCCTCCCAATGGTTGGTCTAATATATAAACTGAGCAAGGTAGACTTGAACTACGCGGGCGCAGATAAAGTAAATTTACCTACTGCTTCACGTTCACTCACTTTAATTGTTTCTATACAGGCCATTAGCTATACCTTCTTCTTCATTCCTTAGAGCGCAGCTCTGGGCTTAGGACAGCTGTGTAGCTAATGCTAGTATTCAACATACTGAATCGACCTAAGTTTCCAAAAGAGGCAATATTTCATCACTTGAATACTGCGATATCGGACCTTCGTTCAACACTTCGTCCTGCTTCCCACTTGACACTGTTATGGTCTCTCGTCGTATTTCAAGTATAAATAATTAGAAGCCGCATCACAAGTGCTCAGTCCGACTGTTAGAACCAAGTAGCTTTCTGTTGTGAACGCTTTGACTCATATTACGCCCACTCTTGTCACCTATTTGAATACACGATGCCAGAACAGTCAGTATTATTCTGTCTCTGGTTACCCTTGAGAAGAATTAAATAACGCTTCGCTGCTAGTAGCTTTGGCATTCTCTTGGGCCTGATTACTAGGTAATTTTCTGTCATTGAAAATGCACGTTCTGACATCTGAATCCTTATAGAGCTGTTTATACTCATGGCCATCATGCCTCGGTTGTGAATTCTCACGCACGTCGGACCGCGGAGAACTCAGCAGCATTCCTCATTCCACATATAAAACCACACTACCGAATACTCGATGTCGGGTGCGGTCCTGGCTCCATCACTGTCGATTGTGAGTCTCAATGTTATTACCTCCCGCCTGCTTTGGTCGTGCTTCGATATATATTTGCTCTTGTTCAAATTAGGGTCGAGGCGGGGAAGCTTTTCACACAAAAAAGCTCTTATTAATCATTCCCAGCTTGTGGTGGCTAACCTAATGCCTTATAGTAGCAAAGCTTGTACCACAAGGCTCAGTGATCGGAATCGATGCTGTAGAAGACGTGTTATCACAGGCAAAAGACCTAGCTCGGGCACGTGGCGTAGAGGGAAACTTAACTTTCCGGCAACATGACGCCAATGAATTGCCCTTTGCCAGTGGCGAGTTCGATATCGTCTTCTGTCATCAGGTCTTACATCATGTGCACAATCCCGTCGCAATTTTGAAAGAGATGGCTCGTGTCACGCGAAAAGGCGGCATAGTCGCAGCGCGCGAAGTCGACTACGGTGCACTGTCCTGGTATCCTGAGCTTCCGGGGATTCAAAAATGGGAAGACACTCATATGGCAGTGATGAACTCTAACGGTGCCCATCCGAAAGCCGGTAGATACGTGAAAGCCTGGGCTAGGGAGGCTGGTTTCAGGTCCGAGGATATCACATTCACATGGGACACGTGGAATTATCAAGACGACGAGGCTGTTATCTGGGGGAAGTCTTGGTCGGATCGTGCCCTACATTCGTCGTATGCGACGACAGCTCTCAGCAAGGGTATCTCAACACAGGTCAGTACACCGAAGTCTTTACACTATCTCTTAACTTGTGTCGTGAACGAAGATTACCTAATTTACATATTTTCGTCTCCGTCACTACCGCGGGTTGCTGAAACTCTTGGTAACGGTTACTATCGATGGACGAATGCTAAACTAAGATTGTTTAATAGGAGGATTTAGATCATGTATCAGATACCTGGCGGAAGTGGGGAGAAGTCGATGGGGCATTCATCATTATACCGAACGGGGAGATATTGTGTCGCGCATGAGCGCGCTCACATGAAATAGTGTCCCGTGCCACTAAGCTAACAAGAAGGGGTCAAAGGTTTTCGCGAAAACCTCTTGAAACTCACGTAGGCCTCAGCGGAAACGAGCTTCTTACGTTGTCCTTATCAATCAAGTGTTAAACACAGCCCCTCAAATACACTTTTACACATCTGAAAATAAAATTGAAATAATGCAATGCATTTGTGTTTCTATATACGCCACCACGATAATCTAATATCGTATGAGAGTTGTACGCACCGAATGCGCCAAACAGAAGACTTCATGATACATTTCTCCCCAAGACGGTAGACTAGTCCTCTTCCAAGTGACAATATTTAGATAGGTAACTCTACTACCAAATCTTTCTTATGAATCGTTGGTTGACCATCTCAGTCAAAAATGAAAATTCGACGGGGCTTGAGAGAATTGAATTGTTATTTCATACGCTGAGCCTTTCGACTTGTTGCTTTTATCCGGTGATCTTGCGGGGGCGGGTATTGTTATGCGAGAGTTGGATGATCCGCCAAGCCCCAAGTTAGGAAGAGCGGTTTCGGTCAAGTAGTAGTGACAAGCGAACAGCGTTACCATTGAAAGAAACTAGTGGGACGCGACAGCAAAAGATTTTGATGTTGTTTTATGCATACAACACGATAGCGAGCCGCGTATTTAAGGAAAATAGGGCAGAGATTCCGGGTTATTGGAGTATAAACGCGGAGCGGAGGATGTTGTAGAGATGCAATCATATACGACGGAAGCTTGAGCTCCGAGTCAATGCCCTTAAATAATGCGACTTCACTCTCGTTGCTAAAATTGCATTATCATGTTAAATACACTGGTTGTACTCACAAGAAAGACCCTGTAAAGATGTTTCCCAAAACTGTTGCTTTAGCTCTAGCCCTAGTCCCCTTCTCCCTGGGCCAAGTCTCCTCGGACTTTGAGAGCGGATGGGATTCCACGGCGTGGCCGACCTACGCGCTCGACTGTAGCCAGGGAGGCAAAGTCTCGCTCGACAGTACGACAGCTCACAGCGGCAAGAACAGTATCCGTGTTGATGGGGCAGGCGGCTACTGCGGGCATATTTTCTTTGGTACGACGAAAGTACCTAGTGGCGACGTCTATGTCAGAACATACCTGTATGTACCGAAAACGAACAAACAGAAAAAGAAGGCCGAGAAAACTCGATCAGGCTGTTGATAGTTGACACTGATACTAATTTCCTTCTAGAAAAGCCTCTAGGGCTCTCACCGACTCCCACGTCAGCTTCATCACGATGCCCGACTCAGCTCAAGGAAGCAAGAAACATCTTCGCATCGGCGGGCAGAGCAGGATTCTCATGTATAACCGTGAATCAGACGATGCCACCTTACCCGACCTATCGCCACAAGGTATCGCTACTTCCACTGCTTTGCCGACTGGCTCCTGGCAGTGCTTCGAGTATCATTTGGGGACTGATGGGTCTGTCGAGACATGGCTGAACAACAGCACGGTTGCTGGTATTACTGTAACGAAAGGCACGACCAACCCCAACGCCGCTCAATGGACAAGAAGTCGTGTCGTCCCGAAGATAACGGCAGTTTATTTTGGCTGGGAGTCCTACGGTGGAGATGCTAATACCTTCTGGTATGATGATATCGTAGTGAGCTCTAGTCGCATTGGATGCTAGTCAGATCCTAGATCGTGTGTATACCTACCAGCATTGTATGCAAGGAGGAGTCGGGGGAGAATGTGACAACATATCTATGAATTGAGCTGAACTGGAAATTGTAGTTTCGCAACTGGGATGTCAGACCTTCAACAACATTCGTTGCCAATTCGATCGGATTGACTCAAGACAATATGTGTTTAGATCTAGCTACAAGAGAACCCAATCCTAGTCTCACTTCGCGCTGCTCAGTAGGCTGTATTTTTCTACTTGAAACTATTTACATTGCCATTCTGAATGAGCTAGAGCCCTCTCTCTGTCTAAGTTAAGCATCACAGTGAGTGATTTACGGGGTTGCAGATCTTAGGCACATCTTGCAGACCATACAAAGCATGCATGTGTCTACAAGCTGAGCCCATCTTGGCTGCTCGTAAGGCACCATTGAGGCAGCTGAGAGAGTACAATAAGGAGCTTACGGCTGGATTATTTTGTTCAAGTCCTTGTGGTTTGCCTCATGTAGAACCATGCGAACCTCCTGAACGGCTCGGAGCATCTAAGGTCTCTGCGGCGATCATTTAATCCAATGGGAGGATCTGGCCTTCGTCCTGAGATTCATGGGAAGTCTCGAGACGCTCCGCTCTCTTCAGCGTACCGAGGAGATTGGGATAGTCGCATGTGACCAAGACAGCCTACGTTACGCAAACACTATTATCTCTACGAGACGGTTTACGTTAAGAGGCCTTTCATCTAGCCTAGCCTTTTCGCTTTCCAATCTCTGCAGTCTGAAGTGCAAGTATCCTCGTGATAAGGTTTTGGACGTCTAGGATTGGTCCGCGCCGCTGACCATCCTCTTATATATCCAAATTACGACAAAACTGAGATCGAAGTCTAGAAGGATGTTGCAAAGTATATTTTCATGGTCGAAGATATTTCCAGAACACTTTTCGCCCTTCCGTTCGCAGGGATAGGCTATTGCGAGCGTTTACAAAATCTGCTACCTTGGGTGCTAGATTGGGCACTGAACATGTGTGCAAGACGTGGCGAGAGGGCGAATGGGAACTAGGTAGAGAATCTGCTGAGTGACAGCCAATCTACATTCTCATACCTCATTCAGCCGTGGAGTAACTTTGGTAACAGCATTGATGTGATGGAGTCAGATCAGTCTGACTTCAAGGCAACTGACCTTAGGCTTGGTTACTAGGCAGCTCTCGACACGGAAGTTGAGATTGATCTGGTTGGCGATGACATACTAAGTATTGGTGGCTTCGTGATTGACGAGATTCAAAGCCTCACCTCCATTTTCGACATTCTGTTCGATGAGAATATGAAAATTTCACATACTGTCATGACTCTTGCAATGCTAGGGTGGTTTGACGAAGCTGAGGCGCTGGTTACTCAAGTGCCATCTCCTTACTTCACAGGTCAAAGTACTCAAGAAGTCGTTTGGCGTACTATAATAGGGGATCGAGTGTAGGAGCAGAAGGTTTCCAGGTAGTGCGCCCAGCTCCTGAGGACTACGGCCAAGTCTATCAGAACTATGAAAGTACAGACAAGCTTGCTCATTATTGGGTTTGGAAATAGTGGGCGAATTGCGAGATATCCGGCAAGAAATATTTATGCAGGCTTGGTACCTGTAATCTCTCAATTCACCGAGGGCCTGCGGTTAAGCTTCGAGAGCAGGATGTGTGCTACGAGAAACGGCTATATCGGCCTGGCTCCTCCATTAGCTCGGGTAGGAGATGTCGTAAGCATATTCCACGGCGGAGATGCCCCATATCTCATAAGGCCAGAGACGAACCCAGTAGTTAGGGACGAGATAGGGGTCCTCCGCTGTCAGCTGGTTGGGGAATGCCATATGCATGGCATGATGGATGGAGAAATGCTACAACCACCTAGAGAGGACGCCGCTACGGTTCGATGTAGTATGAGCAGACGATGTAGCATTATAAACACGTTTCCTGGGTAAAGAGGATGAAAACAAGAAGAATGGATTTGATATCACATCATCCCTCGTCGTCGTCGTCGTTGTCGTACATACCTAGTACAGTTCTTAGCTGCCTGATAATAGGTACCTAGTACCTACTACTACCTATAGCGGGGTACCGGTAGTAGGTAGGGAGTGAGACACCTAAAGATACCTACCTACAGTACCTACCTAGGTAGGTAGGTAGGTATAGTAACAGGGCCCACTCCCCCGCAAATCAAGTACCCTTCCCCCCTCCCCCCCCTTCTCCTAGAGCATCCAATCTGCTAACCCTTTTCTCAACCTGGGTGTCTCGTGCATCACTGCATTGGCAGACCGAGCTGCCCTCTTTTTTACCAGCTCACACCTGACGCCAATCCCGTCACACGCCTCGGTGAAGTTCAGCTCGAGCAACAGCACTGCCGAAAAAAGGGGGGTCCCCTCCCACCAACAGATTGTTGCCGTTTGGTGTGTGCGTGCGTGTGTGCGTGTGTGCTTGTGTGCAGGCCAGTCACAGGCCCGGAAGGCGGAGGCCCACGATGGATGCGTCCGAGACCACAAAGCCTACTGCCGCTACTGTCCCGAATGAGAGAGCGAGCACTCACGAGCCACCCAGTGCCCCTAGGCCCCGCGTCGGTCAAGCCGCCGGTCCTACCATGCCCTCATCCGTACCGCCGCCGCTCGCTGCCAGACCTGGCCATGAGCTCCCCTTCGTCCAGCCATCCTCCTACCTGCGGCCTAGTTCTCGCAATCACCCTGTCCCTCCTGTCGCCGCTACTCCAATGAGTCCCATTGATGAAGAGCAGATGCAAGGTCTGGTGAGTCCAACGCCCGAATCCCTCCAAATGCGGGCCCACCCCTACTTGTGCCCACATGAGCCTTCGAGCCCGATGTTTCTTTAATTCTCCGTCCCTGTGCTCGTTGCCAGACTCACAGGCTGTTTCACCCACAGCCCGGATCATCGTGGTGACAAGAATCAGAGACACCAGTTGCCCTGCTGAGCCCCGAGGTGCATTAGCACGTAAGACTGACGGCTCACTCTTGGCGTTCTAGCAAGGCTTGCGTGACTTCCTTCGTGTCAGAACTAGCTATGATGTTCTACCACTCTCTTTTCGTCTCATTATCCTCGACAACGACCTACTCATCAAGAAGAGCCTGAACATCCTTATTCAGAATGGTATGGCCGCGACAGACTCCTCCCCTTACCACCCGGTGCTATCTATGTTCCGGCCATACTGATTGAATCGCGCGGTAGGCATCGTATCAGCGCCCCTTTGGGACTCCCAACGGTCGAAGTTTGCCGGCATCTTGACGGCTACAGATTACATCAACCTGATCCAATACTACTGCCAGTTTCCCGAGCATATTGACAATCTCGATAAGTTTCGTTTGAGTAGTCTTCGTGGTACGATCAGCGCAATGCGTGTATAATAGATACATCCACCGCAGGCTGTTGGCTGATCATTTTGCTCTTATAGACATTGAGAAAGCCATTGGCGTCCTTCCTATCGAAACCGTTTCCGTCCATCCGTCTAAACCACTATATGAGGCTATTAGTAGCATGCTTCAGACGCGAGCACGTCGTATACCCTTAGTCGATATCGATGCTGAAACGAAGAGAGAAACGGTCGTCAGTGTCATTACGCAATATCGTATTCTCAAGTTCATTGCCGTAAACACGGAACAGTATACATCGCTCTTGAAGAAGACGGTTCGTGAGATCAATTTGGGAACATATACAAATTTGCAGACGGGCAGCATGACACAATCAGTCCTGGAGATTATCAATACTATGGTCACTAACAATATTTCGGCTGTTCCTATTGTGGACAAGAACAACGTCGTTCTCAACGTCTTTGAAGCCATCGATGTGATACCAATTATCAAAACCGGGGTGGTCGAGGAGCTTCAGATAAACGTGGGCGAAGCATTATCCAAAAGAGGGGACGAATTCGGAGGCATTTTCACTTGCCAGGAAGAGGATCGCTTGGATTCGATATTCATAACATTACGCCAGTCTAGGGTACACAGACTGGTTGTAATTGATGACAACTGGCATTTGAAAGGGGTGATCTCTCTATCAGATATACTCAAATATGTTCTATTTTACGGCGAGAAATCCAGCTATTTCCCTTCTTTTTAACGATGCGACGATTCACTACAACCCCTGTTTTATCAGGAAGATGTTTGGGCGAATGCTTGGAATATTCATTACATTCCCTTAGGGGAGTCTGGTTTCGGAGGCTGGAATAGGGAGAGGCATTTCAATGGTGTACGGAGTTAACAAGATGGATGGAATCTCTGGATTTTCTATAGAAATTCTTGCCCTACTGTTGCAGCACGCCATCATGCAATTACTCGGACGCATCAGCTTATTCTCCTCACGCAAGACAGCTGGGGGGCAGGGGAAGTTCACGATGAAACTATTATAGTCTCGAAATTGGTAATCGAACGACAATCTCATGTCACCACCACACAGGATTTTATCGTTGTCAGAAGGGACAAATGATTTTAAAAAGCTAATGTCGCTGGCGTTTCGAGGTTTCGAATTCATCTGCACGTAAATGAGACACCAATGAAGTAGCCAGTTTTAGTAGCATCTTTCGTCCTCCCCTTACCCTCTCCAGGTTTTGATGCTTACTGAGTCATAATGTTATTCAATAGCGACCTGCTAAGCCGAGCTTTCATTGTAGGCAGCTACTACCTCCAGCAGACTGATTACGAACAAAACAAAGATGTGACGGTGCACAGGAGGAGTTCCTGCTTGGCTGGCCGAAAAGCCAGAAACCGCACTGGCCATTTTAAACCGGTCCATATCGTCATCTACCAGCCATCTCAGTATGCTCTTTATCGAATACATTTCCCCAAATCTTCTTTCAAATATACTATTGGTTCTCGAATTAGTACTACCTGGGGCTTGTGCCATTCAGTCGATTCAATGGCGCTTCATAATTATCACCGAGATCATGCTCTGAATGCCGCAAAGGGAAGACGAAAAGAGCCAGTGGTTGCGACGTGGTCATCTCTTACAAATGGCCCCATGGATTCTCCCAGCAAACCAACACGTAGAACTAGTTTATCGCAGTCAATATTTGCACAGTCCCAATCATCAAACAGCCCTCTCCTTACCAAAGACGGTCCTCATCATGAGAAACACAGTAGCAATACTTGGACGTCCTCAAGCGAGCACTCACACCTACTGTTTGGGGAGGAAGGCAAGGATGATCGAGAGCACTTTTTTGTCGAATACAATCGGCTTGCACAACGGGTAATTTATTCATCCCCCAAATTTCTAGACAAACTGTATCTGACACACTGCTTAGCATGGACTCCGTCCTCTTATCCCCGGAGATTTCTCGAACGCAGCTGTAGGTTATCGCGATGTGTCTGTTGTACAACCCGAGCTGATTCTAGTTGAGGGTCATAAGAATGGCGCAGTTGACGGCCGCCGAGATAGTTGGCTTTCCAAGATGTTGCGACAGGCCGCAGAACAGTCAGCGCAGGTCGATTCAGAAGCCCACAGGCTCCCCTTGCGAAATCTAAGTGACACTGCTACAAATCTTGTACAGAGTCACAAACGAGACGGACTGAAAGATCGGGATTTAACAGCTCTGGTTAGACTTTGTGGGAAAAGCCGTCTTTTCTTACCCAAGGATTATGCCCCATTCTCCTTGACACTACCTACTTGTCTTCGGGCACTCGCACAAGCTTTAGTTCAGCATGGCAAGTAATTATACAATCCCCGCGTTTTAACATACTTTAATGTGTTGTTAAAAACCTCGTTTTCGCTGCTAATACTTTGCACAGCGGACACCAAAGGAATATTCCGTGTGCCTGGATCGGCTCGAGTCGTCAATGCTTTGTATGACTACTATTGCCTTGACGGAAACACCGATGCCGTATCAAGTACAACACACTGTCCGACGCTACCAACGCATATTAGGTGTAATACCCATGATATTGCAAGTACTTTCAAGCGGCTATTGGCAGGTTTACCAGGTGGTATTTTAGGTTCCCTGTCGCTATTTGATGCGCTTGTATCTATCTACAGCCAGCTGCAAGGAGACGCAGAACTACACCGGACCAAGGAAAGCAAGCTCCGTGCTCGGCTCATCGCTCTGGCTATCGGAACCGTGGAATCTCGATACCAGCGAGAACTTATTTGCGCCGTATTTGGCCTCCTATGCCTCGTGGGTAGAATCGCCGAAAACGCCCCTCGAGAAGACGACAATGGCCGTCCACTCCCAACTACCGATCTTATGGGCTACAATTCTTTAGGAATTGTATTTGGGCCCCTTCTGGTAGGTGATATGATTGATAATTACAGCATGAAGGTAGCCGATCCCTCAGCTGGGCTAATTCTATTGCCTATTTCACCGCCAAGGTCGAGAAAAGAGCGGCATAAACACAAACAAAAACACGGACGCAAGCACAGACATAGGCATAAGCTCGAAAACAGGCACGAATCTATTATGACGCCGTCTATGAGTATAGACAAGATACGCGTCGCCAATAGCATCACTGAAATGCTCATTGTTCACTGGCGAGAGGTTGTTCGTCAAATAGGGAATACAGGGTCCGTGAAGAATGGGCGCGGCTCATCAAGCCTTTTACAACGTCACGATAGTGCTCGAAATAGTATATCGTCGTCTGTCTCTGAGGACCTTTTGCTCAAGAACCGACCTCATTTGCGCCATGATGGCACAAGATGTGTTTCACCAACTACGACTAATCCGACGGTGTCAGGTAGGAAAAATATTGTCTCAGTGCATACATAATTACTAATTGTATTTCGAGGCATGAAACCTACAGGCACGCCGAGTGAACAAAACAGCGCCTCTGATCCATATACTCCACATACGAGGCAAGCTAGTAGTATCTCGAGTTCTGGGTCCATACAGAAACAACTAACAAAAGCTGCTCCGAATTCACTATCTCCAATGATAGAAGAAAACCCTGCTCCCACTTTCGATGTAATAAAGTCTACTCATAATGATGAGATGCCCAGGGAACAAGGTGGTGATGATGTTACGCAGCTCAATCATCCTATTTCCACACGTACAAATCCCAGCCAAGTTCATGACGATAGCTCCTCAGAGAGTGTTAGCAGACTGGAGATGATTGGGAAATCAGTTGACAGCATAGATACTACAACGCTGGCTGCTGTTCCGGGGATACGACAGTGTGAAACCCCACCGCCATCTGATAGAGTGCTAAGCACGCCTTCTATGGAATTGCCCACAGTGCAGACAACTACTCGCCATAGACAGAATCCGGTGGTTTTGAGTACGGTACCTCCCCAGAAGACACTCCCGAATGACAGAAGTAAGGGGTTAGATCCAATCGCCTCAAAAGACGATAGTCTAGAAATTTGCTCAGAGCCAATAGAGACTGCCGCAAAGACAGTCGTTACAGGGAAAGTGTCTCCTTCAGAGCCATGTGCAAACAGCGATCGTGATGGCGATCTTAGAAACCATAGTTTTTCGCTGCTTAACCCAAACTCGAATCAACACCAGGGAGACAACCGGATAGAAACTCTGGACTCGGGATACGCACATACCAGACGTCTAGACAAAACCAATCCTAGAGGTGAAGTACTGGGAAACCCAATAGGCCAATGGAGAAACCTAAGGGCGTCGACCAAAGATAGTCCCGAGTCTCTGTTTAAATCAGCGAAGGCAAGGCGTCTGAAACGTAGCGCTATCCCGGTAGCATCCAGTTCGAGCCGGGACACATCTGTCCTAAAGGGATCCGAGTCGACACTACCGGAACGGAAGCAACGATCTATACAGGAAGGATATGGACTCAAAGGCAAGTCGACGCCGTCAAAGCCTGACTTTGAAAGGCACAGTAACCGGGAAGATGCACCACAATCTACACATCCACTTTTGGACACCCACGTCAAACAATATGCTTCAAATAAATTTCTCGGTAATGCTTCTCATAGAGGGGTCTCCCAGCGCTCGACTTCTAAGCCTATGCCGGGAGCTGTCAAGGCTATGGCAGCCTTATTTGACAATGCCGCAAAAGAATCGCCAGATAGCTCCGTTATTACTCTGAGCGGAAGGACCCTTCATAACCCACACGAGCCTAGCAACCTCCCTTGTTGTGATGTCTTGGACGGGTCACCAACGAAGTCTAAACCCTGCAGAGGTGCACTAACACTAACTAAATCTGCAATACGCTTGGATGAGCATTATCGCCAAAGACCGAATCACACCTCGACCCCAGAGAAGGACTCTCCTGTTGCTAATTATTGTGTAAGCACTGTTCGAACAGCACCTACTTGGCTGAAAGGAGAGCATACACCTACAAACACTATGCGCAGCACATTGAAGCCCGTGAAGATGTTCTCTTCGGCCAGAAATGAGCCACAGATATTGCCCACGGCAACAATTCCTGACCAACCACCCAGGTTGGGAACTATAGTTCCATACGACGAAGAACCTCCTATTGGGCATTTTGTACGGCCCAATTCGGCCACATCTGCTCAAAGTCGAAGCCAAACCGTGAATCCCGAGGGGCTCACTTCCCCACTCAACAACACAGAGTCGAGACAGACGTCCGCTGGGACCTCTTCGGTTTTACACGCCCAGATCCGCAGTCTCCATCGCCAGCTCGCCCTCAAAAACGAGGAAATACTACAACTGCGGCGCCAATTAGAGACGCAGGAGCACATGGACATCGGCACGCTCTGCGAGCAGCTGCGCTTCGCCAAACGAGAATGCCAAACGTGGCGCAAGAGGGCCGAGGCCGCGGAGAGGCGCGTCGCCGTCTTCCAGCGGTTCGGTGCCAAGATACGGGCTGTGCCGGACGGGGCTATCGAAGAAGATGAAAATGACAATGGAAATTATGGCGAGCTGAGGAATGACGGTTCTTCGTCTTACTCGCCCCGCACCGAAAACCGGAAATCATTCAACGACCGGATACGACGCAGCTTTGCAGAGAAAGCGAGGACTTTGGGAGGAGGCGACGGAGCTGTCTTTGGGGATTATGACGGGGCGCCTAGGGAGGTGTGCGCTGGGAGTGAATATCAGCTGCGAAGCGGCAGACTGCCGAAGACGGCGAGGCTATGGGAGGCCGCGTACGAGATGTTCGATCCTGGACATGGCGATAGCACGTGTATAACTAGGCGGGAACACTCGGCATGGTGACGAGTGCCGTGGAGGTGCTTACGTAGACGGAATGGTAACCCATACTGTGTGGCGCTCTTGTCTGGTTTGGAAGCCTGGTTTTCACAAAGCAATATCTTAAGACGCGCAGAAGGATAAGGATCATTGAGTATGTTTGTTCCCACGCCCAGACTGTGAGGACTGGGTTATTGTAGCCGCTGCTATTTTACATAGACAACAGACACGGTATGTATATACACTGTCGAAAAACGGTTTCCTTGCCGCATTGAAGCGACTTGATTTGCTGTGTGTACTTGCGTGTATAAATATCTAACGCAACTCAGAATACAGTGATTTTGCTATGGAATCGGATCTCAACAACAAAAGATTGACAGATCGATTACCAGATGAAAATTGGAGTATCCTCATGGGCTTAATCCGTGAGGTGATGATTAGGGCTCTAACTATCGGCCTCCGTATCGGAACAGGATGATGGTCGTGACGCCTCGGAGTTTAGAGGTCTCAAATGGGGCGCTGGTGGGCAATCAAGCTGAACCTGCAATGCCTATGGATGAAAGCCATTGTGATTTGGATAATGTTGCGAGGGAATCGGTAAAGAGTCATCGTATGCGCCTTTCGACTTTGATAATGTACATACATCCTAGGCTGTTCGACAGTGAAGTCATGCTGCGAAATGAGTTGTCTGTTACACGTGTAACCTCTGTACCGGTTGAAGAATGCAGTTCGCCTTGCACTTCGGCCGTACGAAGGACCATTGCAGGCTGTTCATGACCTTCCAAGACATGCAGGCAATATTGGAAAGTGAGGTTATACAGACTTCGCTTCTTGAAACAGACCCTAGAGACCCAGGCGGTCTGGGCTGGCAGATCATTTGTATATAGAGTCATCTCAAGCCACCAACAGCCAAGAAGGAGTTGGTTGGTCAAGGACTACTGCAGCCCTAGTTGATCATTGTAATCAGAATCCTCAGTTCCAAGCCCAGTTCAACTGCCCTTGTTATATTGTCTGAAAAGTATCGCATAGTAAAGAGCATCTTCCCAGTTTAAAAACTCTATTTACACACTCCTGATCACGATTTTATCTATATAACATCTTACATGCTCACTATCGCCAGCAATCACCAGCACCTCTCTTCCCACAACTCTCTCTCTTTCTTCCTCTTCGGCACGCAGACGTAGTCATTCACACTCGGCCAGACCGCTACCGAATCACACCGTTATCATACATACGATAGCACCTTTCACGACGACATCTTCCCAGAGCACCTCCTACGATGAACTCATTGACCCCACACCCCGATGCATCAGGATCTACCGAAGACAGAAGATCATCCGCGTCTAACCCATAATACGGGAAGGGTACTCTCGGCCGCGAAATACAAGGAATTGTGTCATGTGACTGCTCGTTTTCTTGGGGGTCTGATGACGACTTCCTTGCGCTCGGCCTCCCCAATGACATTTTGCGGCGCTGTAATTGCTACAGAATCTTAGCGAACCGGGATGTCCTCCCCCCCCCAGAACGCGTCTTCCGCCCCCGGAAGAGCTCAGGGCTGTGTAGTCCTCGCCCATTCTGGTATCCAAGTACGACAGTGCCAGTACAGTGGCATTGCTCGGAGTCATCGGCGTTCGGCCGAATTTTCTTAAAGCCGTAATCTCGGTGCATTACTCCCTTGCCATTACAAGCCTGGAATCCCGCTTGGCACGTATTCAAATTAGAAATCGCGGGCGCAAAATCCGTAACCCCGATCGTGGCTGAGGGCTGGCATTTCGAACGGATTTTGTAGACAACGAAGACCGAATGGGGCTTGTCGTCAGAGTAGTTGATTCGGAACGCCAAGTATTCCGAACAGGCAATCGAAGCCAATCGGAGCAGGGCATTTGATCCGTTTCGAGGAAAAGTTACATATAACGTTATCCCTGCGTTGCGGAGTTGGAATGGCGTTCAAACGGTCAGCGGTGTCCATCTTCCCGTTTGATTAGTCAAAACCTTTAACCCCAGATTCTCACGTCAGATCATAGTAGAGGCGATCTCGACCACTGTAATCGCTGGGGTCAGTAATTACACCTTTAGGTAAAATTTTGGAAGTTCTGCGTACTCCCGAGACACACTTGTGCCCCTAATAGGCAACTATGGCCTACTGGGGTAACTAGAGCAGGAAGAAAATGACTCCAGGGGTTTACATACTCAGGCCCAATTTGTCACAGCCGGCGAGCCAGTTGCTAAGCTGTCTGGCACAGTCGGGATCGAACGCGCGTTCGCGACTCTCTATCAAATCGCCCATTGTGCGTAGCGTAGTATTGTAAAGTGGTTCTTGGCGGTGTGCTCGTATCTCCGCTCGCGCCGCCTCCCACTCCTCCCGTGTCCTCGCACTCCAAAGAACGCCTGGCGCGGGCAGCGACAGCCCACGGTAACCGACTACGGGAGGACATGTTAGGCCGTGTCGTAAGTCGATTACTCGGCTCACGATAAACCAAAATAAAGCACACCTAGATTTAGTTGAGCCAGTTATGCTAATAGGAAGCACGAGACAAAGATACAAGGAGGAGGCCGGAGCGATAATCCGAATGATGTTGGGGCTCAAGGACAAGTGTTACGCACCTTCGCCGTGATTCAGCGTATATGAATTGCTCCCAAGTCTGATCTGGATCGTCATTCTTATCAACATCAAACGGCTCGTAATTGTCAGAATTAAAGCACTGGCGAGCGAGGGACGTCATCAAGGAGACATCGCATTCCCGTACCACAAGGTCGGGTGTGCAGCTCGCCTGAGGTCTGTAATCCTCAAACACGGCCATTGTAGTATACAAAGACTGTACCGAGAGCATATTGGCGGTATCCTCTCTGCTAGAAGTAAAAAGATGATGTGCAAATCGTGCGGCCTCTTCGCTCACAGCGGTATAGAAGAGTTCTCTGCCGTGTGGACTAGTATTTCTGGCAATATATAGCTCGCAGATGCGCATGCAATTGGTGATGGTAACGGGGACCTCGGGTTCATGCCATTGTCCGTGGATAAACATGGGGAAATTCTCTCGTCTGCTCATCATATAAGGCACACTCCGTAGCGTTTCTAATATGAATATAGCGTTTGCTTGATGCTTGGGGTCTCTGCGAAGCTCTACTGCGCTCCTTGGAGGAATATTTTGGTGGAGGTATACCATCTCTAGCGTTATTTCATGATTTAGGAATAAATCTGATGAGCCTGGTGAACCAGTGCCATCACTAGGACTGCTTTCAGCTGGCTCTGGTGTCGACGAATCTTGGACTTCGTTGCCCGATTCACTGTTGGCTGAAGGAAATGCAGGTTTTTCGTACTCGCATGTAAGACCTCTCGTTAAACAGCGGAAACACTAAAACGTCAAGTATCAGACCCTCGTTTCTTACAAAGATAGCTCCCATCAGCACTGCAAAGCAAGACATCGCCCCGCAGACAGAAACCAGTGAGATTAGAGAACCGATTTGAACTAGTTCAGCACTCACTTGTCGCTCAAAGCTGCACTTGGCCTTGGCACGATGGCATTCCCTACACGAACGTTTCCGCTTTTTGGGTTTCCCTGCTGTCCGGCGGCAGTAGGCCAGGTGACGTTTAAAGGCGGTTTCTAACGGCGGTCAGTGTCTGAAGCCTTTAAGAAAATGGTTGGGAAGCCTGCCTGCCTACCGCTGACTATCGGTTTGTTACACAAGTCACAGAACCGGATGTTGCCCACGCCATCGGGTTCAGTCTTCATCGGTGTATCAGCAACAGACATGTTTGCTCGCACGTTTACCCCCACGCTGAAGTTGTTTGAACAGACTACGTTATGGCGTGATTCGGACCGAGCTGCCTCTTGGATTGTTTTGCTCTACTCCCAGACTTCAACTTAAATCGAAACCAGCGCAGGCGAGCGGTGATGGTGGGAAACAGGTATTGGTCAGTGCGTAATGCTGTGAATAATGTTTGCACACCTCAGCAGTTGGCTCAATGATACGACGCGAGCGGGTGTATGGAGCGGCCGGTTCTGGTCCGTGCCGTGGCCGATCCTCTACGTACACCATGACCACACACTCGGCTTATGTGCTTGGCCGGCCGGGAACGCCACCCGACCCTGTCACACTAATCTCTCCAAGGAGCTAGTTAATATCGGGAGGCACAGGGGATCGCGCCAGGGCTTGACATGCTTATTATAGTACATCGTAGAAGTCAAGACGGTCTCCATACAGGTTCTGACCGGTGTGTCCTGTAAGGGTGTAGAGCGTGCCTCGCGTGCCAAGATAACTTGGAAGGATTTGGCGGGCCTGGGTCGACGTACGTAAGTAGGTACTACGAAGTATATGTAGGTACGTAAGTAGGCGTAAAATCAGGTGTGGTAAACGCTCGAGCCAAATACCTAGGTAGAGAGCAGTTTCGAGATATTACCTTGCATCTCGAGGGGATCGACCCATTAGCGTGACCCAAAGGTACTCAGCCTTGGCACTTTTTACTAGGTATATATCACAGTACACGTGCTGCCCATGACTCCATGGAACGATCGAAGACTCTTCCTACTATCTACTGTGTATGTACGACGTAGGACGATGTGATAAGTATGTACATAATCTCAGTACTGGGTCTGTCAGAGTCTGTACTAGGTATGCATGTAGCTACAAGGCTATCGCGCGGATTGCGCCGTTGCAGATGGACGTATCAGATTTGAAGGGTCTACCCGGCCAGCATCGAGATGACTTCCACATCTAGAGTAGTGGCCGATTTCCCTAGACTACCCTCGACTACCTACCTCGACTCCGTAAGTACATACTTACGAAGTAGTACATATAGGTAGTGACCCTGTCGAGCCGGCTCGCCTGTGACCCAACAAATACCAAGTGCTGCTGTTGCTAGCAGGTAAAAACGCTTGCTTAACTTGTTGGTGATACGGTATCTACACTTACCTAGACGCGGACATGACATTCTCCACTGCACGTTTGGTATGGTAGCATCGTTACCACCCTAAATAACCAGAAAGAGTAGGCATCATGCTGGTGTAAGTACCTAGGTATGAGAAATGCACTTGGTTCCTTCAACCATGCAACCCGGCATGCTCCCGCGGCCAGCTCGACGACAGACAGACCTTAAAAGCAGCATGGAACAATTCAAATGATCATGATGGCAAAGCCAAGTTGGGGAGGAATTTTGTCGTGCTACATAATATGTTTGACCGTGCCCTCGAGCAGGCATGATGAGACAGAACAAGAGCAGATTTAGGCAAATATTCAGACGGCGCCCAGTGAACTATCAGAAACGGGAAGAGGGAAGGACAGCATCTTACAACCACCAAATCGAAGTTGACTACAGGTCGCTTTTTGCCTCGGCTCCTATCTACCTACTTGGGTAATTACAGCGTACGTGTAGATTTGTCCATGCTCTTCATCTACTCATGGCTGATCTAGACTAATAGCGTACGGTACACATGTAAAGGCCTCACAGACCTCACAAGCAAGATACGCTTATCTGGGCAGAACCTGGCATCTGCCCGGGGAGCCCCACGCGAACTATGTCTCCTTCCTACTGAAGGCAATCAACAGCCTCAACAATAGCGGCGTCGCCGCGGTAAGTGAGCAGAGCCCTGCACATCCTCGGTGCCGTGGGTCGGTGCCGTGTGGTCAAGTCTCCTGGGAAACACCTGCCGAGTTCGACTAGGAGGCCACACCCTACATCACAACTGGTTTCTACCCCAGATTATTTACCAGCCCAAGCACTATAACATTGGAATAAAGGGGTAAGTGCCGAGGCAGACCGATGATAATTAGTATACCTAGGTAGGTAGGTACTCGTCGAGGCCAAACCTGCAAATGCACGCGACGCAAATCTCGGGGGCAAAGATGCCTACACAGCACCTACTCGCCTACGTCTAAAACAATCTGAAATGTCTTCAGGGGACTGTGCTTGCCGTTTAGTGCAGTTTATACAGGACTATAGCGCCTCGATAGCGTGTTTACTTAGGTAGTACTAGGTAACTAACCCCCGTACCTGGGGTAAGTACCATCTACCTATTCTAGGTAGATTTAGGGTACATGTAGCACGGGAGGTAGGAAAGGATCAGGTACCGGTACTGCAACCTGCTCTGCTTACTTATCTCTTTCTTAACCTAAACCTAACTGTCTTCCGATAGTCTCACGCCCATCGGCTGTCTAGGTAGCTTTATATGTGCTTTGTTGAAACTAGGTTCAAACTCATCGAAACGCCCAATGCATGACTGATATGGGTTGCTAAAAATGAATCGTAGCATGAAGCCCCCTTTGCTACGTTCCTGCCTTATCAGTACATTCACGTGAAGTTGGCTCAGGGGCTGGACGTTGGCGTTGATCGACTTGACCTGCGCCCGCGCCCACGAGCCCACGAGCCCACGCCGTCGCCATGACGCGCCGAATAGTATGTCAACCCTCGAGAAACATTCAATCCCAACGCCCATCATGCAAACCTCGATACATGTCTTCTTCTATGTATGTATGTATGTCTTGATCTGCGACGCTAATCCTCGGCGCCTCCCTATCGCAGGTACGCACCATCACCCAGCTCGGTGCCGCCGCCTTCTTCGCCTTCCTCCTCATCTTCCTCCTCGATCGCAACTTTCGACTCCTGCCTAATGTCGTCCACGAGTACATGCCCCAACATCACCATGGCCTTGTCGTTACCGACATCGCCATAACCACGTGCAGCAAAGTCAACATATTCTCTTCGTGCAAGCTCGATCCCGAGGTTTGGCACCGAATCGACAAAGACCTGTACCTCGGCCACAAGTGGTCCAGCGCATATGTCCATGTCCAGCGGAAGAAGGAGGAAGAGCTCAACGCCAACGACAAGGTTGTTGTTGATGTCAAAGTGGGACCCCTGGACCCCTCCAATACTGCCAAAGAGCAGCCCGACCAAAAATGGGAACCGAGGCCAGCAGGGCTGTGGATCTTGCGATCTGCCAAACCACACGCGAGCGATTCGAAGGATGCCGTCACCGACGTCGATGTGCTCTTCGGCGATGACGCTTACGAAGTACGCCCTGGCTGGGCCATGCGAGGGGTCGCACTCATGCTCAAAATTGACCGAGACATGCCAGCTGCCCATATCACCGTTCGGCGTGGTGGCCACCAACAGTCGCCTAAGCAGCCAGTTCCTCGGATTAGAGATAATGGGAAATTCAAGATCATGCAGCTGGCTGATCTGCATCTGAGCACGGGTGTCGGAGTGTGCCGAGACGCTGTTCCAGATGAATACGAGGGCGGGCCATGTGAAGCTGATTCACGCACCCTCGACTTTGTCGCTCGGCTTCTTGAAGAGGAGAAGCCAGATTTTGTCGTATTAAGTGGCGACCAAGTCAATGGGGATACTGCGCCTGATGCCCAAACGGTAACTTCACCCTGATGAAACCAGCGTTTGGTGCCACAGACTGACCCGTGTTCCAATAGGCTATCTTCAAGTACGCGCATCTGCTCATCAAGCATAAGATACCTTATGTGTCAATATTTGGCAATCATGATGACGAGGGTTCTTTGCCGCGAGCTGGGCAGATGGCACTTATCGAACAGTTGCCATTTTCACTATCGAGGGCTGGGCCAGACGATATCGATGGAGTTGGCAATTATTACGTGGAAGTTCTAGCCCAAGGGAGCTCCATGCACTCTGCCCTTACCTTGTATCTTCTGGACACGCATTCATATTCTCCCGATGAGCGACACTTCAGTGGCTACGATTGGATCAAGCCAAACCAGATCGAATGGTTCAAGCAGACTGCTTCGAGCCTCAAGAAGAAGCATAAAGAATATACTCACATTCACATGGATCTTGCCTTCATACACATTCCTCTCCCCGAGTATGCAGTCCCTGAGAACCGCTACGTTGGCACGTGGCGGGAAGGTGTCACTGCTCCGTCATACAATACACACTTCCGTGACGCCTTGGTGGAAGAGGGGGTAGTTTTGGTCAGCTGTGGACAGTAAGTGATTGTGACATTTCTAATAGGCCCTCTTGCTAACTTGACGGCAGTGATCACGCGAATGATTATTGCATGCTTTCAACAAATGAAGAGAAGGGGAAGCCTGAGCTTTGGATGTGCTATGGAGGTGGTGCTGGTTTTGGCGGGTATGGAGGTTATGAAGGCTTCGTCCGACAAGTGCGCTTTTTCGACATTGATATGAACACGGCACGGATCACAACATACAAGCGACTCGAATATGGCGATACGGAGAAACGTATTGATCAGCAAATCATTGTAGACGGCGGCAATGTAATGCATGCGCCAGAACCGCCAGCGGAGGTGGAAGTGGCCGCCTAGCTGAAAATCACTCGAAACGTTAATACCGGCGATTACAAAGCTTTACATCAAAGGTTATTTCGCCATTGAAGATACCACACCAGCGATCATTCGATCATTCGGGACCTTCTAGATCCCCCCCCCTCTTAACTTGTATTACCCAGTGATACAGCAATGACGAAGTATGAAAGGTGATTTACAGGGGCAAGAAAAGCAGGGCAAACATAGGCGTTTTGTTTTCTTTCCCTTCTAATTTGATTCAAGGCCTCTTTAGGCTGCAAGCAGCCCAACGCTCGGATCAACATGGGAATAAAACAACGGAACGGCGTAATGCGACACGTCAGGGATAATGATCCTGCAGCTAATACTGCGTTCCATCTTACGATCTAGACTTTTTGCTGTATTGTCGACTTTGGGACTGGCGCCTCGTCTGTCTCTATTACATCAACTTAGCTGACTCGTATGTATCTAATACCCCATGTATGATATATCATGGTAGGAAAAAGAAAAAAAAGGAGACTCAAACAAAGAACGAAGCGATACCTCTCCGAGAAGATTAGATGATGATCTATCTTTATAGTAAGGTATTAACTTACGCCGTTCCGCTTTCCCTCCTCTCCAAAGAGATACACATTCGCAACAGGATGGACATCCTCTATGCTCATCCATTTCCGGACTTATCCCACGTATACGTGAAATAACTGATTTGCCTAACTACAGGTGTGATCGAGTCTGTTACCGCATCTTTTGCTAAGTGATTAGACTTTGCCTCGCAGCTCGATCTCTTTTTGGAGGGCGTGGTGAGTGTAAACGTGTGCTACCGTACCTCTAAAATATCACCATGCGGACGTGGCGTAAAGCTTAATCTTAACAGGTAAGGGTAGTTAGTAGGTAGGTAGGGTGCATATGCACGTCAGAGAGAAAGGCGCAAACACAAACCGCTAGTCGTGTTTTTATACTATAGATGTCAGTCGAAGAAGCAATAGCAAGAAACAACGTCTTGGAACAACACAGATATATAGGTGAAATTTTCATTTCCTTCAATTGATCGACTACGTAGGTACATGGTCCCTCTCTAAAGTCCGTCTATTTATATACCGTACCTTATGACGTAGGTTGATGCAATGTAGGTACATTTGAGGTAAGCCTCCTCTTTCCCCCTTGCCTTCTTTATTCTTCCAACCAACTTGAAGCGACAGGTGGATTGATTGATGAGCGGATTGGACGCAGAGCTAGGATGAAGCTAGGATGAGAATGAAGATGGATGGACAGGTAGGTTTCAATATAACTCCGCGCTATGCAGCAACGCTTTGCTTTCTCTCTCAAGGATTCCATAAAAAGAAAACTTGATGGAAGTCCCTTTGTTTGCGAAATTTTAGAGCACTTCTTTTATTTTTATGAATCGTGATTTTAAGCACCGGCGACCTTGAAGGTCTCCTCGAGAGGGAGGTGGTCCTTGGGACCGGGCTCGCCGGCGCGGCCGCCGAAGACGAGCTGGGCCGTCAGCTGCCAGTTGGCGGGGATGTTCCACTCGGCGGCGACGCGCTCGTCGATGAGGGGGTTGTAGTGCTGGAGGTTGGCGCCGAGCCCTTCGGCCTCGAGGGTGGTCCAGGTGGCGAACTGCAGCATGGCAGTACTGTGCTCAGCCCAGGTCGGGAAGCGGTCCTTGTACAGGGCGAACTTCTCCTGCATGTTGCTGACGACGGTGTTGTCGATGAAGAAGAGGACGGTGCCGGCGCCGGCCTTGAAGCCCGCGTTGCGCCCGGCCGTGGCGTCCCAGCTCTCGGCAGGGACCAGGGGCTTCAGGACCTCAGAGGTGATGTCCCATAGCTTGTCGTGCTCGGCACCGTACAGCACCAGCACCCGGTTCGACTGTGAGTTGAAGGACGAGGGGATCTGGATCAGGTTCTCCTGCACGATCGAGGTGACCTTGTCCTTGGGGACAGGCAGCTCCTTGTTCAACTGGTAGTAGGTCCGACGAGCCTTGAAGGACTCGAGAAGCGTGGCAGAGTTAGCGGACATGGTGATGGGTGTTGAGGGCGTGGGTATGCGAATTTCTTGCTTCGAGGCGGTGGTCTCGGCTTGAGGACTAACGAGCTTGCTAAGCGAGGAGCTCGTGGACAAAGGTCTAGCAATGCTGGGAGTGCAAGTCTTGAGAAGGTTGGAGGGTAAGAGCGCGTGAGTGGCTCGGCAGGTAGAAGAGGAGGCGGCAGTAGCAGTATAGAGTCGGGAAACGGAGACGAAGGCCGAGGTCAAGGTGTGAGGACGCATGGCGGGCTTTATACAAGTGTGTCTCGAAGGGCACTGGCTGGCGATGATACACAGGCTGGCTCAGGTAAGACTTACACTATCGTACTATGTATGGTACTGTGGCACCGGGGTGCTATGGCAGGCAGGTCAACGACAGCTTCGCGGTGGAGATATACGAACGGCGTGCTTCATGCAGGGCGATGTGACTGCGGTGGTGTCTAGACGCCAGATGGATACCCCTACCTCTGGACGGCGGAGGAGAAGAGGCGATGTGCTTGGTTCGGGTCTGCAAGCGCGAGACGCAAGTGGGTGAGGGGTTTCTGGACCCGGATTTCGAAGGGTTCCGTAAGGAATTATTAATGCAGGCTGAATAGACAGGCTCGACGGCGCCAAAATGACACCATCAAATCTTTCATCTCGTGCTCGTGTCGGTCCTCGGATAATGCGAGTCGCAATACCTAGGTACCTACAGGCTACCTATGCAGATAGAGACATAAGTATGTACCTACCCAGGTAGTATATCACTACGGTAAGTACCTACCTAACACCAACAGCCCTAGTGTAGTGGCTCTGTGCTGGAAAATCTAATTAAGTAGGTAGGTAGAGACTGAACTCGGTACCTGGTAGATAGATGCAAGTGGATTCGAATCTGATCAAACGGCTAGATCGGCCGTGACTTACTAGGGTTGCGTGTTCCTGGTCAATGGTCAATGGCGAGAATGGGTAGCGTAAGTACATCAAACTCACTCATCGTGGCTCATAATACTAATAGTTTCATGATGTATGTAGGTTAGGTATGTATGTAGTGTTCGGTACAATTTGTCAGGCAATGTCATCGTACCCTTCCACGATGAATGGGCTCCTCCTACCACTCTACTTACATACCTAACTAATGTACCCCGTGGTGGCCAGGCGGTCAGTCGCCTTGGGAGCAAATGCCCAGCAGGTCACGTACGCAATACATGGAGGTAGTATCGTCGTTATTCAGCTTGGGCCGAGGCGGCTACACGATGTATATTAACAGTATATCACATATGTCTTACCTATTGTCCTCGGCTATTCCATGTATACTACTATGTACATACATGTGGTGTTAATTACGACTCGCAGCACGCCAACGGCCGCGCGCTAAGACACGATACTATCCATACGGTGATGATGGGCCTCTCGACTTTTTCTTACCGCACGCTACTGATTGCAGCTTGACAAACCCATTCCTCATCACGATATATCGTGTCATGTGGACCTCGCCCAAGCCAGTGTACATAGTATTTCCAATGTTATTTCGTAGCAAAGGTAATGTCAAGTGGGGCTTGTTTGCTTACACAAGCCTGGGTAATCAAAGCAACGGATGGCGACGGACGCGGCGTTTTCACATATTTCCAATTCCGATCACCTACCCAAGTATTCCATACTCCCCTCTGCCATTCGCTTTTATTAGCCATGTCTCACACAATCTCGAGGTTAATGACTCGTCGCCTTTCACCGGCACTTGCGTCTAGCCCGGCTGTTGTGATCTTGGGCAATTCTTGCTGCGTGTCTGCTTACACATACTTACATCTGTTATCGGAGCGCAAGGGGCAAGCTGGATGGATTACTGGCAGCCCCATCTCTTTTTTTTTTTTTTTTTTTTTTTTTCTCTCGCTTTATATCATTTTGTCTTAATTCCTTCTTGAACTTTCCTCCCCTTCTAAGAGGAGGGGCAGTTTTGACTCGGTACCCCTCTTAACCCCTCTTAGCCCCTCCACACACGTAATTCCGGAACCCCGCGATATGCGACTTGGTTGTACGCGTTCACTTGCTCCTCTGTCCGTGTCCACCACAGCTCGACATCGACATCGCCCTCCAAAAAGCTTGGCCTGCTCTTCTTCCTCACCTTACGCCGAAACCTACTTACATAGTACTTACGGCTATGGTCAATGTAGCATTGACAGACGCCGCGTTGTTGCATTGCCGGAATAGGCAGTTCTCGCCCAGGACTCTAGCATTGCACCAAGGGAAAAACATTTCAACGTCCCATTCTAAAGCTTCATCTTCTTCCTTCTGATCTGAACTTGGTAGAGAATAGTAAGTCTACGTGATGCATAGATACCTCGTAACTATCAGGTCAGGCATACATGTATTAGTTTTACCCTACTGTCATCAATTATCATTTTGAGTTGCATCCGCACTCCAGAACATGAAGACCATGAAAATCCATACTTAAGACTCATTTCCGATTCTTGTTTCTGATAAATTTATTTTCAGTTGATAAGCTCCTAGCTAGTAACGAAGCACAACACTGACATTCGCAAATGTGCGTCGTCTGGGAAAGTCGCAAAAACTCCACTAATGCGCTTGACTATCCTTTATAATGCTTCTATGGTTTTATCAGAATGGATAGTCATCCGACTTCCATGTGGCGCGCGTGTTTCTGTCGGGCCCTCCAAGTGACGCACGCCCGCGGCGTGAAATACGTCTTGATGCCGGCTTGCGCGGTTTTCCTAGTTCTAGTTGTCCGTTTCATATAACTCCCAAATTTTGCAGTAGTCATGACACATGAGTAAATGAAAAAAAGATCCGATCCCAAATGACTCAAAAAAGTGCTGAGAAGCCAGGGTAGACATTGGCAACTACCAAGTCTCGGCAATATATTGGCCCACTACCTTCTTCAACTCCCAAAACTTCTTCGCTTCGGCGTGCTCTAAGTTGCCTTTGGCCATTGCGACTTTGATGAGTGCCTCTTCAACTCCTTCGCCCATGCCCTTACTGCTCCCACATACAAAAACGCGTCCATCGAGAGAGTTGATAATGTACCAAACCAAGTCCGCTTGGTTAACAACCTCTTCTTGGACGTAGCGGCCCTCGCCACGCCGACTCTGGATTACACGCTTGACCTCGTCTTCGTGAACACCCCACTCACCGCTGTACAGTTCGTCGACAAGCGAGTCGCGGATGCCTTGGAGAACCCACACCTTGTTGGCACAGTTGGCGTTCTTGAGTCGTCGTTGGACAAAGCCTCGGAATGGTGCGATGCCCACACCGGCTCCAATCAAGAGCATCGGTCCGTCCGTAACGAACTGCTTGGCTAAGGGGTTGGCCATTAATCCCTTGAACATGGGGATGTAGAGCTCCAACGATTTTTCACCACGAGCCTGCAAATCTTGGAACTGTAGAGCTTGACGCTGAAAGAAACCCGAGCCGACACCAGTGCGATTCCCACCACGCCAGTCAGCCGTCTCATGAACGGTGACAGCTATCTCGATGATGCGATGCTGCTTGCCGTCTCGAATCTCGTACGATTCATGTGGATCATTGGAAAGGGAATAAAATCTTGGCATTAGAGGTTGGAGGACAGTAAGGAGAACATCCATTGGAGGCTTGGAAGAAGGAAAAGCACTGAGGATCTGGGAGATGGAGATGTGAGGTCCGGTGCGGAAATCGCAAAAAACGCCTTGTCCCTCTCCGGAACACAGGAACAGCAGAACCTTCTTCTCGTTAGGATCATGACAGTATTCGGCCAGCACACGTAATAAGGGCTTTGTTGGGGGGTATGATTGAAGGTCCGAGCACCAGGTGAGTATATCCCGACGTGTTGTCACAAGTTCTCTTGCCTTATCCTGACCCCAAACAGTTGGCCACCGGCCCTTTGTGGTCCGCAATAACACAGGCTTATCACGAAGAAAGCGAGGAACTAGTAATAGGTCGAGAACGTCGTTCACAACAGAGGCGTCGTTGGGGGCAGAAACACCAATGGCACCTCCAACCTTGAACTCATTGTTATCTTCATCTGGATAGTCGGTAATATCAAGATCGAAATGGAAAGTTCTTTTTTCCGCACCGGGCTTGGTCAATTCTCTTGTATTGTGGATCTTTGCAGGATAGACGTGATAAGGGGGGTGTGGCTGAACGAAGGACGGGGGCTGGATGGAGGTGTCAAGGTCCTCAATATCCAATTTCTGGAGGGTTTGGGACAATGTCTTGGAGTTATTGGTCTCCTCACTGATGTCATTCCCGAATGAAATGGCCGAGTCAGTAGGTGAGGATGTCTCTGAGCGCCGATTTTGGTGCTTCTCAAGAAATATGAATTGTTCGGGCATGTCGGTGATGCCTGTTAAAACTGTAGGGATTTCCTTGATCCTTAACCCCAGAGAGCGGAAGGCATCATTGTCGGGAAGAGGAACTTGTTCATATTCAACTCCGAGCTTCTTCTTTTGAAAGTTCATACAGCAGCCAGCGCCGCAACATCGGCTGATGAGCTCCTGGGTGGATTCACCGGTAATCCTCTGTATATCGGTAGCACTCTGGGCTATTAACCGGGTGGATGCGCGCCGTTTCCGCGGTTCTTCTGAGACTCGTAACTCATCCTGGTCCTCCGAGTCTTCGGAGTATGTGAGTGAGGGGGCGATTGAGGGGAGGTTGGACTCTTCGGGAATGCTGTTAGCCGCCGAGGCAGCAATGAACTGGTCTGACACGGCGGCAGCCATTTCTTTTGATAACGTGTTCAGACGGCCTAGTCTCTTCTGCTAGATCCCGTAGTTGTCCCTTGCAGCTGGCTGCAGAAGGCAAAGGAAGGTAAAAGTGACAGGAGGGAGAGTATAGAAGCAATTGAAGTGGATTGGACCGCGAAGGATGTCGCGGGTCTGTACTGTGTCACGAAGGTATATATCACAAAACCGCTGGTCGATGCTATGCAATGCTATGCGGTGCAATTGGGGGATAGGTGAGTGCCTCAAGACAAGACAATGGATGATAGTATCAATGCTTGGGAGAGGCCGTGACTGGCGACAACTGACTAAACAAAAGCAGAGCCCGCGGGGCAAAACAATCGGCGACAGCGAACTATATAACCTGCTCCAGCCTCGAGGCAGAAGGGGAGGGTGAGGGAGAGGGTGCGCACTGTAGGAGGAGATACGCAGGCAGAGAGCAGCTGATGAATGAGGGTGATGAATGAGGGTTGGTAATATGTGAAGAACAGGCTGGGAAGGGGAAGATGGGGAGGCGGATGGGCAGTGATTAATGAATCGGGACAAATGGCCCAGATGGACGGGAAAGCAACTCCAGACCGCAGTCGGCAGGCCGTCGGTTGTGCCGTGGGCTCTGGGCTCGTGGATGGCTTGTGGAGGGCAGTGGAGGGCTTGTGGATGATGACAAGTCCGGTAAAAACTCCCTATCAGATGTGGCTTGCAAGGGTGCAGAGGTGGGACAGAGGCCCATCTGATAACTTTCCGTGCATGGTTAGGTAAGTACATAAGTAATAAGTACTGTAAGTAGTTGTAGGTGGCGAGGTGGTACCTAGTACATTAGTAACCCGTGTCTGCCCGCCGTGATTGCGTCTAGGTAGGTAGCCTACTTAGTTGTACCTAGATAGATCTCTAGATAAGGTCCCTAGGTAGGTACTTACTGCTGGCCAAGACACAAGTCTGCACAAGTCAAAGACGACGGCGTCATTTTGCCCCGGAAATGTGTAATTTGGATCGAATTATTACCGAGCAGTGTTACAATACAGTACCTACTCAAGATGCTACATATGTCAGCTTATCCTGCCACTGCCTATCACTGCAGACCATTGAATCATCCAATCGCTGAGGACCAATGTGATGGAAGCGATTAGATGCGTGATTACCTGACCTGACATGCCGTTGTTAATCCTATCACAAAACTTTCACTTCCTGTGCCACCGGCTCGTCTTTTTTGTCTTGGGGTGGGTTATGGCATCATCTTGATTGCTCAGCCGAATGGTCGCTCCCCCGGAAACCAAGAGCCAGAAACCCGACATATTGGCTGCTACCAGTAAACCGCTACACTAGGCAGGTATCCTACCGCACCAACAACGTGGATCACCATGATGAAGCTCCTTAGCCGAGAATTCCACAGACGGCAACCAGCAGTACTACTACCTAGTTTCCCTCTGGCTAGACACAGCTCCCGTTCCTGCAGATGTCAACCTCAGTATGGATTAGTTTAGGAGGAATAGGTAATGCTTTACCGCTCCAGAATCACAGAACCAGAGCGACATGTACTCCTAAGGTAAGTTGTACCAATGCTGGCATATTACCAGCGCCTAGAGCCTCGGTGCAACTCATAAGCGAGCACATGTCTACATGTATTAACTAGAACGCGAACACGTGTACGAGCTGGAAGCACAGTGCACTACTCTCTCGGCTGATGCTCTTCGCGAAGGCTTCCCATCTACTTATATTTGTCGCGCAGGATGTTCCTCGGAGACCGGGAAAACAAGCTGTGTCGAGCCGGAGATGGCACCACTGGGTAAACCATGCCTGCTTCGAACCCCCAATGTACATAGTATCCCCTACTGTACTTATACTAAGTATGTATCAAAATACTTGCTGCACATACAATCCATCCAATCCCCATTTCCAAGTCTCCAGCCAAGGTATCGTGGCTTCTTTGAGTGG
Source organism: Xylaria bambusicola (assembly GCF_022495145.1). NCBI lineage: Eukaryota > Fungi > Ascomycota > Sordariomycetes > Xylariales > Xylariaceae > Xylaria > Xylaria bambusicola. The sequence continues at coordinate 990,301 of NW_025953557.1, read as the reverse complement.
CTAGTCGGATCAGCCCAGATGTCAAACATTACGGGGGATATCCAATCATAGCCGTTCATGGTAGGGTCCTATGGATGTCTGTGCAACCGTGCTTATGCTCGACTTCTGTAATCTAATCAATCAATCAATCAATCAGTCCCGTCAGGCAAATGATCCTGCTACTAGGGAATTTCTTTATCAATCTCATCTACTCTCCGAAATCGGCCCACTGGGTTGAGACCCTGTAACTCCCGAAATAGGCAACAGTGCTACCGTTTCGGCTACAGTGCGGCAGCCCACTTCGACGCCACTGGAGCGCCGACATTTCAGCTTTCAGCCAGGGCAAGATCAGATAAGATACAGTACGCTGCGAAACCCGCAATACTGTGCATAGTGCTAGCCGTTCTTTGGTTTTTTTTCTCCCTTATGCCTACCAATTGTATACCGATTGAACGCTGTTTGAAATCACCATTGACACCGTTCTTGCTGAATCCTGTTCTTTTCTTTTTGGTTATGAATTACTATGATCCGAATACGACAAGAACACGCCACGCTGCTTGCCGTGCCACTATCTGCCCCTGAGCAGCACGTTAATTGCTCTTGGGCGGTGCTAGAGCTGCTCACGCCATATGGCACGATTATCAGTATATAGTGAGCAAGAGTAGGGGAAAAAATAAAATAAAAACAAAATTGCGAAGATTCACCGCCAAAACCACTCCTTTGCATACTTGTAGTAATTTCTTAGATGGCGTGGTTCTACTTCGCCAGCCTCGTTAATTCATTCGCAACCCACAGACGTAATTATCTCGACTAGACTGAGTCACTTGTTACAGATGTAAATCCGATCCCCATGATCATAAGAGCCTGCTACAGTTACCTATTTTCACTATTAAGTAGATGCCACCGCTCGTTTCGGATTCGCCCAGGAAGCTCCCATATCCATACTTATCTCTTTAAGTCAGTCAGGTCCTTAGTTTTCTGTTTTCTGCCTTTATTTAACTCGACGCGCGGCAATGTACAGGCCCAGCTATGTTCCTCCTTGACTCTATACCGCTAGACCACGAATATTTTCCCAAAATGCTGCTAGGCATATATTCTTGGTTGCCTGATTGATGACCCATCGCTGTAACGAATTGAGCCACTTGTCGTAGCATAGTTGTCGTTTTGCCAAATTTGAATGCTCACGGTATAGAGGGCGACAACTTGTCCTGTTCATCAAGGTACAGTAGAAACTCGTTGAAATGGTAAGGAATTGGGTTTCGTTATGCCTCCGAGGTACCATAGCTATCCTTACAGCCCGGGTTGACAGCCAGCTAGCTTTTCACCATGCCAAGATAACCACTATGAAATACTGCGTGATACTGCAAACAATTTTATTTTTCGGCTTAGAAACCTCTAAGGAACTGTACTTTATACGGTTTCGTTTCCAGAGCAACTTGTCCTCTCCCTCCTCTTCAAATCAGTCCATCACGACACGGGTCAGCTATGCAATGATGTCCAAGATCAATATAGCAGTAGTTGGCGGTGGTATTGCTGGATTAGCTCTAGCTGCTGGCCTGGCTAAGAAGCTGCATCTCAGTGTGCACGTATATGAAGCTGTGGGCGAGTATTTGGATGTCGGGGCGGGCTTAGCACTTCATCGAAACGCTATCAGGGCCATGGCTCTTTTGGGGCCTGAAGTGCGCCAGGCTTACTTCGACAAAGCTTTGGCTCTAGGAGAAGAGCACGAGGAGATGGCTACTGAGGTTATCTTGGCCCAAGGATAGCATAAAGATGAACTCGTAGCTAAATTAGGAAGGGCGAAGGGAAGGAAGAGTGTGAGCCGTGCTGATCTTCTCGACGGGTTTCGGGCTCTAATCGCGACTGACTGCATCAGCTACAAAGGCTACTCACCATCACAGAGCATCCAGCACATTAGGGCCCAAAAATCCAACTCAAATTTGTGACCGGTATGTCTACGTTCGCCGACTGTCTCCTCGGGGCAGATGGTGTTCCTAGTGTTACAAGATCCTATCTGTTAGGGCCCGACCATCCAGCCACTGGGCCCAAAAACCACGGTGGTTGACTGATCTACAGAACGATGGTATCGAAAGAGGAGGCGAGAAAGCAGATTAACCCTACTTGGAAGACGTCTGTGCCTATCCTGCCTGGGCCGAGCGGCCATATCAACTGTACACCATTAAACAGGAATACACGCCTCAGTGCTGGTGTAGCCGTTCGAGGTGCTAGATTTACGGCTGATAGCCGCGCTCCACCCCTCGAACCTACGTTGTATGCAGACTACAGCGAAGACGCTCAAAAGGTGGTACGCTGGGTTGCGAAAGATACGAGCACGTCCTGAACCGCAGACGACCATGATCATGCACCCTTCTATTCATGCAACAACGTGGCCATGCTCGGAGACGCTGCGCATGCCTCTCTACCCTTCGCGGGGAACGGAGCAGCGCAGGCGTTGGAGGATGCAGCAGTTCTCAATTGTCTGTTTTGACCACGTCAAGAAACTCCAAGATATCGTCACCGCGCAGCAGGCGTTTCGCCAGGTACGACGGCCGAGGAGTCAGTCTGTTGTTGACCTGGCGCGGAAGCTCGGGCGTGTGTATGCCTTCGCGGAAGATGGAATGCATGGGGATCCGATGAGAACGAAGGCATTCTTCGCGGAGATGGCCGCCTTCACCAACGACTTCGACGTCGAATCCCAGAACCATGAGGCATTAGGGCCGTTTCGCCAATCGCTCGAAGGCGACGTGGATGCTCGAGTGTGGAGTCCTCCTGTACTGTCAAACTGATCTTGATTTGGCTTTGCTTCGTCCTGAGTCGGGTGGTTGTGCAGTCTATGAATATCTTTTTGCTTATCCCTACTACCTAGCAGGTACACGTATAGGTAACCTGACTGTATGCAACGTAACTCGAAGTGGTCGGGAGCTCGTGCCACCGACGCCCTCCAATCATTAGGCCATGATGCTGCTACTGTTTACGGTACCTACTCGGCTGGAGCTGCATCTTTGTGCATTGATCAGGTGGGAGTTCCCTTGTTTTCTCTTCTGCTGCTATTTCGTCCCTTTCGACTTCCTTGCAGTTACGTGTCTTCTGTTTTCCATCCGATGAAGAACAACACAATGGGCAGCCCAGTCTCCCAATCAGCTTCATGATTTACGAGCGGCTCAAACTTAAAGGAGTTGTCGATCAAGCTTGTTTGAGCCGGGCGGGTAAAGCACTTAGACGGAGGTGAGACAATGCCAAGATACGGGCGTCAAGAGAGCACCGGCACATGAGTTGCCATTGACAGTTCAATCAATCAATCAATTCAATCCGATTCAATCCGATTCCTGCTATTAGGAGCAGCTAGCAGTCACCTCCAGTGCAGCGATGACCAAATGGATAATTGATGTCTCTTTCCTCGTCGCCATAATGAGCGAGATACCATGTCGCCAGTTCTGAACAGTCTCGCTTTGCTTGCCGCACCACTGCCGTCCGGGCAAGCGCAGACCCTAGTTCGGGGTGGTCATACCCGAACTGTTTGGTCGGATGTTTTGGTCCCACGTTTCAGCCAGCCTTCCGACAGACGTCGGATAACCTCCCGCATCCTCGACAGGCAAGCGCATCTACCGTCGTAAGGCAGGGTAGTATTATAGATCGATCGGCTATCACGACACAGACCCTTTGCAATTCTACGCGTGACAGAACCGAGAATGTCAAACAGCCTTCCGGGGCGCCTCTGTGCCGGCCGGCCAGCTGAGCAGCCATGCCAGTAGCAGAATAGGTAGCAGAATAGGCAGTTGTATAGGTAGTTGTACGCTTTGAGCCTTGTTTCCCCGTGAAGATCAGGATCTCCCTTCACCACGGGAGATGCCATTTTAGAGTCCCTTCCCGTCCCATTACTGGTTAATGTCTTGTTTCCCATTCTATTTGTTCCCTTGCCTTGTTCTTGACTCTTCTCTCTTGTTAGTTAATCGTGCCCTTATCTGCACCTTCACTCGTCGGCGACATTGCGGTCCTGGGATAACTGGTTTAATACACCTCATCCGTTTCCCCAACTTCTCGAGTGTGCAAAGAACCTCAGGCTCTGATCTGGATTGAGAAGATCAAAAACCGAATGCCACAACTACTAAGGAGCACCGTGGCCCCTATCGTGGTGCTATATTGGACAGAGAGCTGGGTCGTATTCCCGCCACCATCACCTTCACGCGCAACTTTCCGCTTCGGGAAATCCTCATCCCCTTCTCCAATGGTATCGTTGAGGGATAGCTTTCCCAAGATACTTGTAACGCAGTGATAATATCCTCTCACTGTGCGACACTTCAACTCTTACGAGATGGACTTCTTACAGGCTCAAAACCTCAGTCTCACACCAGCAACAAATGACATAACGCACCAAATCCAGGCGAATGGCCGATTCATTTATTACGCCGCTCTCAGCATCATAGTGTTCTGTGTATGGCATTTCCACTCACCAAAACATGGACCTCATGTCTCGGCACCATTTTACGAGGTGTCCAGGTTGAGGTGGATGTTTAATGCTGATGCTTTAATCAAAGACAGCTACTGCAAGGTTAGTGTATCAGACTGCTGGGGATCTAGGTCAGCCTATTGATCGATCGTATAAAGTTCAGAGACAGTGTGTATCAGATAAGATCTACGGAAGGCGTGCGGACAATAATACCACCGACGCTCGTCGGTGAATTGAAGGGTCTGCCAGAGGATACCCTCAGCGCCAAGACGGCAGTCAGTGAGGTCAGTCAAAGCAACCCATTCTTGGGCCTTTAAGTCAGAGAGCCTCGGCTGATCTTATTGAGTAGGCTATGCTGAGTGAGTACACGCATTTATCGGCAGATGCTCACTCGGATGTCCTCACTCTGCTCTTGAAAACCAAAGCAACGCATCATCTACAGAGGATGGTTCCGACCCTTAAGGAGGAACTCCAATTCATATTAGATACAGAATTCCCTGTCTGTGAAGGTAGGGTCTGAAAATAAGACGAATTAGTCTAGGAGCTGCTAACACCTCTAGACTGGACACCGTTTAGGATACAGCCGTTCATGGTACGCGCCGTCTCTCGACTCAGCGGTCGAGTTTTCGTGGGATCGACATTGAGCCGGTCAGAGGAATGGCTTCAAGTTAGTGTGAGTTTCGCTGTCACAGCGTTTATCGCCGTGACAAAGTTACAATTCTTTCCGCCTTGGATGCGTCCAGTGGCACAATACTTTGTCTCGGAGCTTAAGACGATTCGTAAAGACCTCGCCAAAGCCCAGACTATGCTGCAACCCCTGATAGAAGAGCGCCTGAGCTATGCCGATGGATCAGACCAGGAGAAACCGGATGATTTCATACAATGGCTTTCGGACGCCCTGCCAGAGGAAGAGAAGCGGAATTATTTCATACAAGCAAAGATGCAACTATTACTCAGCGCGTCTTCGATACATACAACGAGTAACCTCACCACCGATTGTATATACGATCTCGCTGTGCATCAGGATATGCAGGATATCCTGCGAGACGAAGTTGCCGAAGCGTTTGCAGAAGACGATGCTTGGGAAAGGAAAGATACCATAGGAAGACTAAAGAAGATGGATAGCTTCATCAAGGAGTCGCAGCGGCTATCCAGTAACATAAGTATGTATAAGAATCTCGATACGTGCTTCAGTCTGCGCCCCCTCCCAACAACAAAGACAAATAGTGAGAAGAAAACGTGAGTCTAACCAGAGACAACTATAGCGTCATTCATTCGCAAAGTAATGAAACCAATCGACTTATCGGACGGCACACATCTTCCATCAGGAACAAGCGTCCTGACGCCGCTGGCAGGAATGTCATCTGACGAGCGGTATTTCTCCGACCCCGAAGTCTTCGACGGCCTGCGATTCTGGAAGCTGCGGCAGCAGAAATCACCCTCTTCAACACGGTCTCCATCTCCCTCATCTACCTCGTCCACAACCACCCATCGCAAATCCTCCACTTCACCACGATCTTCGTCTCCCGCCAACAATTCCAGCAAATATCAGTTCACCAGCATCGGCGATACGAATCAGAATTTCGGGCTGGGAAAGCACGCCTGCCCGGGCCGGTTCTTTGCCGCGCAGGAGATCAAGATAATCCTATCCTACCTTTTGCTCAACTACGATATCAAGCTCCGCGACGGCGAGGCTCGTCCCGCACCCGTCGTCTTTATGATGACCAAGAGTCCAAGCCAGACAACCGAGGTGCTCTTCCGCCGACGGAAGACGTAAAAGAGACCTTATCTCGAGACGTTATGTCATATATAAAGAAAATCAAAAGCGACATTATTCGGGTGTTTAAATCTTAAACTCAGGAGCCCGGAGCTTCCCGGGTCGAGTAGCCGCTGGCACATGTATGTGCTGCTGCTCAATGAATTAATTTCTAACGAGGAAGTACCAGGCGTTTTGGGGTTATTACATACATAGGAGGGTAAAGGTAAATATGCACATATACCAGACTATGAGACACATACATATGTATATATAATCTTTATACATAGCAATAAACAAAAGTAAACGACGGCTATTTGTCCTTGAACCGTTTCGCAGGTTATACTTGATGAGCAACCCAGCACTGTTCTCTGCGCAGTACCTGCGTGATTACTTACATGACGTGCGTGAATAGGTAGGTGAAATCGCGATCAAGGATGGCATTTTATATTGGCGCAAAGAGGCCTAATCTGTTTACTCACAGACCTATATTTTACTATAAATCTCGAATCATCTCTCTGCCATGCGACTGGTAACGAACTCACGAACAGAGTAAACGAACCGGCTGCTTCAAATCCAAAATAATTGGGGGTATCTCTTTATAATTATTACTAGCTTGTATCACGAACCCTGGACTCTAATACTTGCTAGTTTGCTCGCTTCATTCCAACCAAAGTGGCTGCCACACTGTCGTCATCGTCATCGTCATCACCGAATCGATGGGTGTAATATCATAACATCGTAACAAAACAATACAAACCTCCTCGTCCCACAACTGCTGCCATGTTCTAAAAGAAATATTTTTGTTTCCGACTCATCCTCTCGAACCACATTCCGTTGCCAGTGCCTTCCTCCTCTACCAAAGACTCAAATTCGTCGCCCAAGCGGAGGTGAAATGAAAGCATATTTACGAAGTTTTGTCAATCGCGCATCGTTTGGTGAAGGGAAACCGAATGAAGATCGACGAGTGCTTTCAATTTTTTGAGCACGCGAATTCAGTCATCTTCCTAACTCAGTGAATGCGCATAACCAGAAGCATCAGCAAGTTTGAATCCGACGCACCCATGTCCCCCAGGGAACTTCGTATGGTGACAAGGTATATGGAACACCCGTATATGCCCATATCTGACAAGGCAATATGCCCGGTAAATAGGTTCTCTCGAATGTATGTGTATGTCGCATAATATTTCATGTAATGCAATGAATTATATGTTTGGCTGTTGTCTGCCGATATGATATGCTACGAGATCTTTTGGTTCCTGCCACCGATCTATGCATGTAAGTAATATGCGAGCTTGCGCTCTTGAAAATCTTTATGAAAAATCTGAGAGCCCTCTTTATGACGAAATGTGAGGAAATGTGTAGTATGTGCAAATATAGCGGGTATGATATACCTGGGCCCAATAGAAGGGCCGTAAACAGGTACGTGAATATAATGGAAGAAACGAAGTTGTGATCGCTCTGGAGACATCAAACGCTTGCGTTTCGCGGTCTGGCTTCAGGTACTCTTGCGTGGCAAACCATCAGCTTCAAGCTAGTGCCCCATTCCTCGCATTCGGTAAGTAAAGCTTTATCGTGCCAGATACTGCTCTTCATTCCAATAGGAACTTCGTAGCATCGATTATACCACCACCGACCGACCTTGGAGACCATTTTGGTTATGCTCTTATCACCTACTTCAGTGTCATCGTTCATCATCTCTGCCAGACTGCGCTCGTCCTTTTTCCCATTCTTTTTCGGCGCTGTAATTGAGCTAGCAACCGGCACCCCCAGACGACAAGTTTTGATGTCAACGAATCCTTTCTTTCCCAGTAAGCGCAGAATGAGGTCTGCAGTACTACTAAGGTAGAAATCGGGATTTTGGTTACTGACTTGTTCCTTCAGATGTCGGACAGCCCGCCGGGTCCGATTGCCGACGTTGTTAAGGTCAACATCCAGAATGGCAAATTCAATGAACCCACCGGGTTTCAGAACCCTTTGGGCCTCCGATATAATATTGCGGTAGTGTGACTCTGGCGCGACCGCGGGGAAGCGAAAGACGAGGGCAGTAAAACTATCTGGACCGAACGGAAACTTGTCTGCATGAGATGTGAACTGAATTTGGTGATGGTTTGGTGGTGAGAGAGGAAATTTTGTTGTGGTTTGCTCTTGCTGCACCGGTGCACGAGGCGAAAGATTGAAAAAATTCGCTGCAGGGTACGTTTCTGCGGCATAGAAGGACCAATCATCATTGCCCAACCCATCAATAACAAGTAATGACTGGCGCTTGAGTGAGCTATCATTATCTGCGAGATCTTCTCTCACGGGGCTGAACAAAACATGACCGAATGTGAGCCATTTGCTGACAGTCATCGAGCCCACACGCAGATTCACCTGAGAAAGTGGCGTCTCTTCACTGAGCCCACTACTTGTTGAAATCCTCTCACTAGCGCGCGAGGTTCTCGCACTATTAGTTTTAGTCCCCTCATCAACATTGGACGATGAGCTGGCTCGAGGTGATGTATTGGAGTCTTGATCTGCTCCTGCCGCGCTGTGGTTGAGGCTATCGTAGCCTGGTACAGGTTCGGGTTTAGGTAAAGGTGCTGGTGGTGGCTCAGAATCGAATCGAAAAGCAGCGTTAATCCGTGCGGTCATGTCAGCACTATAGTGACTAGACTCAGTGGTAGTTCTAGCGGTTGCAGTAGAACTCCGAACATCATAGATAGGCTTGGTCACATAGGTCGGTGACTCGAGAGGTTTCACCGACTGCTTGACTAGACTGGAGTAATAGGTCTCAAGTGGAAATGGAAGTCCGCAAGATGATGTGGGAGATGGGGGTGAGTCCTCAAGTAGGTCGTTGAATTCGTCCCAGACCTCGTCTACTCCAAGCGGTGGCAATTGATGTTGTATGTGCGGTATGGGAACAGCATGATCAGGGGTATCAGAACCGCTTGATTCAGATCCCTCTGCTTGGCTAGAATCTCCATAAGGCGGAAACACTAGGAATTCCTGCTCTTGCTGCTCAAGTATGGATTTGTTGTCATAGCAACCCTCGTCTTTGTCTGATTTTACCTGTGATTGAGTCGCCGTGGGCAATTCAGCATCCTTGAGATTTGATGTTACCGAACCACGTGGACTCGGGCCTTTCGCAATGGAGTCTTGATCTGGTTCAGCTAATTGAGTTGGTAGCCCTTGAATACTCACGCGGTTGAACGGACGAGAAAAGCTCTTTGGAGATGTTTGTTCAGGGCGACTAGCCATGACTTTTGGAATCCTGCCAACTTGGGGGAGCCTACTAGGGCGATTAGGCGATGGTTCAACAGCGATCTTCTCGGCTTGGCGGTCGTCTTGATTTGCGCTAAGTCGCAAGATCTGGGGTAATATGTCGTTCCGTTTCGAATCGACACTGATTATGTCTTTTTCGGATTCCGTGTGAATTAGTTGGCTAGCGCTGCTACCGGTAGATGGTCTCTGGTTATTATTGAGCTGCATTTCCGCAACTGGAAGAACTTCCACTTCATGCAATACAGCATTTAAATTATATTTTTCATCGATGTATTCCTGTTCAAGGGAGCCCGTTGTTGTGCTAAATACCGGCGATTGGTTCTGAGAAGCTTGAATCACAACAGGTACCTCTACTTTCTTCTTTGGAGGTGATCCAGCCTGGTTTCTTCCGAAAAGGTTCCATTTTCGAGGCGATTTCGCCGTCTTGGTCAACTTTTTGACTGGTGAACTGGCCTGTGGAAGCGTATGACTTTGTAGTGGCTGTATATCCGGGAACGAATCATCAGTGTAGATAGTTGTGGCCATGCTTGCTGCCGAGGGAGCTCGAGTGTTGCTCACTTTTGGAAAACTGGGTTGTGAACCATTTCTTGGCCGAAATTCACGTGATGACCTTCGATCTAGAAGTGTCAATTTCGTTCTCATCTCCTCCGTGCTGTTGTGATCTGGGGGCCGGTGCGAGTGAGTCGTTTCCGAAAGAGAAGGGGATGGCCACAGTGTTTGACGGTTATCCTCCCTAGAGATGGTAGATGTAGCTGAAAGCTTTCGTGGGCTAAGGCTTGGTCGGTGCCAGGAAGCGCTCTGATTACTTTCAGTCCGGGTCAAATCAAAACTAGTATTCTGGTTCTTGACCACCTCACCACCAGCAATGATGACTGGACTCATACGTTCTAATAAGAACGTATCTGCCGATTGAGTGCTTAAAAGGCTCTCAGACGATGCAACAGGGCCTGAATCAGCAGTATGCAAAGTTGAGACTAAGAAGCTTCTTCTCCTGACTGCACCAACCCTGCCATAACCTTCATGTCCTGTCCCAGCAGCCGGCCCCTTCCTAGTGATTTTAGCTCTTTTCCTTTCAGTTTCTGCCACATCGGGGCTGGCTTTTGTTCGCCGTCCGAAAATTGGGAACCTATATCTAGATGGTGGAACGCTTGGGCTTGGGATTCGGTTAGTCTTTCTTGTATCGGCTCTTCCATCTTGTAAACCTTGTAGAAGGTCTGTTCGTGGACTTGAAGATTCTTGACTGATAGAAGGCCGTGAGGAACTAGGATGATCATGGCTTGTTCTCTGTGTTGTTGGTCTGGGAAGCGAGTTTGCCTGCAGTTGTCCACTTTGACGTCTTTCGGAGAGGCTTGTAGATGATAGGTTGCTGTGTATAACTGGGATTGGGCCACCGAATTGGGAGTAGAGATCAGGTGTTCCATCCCTACTTGGGCGGGACGGTGGCGTTGGCCTACGCTGATGGGACGGCGTGACACTAGAAGTTCTACTGTTGGTAGGCTCTGTGGCTTTGCCAGGCGAAGGCGATCTTATTCCTGAATGATGTGAAATCCGGGACTGGAATGACAGTTGAGTTTCATCCGTGCTTTGAACCTTTTTGAATTTCTGTGACGATTTCCTGGGAGGTGGACTCAGATGGGGAGCCGGGTGCCCTCGGCGGACTTTACTACTGATTTTCTCTTCTGTGCGTACCGTTGAGCTGGAAGATGATGATGTTAAAGCCTCCCTCACGGCAGCAAGTCCCTGGGGATCGGCGCTGAAAGAGCCTCCTTCATTTGATGTACTGCCAGCTCTTCTCCGAGTGATTGGGGGCCTCGTCTCGGCTGGACTTGTTTGTCTCGCTCTGGCAACTGTTAGACGCACTGGTGCCACAAAACCGGGAGACTGTGAGCACATCGATGTTGGTGTCGTATCTCGACTGTACGGACCAGTACCGGGCGAGCCCGAGAACCTTGTAGAAGGGCTGGCACTGAAGTTGCTTGATTGACTATAGCTGCTCGCGCCTGAAAAGAGGGGTGTTGGTGGAGGTAGGTCTTCCGTTGCGAGCCTGTACAGAGCATCTTTCCCTAGTGGATCCCTAGAAGCTGGTATTTGAATATCTTTGTAGCGATCTAGTTCCGGGTATATACGGGTTTGCTGCGCGGTGCTCCGAGTTAGGGTCTCGATTCGCGGTGTGCTGGGAGTGTCTCTCGATGTCTGCGTTATGTGTTGATTTGAAGAGGGGTTAGCTGGGTCACGCGATGTGTGAGAGGGTTTTTGGGGCGATGAGCTAATTCTAGAAGGATCTGAGGAATATTGATTCTGTGCATGGAGATTTGCAGGTTGCTTCAGAATAGTTGGCTGTTTCCGCCGTAACACCCTCCTTGGATGTTTTGGTGCCTCACAGTGATTCTCATCTAATGTTGTTGACTTGATCATAGGGATTCCGGAACGTGAGCCTGTTGAGGAGGCCTGTGTCTCATGACTGAAGGGTGGGCGAGAAGCCCTCGGCTCGGTCTTTATAGCCTGCTTGGGAATAGATGGGCTTTGAGGAATACGGCTCAATTGGGCGCGGGCCTGCGGAGCTGAAGCTATGTTTTTTTGAAACTCCTTTTGCGGAATTCGTTTCGCTGCGTTCAGGGGAGGTTCCCCACGAGAAAGATCCAGCAATGCCCCTATCCGCTTGCCCTTAGACTTGTTGCCAGCACTATGTGCAGTGACAACCGGGATGGAGGAAGCCATATTGCCTTATCCGTTCTCGACACTGCCCAAGTGTATGATATCTTGATCATATTATAAACCAAGCAGGATATCCATAGTGTGTTAACAATACTCTGCACTAGTTTGTTAGTTTACGTTATCTAATCCTGTATACATCAATGAGAAGCGCTTACAGTTATGAGTGAGTTCTCATGTACACAATTTCATCTTAAGAGATAGCTGCGTAAATTTTTGGTAATTTGTTGAGTCTTCGCCTCTAACAGAGACAATGTAGGGCACGGTGTTGATATGTTAACTCTTTCGAGTAGCTCAGAATTATTATCGGTCAAGGGATATGACCAGAAAGGGGCACCAAAATACAGTACATAAGTATGATGTTTCACAATAGCGAGAGGCTCGAAGATAGTTAGTTAGGATGTGTAAAGCCACAACAAGGAACACCGTTGAAGGGGACCTGACTCAGTTGAACTACTCAGCTCTTGTGCTAAGGGTGGGAGGGACCGTTCCGTGTAGTTAAGTAATCGAAGTTCTTGGGGGTGGTAAACGAAGTAAGCGTGGTGTGGTGGCGGGGTAGAGTAGGGCGTCAAACGGTTGGCACCACATACATCACACTAGTAGAATCTAGTCTGACACGGAGAGCTGTAACTGAACAGTCGGTTCGAATTTCTCACAGCTCTTGTCCATAGATGTTCTTCAGGCTGGCAATGGAAGAAACATGGCAGAGAAGCAGAATGACAATACAAAAAGAAAAAAAGAAAATACACAAAACAGTAAGGTGTTAGCAGGGCTAGACACCGGTATAGGAGCCAGAACCAAAATGAAATGGAAAGGTAACATCGGGGATGGTCGGAGGATCTGGGAGAGCGAGACGGCCAAGGGTATATAAGATACTTGACCGAGCTACATGGGTTGATCGACTCGTTTTGCAGTCAACCAGTAACACCAATTTACCCAAAGGAAATGGTGAGCAAAGATGATACCTGCTTGTTGGTTGGTATACTTGAGAATTCCCGTGGGTCGTCGTGGCGTAGACACCCCTGTCGACGGCCAAGAGGTGGCCATCGTTGCGTCGCTCTGCTTGTCTGGAATCGCCGAACGATGTACGTCCCTAGGCTTAGCTTACTTACACTAGTTGGCAGCAATCACAGCGATTTCTGTGGAGTAGCACAGGGCGATCAACAAGCTAGGGACTTGATTGTGCGCCGTATGCCGCCCTAGACAAATTCCCAAGATAGGGATAAGGACACCAAAAGTTTTGCCAAAGGGGCCACTGAGTCACACAGGACGAGGCATAGCTGGACCAGCGTCGCGGGCAACACTTCCTTCTGACGGGGCTACCTACTGCAGGTGGCCGGCACAGCGACTCCTGTCGCCATGAGGGTACTCAGAAACCCCTGCCGCTGAACAACAACATACTTAGAGTAGAGCAGTAGCTCAAGTTGAAGCTAAGGCCAGACACAGTCCCGAGACATGAGAGCATTAGCATGTCTCTCAAAACGAACAGTCCTTTTGGGTGCTTCCACTCTTGGTCAGGCAGGTCAGGCGACTGTGTACAGTGGGCAGTCCGGTAAACAGTTTGCGAGCGCTGGGTCAGGATGACATGCGTAGCCGCCGCATCGGGCCAATCTGCTAGTACGATGTAGGCCAGATGTGGGTGATGCATATTCTGATGTCCTATAAGAACGTTGAAAGTGTGTTGAAAGACGCGATTCGTCGACGAGGACCAGAGACGACCCTGGATCCCTCCTTTCGAGGGCTGGTGGGACTTTTCCTGGTTGGATAGACTCTGATGGACGGACGCAACCAAGGATCACTTGGGATGGGCAGAGGATGGGGCACATCTGGGCAACCCTGTTTGTTGGTCTGGCACCCTCCTTCTCGCTTGTGAAGAAACGCTAGCGGGGAAGCGAGGATACTAGGTAGTCGACTACCTACTTCGCTCTGTACTTCGTAAGGAGTGAATGCGGCGATATCTAACCTTGGTCTGCTTGGTGGTTCCAACATGGCACAAAACGCCGATTGACAAGATCATGTTAAGATGGCAATTGCAGAAAGCAAACAACTGTAGCAATGCCTTACATCCTCGCCTCCTACGTGTGTACCCAGCATGTAGGTACATACCTACGGGTAGGTTCCGCCAGGTGAGCTGATACCTGTAAGGGACGGCTATCTGCGGGGCCTTGGGGCGAAGAGGCAACCTACATATGTTGTACCTGGGTACTTGTTACTTCGCAGTAGGTACGACTATGTACATATGTAAGTTCTACCGCAGTTCGGGATTTTCAGGATTTTCGCCCACTTCAAGGCCCTTCGCCTGTCGTGTGGTGCCTTTTCTTGACCTTCAAAGTACCGACAGGAGGAAGGGACAGGGAAGAGACAGGGCAGAGACAGAGGGCAAGCTGTGGCAGTGACCAGTCGACGAACCGAACTGCCATTAACATATCCTCTTATAACAGGGTCTGCAAGCTTCCAAAGAATCAATGGTCCAAATGCGCTCTTAACTGATACCTTACAGATACCTAAGTACTGCATTTACTTACGCATACCGGTACATTATTCAGGTAAGTAGGCAGGCTATTGCTAGGTACCGAGGCAGGTACTGGGTACCTTATATTTATAGGCACTTAAGTACAAAGTCTGCCTTGCCACCGATAGCACTATTATACTAGGTAGGTATGTAAATACTTCATACATCGTCAATCTCTACGTATATTCTATGGAAATAATCCTCTCCCTAGGATAGGAGCTTGACTTCTTACCGCCATTCGAGAAATCGTAAGTCATCTTGTGTTTGCCTCCGCCGGAAAGTGAAGACGAAATTTCGTGTTGTGTCACATGTGAAAATACACCCTCCACTGCTTTATACTCGCCTATCTCGTGCTTTGGAGAGATCCACTCTATCGTGGTAGGTATCGTGGTGGCGTTATGTATGTCTCAGTCTGTTTAGCACCCATACTGCAACCAAAATGGACACATCCATGGTTCATGGCGCAACGGTCTACTCTACTACCGGTATATACGGAGATGATTAGGTCATCCCTTCAATTGCACTCCTGTACTTAGTAGCTGGCTATTGAGCTTGCTAGTCTTAGGGATTTGAGAAGCTTCTAAATCATTTAGTCATGCTAGCATATCATATCACCCTTCAAGCATCTGTTCAACTAACGACAAATACCTACATAGTAATGTTAGAGGTTTGATTGCTCGACGGGCACTCGACACGATCATGATGGGTTCGCAGACAGGCAAGATGAGCAACAACTTTTGCAATGCTACTTGCCGAGCCGTGTCTTACAGACAGCAGTAGGATGTCTTGTTTGCCGAATACTACCTTATGCAGGTGTAGACAGTTCTAGTAGGTACCTATTCGATAGCACCAGATGCAGAACGTGGTAACTGGGCTAATTTTTCTAGAAGTTTTCCTATTCCTATGTTGTACGAACACTTATAGACTAGTTACAATTTTTTACCCCCCAATGCCCCAGATTGTAAGCCTCATAATGGTGGTTGCTTACATATTGGTGTTATATGGGTATTTCCGTAAAAGCCCTGTTATCTACCTGGGTAAGCAGCGAGCAGCTTGAAAAGAATGTTGACGAGCTGAAAGTTGCATGATCCAAGGCAGAACTAATGCATCAACAGCCGATTGCCACAATGGGAAGTCGTTTGTCTAAGAGCATCCACCCCAAACTTCTGGGTATCTACTATATTCAAATGTAGTCTAAGCCTCAGTTGCCCAGTTCTCGCCAGTGGTGCTAATAGAGATATCTGCATCCCAGATGCATACCTACATACCTAGTACTTCAAACACTGCACTTCGCCACGCCGGGACTAGGTACCTAGGTAGCCCTTAGGCCGATCCGCCGTGGCTATGGCTCATGTGGCTAGTGACGTGGCATTCTGACCGCCACAGGTTGGGGAGCCGGAGGATCGAGGACAGGAGAGGCCGGCTGAAAGCAGGATCCACGCAGAAGCCATCCTCCCAAACGCATTAAGACGGTTCCTATATAGGTTGTTACTATCGTATCACGGCTCGCTCTACGGGGGTGTTCGCAAGATAGAATAACTAACTAAGCGTTGCCCTACACTACTATGTACTTAGAGGGAAAGTTACTAAGCAGGGATCAGGGCCCAATCGTAGCCGCCCGCCTAAGACCTACAAGGGTCTGATCAGGTGAACAGGGGCCCTTCCATTCTCATTGGGCAATATTGCGAGAAAGGGTTGAGGCCAGAGCTGTCAATAACTTGACTAAGAGATGGTGTCATTGAATACTCATCGTCCATGTTGGTGATGTTGGTGACTTACCTTGATAGCGCATCCCCCTACGCGTGTAAATAGACGTAAACAGACCCAACAAGTTCGGTTTGAGCTTAGCCCCATCCCTTTTAGGAAATCAACATCTTGAAGCCTTGAATGTGTTGTATGTACGTGTATCCTACTAAAGTCATGAGAGCTTCTACAGTAATCTGGCATATTCAGTCTTCCTCTCCTTGTTCCGTAACATGCGCAAGAATTGGCGCACTTCTACTTCCTCCGAATAACCTCGGCTATAAGCAGTGTAACATTGTCTCAAAACCACGTAGTCAACTTCTGAGTTGCACATGTAAAGCAAGCCGTCTCTTGTCTTGGCAGTATCTTGGTACCGAAGAACGGGAAGATGCATGTCTCAGACATGCTTACAGATGCACCCTAGACATCCGGGCCTCGCATCCAGCTTGCATAAGCTGATGCCCAGATCTTCAAACAGGTGCCTCCCTATTATCAAACTTGCCATGACTTTGTCTTGATTATCTTAGACCAGCTACGGTAGCTGACTTGATGCGATGACCGCCATCGCGCCTCCTTGTCTTCCAATAAGCGCGCCTACGTGAACAATTTCGCTTGGGATTGGCGCCACTGTTGAATCCAGTCAATGCATATGAGCACCAACTACTTGTATAAGACTGGTTCGGTCATCTAGGCTAGTTGATCCTGCCAACAAAGGGAGACCTCTGGGAGACCAACAATCCAAAAGCCATCGGGTGGAGCGCGTTACACGAATTAAGCGCCATCCCCCAAACTCCTAGTTTCGAAGGTGACTGACTGCTTTAGGTATTTAGCTCCGTTCGACAATCTGATGGCAAGGCGTGTGCAAACTGTCAGCCAACAACCCGCAGAGTATCCCCATTCGACGATATTGTTGGTTTGATATCATTATGGCTTGATGGCGAATCAATATTTGGTGTTTATCATCTCTGAATCTCGTCATATCCCTGATCAGTAGACATGCAGTCACCCGACCTAACTAAGGTCACATGACTTCATAACTATTCGCCTTCATACATGGTAACAGGAAATCATTGCTGATAGCATCGAGATTTTAGAAATTAGTTGCATGCCTTAGAATCACCAACTCTATCAGTGACCGATTTGGTGCGGTACTTGATAGTATAAGACTTTTGAATCTAGCTCATCGCTTAGCGTCCTTGGAACAAAAGCCGCTTCATTAGCTGTGCAAATAGATACCCAATGGGCTCCTATCCTCACGTAGAACGCTGGCATTAGCGACCCTTAGTCCAAGAGGTAGACTGAAGTTGCATCTGTGTGGAAAGAAGGCTGATTTTGGGGTATAGATTGTGAATCCCTTATCTCACTCGTGTCCCAATCCGATCTTTTCATAATTGTGAGTATCTACCTAGCTTGGCCGTCAAGCCACGATAAAAATAAGATGGACATAAGGTCGCACAGCATCAATAGTTTATGGCCCAGCGTTAGCTGAGAGACCTAATATCCCATTGTCTCTTCGAAATGCTAATTGCGACTCCTCATTCGCAGAGTTCTATCTTGGGTTTTAGTCAGGCGACTATGTTCTTCGTACCTGTCCCGGCAGACTCGATCATGAGGTTCGACGACAAGAGAACAAACATAGGCCTCGAGTGGGTTTGCTTTATCAAGAGCTGCTTGCCAATGTGGCTGCGGGCAACCGCTGCGAGTTGAAGCTACACCAGGATGCTCGTGACGGCGCTCTCCCATCCCTTTCTGAATGGGTAGAAGATGAAGGCTGCCATAGAGCTTCTTATGCTGTGTACAGTTTCTTCTGGCTTTTAACATTAACCTACAACCACGCCCCTGCCATTAGTTTCAACGAATTTGGAGATTTGCAGGTACCATCATCGGAGGCGCTCTTGAACTCGGTTCTCTAGAAGACAGCTTGGAACAAAGGAAGACCACAGATACTACTGGGTACTGCTTATACAATGCTACATTGCCTACCCAACGTTAAAGGACAACAACGCCCTTTCCATACCAATGTAGGTTAACTTACTATATATCCTCACTTCACCCTGTTCCCTGTGCTTTCGATCTTTCGCACTCTTTCCAAGTCTGCGTAGGTCGGAGAGGTTTTTCTGCTAGAGTGACCTTGACATTTTAGACGAATGTCACTCCTCACTCTGCTCATACACACCCATGTCGTCAATGTAATCTTCGTTAGGGATTCTTGGCTAAGTAGCAGTCGATAGCCTACCATTAGAGGAACATGGTGGTCGTACACATATATACGCATAGACCAGCAACCTACCTATTCGTAATCTTCGCTCAAAATAGATGAAAAAGTTTTGGCTAGCAGGTCAAACTCGCGGGCTAGGATGCAAGAGTTGTTTGCTATCCAACAAACCGCGCAAAGATTAATCAGCAAGCCCTAGGTAAATGACAGCAATACGTAACCACGCCTCGACGCGTGTGCCGTCCAGGGTCCATCCTTGTCATATTATCATTATGTTTTTGAAAAGGGTTTATAACATTCATCCCACACTGCCGCCGTAGGTTCACCAGGGTCTTGTTAACTGATGGAAATTTTGGACACTCGTAACTGCCACGCGTCAAAGTGTTCTAGATATGTTTCAAGTATGAGACACACATACACAGGTATCGGTGGCCACCAAACGAAATGAGATGAGATCGAATGAAATGGTTTACTTTTCAGTTTCAGTTGCCTTTTGATTTGTGAGTGATTTGGTATTGAGATTCATGGAAGTGTCGAGTGTGCTATTGTGGTTTTGTCCCAAAGATTCACAAGCCTCCCCTGGTAGTTGCCTTAGAGGAGCTTTCCAGGCGCAGGTTTCTACTTATATAGATGCGGCAGACGCTTGAACGAACCATTAAGCCGCTTATATACGGATGAGGAGGGACAGTCAAGAACCGACAACTCAAGCTGAATACGACCTATTCATATCTATAGAGCCGATCTGTATATCAGGTCACTAGAAATAATAATTGCATCACACATATCAGACCTTCAACGTCGGTGATCGCTAGCATTTGAGCTACCTATCCATATTAAGCAGGGATTTGATTCGTCATCGGCTTTGGATGTTCGAACCATGAAGGCTTCAATAGTGATGCATCCCGCACTTATCCCGACGATGGGTGTAGTTGTCCAAAGCAGTAAATGTTTCAATTGCGGCCAGCGGGCCACGCGCGAGAGCAAATGGGGAAATTGATAGATCCGTCATCAGTATTATTCATGGGCAGGCCTGGTGCTTGGCACGCATTTACTATGTACTACGGTCGCTGATCAATCGCGTGACGTTTCACTCGCCGACGTGCACCGTTTACGCTTTGAGTGGGCCGCTCATTTGTCATGGGAAGAGCCGCGATAGTAAGTCGCGACTATCGACGGATATAAGGAAACCGAAGGAAGCTCAACCCCTTGTCTGAGCGGAGGAGCTTGAATGTTTTCTTTGTCCTCTGACCGATACGTTTGATCCCTACTTGTCACATATAATATACGCCTAGAACCAACCACCCTATCTTAATTACATTGTTTACGCATTGCCAGGCAATCCACGTTGGAACAATCTCGAAATCGTAGTAATATCGAACAATACTCAACATGTTGTCGAAATCCCTCCTAGCGCTGGCGGCGTCGATGTCGGGCGCACTCGCTGCAACACCCGCTGGGTTCGAGCCCGGAAGTGAGACGGGTCTTCTCGTGACTTTTGGAGATGTCGAGGCTCTCGACGGCGCGGTAGTCGCAAAAGACAGTGAGTCTTCGATGGAAGGCAGGTCGCATATGCATCGTCACTAAATGGGAATTAGTCACACAGACAGCGCCTACACTTGCGACGCAGAGCAAGCTTGATGGAACCTCGTTCGCTGTCATTATGATCGATCTTGATATCCCAACTGACAATCCACCCGAAACCAATACACTACTACATTGGATGCAGACAGGTCTCACCCAGAGCCCCTCGGCCGAGACCACGGGCTCTACCAGTGCCTTTGTGTTTTCAGTACCGCAGGACGTGGCCGCTTTTGCCGACTATCTCGGTCCGGCGCCGCCCGCCCGGATCCCATTGTCTCATCGGTAGTGAGTGTCTCCCGCCCTAATGGATCCTCTTGTTCCGTTAATTGGATGATGATTCCTTACTACAATCATGCAATTTCTTGCGCATTCCAACTGTTCACTAACCCCGAGTAAACAGCACCGAGATCATAGTCGATACGTCAGACGTCTCGCAGGAAGCGTTATCCACCCTCGAGACCGCGGCAGCGAATCGACTGGGGTTCAATGCCCTGGACGTCTTGACATCGGCTGGATTGGCAGACAAAGTCGTCGCAGGAAATTTCTTCAACGTGACGAATCAAGATGCAACGGCAACAAACGGTACAGCAAGCGGCGGAAATGGGACCAACACTGGAGGCTCGCCTTCGCAGAGCCCGATCGTAGGTGCTGCAGTGTCGCAGCGCGCGAGCACATCGCTGTTGGCTGTTGTGTTGGCTGGCGTTGCATTTTTTGCCCTATAACGTTTTATCGCTGCCCTTGTGACTCGGACATCTTTTTACTCTCTGCCCAGAAGCGTGATCAATAAAACCACCTACTACGTTCTTCATTCTGTCCAAATGTCTTCGTGTTTCCGAGATGAGTGACCGGTCATAGGACATTATTCGGCTACAGCGTTGCGGTGTTGTTTGAAGCTGGGCCGACCACAAACCTAGGATTGGTAGAACTCCCTCTAGCGTAGGCTCCCGATTTCGTAATAGAATCCAGAACGCGACAACAACAAATACCTAATCGCATCGGCTGAGTTGGAGTTCGGTGTCTCGGAAACTAAGATACCGGGTCCAAGTCGCCCCGACTACTATGTAGTGCTCCACACAGTCATCAGGTCGTCCAGAGCTCGTGCGAAGGATCCTGGAGTCTGAGTTCTCAGCTCTCAGTGATCTGTTGCATCCGCCGCTGCATCTACTTCTTGCAGGAATGCGTCGCATAGTTGCTAGGTGGACAAGTCCAGCGCATTATTCTGTGCAGTACAAAGAGTGTTTGCCAGCCGAACCGCATGCTGTGTACTATGTAGCCATCTCGCCATTTAGAGCACAGCTCCATCTGTGCCACTATGATATCAGCTCCCACCTGGTTGGAAAGGAAAGCCAAGCTTCCCCACAGATAGTGTTGAAGCGCTCTCTCTCCACTTCGCCGAGAACCGAAAGCCATGTTTTGGAGCGCGGACTGGGAACCGAGTTATTGCCATTTGTGGCCCAACGGTCGAAGATAGGAATATGCGGCGAAGTCTAATCGTGCTGCAGTCCACTTTGCCAGGAGAGAGAGGGATTCGTGAAACCTAAACTCTCAACAAGTGTCCTTCTGGCCGAGCCGTTAGCATATGTAGTGCTGAACTAGTTGTACGACAACCCGCCACAGACACTCCGAGCCATCGCCGAACGCTGTCCGGTCCTGGGCCGAGGGGTCTCGCCCTGTCTCAGAACTCTAATCAAGCCAGCCCGGGGCCGGGGCGTATCGCACGAAACGGCCCTTCGCTCCCCCCAGCATGCAATGGGATTCGCGGCTCTGTGTCACTACAGCAAGAGAGACACCTAGAAGTGATCTGCAAGTGCGGGGTGGTTTACCTGATTCGTGGATGGCGGATTCGTCTGCTCGCGTTGCTATTCCGGCACAGTAGCCGCACTCCTGAGCATTGCAGCCCAGGGAGACATGGCCGACGAATAGGGGACACAGTATCGACCGCAGGTGACCGGTGAATCTATAGCTGATATTACCCGATACCGACATTGCGATGGAAAGCCATTACCCCTCAATCGCTGGATCTGCTTGGGTGTGTAGTAGTGCCGGGCTGTGTGCGTCTCTCGAGATGTGCTGTTCCACTTGAATGGGACGACGGGTATTCTTTTTCGTGCCTTGATCGCAGCCTGTCGACGACCATAAAAGTCAGGGTCCCCCTCCGTAGTAAGGTGTCCGACTCCCTTCTCTCATCATCGCCATAGTCTCAATATCATCATCACCATCAACTCGTCACCGAGCCCACTTGAAGCTGTCTTTTCGATTGCTTCACTTATAATTACACAAGGACCTTCCTAGGATCCGATAGATTCCCTCTTCCTCGGAACCATACGCCCTTTCTCTTAGTCGATATAGACTTCAATAATCAAAATGGTATTGTTAGCCCGTTCTCCTCCCGCTGCACTCGTCCCGTTTCAAGGGCACACTGCCTTCCCCATCTACATCTCGTTTTTCAAGCCATGCTCGTCCAGCCACGTCCCTGTGGGGTCTGACCTCGCGCGCGGCGTCGGTATCTACGAGAACTACCTCAAAAACACCATTTTGCCCGCTCTTAGCGCACCTGCATCGATTCGTTTACTGACAACACAACGTGAAAAGGTCAAAGTTCTAGCTGTTCTATACGATGGTGGCGAGCACGCCAAGCAGGTATGTATATCTTACGAAGTTCTTCATATTCCACCCGCCCCCAGATGAGCCAAACCCCAGCTCCCCTCCCAAGCTAGGGAAATCCAGTTAGCCTACGACCTTGTCCTGCAGTACAATGTAGATGCTTGCAGCCAATGGCGCGGTTCTTGGCGTTGGCATCGGTCTGCATGTGGCTCAAGTCGGAAAGGAAGCATGGAGAGGGGAGAGAGTG
Organism: Xylaria bambusicola; assembly: GCF_022495145.1. Lineage (NCBI taxonomy): Eukaryota > Fungi > Ascomycota > Sordariomycetes > Xylariales > Xylariaceae > Xylaria > Xylaria bambusicola. The sequence continues at coordinate 967,241 of NW_025953557.1, read as the reverse complement.
TGGGGTAGTGTCGAGACTCAACGCTTGTTGTATTACCCAAGATCTCTCCTCACCTGCAAACTACTGCATGCTTGGTGAGCATCGACTAATTGCGCTTCTTTAGCAACCCGACCTGCTTGGTACCACGGAGAACGAGCTTGGCATCCGCAAGTGGTTGGAGGACCAAGGCCACACACTAGTCACCACCTCTGACAAGGAGGGCGAGAACTCTACCTTCGACAAGGAGCTGGTAGACGCTGAAATTATCATCACAACCCCGTGCGTTAAACCCCGGATATCTTGGCCCTGCACACTGCCATAGGTCTAGCCGTAATCTCACTAACACATGGTAGATTCCACCCTGGTTACCTGACTGCTGAGCGTCTCGCCAAGGCCAAGAACCTGAAGATCGCCATCACTGCTGGTATCGGTTCCGACCACGTCGACCTCAACGCCGCCAACAAGACCAATGGCGGTGTCACAGTTATCGAAGTTACTGGCTCCAACGTCGTGTCAGTCGCTGAGCACGTCGTCATGACCATCCTCGTCTTGGTCCGCAACTTCGTTCCCGCCCACGAGCAGATCGAGGCTGGCGACTGGGATGTTGCCGCCGCCGCCAAGAACGAGTACGATCTTGAGGGCAAGGTTGTCGGTACCGTCGCCGTCGGCCGTATCGGTGAGCGTGTGTTGCGCCGTCTTAAGGCTTTCGATTGCAAGGAGCTTCTGTACTTCGACTACCAGCCCCTGAAGCCCGAGGTCGAGGCCGAGATTGGCTGCCGTCGTGTTGAGAACCTCGAAGAGATGCTTGCTCAGTGTGACGTTGTTACCATTAACTGCCCCTTGCACGAGAAGACCCGGGGTCTCTTCAACAAGGAGCTCATTTCCAAGATGAAGCCTGGTGAGTTTCTTAGCACTGCATCGCTCTATACATGGGATCTTCTCCCTCTTCAAGTATCTATCTACTAACTCTTCTCCCCAGGCTCGTGGCTCGTCAACACAGCCCGTGGCGCCATTGTTGTCAAGGAGGACGTTGCCGAGGCTCTCGCGAGCGGTCACCTCCGAGGATATGGTGGTGACGTTTGGTTCCCCCAGCCTGCCCCCAAGGACCACCCTCTGCGCACTGCCAAGAACCCCTGGGGTGGTGGCAACGCCATGGTCCCTCACATGTCCGGTACCTCGCTCGACGCTCAGAAGCGTTACGCCGACGGCACCAAGGCCATCCTCACCAGCTACCTCACCGGCAAGCACGACTACAGGCCCGAGGATCTCATCGTCAAGGACGGTGACTACGTAACAAAGGCTTACGGCCAGCGGAACAAGGCCTAAACAGAGAAGTAAAAATCAATAATTAAACATAGGGCAATTTACGACCGGTTCTCTCTTGATGATAGAAAGCGAAGAAGTAGAGGCGGACGTATGTATTTTTTTCCCTTATGACCATGTATATTTTGGAAGGATATGCCCTAATTGGATGCGTGGCTCGACATCCATCTTTATTCCGCTGCAGAATGTGGTCAGCAGCATAGTAGCGTCATAGCGCCAGCCTTTTAACAATAAAGAAGCATGAATTAATAAAAAAATTTTGAAACATATGAATACATTTGTTGCCATTTATTGCAAACTTACATCAAAAGTACATCATTGATAGGAACACATCGATCCAGATAAGTTCTTCCCAACTGTTGCGGCGATTATCATGAACAATCAGTTCAGTAGGGATGTTTCTGGCCCACAATATCCGGTTTTATCTATGTACACCATGAGACTAGATGAGCGAGGTGTCTACTCTAAGTCCAAGTGATGAGAACCCCACGACTGAGAATCCGACGTCCTCCCCACGGCAATAGTCTACCACCTGCGTTACGCTTCGATGACACAGATATGATTGTTGAAGGCGTCATAGGAGCGCACTAGCTCCATCCTGACGTGGAGGCTATCCGGTCCTATTGGCTCGACCGCAACGTTTTGCACTTGGGTAGTCTACGCCCTAGCTGACCATGTCGAGCATACTTCATGGAACTTGCGGAGAAGGGGAGAGTTGAGCGACTATAAATACCCGCCGGATGAGGACCTTGCTGGTCAATTTCATTTCAACTCTTACTCGTTGTGAACCAATCAGACAGCAAGGAGCTTGCAACATCTTACTCTAATGTGAGTATACCATGTTCAGAGAGACTCAAGCGAATTGGATACCTATGGTGCTCGGACTAACTGCGCACAAAGTCATATATATATAACCACACATAGTCATTTTAGTCATGGCCTGCGACTGCAATACCAACTCTGGCACTTGCACCTGCGCCTCTTCAGGCACCTGCAAATGCGGTGACAGCTGCGGCTGCTCCAACTGCCCTGTGAGTCTCGTCTTCAGCGTCTCTCCTTTGCCGGCATCAGTCTATATTGTCAAGGCACAACAAGCTATATCCCCTCAGAAAACAACCAGCATTGCTGATCGATTATTCTCGAGTAGAAGAAATAGGCGACCGTCGCTGAATCGGGGGACCGCTGAGTGCCTCAATTTGGGACCACAACCATTTAGTTATATCTGGCGTTGACTGGGTCATGCCGCCTTTGTATTATAATTGGCAGCTTAAGCTTTCATAATAGCAAACACTCTTTTACTGACCTATGATGCCTGTAAAACTGCCACCTCCAGACACTGCACATGTTGTTTTACATACCTATATTATAGCATGCAAATGTATTCTGACCAGACATTTACATACTAAGTACGTCTTTTACTGCATAGCACGGATAGCGACAGCTTTAATCAAGGGTATTTCGGTTTAATCAGTAAATGCATGTTATATGACACAATGGCTTTTGTTAAAATAAACAGCTCCAGGATATTCTCAATCGACATATACAACATGACATACGCCTGGAGCCTTGGTATACCGTAAGAATAAACGCCGTATCCCTATGCAGTCATCATGCCCGGCCTTTTATTACTCTTCGTCGCTGCTATCTACTATAAACCCTGCCCTGGCCCTTGGTCGGCGCTGTTGGCTTCGTTTAGATGCTGGGCCATCTTCGCCTGCATCTTCCATATTTTCATCTTCCTCTACATCTGCAGAACGTGCTGGTGAACTTGGGGCCTTGGAAACGCGTCTCCGCTTGGACCCCGATGAGGAACCGTTGTGTGAAGTTGACGAGAGCGGTGTATCATCTGTTCCAGACGCGCCTTCTTCATTTTCGTCATCGTCAGCTAAAGCCGCACTGCTATTCAGCCTGCCCGGTGCCGAGTCTTGCGTCATAATTAGGTCATCGTCATTGTCACTATCACCGTCCAAATCAAGAAAGCTAGCCTTTCGCTTCTCGGCGGTCGTGGCTGGATTTCGATCTGCGGCGTTATCGGAGGCAGTAAGCGCAACAGCTTTCTGTTTCTGTCGTATCCGCTCCTCATTAGCATAGAATTCGGCCCACTTCTCCCCATCATCTGACTCGTCGTCACTCGCATGTACGAAGAGTTCGCTCTTGAAGCGTTTCGCCTTCGCTTTCTCGCGTTCTCGGCGAGCGCGGGCTTTCTCTTCAAGTTGCTCTTCGGTCAACTGCTCGGCATCGCTGCGACGACGGCGACGTCTTGTCTTCTTGGGTTTGTCGAGGAAATCATCGACAGCCTTTCTATTGGTTGGCCCGCCAGCGGGGAATAAAATATCATCATCATCATCATCGATACCTTCTTCGTCGTCGTCAAAGACGGCTTTCTTTCGTGGCGCGGTTTTGCGTCTCAATTGGTCTTGAGCTAGTTTACCATCTTCAAAGGTAGGCGGATTAAACTCGGCTTTATTGATCAGATCAAGCGAATCTTGTAGTTGCTCGGACGATAGCTGCGCCGGAACAATCCATGAAGACTCGGGCGTCTCATCTAACGTAGGTGCGAGCCGCTCGAATCCGGCTAATTTCATGAGTAGCCTGAGGTGAGAATTTTTGAATATGGCTGTACGGCGTGAATCATCATCAGGCCGTATGGCTACAGGTTGTTAGCCACGACATCATAACGCTATACAACGCAGTAACTTACAAACTAACGGTGGCTGTTTGGCTGTGGCATCTTCAGGGTGGTCTGAAGTTTCTATCAGGTTAACAGACGATATAGCCTTTTCAGCATTTTCCCACGCCTTTCTCTCCTCGATGGCATTCGACAGCTGGTCTTTCACCCATTTGACATGGTGCATCAAATTTTTATCGAGCAAAACGCCGACTGCGATCGCAACCTGCTGATCTCTGTCCACAATGTGTCGAAATTCAAGCTCTGCACCCGGCCTGGAGTGGGCAACTGAGAGTGTCTGCTTCTCATAACCAAATTCGAGATAGTGAGCGGTTGCAGCAATTTTTGAGAAGAGCATTTCGATAACGAGTTGTGGTCGGTCCTCTATCTTGCGTATGCATTTTCGCAAGACTTGCTTCGCCAGCTCTTCCCATTCTTTGAATATGCTAGAATTGCTATCCAATGGCTCTTGACCCTTGATCATGTTGTAGAAGAGCTGAATGATGTCGACCCGAAACAGCATTACGCTCATCTCTTGCTTGAAAGCAATTCGATAGAAATACCGGTGTGCTCGCTTCAGCTGTGCTTCGTTCAGGTCTTGGTAGTACTTGGTAAAGGCAACGAACGTGTCAACCACGCCCTGAGGGATGAAGCGGTTGGCGAATCTGTTGAAGTCAAACTTCCGTTCTCGTGATGTCCGTTCAGCATTCGCTTCATCATTCTCCGACTCATCTTGCCCTTCTATGGCATTCTCCTCGGCCTCGCCGTCAGCTTTCGCTGCCTTCTTATTTTTTCGTACTCGGCGCCGTGACCGAACTTGCATGTCCACGTTTTGCTTCGAATACGCTTCTAGAACTCGAAGATAGGTATGAGTCAACTCCGTGCAGGCATCAAGATATTCAAAACCCTGGTCTTTAAAGTTCTTGGCAATATTCGCCACACGGTCGTGCGTCTCTTCCTCGTAGAAGATTCGGCTGAGTATATTCTCTGCGATTTCCTCGTCTTCTTCGTGGCTAGAGTCAAGCATCTCTTGGACAGTCAACAAGATTTGAGTAAAGCATCTCATATTAGCGCATAATTCTTGCCAGCGCTTGTTTTCCATCGAATCCGTCATCGCCCGATTTAGCGTGATGAACGTCTGTTGGTTTAGCACACCGGCTACTAAGTTGAAACTTCCAACATCAGCATGATTTGTGGTTTGATTGCCTTTTTCCGCCTTCTTTCTAGCCCTTTCTGCTTCCAAAAACCATGCGACTAGATAGAAGAATTGCCGTGAATGATATTCAAAGATGTAATCCTTCTGATCGTCCAGCTTCTTCCGTATGTGTTGAAATAGGGGATTGAACCCCGAGTCAAGAAATTCCTCGACAAAATTTTTTAGTTGTTGTCGAGCTCGAGTGTTAAGTGTCACAGGAGGGCCAAGATCCTTGGGTTCCATTTCATCCTTTGTTGGCCTCCGAGGAGGACGGAAGACTTTGCTATTGTCTAATTTTTTTTGCCGAGTAGCAGCATCTAGTAGTGCATCTTGTCCAGTAACCGTAGACATCTTGCCATCGCCACGGTCTACCCAAATCATAGTTCCCCATCGATTGTGCCGAGATGGGGCTTTACGATTGTATGGTCGGTGCATAGCTGCTTCTTTGTTCATCATGACGGTGAGCTCGTTCGCCTTTGTCTTGCTCAGCTGCTTCTCATCCATAAACAACTTAGTAACATCGACTCGTTTTACTAAATGAAATATAATTTCTAACAATATCACGCCTTCCTGGTTGAAATCTTCTCCGATATTGGAAGCGATAGTCAGGATGGTGATAAAGATGTCCTGATAAGAAAACGCATCGATCAGGGCAGATCGCGAGATTTGCGACTCGTCACCGTCATATTTGACTCCAGGCGGAGGTTGTATCATCGCAATGTTTCGTAGGAATAGGAGAATAAGCTTGATGATGCCTTCATCGCGAGCAGTACGGTCTCCCCGGGAGAGCGCCATGGATGGCAATGCAACGCGGACGGCACTGTGTAGTATCTGAGCGGCATCGTAGTTTATAATGGCTCTTTTATAACCGAGTTGGGCGAGTTGAAGCACAGGGAGGTGTCTGTGGTGATTGACGGTCATCTGGTCGAGGTCTCGTTCTAGTGGCCAAGTAAGGGGGACCATGATCTCGAAACAGGCGAGGGCGGCTCGGGCCTTGAATTTGTTGTCGGTGGCATTCTCGGGCCAGGTGGCGAGTATGTGTAGAAGGTCCCCATCAATCAGATTCGCCTCGAACAGGCATCGTGCAACGTCCATACGATTGGTTTTCTCATCGTAGAAGCGAATCCATTTCTTGATGTCGCGCAAAACCTCCAGTGCCGAATCACCAAGTACATATCTCCCGTCATCCTCACCATCGACACCCAAACCGCCTAGCTGCACGATGACTCAAGTCAGCCAAAACAATGCCATGACAGAGTAAACACAACATATGGTCGAGGAACCTACAGCAGACACCAGACTGTTGATGTGTGCCCGAACTTCGGGGTGGACAATATCCGATAAGCCATCTTGTGCCTCCATGTCGATGATGGGCAGACAATGAAGGACAGATGCCTCTTCGGCAAATCGGGAGAGAAATTAGTTGTAGCAACTCATTTAGATAACGTTCATCACTGGCTGGCTGGTTGCCTATACTAGCATCATCAGTGCAGCAACGTTGGAAACCCGTGAAATTGGTAGACGCGACTTGACGCGCCGGCTTGGAGGGGCGTGCAACGCGAGCTAAATTGATTCGATACGTACAGTTTTAAATACAGTGCCCACCAATATCTATACTGTATCCGTGTCGCTGAGATCATGGTACCCACATTTACCCGAGCTCCGAGGCTATGCGGGCTAGCATCCCGAGCTTGAAGCTCATTCCAGATTCCAGTGAGAGTGAGCGCAACACTATCATTCAAGCCCCCATCGTCAATTGTTTCTTTATAGCATACCGGGCTTGGACGACTGATAATGGCGAGTGCCCTTGCGAGAAGACAAGCTTTCCGGCTTGCAACCCAGATCAGGACATTTAGCTCCACCCCAGCTCGGAATGCAGCAGAGGTGAAGCGGCTCGGTGTCATTGGTGCTGGTCAAATGGTAGGCGTCCTCCTGACATGTGATCTCTCTTTGCGAGCCTCTTCTCACCGGGTCTCACAGGGCTTGGGCATTGCGCTGGTCGCCGCTCAGAAGGCAGGTGTTCCGGTAACACTCGTAGACAACTCACAGGCTTCGCTGGATAAAGGGTTGGCATTTGCAGGTTAGCACATGGCTCATACCACAGCCGTCTACACCCCTCTACCGAAACAAGCCGCTCAATAGTTTGCAGATAAACTCCTAGCTAAGGATGTCTCGAAGAACCGTATCACGCAGGAACAGGCAGACCATGTCCGCTCGAATCTGACCAGTACGACATTGATTGACCAGTTAGCTGAAGTTGACTTTGTTATTGAGGCAGTGCCCGAGATCCCCAAGCTCAAGTTCGATATCTTTGCCAAGCTTGCTGAAATCTGCCCTCAACACGTCATTTTAGCAACAAACACATCCTCTATTTCAATTACTAGGATAGCTGCGGCGACGACGAAAGACCCCAAGGACACTTCGACTAGCTCCCGCGTAGTCTCGACTCACTTTATGAACCCCGTGCCTATACAGAAGGGTGTCGAGATTATCAGCGGCCTACAGACGAGTGCTGAGACTCTCGACACTGCTATAACGTTTTGCAAGGCTATGGGGAAAATTCCCTCGGTATCAGCCGACTCACCTGGTTTCCTCGCCAATCGGATCTTGATGCCCTACATCAACGAAGCCGTAATCTGCCTGGAAACCGGCGTCGGTGATCGGGATTCTATTGATTCGATCATGAAGAACGGTACTAATGTTCCCATGGGACCATTGCAGTTGGCTGATTTCATTGGGCTAGACACATGCCTTGCTATCATGAGAGTTCTACATCAGGAGACGGGTGACTCAAAGTACCGCCCAAGCGTCTTACTGGCCAAGATGGTCAATGCGGGCTGGCTTGGAAAGAAGAGTGGTAAAGGATTCTATGATTACTGAAAGAAGCAAAGGCTAAGCCTATCATCGTATTCAATACCTACAATTTCTCGATCTTAGTTTCGTTGTTCGATGGTAGTCTATAATTGCAAGTTGGGTCTTAGACACATTCGGGTTCTTTCTTGGTTTGGGATTTTCCCTTCTTTTTTTTTTTTTTTTCCTCTTGCACACACTTAGCAACCCGCTGGATATGTCCAGGGCCTTATTGTAATCACGATCGATATGCGGTGAACAATTGCTCTACTATGTAAAAATGAGTGGTGCGGTACTGATGGCAGGTACGGTGGGAGTGGCTATATTACCCCTCACAGTGGATTCCTTCAGTAGACTAGAACTTCTACTCAACAACATCAATACAATCCTTTGGCAAACCATGCACCTATCAATACATGGGGTATCTCCATCTATTTTCTCAGACGCCCCAACCTACTAAGTACTTTTGCGGAGAATAGCCCCGCGTCTGATCCATGTCTACCTAGTAATTAGTAGATGACGCTATCAGCAATGTGGGCTTAGTACCCCACGAGATTTCACAGGCTCGACAGGATGGATGTTACAGTAGGTATCCTGTTCGCAACAAGCACAACCTTTCCCGATATGTCGTTGTACTGGGATCGTGGCGAACATTCGCATGAGGCGTGAAATCGCCTATGTTATATGGTATCGAAGGGCTAACAAATACATCTTCCTACGTTTACAATAGTTCATATAATAGTAGTGCTACGCTAACAACGGTAGATCACATGTGTACTCAACCTTCTTGACCTGTTTTTATCCATTAGGGTTTGCTAAGTGCTGTTGATTATCCCTTTCGGAGGTAATCGACACTCCCGAAGCCATCGGGGACAAGCCGACGATAGTATCGGAGAATGGCCGATTCAAAATCCACTAAGCCATAGCCATCAAATAGGACTCTCGCAATTCGACGACCAACCAGAGTCCCCACCAAGATACTTAGTTCAAATTTCATCAGTCTAGACTTTGCTGCCTAATATTTGGTACCTATAGTATAATGCCGAGTACTAGTAAGTAGGTAGAAAATAGAGATCCGCGATCGTTCATTACAACGGTTTGACGCAATCCCAGTTTGAACCAACATCCCTCAAAGAAGAAGATGTCTAACCCTGTTCGTATTTGCACCGTTCACTGGCTCTCAGATGGTAGCACAGAGCGGTGCACAGATTCTTACACAAATAGGTAGTGTCGAATCAACGGTCATGTTGCAGGCTAGTTGTATGTACATCTACAATATTAATATACGTGCGCCAGCGTTCTAATTCGCACACCATGCCTTCTATTAACTAACTACCAACATAGGAATTTATATGCGGAAGACATAACTGCATAACTGCATACTAACTAACCCCTGAACCAGGGCAGTCTGGCTAGGTAGCCAGCTACATGTATGTATATTCTGCTTCATCAAGCGTTCCTCTAACTCTCAGAGTTATCCTGGCAACACTTTACCTGGTACGTGGTTGATGCTGACAACTTACCTACAAGTTACGGAATTCAAACTTCGTGCATCATGTGATGTATAACATACAGGGAACAGGCACGACAAAACCCTGTACGCTGCGGTACCCCATCTCTGTAAACACGCTGCCCACCTAGGTAGCTTAGCTAACTCGTGGTGTATACTTGAGTTAGTCGTGACAGTAAGACACTGCCTCGACTGCTAGAATGATTGGAGCCCAGCTCTGCCCAGGAAAGGACTCTCTTAGCATGACGTCCCATTGGCCGCTTCACACGCCCAGCTGAGTTTTTACCTTGGCGCAGACTTAGTGACTCGAGCTTGACCTTGACCTGGAGTTCACGATCACAGCTCGCGGTTTCGGGACTTAGTCTGGAGCCGGAGACAACGCGGGAATAATAATGCCCGTACTGTACCCTTACCCTTTCCAATCTGGATCACAAACCTCCAACAGGCTCAAACGATACGGGTCCTTAGCATATTTTGCTCGCCCTCGCTTCAATCTAAGCGTCTGTGAGACATTGAGGCGGGCGCCAACTTCAGCAACTCGTCGGTACCACCATACTACAAAGTTTGGTCATGGTTACAAGATATGGGAGAGAATTAGGCACTGACATCAAGGAGGTGCGCGGGTGATGAAGCAGGACGTTTCTCGCCGTTCGGTTTTCCATCATGAAGAACTTTCCAACAGGGTCCCCTGTCGAGTTGGCTTGATGGTATCGCCAAGAACCATTTGTGCACGCACTCCTCCCTCGCTCCCTTCCTTTTTATGGAGCGCGTCACCACCCCCTACAAACTTACATATTCCTTCCTTGCGCAGTAGTACACGAGTTCGCTCGAAAGGATCCGCGACTAGCGTAGATGGATACAGAACATGTGCTAGGAAACATGACGGTACTATAATCAGCAGCGGCTTACTTACGAGCTACCTACATGTAAGTATGTATCTACACTACTTATATGTATTTGTAGACCTATCTCGGTGGAGTCAATAATAACACTTCCCTAGATGGGGCTCTGCCGTAATGTATGTGTGGGTGTGCGCACTACGTTAGTAAGTATGGAGCTCGCTCTGTTGGACCTTTGGGGTGGTCATCATCATAAGTATATTAGCTCCAGACCCCCAAGCGAGGCAGCCTTCAGCCACTTGATCGTTTTTAGCCATCTCGAATAATTGCTACCGTTTACTGGAGACGTTTAGATTCTTCCATGCCGTCGATTCCTGATACCTGTGTCTCAAGTGCCGCGTGGTTGCCAAAGCCACATAGAAAGGACCTCGGGAAGTCAGAGCGGAGGGTCATCCCATCACGACACATAGCTCTGAGCATCTGGCACGGTTAGGACCTTCAAGAGAACGGTGCCCCGCCTGGCTGCTCTCACACTTGGTATTTCCTCTTGGCAACTCAGACATACAATATCGGTTTTGTTTAAGCCAGAAGTTTTATGCTGTTGAGAGCCTATCCACATAGGGGGCTCTTAGCTTGATTGGCTGGTCGCAACATGGCCGCGGAAGACACGCAATCCGTCCGTTCGCCCGAATCCCATACCGAAGACGGCACAGCATCAACGACGATGCCTACAACACCACCACCGACGGAAACCACGGCGATGGACCTAAAGGCAGCAGAGAAGAAGACTTCTCCGTCGCCTAAAAAGCGATTATCCACAGCATCGGAACAAAGCGCCACGGCCAAAGTCACGAAAAGGCGAGCTGCTCGGGCCTGCGTTTCTTGCCGAGCCCGGAAAGTCAGATGCGACGTTGTCGAGGGTGCCCCTTGCGGGAATTGCCGGTGGGACGGTGTTGAATGCGTTGTACAAGAAAGTCGCCGCCGCAAGTGAGTGGATTCCAACCAGTCAATCTATCCATCCATCCATCCATCCATTCATCAATCAATCAAATGATTGAGTTGCTTTCTCTGTCCCATCACCCCCTCCCCGCTCATCATATACCTACTATGTAGACATGGAGGCTTTGTTCATGGGTGTATCGCATGGGGATGAGCTGAGCTGAGCTGAGCTGAGCCGTTCTACCACCAAATGCGTCACGCATATGATTTCCTTTTCTAGTTTTTCTCGTTCCTAGTCTCCGAATCTGCATTTCCTTAAATCTGCACCCTACCTACTACTTACCACCTACTGCATATCGCTGGGAAAGTGGCCTCACATCAGCCTGCACACTCGATTACTGCAGAGGTTCAGACACACGGGACTGACTAAGACCCTTGTCTCTCTCTCTTACAGGAAAGGTCTGTTCAATGCAAACTCTTCGCTCATTGGCAGCGGCTGCGCCCCGCACCATCACCATACCGAGGCACACTTGCTGAAAGCGAAGACAACACCGAGCCCGATTGCCATCGCCTCTGCGGCATCCGTTCAACAACCCCTGCAGCGCCCCGCCGATGTATCGCAAAATTCGGCCCTAAACATCGCCGCGAGCAAGCTGGGGGTGAGCGGGCATGATCGCGTTGAGCCCCATGCGGCGTCTCTCCCATGTAAGTTGATCGTCTCTAGTGTAGATCACTGTACCTTTCAGATTTCACATGTCAAATATCGTGACCCCCTCGGTCGCCGTCTGTGTCGGATCTATGGCGTCACAATCCTACAGCCCCCGGATGCAAAGTACTCACATGTGAATCAGATCAGCGTCCAAGTTTGATTCCCGCGACGCAAATTGAGAACCATCAAGGCTCGAGATATGCCAGCATATTCCCAAACCCGACTACAAGACAGAATGATACAGGCTCTGGTGTTAGTGACGCTGGTGCTGCCGTGGCCGCCAACGCTGTGAACGCGTCGCAGTCCTTTAGTCCGCTGGACAAGAGTGACGTTTTCTCTTCGCAAGAGTATGGTTTTCTCCGGCCCTTGCCGTCAAAGTTCGCTCCCGAAGATGTAGATTATCTTCGTGCTAAGGGCGCATTATCGGTGCCCAGCTTCGCGCTCCAAAGGGCTTTGTTGCGTGCCTACGCGGAGTATGTACACCCATATATGCCTTTGCTGGATTTGCACAGCTTCCTGGGTATCGTCGACGCCCGCGATGGGTCTCGTGGGCAGACAAGTTTGTTTCTGTATCAGGCTGTGATGTTTTGTGCCACGGCGTTTGTGAGCAACAAGGCGCTAAAGGAAGCGGGCTATGCCTCCAGAAAAATAGCCAGGAGAACGTTTTTCTCTAAAGCTAGGGTAAGGGCCATCTGCTGCTGTTATTTTAGGTGTATTGGAAAGCTTACACGTATAGCTTCTTTACGATTTTGATTACGAGAACGATCGCCTACTGCTTGTTCAAGGGCTCCTCTTGATGACCTACTGGTATGAAACACCGGATGATCAAAAGGACACATGGCATTGGATGGGTGTTGCGATCTCGCTGGGCCACACGATCGGGCTGCATCGAAACCCAGCAAACACGAATATGGCGCCTCAAAGGCGGAAACTGTGGAAGCGAATATGGTGGTCCTGCTTCATGCGCGACCGCTTAATCGCCCTGGGCATGCGGAGACCAACCCGTATAAAGGACGAGGATTTTGATGTGCCCATGTTAGAGGAGGAAGACTTTGATATCATGGCGATACCTGACGACATCCAGGTCGTAGATCCGGAATGCACGCTTTTGCGCGATGTCGCCATGCAGCGAGAGTTAGCCCAAATGTGTGTTGCCAAGGCAAAGCTCAGTCTTTGCATCAGTCAGATGTTGAAGACTCAGTATTCAGTGCTGGTTTGTGCCAAAACACACCCCGAGAACACAACCCATAGCACCATGATGCTGCTCCCGAACAAGCAGCTCGATAATATGGAAAAGATTGCCAAGTGCGACCGCGAGCTCACGAGATGGGCTGAGGCACTCCCAGATGCTTGCAAATACCGAGCGCTCACGCCGCTCGACGTGCAGAATGGGCGCGGCGTCATTGCTCTACAGCGCAACCTATTGCACATGGTGTATTTCACAACCGTGTCTGCTTTGCACCGGCCGCTTTTCCTACCCTCATCACCAAGGGATATTCAACAGAGCCCGAGTCAGGTGCACCAACAAATTTCCCGGATGCGTGTATGTAGCTCGGCAGTTCAAATTACTCGGATGGTGTCGGAATTGAGCGCCTTGCACCTAGATAGGTTCTTACCGACCACGGGCGTCACCGTCATCTTGCCAGCCATGATCATTCACATGATTGAGATGAAGAACCCTTCACAGGTTGTCCAACTTGCGGCTCACAAAGGCTTCCAGCAGTGCATGCGTGTCATGACACGCCTACGTGACACGTATTCCGCGGCCGATTATGCTGTCGCCTTCGTCGATGCTGCAATGCGCAAAGGAGCCCAAGTAGACCAAGCACAGCACCCTGAGGCTTTCGACCATCGAAACAACAGCAACGACTCCACGAGTGCGAATGGATTTAAAGCCACCATGGCGCCTCAGTATGCCGCTTCCGCGAGCCATGGTATGCCTAATGGGGTCGAAAATGTGACGACGCCGCCCCCGGAATCTATGCTGTTGCCAAAAGCCCCAGAAGACGCCTCCGTCTTAGTGGCTGGCCCAACTTTGAGTTCAGACGTGGTAGAGTCATTTGCACCATCTTCAAATCTTATGGTGGGCAATTTCGCCACCACCAACAGTCTTACAATCTCGAACCCTGACACAACAACTCAGGCCTCAAGTGGTGTGGGAACCGCTCACTCGCCGCCGTCAACGGATATTCTGACGCCAGGATCGAGCGAGGCATCGGTCGGATCACCGTCTTCAGGGGACCGTTCGTTTGACGTCGGCAACATGGATCTAGACATCTTAGACAACGGGCAACCCGATGAGTTCGACTGGAATGCCATTACAGGTCCCAAGATCGATTTCGACCAGTGGCTGCAGTTTCCACCCGGTGAGGGCGCGGCCGTGGGTCCTGGAATGGGTCTGAATATGTGCGACAATGGACTGGTTGCGCTTGGCCAGATCGAAGCATCAAATACAAACTTCAGTATGGGACCCATGGACGCATCTGAGGATATCGTGATGGGATGAAACCCAGCACCCCGTAAAACCAACGTTTAGCATTATTGATGATTGATCAACTGCGAGGGTGCTCACCGTGAGCATCTGTTCTTTTCTTGCCGGCATGTGGAAGGTATATAAGAAAGATGCCCGTCTCATAGTCTCATAATCTTTGTTTCTATCTTTTTCCTCGCCCGTCTTATAGGGTACTTGGAGCTCTGGGCTATTTGGCGTCCGTGGGAAAATTAGGGTGGACTGATTATGGTCCGACAAATGGGGCGATTGGGGTCAACAGGTTTCGAGTTTCATGGGATTCTTATCGTGGTGTACTCAGTGATTGATATCAGGTATATATATATAAAGCTAACCTCTATATCCTCCCTATACCGTAAGCATTCTCTTATCGCATTTACTTCTTTCTTCCCTTTCTGGCCATATGCCTATTCGTTACCCTTATATCCTAATTTACGAGGCCATGATCAACACGTATTGGGGGCAAGAGACTCAAAAAATGCACAAGAGGGCTTTCATGGGCCTGGGTTTCTTTTCATATAATATATACACAAGGTAGCAATAGCCACCAAAATGAGTAGACTATTAGATCGACACGCGTACCGGACTCTATGACTTGATCATAATCTCAACATCACGAACCGGCCGATAGACGGGCGGAGTTATCACCGTCCGTTAGATCGAGATTATAACCAGATCTTGGAACTCGGACTTTCACGCGCGGGTATTACATCAGCCATTTTCCTTTTACGGCAAGACAAGCCCGCGTCAAGACAGTTTATTGGACAAGCTCTTCTTACTAAGTAAATGCTTGTTTGGCATCATCCAAGGGCCAAGTCGATGTGCTACAGTAATTCAGCCCTGTCTACAATTATACCAGACCCAAGAGGCTATTCATCGGCTTGGCAGTCAGGTCCATGGACCGATTAGTCATTCATTATCTCCGTTTGCTCGTATGCTTACATGGATATGCGTAAAGCTTGATACAGCCCGCCGAGTTATCCTGGACTCCGCCATCACAATCTCCCTATTACACGGATGGATTCTAGCTGCCGCCGCGGCGAGGGATTAGGAGCGGAGAGTAATCGGCCGAAATGACATAACCAAACCTGGTCTTACAGCAAGTCCGCTCGGGGAGTTTGCAGGTGTCCCATTCCACCTATTTACCATAAACGGCGTTCCTAACAGTAAGAATGGTACGAGCGGTACAGGAAAAAGGTGTAAATACCATAATATAAGAATGCTTTACAACCCCTAGCTATCTATGTGTTCTCTATCATATTCAAGCAACATAAACTTCAAAAGAAGAAGACACAAGTACAAGAAGAGAAAGCAACAGCCCTAGCAAAGTAACACACGCCAGTGACACTCATCCGAAGCATAGCATCCATTAAACCATCGCCGCCATGACCAAGACAGTCGTCGTCCTAGGCGCCGGCCCAGCTGGTTTGCCCATCGCGCACTATCTGCTGCGCCGAACCGCAAAGCAGCATCCCGATCTCCGCGTAATCCTCGTCTCCCCCCACGACACATTCTACTGGAAATTTGCGTCCGTTCGCTTCGCGCTGCCGGGACAAATGGGAGAGGAAAAATACATGGTTCCGCTCGCAGAATGCTTCGCCTCATATCCCACCAAGGCTTTCGAGCTCGTGATCGGCGCTGCCGAGACGCTGGATCCAAAGCGTAACACCGTTGGCGTTCGAGTGGGCGAGGAGGTCCGCGAAATAGGATATCACACGCTAGTGGTGGCCACGGGCTCGCGGGCCCGCGACGACATGCCGTGGAAGGAAACCGGGACGACTGAGCAGACGCGAGCCGCACTAACAAAACTGCAGACGGCGATCCGCGACGCTCGGTCCATCGTTGTCGCGGGGGCAGGCGTAACGGGAGTTGAGTTCGCGGGCGAGTTGGGGTCCGCGTATGCGAAGACAGGCCTAAAGGACGTCACCCTGGTTGGTACCGAGGTGCTGCCGCTCGAACCGAGGACAAAGGATGATGTGCGCAGAGTGGCGAAGCATGAACTCGAGAAGCTCGGGGTCAAGTATATTGGCGGGGCGAGGGTTACAGCGGAGGTAAAGGATGACAACAAGAAGAAGGGGAAGACCGTTGTCACGCTCACGCGAAGTGATGGTTCCACGGAGACGTTAACTGCGGACCTCGTTGTGCCCACACATGGCCTCGTGCCGAATACCGAATTTGCGCCAGAGGCAATGCGTGATGGAGCCCTGGGGTACTTGAAGCAGGATGCGGACTTGCGAGCCCCAGGATACCAAAATGGTGAGCGGATTTTTTTTTTTTTAGATTATCTTACCCTCTTCCTCGAATCGAAGCGCCCAAGGCACAGTTCACACTTGAAACTTGACGATACGCTGACGCCGAAATGCTACAGTATTTGTCCTAGGCGATGTTGGAAACTTACAACCAGCACAAGGTGTGAACACAGATGCTCAGGTACGACACCTCATGACGCAGCTCAACGCGTACTTCTCAGGAGAGCCGACCAAACCCTATACGTTCGACCCCAACAAAGTTCAACTCGCGATAAGCATCGGCCGTGACCGTGGTACTGGTCAGCTTGGCTCATGGAGGCTCTGGAGCTTCCTTGTCGTATGTATTTCCTGGAGTCGTTTATTCCTGTTATAGTTATTTGCGGAGGTAGATTCATCCCTTTGGGACGATTACAATGTCCCAAGGGCATATAGAGTTCCTCAACACTCATCAGTTTTGCCTGAAACAAAATAATTACTGACTTCAGCGGGTTATAGTGGTACCTCAAGGGACGATATCTTGGTACGAATCACGTCGAAGCGTATGCCAAAGGAGACGTTGGTGGCGCTGGGAGGGCGTGGCCCAAATAATGTTGAACCTGGTTCTGTCCATGTCTTGCTTTGTTCCGAGTACATGATGTCTGACCTTTTTTGTCGTTGGGTCGGAGCTATTGACTCGCAGCAGAGTGTTTACTGGTCTTTCTTTTTATCCAAGCGGTTTATAAACTTTCGGGCTTTCTATATGTAGTCGGTAATTGGTAATTCTTGATAATGATAGAAAGGGCCCTCCTTTGGTCTTAAGGGTCGGATAGGACAACTCTACCGATGCCAAAGCCTAGAAAATATAGTTGTTATTGTGATGCTTTATTGATCAAACGCCACTATATCGTGAGTCTACAGGTACGCACACATTGGTTCAACTTGTCTTGTGTCTTTCAACTTTACGTTTTTGAGCCCGTTGACGGCGACAGAATCAGGTAGGTGGAGACACAAATGGATTGTACGCTTCGCAGCGTATAGAGGGGAATACCAACGAGAACTCCTTGGCTTTCCTTGTATCATGGAAACCTGGATACACTGAAACTCACATATTATATATTTGCTGATGTTGATGCTATCATTATGAATACAGTGCTTTTAGCCTAGTCCTATATCAACCACTGCCTCGCAGAAAGCCAACAGTTATCTATTCAGCTGCAATCTCCGTGGCAGGTGGCAGCGCTGTTGAGCTTGGCTCACCGCTGAGACTAGATACCTGCCCTTCAAGATGCGGTCGCTTAGATTCTGGGTGAACCTCAGAACCCGATGGCGGTCTCTTTCTCTCTTTGTCTTGTCCGCCGTCCCTAGATGCTGCTGCGCGACGCGCCTCTCTTTGTTGTTTTTCCTGCTTCTCTTTTTCACGACGAAGCGCCTTGGATTCGAATTCATGCCAATCCCCCTTGATCTCTTTTAGTCTAGGGACTGGTCAGTAACACGTCATCTATTTGATTGGGACATTGCTTACTCGACGGCTTGCCGAGGAGGTGGCTGCTCCGTAGTAAAGTATGGGTGCTCAAGGACACCAGCAGCCGAGGGCCGTTTGGCTGGATCGTACTTGAACATCTCTGCAAGGAGATCGAAGGCGGCTGGGGGAACTCTGTCCCTATACTTGTCCGCAAATACGTTCGGTTTTCGATAATCAGGTCGTAGAAGCTCAAACCAAGGGGTATCTGCAAGTCCAGGCCACTCTTTCCGATTAGGAGTCCCGAGTACATTGTAGATCTTTTCAAGCTGACTTATTTCACCACCGTCGCCAGGGAATATAGCATGACGAGTGAAGATCTCCACCATAACACACGCAGCGCTCCATATATCGACTGCCGCGCCGTAGCGCGTCTCGCCCAGCAATAGTTCAGGGGATCGATACCATATAGTGATAACACGGTTGGTATAATCCAGCTGGTGTCGTTTGGCATAAAAACGAGCTAAACCGAAATCAGCCAGTTTTAGAATACCATCGCTGCTAACCAAAATATTTGCGGCTTTGATATCGCGGTGCAGCACGCCGCGTTTGTGTAAGTAATCCAACCCTTCAAAGAGTTGCATAGCTAGATGCTTCTTCTGCGCTGCATCAAGCTTATACGTCGGATGATTGAGCAACCCGGTGAGGTCATGAGAGAGGTACTCGAAGACCATGTAGCATTCATTCCTCTCAATCATTACTTCATGTAAATCCACGATATTGTCGTGCCTCAGTGACTGGAGAAGCTTGACTTCACGCATGGCGGTAACGGGGAAGCCGTCTCTTTCTCCCTCCATGCGAATTCTCTTCAATGCAACCAGTTTCTGGGTGTAAACATGTTTTCCCTTGAAGACTTTGCCATAAGTACCTGATCCAACCACAGACTCGTTACCTGGCTTTCTAAAGTAGACGGAAGTGGACTGAGCAAGCTCGGCATCTAGTGGAGGTTTTGGCTTTAGCTTTCTCCGTGTCTTCATTACTTTACGAGTCCGCGGTTGCTCTGGTGGTGGGGCTCTGCTATGATGGTACTCGGTTCGGGCTCGTGCAGATGCTGGTTCCCTGGGAGTGTCTTTCGGTAGGTCTCGGTCCCGAGCGTCAAGTATAGGTTGAGTCTCCTTCTTGAGCGCAGCGCTAAACTTTTGAGATATTTCTGGCTTTGGAGCAGTGACTGGGTTTTTGGTTGAGGTTTTGAATGCAAAGCTGAACTTGGAGTTTGCGGCAGGGCCCGTAGGTGCTACGAGAGGCGGTTGCGGGCAAGGTTCTTGACCAGACGCGGATTTATCGTCCTTGAACACTTCTTCATCTGCTGGGTTTTCTTGGGGTTGCTTCGGGATATTATCTTCCTCTTCGTCTTCGTCTTTGGTATTCGATACGCTAGAATGGACGGGCAAATCGCGGCTAGGAGAGCCCAATGCATCCGTAATAGAGTCACTTGATACTGGCCACTGGTTATGCTTTGCAGAAGTATAGTCATTGAAGCCACCACGAGCGGAAGACATTCCACCTCGGAAACCACCTCTAGAGAATCCGCGGCCACGAGAATTGGTTAAGGCCATAGGGCCGGTTGGAGGATGAGGCGGAGATTGGCTGGATCGCTGACGTCCCACAGGGCCTTTTGGAAAGGCATGACTTCGATCTCGTGATTGGTGGCTATTGGGGGTTAGTGGAAATTATTGATTTAGAATAGGTGCATTGTCATACCTTCTATGTGGATAGTGAGTGTCAATACTCTTGTTTGATTTAGCTATCGCAAGAGGCTGAGGCGAGCCTGGAGAGTTATAATGGGGTGAATCTGCGTTAACCTGCTGGGCCGTTGGTCCTTGCGGGAAATCGTCAAAGCGTCTGGGGCCAGTGTCTCTTGATGGCTCTGATACATCGAAACTACCGCGTCGATCCGTTCTTCGAAATGTGCTCACTTCGATACTGTTAGCGCCAGAGGCTAGTGGCCCGCCTGAAGGAATTCGAGGCTCGTCGCGATACTTCGCCTTTTTTCGAGAACGACGAGAGCCGCGGTCTTTAGGGGAGCGAGGAGGATAATCAGGCCTCGAGAGGTCAAAGGAAGGAGATCCTGGGCGAGATTGCACACCAGCCTCTGAAGGGCCTCTAGGCGGATGCCGTCCCGTTGAGCGGCTCGGCGAGTAAGTATGAGAGAATGAGGAACGGCGGGAGGTGGGCCGTGGAGAATGACTAAAGTCTCGAGATTTAGAATCGATGAGCGGGCGGGTAGGTTTTGTAGAGCGATCATCAACATTGGCCTCCCAAGGCGGAGATCGGCTTCGACGTCGGGGACGAGTTTCGTTCAGATGATCACCTCGGTCGGGGTATCGACGATATCGCGGGGAGGTGGAGGGCCTACGAGACGGGGAGAGTATGTGATCAGGCCTCGAAGACCCGTGCCCCTTTGCATGTTCTCGATCAAATCGCTCCTCTCTTTCCAGACGACGGCGGCGGTCGCGATCACGGTCGCGCTTCGATCTTTTAGAGCGCGAGGAGGGGAATGGTAGTGGGCTTCGGCTTCTAGGTCGCTTTCTGGAGGGCGGAGAAAATGAACGATCACGGACATATTCCGAATAATCGTGGGGCTTAGGGTGGTGCCTAGGAGATGGGGTTTCATCACGTCGCTTTCTTGACTCAGCAACAGAATTTCGAGTCGGGGATTTCTTCCCTCGGTTCACATCATCAAAATGATGGTCGTGATGGTCAGATGATCTGCTGCGACGCCTCTCGTCTACTCGACGTTCACCATCATCGCGGTATGCTTCATCCCCGTGGTGCTTTTTGTCCCTAGCCCCCTGATATTTAGAAGAACGAAAACCAGACGATGACGACCGTGGACGAGGTTGTGTACTAGAAGCATAACCTCGACGGCCATGCTGGGGCCTGCCTCGGCCTCGAGAGTCGTCGTGGCTCTCCCTGCTTCGGTCGCGTTTCATGGCTCCGTCTCGAGAAAAGGCCTTTGTGCGGGAACGACGGGCTGAATCTGCAAACGATGGAGACCCAGTATCAGCACCAGCATTGGCAGGGTCCCGAGGCCTTATGGTAACACCATCGACGTCGCTCATTTTGGCGGTATCTGAGGTGCAGGTAGAGCGGACGACACGGTAAAATTATGATGCCGAGACATGGATTGGGCCACTCTCCGAGTGGGTGGCAGCCTCACGCAGACAACCATCCAAGTTGGTCGAATCATAGACTACAGCTAACTCTGTTTTGATGTGCCGACAGCACCCGTCGAAACGACCACGTAAATCAAGATAAACCAAGCGCGCAATAGCAGAAAATCGAGACAAAACTACGGGCAGCACGTGTACGCGCTGGTGACAATACCCTCGTACTGCACCTAGAGGCAGACAGGTACTTACTTAGGTACCTAGTTAGAGTGCAGGCTGGCGGTCGGCAGGGCTATCGTTGCGCAGCGAAGGCAGCGACAGCAGTGGAGGTAGAGTGGCGTTAGTAGGCGATTGAGGAAAAAAAAAACTACCTAGCTGGTGCACGTTCAGGCGGCACGGGTGCGCGAAATAGACTGGGAGCTGCCCCGGGCCTTAGTGCAGTTGGTGCTGACGAGACCCCTAGCGCCCAGGCGCGCGCTGGAGGTAGGTAGGTATGTATGTATGTAGGTAGGTTGTACCATAGGCGTCTATGGCTTTGGTTGAGGTCAAGCTACCCGGCCACCCTTCGATCTCGAAAGGGAAATTATCTGGGGCACCGCCATTTCTGCTCGCCTGTAGTTATTACCGTGGCTGTTATCCAGTGTTCCCAGGAAGCCCAGTTAAGTGCAAGGCGGTACCAGGCCGGTCAGTTGTGTAATACCTGATAACCGCCTCGGCTGACTTAGCCTGGCCTGGGTGTTCGGCCAAGTTGCTAACTAAGGTCCCGAGGGGTCTCTAGCCCTGTGCAGGCATGGTCGTTACCGTAGATAGTTGAAAAGAGATGATGGCTCATCAAGGCGCAGCAGCCTTTGATGCCAAAGCCGACGTCAACCGGGGCCTTTCCCTCCGAGCCTGAACTCTGTCATACTGCCATTTCGCAAGAATGAACAAGCCAGATAAACAAGCACGCAAGCAAAACCGAAAACCGGTGTCAGACGTTCTCGACATGCCCTCGCCGAAAACGCTTACTGCTCGGAGGCCGTTCTGACACAAATAAGCCAGGATGTTGGCGAGCAGTGTGGAATACACCACCAAGATCACTATCTACGAATCCACTTCGGACGACTCCCTCAGCTACCCTGTGTTCACTCGTCCGCTCGACACATCAGATTCCTGGCCAGTAATGGACCTTTCCTAATCCAGCGGCCACTCAGGTACTGTTGTGCCATAAGCCTTATAGCCGACCTCTTGAGTAAACCACATACTGGCTACCCTTCTTTGCCGGCAACCGAACGCTTTTTGTTCGCGTATAAATTAGCTACCCAATGTTCCAACCGCTGGCAGGCGTCTCAGCAGCAGCTGAGAAAACGATGTAGCCATGGTCACTTGTGCGCCAGCTACTGTATGTAGAGAAATAAAGAGATAGCCTTCCGCACCAGCAAATGCCGAAACTGGAAACTGGAAACTAGCAGGTTGCCCGTTGCCCAAAGTGCTTATCCTTCAAATGATTCGACTAACAACATGGATGCCTATCGCCTATAACATGCAAATAAAATAGGTATGGCTATTAGACGGTTCTTGCTTCAAGGCTAACTCAACCACATCTTCTCGGCAGAGACAGGTATCAAATCCTTCTTTTCAGAGTTTTGCGTTGTTGGACAGACTCAAAATGAGCTTTGCCAGTGACAAGGGGTAATGATGCTAGGGAAGGCCTAACGGAGAGAATACTGCTTTAATTATAGCCCAACGAGGCCCCGTTACTGCGAACTAGTTGGCGCTTGTGGTGGACTGGTGAAATGGACGTGTATCGACAAACGCATCATATAGGGTAGTTAGTAGGTATTTTTCTTCAGCATCCCGAGTAAATGTGACCCGATGGGAGGTTTCCGAAAGAATAAAGATCGTGGAGACACAAAATATCGCTTGACGTTGGGCAGAAGGTTGATCTCGACTCGCAGCGGTGGAGTGCACATAGGGGTGGCGACATAAGTCATAATGGAAAGTTTGGTTGGGTATCATCAATCAATCATGCTCAAGTCCATATCGATTGCTCAAATATATTTGTAGCGACCCACCCTGATATTGGTGCTCTCTCTCTGTGTCGCTCTTTCAGGATGTCTTGAGCTTCGTTATGCATTCGAAGGGTCGGATCTGAACGGAGGTGGCAAGACCAGGCGCGCAAAAATTGGCAATACAGAGGAGATGATCCAGCATCAGATCGCGCTGCGCGGCTCCTACCAAGGACGAGAATACATCAGAAAGATTTCAAGATGAGCTAGACAGACGCAAGCTTCCCAGATCGTCTGTGCGATGGCGGCAGATTGATCGATGGTGTAGGCTGTGGTGTGTGGTCGATTTGGAATGGGGCATGTCAAGGTCTGGGCTTGACTCAGCCTAGAACGGATGGGAAAGACCCAGGTGGTTTATAGTGCATATGGTTATAAGTAACGTGACAAGCGGTATTCTTCTACTGTAGTTATCAGTTGTATGTGCAAGTAAAGGGGCGGTGCACATGACGAATCGGGTATTGGCCATTCATGGATCTTGCTCTACTTCGTAATAATGGATGTTGCGACTGCGACCTACCCAGTCTATCATATGGTATTCCACCATTCTGATCTCCAACTCGGCGAGCAGTAGCATACCTTACGGTCTCGCATTCCTATTTCTCGAACACAAAGTGCCAGTTTCTACCGCTATTCACCGCTCTTATTCTCCAATAAGAACTTGGCACCTAAGTATACATGTTAGTGTTGTTGCGCAAAGACCTACTCAACAGAAAGTTCAGCCTAGATTAAGCCTCAACTAAGCTGGAGCCTCGTAGTTACCTCCTTCGAGTCGTCAAAAGGAATTCGCCTCGAAGTGGATGCTCCGGCTAGGACTCATTTCCGTTTAGGCCACTCGCTTTACGACTCAATAATGATCTATCATCTTCAATGATCATATACTTAGCATCTCCCTAGCAATGTTCAATCTTCGGCATACATTAGTCAGGCTCTTGACCCAAGGTTTCCTAAGCTTCAATGGCTTGGACTTGGCCGTGTACTGCAAGCCCCAGGCCTTCTCATTTCGGATGGTAATTGTTCCTGTCAGCTTCCGTTCAATACTTAAATTACGTGCATACTTACTGATCATGACTTACGTTTCCCGGTTGGGGTGAGTGGGAGGCCGCCTATCTTATGCTTGTTTGGGTAGGGATATCAGATCAAGATGGTAAAGGAAAAGGTTGGTCAATTTATTAGTCGTCTCAGCAAAGAATAGATGATATAAGTTTTCTCAACTGCTGCTACATCTAGTCCTTCTATATAGGCAGTCTATAAGATTCCATTCATACCCTACTGATATGTAACCGTTCAATAAAGATTAACCAACTTGGAGAAAAAGCTGGAATCAAGAGAAATTGAACGGCCGCACACCGTAGATAGTTCATCAAATCTCATGTTTGGTCAGCGGAGTAGAACATGGCTGGCTATGCTATCTGCTATATAGGAATCAAGGTAATGTAAGTAGATCTCTCTTCCCATCCGCTTGGCGACGAGGGTTTGTTTTTTCATATCATCTTAGGCCGGCCTTTAGTAGATATGATGTAAGTTGACTTTCATTTGGTAGGCTAATTAGTTTGCTGCCAGCAATATTTCTAGCCTCCTTGACACAGCGTATGCCTCAGGTTTCTAAGCACCTACTGGGAATTGTGGGAATCTAACCGGAACCCACATCCCCTTTTGGCCATTTCTGCTATGTAGCAACGATAGTGCTGCCTGCGTCTCCAGATATACTAGGCACAAGTAGAATGACTAGAAATGTGATGCTGCGTTATGTGCTGGAAGATTCCAGTTTGTTATGGCTTATTGTATGACACTTCTTGTTCTTCTATCTACTTATTTAAATCTTTACCGAGATCCATCCCATCCGTGTTCGGCTGGCCTGGTCTTCTTCGTAGCGACAGGTTATGTAATTGAAATCGAGACGACACGAGACGGGGAATACACTACGCATGGGGAAAGCATCTGGTAAGGGGCTTGATACCCATGATCCGTGACTGTTCTCAAAGACGTTTCTTCCGTCATGTCTCTGCCATCACCCGACTACAGGCCCACAGACAACAAGAACAAGAACAATGTGTCAAGGTTATTGCCGGTGGTCTAGGACAGTCTCTTGATGAAGGCTTGCTTGGAATCATGATTTCCATGCGCTTGGGCAATATGAACATACTTCGTAGCTTTACTGCGTGACGGGTTGTAGGTTTCTGTCACAAGTATACAACGACATAGAGGCAGTGCACGATATTTAATGTTCTTAGACCCAATAGTAACAGGGCAGATGAGTAACGTCGAGGCACTTGGCGAGTTGGTAATAGGATGCCAGGTCCACGTGCAGGTATCGCATAGTAGCGCAGGGGCCTAGGCCGGGGTCTGTTTGGGGTCGAGCTTCGGCATGTTTTATCCCCAGAGTGCCGGGCCCTGGGGCTAAGCCTCCTTTGGGGTAGCGCACCGGCCTGTCGAGGCTAGCTCTCTGGTTTTTTGTCTTATCAGAGCGCTCCTGGCTATGACGAAACTTGAAGCTGTTCCAGCTTTGCTTCATCGCCAACCCCAGCCACGCCTCCCGGTGTAGGAGCAGCTCTGGGCAGCATGGATGGCCATGGAGACTCTCCATGGAGTGCGCCGATTGGAAGCTACCGTCACTCGCAAGCGAACCTAGCCAGATCTCAGACTGTTCTCCTACCCTTGCGTTGACGAGGGTCTGCTGGCCGAATGGCGGCCCAAGCACCACCTCGTCTCTCTTCTGTGCCGTTGGCCCGTACGAAGTATGTGGGTGGACATGGCTTTGGACGAATTTATGTGTACATCGCAGACTTTACCCTCGCGGGAGCCTCCAACCAATAGCGAGCCCTTGTCTTTCGTGATAACTCGACCGGTTGGCCACTCGTGGGATGCAGCCATCCCTGCGTTCACCTCGACGCCGGACACTCTCTCGTCCGCGCGGGTCGGCTTGCGCTAAGTCCCTGGAGAAGCTCCTTGATCTGGTTCTGACCTGGCTTTCTCATTCGAGAGGCTGGCCATCGAGTGCAACTTTCTTTCCTACCGTTCGTTGGCAGGCGTTGCTCGTGGCGGGTACTACCACTGTTCGTTTCTATCTGCCTAGTTTCTTTCGTGCATCTGCTGGTTCAGGTATTGTTTGTCTAATTCATGGGCGGGCTCCTGATGTATCAACAATTCATTTCCAACCCGTAGTCCCTCATTATACCTTGCGTTCCTCTCGTCGGAAAGACCTCATTGCATCGACTGTTAGCGATTGTGAGATATCTCCCGCGTAGATGACTTGATCATCACAGCGAAATATCGTGGGCTCGACGCCGTCGCCTTGCCTTCTGCACAGTCGGGCATCAATATGCTTTCTTCGACGGAAAACTCCAATTCTTTTGGCCACTTCGGCAGCCAGTGGTCGAGAAACTCGAGTTGGGGGGATAATTCAAGCTTCTCACAGGCAGCCTACAATGGCAGTTCGACGTTTGGTGTCATTACCGAGCTGAAGTTCCAGGCTGCAAAATCGTCACGCCAGTCTACCATCATCCTTACAGCGTTCAACATCGTTTCCGCGGCGGCAACGGCAGCAGGGATCCTTTACAACAACTATCTGATTATGAAGAGATCACCGCTGAGGCGGAAACAACGGTATGTGCCCAATCCAGAGGCGCATCGTCCAAAAGCTAAACACCAGTTTAGGGTCAATATTTTTACGTGCGTTCGAGGTTCAGATGTATATCCTTTCATCCTTTCGGTAGCCATTGTTGTCCAAGGTATAATATTTGCTGTCTCGCAAGCTCAAGGTTTGGACAGCCTTTTCCAATCCGGATGCGCTTTGATATCACAATTCATGTGGCCTGGTGTGTTCTGCTCTGATTTACCTAGTTCTCCACCAGTAAGCTGACTACCTAACAGGAATTTTCATTGTACCCTATACACAACTCGTTTTCTCCGTCGAAACTGCCTTGCGAGCGCTCAAATCAGATCCATTCCCCCCGAGGGGCAAATGGACTGTGCCAATCTGCTTGACGATCGTTAAAATTGCATTGCTTGCCACCGGACTAGTCACTTTCTTTATTCGCGCGCCGAACATCTGTTTTGCTTCTCTCTTCTGGTTTGTGGCGAAATGGGCAGAAGGGGGCTTCGCGATCCTGATAGGCATTGCCATGATGATGGTGGCTTGCGCTGTAACAATATATCTTAAGCTCACGAGACATTCGATGATAGAGGACGAAGAAAGAGTTGGCGCTTCTCGGATGATCTACTACATCGTACTTGCGATCATCCCCAACGTAGGTGTTTATTGCTTATCATGACGTGAATGGACATTAGTTAACGAGCAATAGGTTTTGATGATCCCATTCTTTGGTTATCTATCTTTTGGAAATCCATTCGAAAATGGTGGCGGAACCGGATTGACGTTGTCAATGGTTTCTACAGTTGTCTCCAACGTGACTGGACTCATGACTGGCGGGCTCTACTTGTTCCTTCGATCCAGCACTATCGCTTGTATCACTCCGAAAAACAAGCTTGACGAATACGAGCGACGACAGGTAAACTATCAAGCTAGATTACGAAAACCTGGCGAGACGGATTTTAACAGTCATATCATGAAACCGGTAGCAGCGCCTCAGTGGCTACATGGTGCAGAGTCACAAGAGAAGCCAACAATACAAGATAGCAATAACTGCTATGAATCACAAGGCGGAACTTGGCCCATTGTTGCAGATGGCCCGAACCCTCTGAGATTAAACACAGCTTTCAAGCAAATGCCAGCCCTACGAAGTCCAACTGACACCCAAACACCATTATCCATGATGCCATCACGAAAACAATCAACAACATCGTACACACTGTTCCCAAATCAAAGCCTAGAAAGAGCGTCGAAAGTCTTGCTACCCGCCACGACGTACTCGCCTAACGCAGGCGAGAACTTAGGCAATGACTTTTATGGCATGCTTATACCACCGCCATCTATCCGGCAACCAGGGTTTCACCATCGACGTGAGTCCTCCATGGCCTCATCTGCAACAGTACAGATAGGTCTACGCCTTTCAAATGTCGAGGACGTGCGGCCAGCGACTGCCAGCACTGTTGGAGTACCTGAACGGACACATGACTTGGGCTGTCCTGAAAACCCGAAAATCGAGCTCATGAATAGGCCAGCTCCTCTATTAACCAGAGATAGCGTATCGTCGTCACCAATGTCGCAGCAATTTTTTAGACCAACCCAGCCGGAAAATGCAATGAAGAACTTGCCATCGGTCCCTCAAGACTCTCGAGTTGAAACAGAAAACGCACCCATTCTCAACCCGACTGTGTACAGTCCAAAAAGCCCTACCAAAGGAAAAGTTCCAAGTCCCAAAGGAGTGGGTTTTAATGTACCAACAAGAAGTGTTACCACGCCTGTTGAAACGATCGAAGTGAGAAGTCTAGTTTCTCACCCTAGCGGGGACCCTGTTGCTGGAGATGCAGACAGAACTAATTGGATATGAATGACGAATTATTGCGTCTTGGTTCCAGAGTATTAAGGCTACCTTGATACTTCTTCATCTCTTATATCGAGATTCTCGATTTAAATCATACCTATTATCCATTTACTTGGAACACTACCCATGTTTGGATGATCAGCCATGGATACTCGTTGCTGCAAAGGTAGCCATTATACGGCTATCCCGAGGCAGTCTCTACATGTGGGCAGGCGACTGTCACAATCATGATCTATTATTGTCTTTGACTATTTTCCTGTGTTCACTGGTTCCTTTACTGTCATTCTCATACCCAGGGCGTTTGGAGAAGGGAAGATCTAGCATGATAGGCGTCGATCAGAAAGGGGGAACTGCACATTTTGCTTCTACTCCCTTCGTCATTATTTTGCAGGGCGCAGCGCGTTGATAAATCATATAACCATGTGCCCTGCGTGTATGTTGAGTTTCTATTTATTATGTATTATGAGAATCGAGCTGAAAGATGTGGGTTAGATCTTTCTATCTAGGGACGATGAATGAGGGCTCGCAAGAGATAAAAAGGGAAGGCTGCAAGGACGGAGACAATTAAATCCTAGTTGCATACGACGGATGGCTATGCTTATTCTAGGAATTATAACTATCAAAAATGAAATCCATGATCAATGTTCCTCTTTTGGCATGAGACCAGTGCCATGAATGATATGCAATAAACATTGATACAATCGCATTCTCAGGAGAATGTTGCTAATAACGTATACACCTAAATAGAGCCTGGGAGGTAACACATTTACGATTTTCCATGGCTGTACGCTCCTCTCACCAATCGTCACTCTTGTGTGGGCCATCAATCAGTCTCGCCGCCATTACCATCCCCCACCTGTAACGCAGCCTTTTTCTCACGTTCTTTCTGCCTCCGCTTCAATTTCCGCTCCCGATTAAGACGCTTCTTCTTCTCCTGCAGATGCTGCTCCTTATCAAGGGCAGATGTCTTGACAGCCTCTTCACGCTCACATTTTTCTTTTTCTCGCACGCGTAGGAGGAGACGGTGCTTCTTGCCTGGGCGTGTTCGTTTCTTCTCTTTCAACTGCGCTATCGGCTCCTCTGATTTGGCTCTGGATTTAGACGGGACGGTTGAGCTGGAACCTGATATGATATGGATTACTCGCCATGGCTTTTCAAGGCCCCAGCGCCGCTTCTTCGCGTCTGCTAGCAGATACTCGGCGCTCACGGCAACGCTGCGGTATTCTGTTTCCTTCTCACGAGATGGTGCCGATGCGATGTAGTGAGAGCGCGGACGCGATGGCACCACGAAGCCGCCATCACCTTGGGCGGCAGGATCCTCGTCGTGCGTTAACACGACGGTGTGTGAGGGTGCTTCATCGCGAAAGAGACGAAAGACAAAGGCTTCTTCCTCTTTAGAAGCCTCTTGCGGATTTTCGTCATTTGCTCGGCCCACTTGCTGCCGTTGCGCCTTGGAGCCAGCTGTGAAGTTCAAGTTGAGTATACCTGACAGCTGTGCGTTGAGCCTTGCTCGCAGTGCCGACTCAACCTGTGGGTTGTGGCTCCTTTCTTCGTCAGATGAGGCCTCGTCTGAGGCTGAATCATTGATGTCCTCGCGACGAATGCTAAGGCCCGTGTCAGGTGGCTGCTTGGCAGTGGGAACTGTGGGCGGGGGCTCACCGTTTTGCTTGTGGAAGTGTGAACATGTTGTCAGAGTGGCGGCGAATGAGGGCGGATGACAGGCGGATGACAAGCTGAAGAAGGGTGTGTTTGGTGCGTGCGTGGCGTACCAACTAACCTACCACGAAGTACGAAGCAAGTCGTTGACCGTATTGCATGTGTAGTACATGTGTTTTACATCCATGTGTTCTCGATGTCGGCGATACAGTTGGTAAGTCGGACGCGGCGGTGCGACGGACAAGCTGGCAAGCTTACTGTGGGTCTGCCTGGCAAAGGCTCCGGCCGATAAAGTCGCTGCTGATAAAGATGCTGACCGTCAGTTTAGGCTTATCGTTTCCGCCCGGACTTCTTCACCTACCCTCAGTACCTACCTAAGAATAAGAAAAGAACCGACAAGCCATGAAGATCATGCTTTCGACTTTTCTTGCTACTCTAGGATCGTGCATCCTGTTATCATGAGATACCCCAGCTCACGCAATCCGCATCAGTGCCTCGTGTCCGCGTGCCAGCTCTCCATACTCTCTCTATACACGGCATAAGCGAGCGGGCCCTTGTATGCCAAGTGGCCAAACACCCACGTAACGACTGCTGTTGAGCATCCTCGCTACCTACATCTACTCACGATCACCAGCCCGCCGTGCCCGGCAATGGACTGCATGGCATGGCACTGCTGGAGATGCAAGGCAGCACGACGACTTTGGCTTGGCATGCGTAGCGCCTCCAACTAGCCAGCTGGGGCCAAGAAGGACAACCTGCTGGCTAAAGCTGTCTTTAGGGTGAGGATAAGAAAGGACTCAGCCGCAACCCATTCAGACACAGACAGACAAATAAGCCGTCTTGGTATGCTGTATGATGTCCGGCATAAAACCGCTAGCTACGTCAATGACTTGGAAATGGTTTTCTCTCCTCGTCTGAGAGACCACTGCTGTTAATACTCGCCATATAGCTCTCCGTCTTATGTTCCTTTCGACTTGTCTTACGGATATTAGGCCGCATCGGATAAAGACACTTAGCAGCCGCATTACGTGCGTGACTTGATTCACATAAAACCAAATCCCAGCCCAGCTTAGCCCACACTACCTTCATTCGAGGGCTTTTCACACAAGGGAAACACTAGACAGCAAACAGCAGCCTATGCAACGGGACGACTGATATGATGTAAATGGTAAGCCCCCCTCAATTTATAGTTGCCCTCTTCAATCGTTTGATTATGCCAAAATGTCGGTATGCCACCATGAGTCAACAAGATAAAGTCTTTCTGTTTACATTTGAACAATAGCGCGGGTATAGTAGGGGGTATCGTAGCTCGGATCTTCCGAATTTGATGTGGCAACGCGAAATGAGCAACAATAGTATGACAATGGCCAGGGGAATATCGAACGAATAATAATGGGAATGATCTGCGACTCGGAGAACAAACGACAACAATGACAAGATGACGACGCTGGCGACGCCGACATGTGACGAACGTCCAGATATGACAGAACCAACTCCGGATGCTTCCTCGATGCCCCAACCCCGTCTGAATCCCTTGTGTTTTGGTTAGATGGCGGTACGCGCTTATGAGAAATAAAAGTGAAATAAAAAATCCGTCTTCTGAAAAAGACCAAGTGGGAAGAAAAAAATAACAGAAAAGAAAACCCCCCACCCAAATGATTCTGGGAGAATGTCAAGGACAAAGAAAAGTTTCCAGCACCTCAGGGCATCCAAATCCCAACGATATCCTAAACGGTACAACCAACCAAATGGTCAAGCTGACACAGCCACAAAATTTACTCCGTCACTCCAAATCATCCAACTGTCGTTTCATACTATCATTTGAATCGTCCGTAAGGTCTGTTCATGTCGCCATAACGACATAAAGGAGTCCACGATTACCAATGTGTCTTCCTTTGCCTTCCTTCCTTCTTTTTTGTATGTTTTAATTCCCGGTTTTGTAGCAAAGTGCTACATATGCGATTGTCCCTTGGTTACTTCTCAGCCTCCTCGCTTCACCAAGTGTTGCAAAAACCGAGTCGAGAAACGGCCAGAAAATATTATACAGGCGACATATCCACCGAGTCGTTACAAATCAGCAAGAGAAGTCCCATTTCCCTGTTCCCATGCTTGTATTCCAAGACCCGGTGGCTAGTCAAACCCACCCGCAGACCCTGCAAGTGTAGGAAAATTGGAACAATGCTTTGCTTCGGCTACTAACTTTGCTGCTAGGGCTACGTTGGGCTCCAAGAGTAATTGTTTAAAGTCGGGGCATAGGTCCCTGGAGCACTTGGGTGCTCATTCTTGACTGATATCGAGTGACTGGTCTTATACTGGTCCGAGTATGTGTACGGCCTACTCTCATTGGCGGCTGTTCCACTATGGTACGCGTGCACCGTTGAGCTGCTAGTTTCACCCGCCGTCGTTGTCCAAGACGAGGTCGATGGGTAGTACTCGCGGGGCGGCGCATGTGCAACACCGGGGCCAGAACCGGTTGGCGCTCCACTTGTGGCTTCTGCACCACTGGTACCATATGTTGATGCCGCGTTATCGTATGTTGTCCCCTGCGGCGGGCCATATCGGTACTCAGATGTAGCGTCGTTGTTTAGCGAGCTGGTGCTCGGGACTGACTGGTGGCTTCCATGCCGCGGGCTCTTGGATGGCCGAGGGTTGGAGTCCACATAGCGTGGCACGCTGAGAGCATTGTGGTCCGCGCCGCTCGAACTTCCCAATGCTGGTGTGGGCACAGACATTTGGGATGGAGCTGATGTACCCGGAACATAGGCGTATTGCGTCCGGATTGGAGGGGGTGGTTGATCAGTAGCCGCTAGGGAGAGCTGCATCGACGGCATAGACGTTTGCAATGGAAGCTCCGGTGGCTCATGAGAATAGCCTGTCGCCCCAGCAGAGACCGGCATTTTCTGATACGGATCCGCCGGGATGGTGCTTGATGAATAGTTACCGGGTGCTGATGCTGGCAGCCCAGACATGGGAAGCTGGCTGGGTGGGTTCCAACTCGGGTATGAACTAGATCAGAATTGTTACTACCAGATTCACGAATCACGCTTCTTCCTCCGCGAATACTTCCTTAGGGTCTGTGTCACTATTATTTCGTGGAGAATTGGTGCAGCAGGTCATTCCCCTACCCCTATCTACCAAATTGAACTTAGAGAAGGGAATACTTACTTCGACCTCATAGTCATTGGGCTGCCGGGGATCTTGGAGGCATTAAAGGTAAAAGCCGACCTCGGCAGCTCAATACCGAGCCCCCTGAGCTTTGGGTCCTGCGGCTTCACTGCTAGAGGTCCAGCTACGATGCCCATACCCGTCTCAACGAGCGCCTGGCCGCGTGAACCGGCGCTTGACCCCAGAAGCGGGATTTCCTTTCGCGCCTGGAAGTTTCGTGGGCTGCGTCCCCTTACTACGATAGGTGCTGTGGTTGACTCCGCCAGGGCTACCTTAGTCCCATTGGCTAAGGAGCCCATGACCTTGAGATGCAGTACGAAATGCTGCTGTAGTTCTTTCCGTCGCCCGTTGTTTGCCGTTGCTCTATTATCATCCAATATTAGTAGTTGCACTACAAATGCTTTGTGTTGCTTCTTTTCTCTTCTCTCTGTTGGTAGCATCTTCAGAAAGAAGAACCTAAACATCACCTACATTCGAAATTGCAAGCGCCTCCAGCCGATTGGATATACGGCATACTCGCCCTCAGGTTCCTGTCCATCGTCTGGAAACGGAATCAATGGAAGTGATGGAGGTTCTTGGTCCGGCGTCTGTGGCAGCTCTGGTGAATTTGGCGGCGGTGTTTTCCAAGGGATTACAATAAGCCGCACGGGATGGCCATCAACAGATTCGATGGCAGAGATGGTGACCTCGGTGTTGTTTACGGGAACCGTTTCGCCTGTTTCAGCCAGAATTACAGACAACTGACCGCGTGGCGTGATGAGCGACCCGCTGATCTGGAATAGATTCCGCCGGTAGCATGTTAACTCTGGTTGAAGCATTGAGCCGTCGCCCGTGTTTGTGGGCATTTCAGACAGGAAGAACATGCCGTGCAACTGCGCAGACAGCTCTAGTTGCTGCATGCGCCCCCCTTGGTCCACGATAGTGTGCTTGTCTTGTACTCGCCTAAATGACAACAGCTTGTGGTCATGGTTCACCGACAGCTTTGAACCATCGTCCCGCAAGTCCTGGACAATCTCCTGGTACGGCGGGTGTGGAGGTGGTTGCTGTTGCTGTGCTGTTTGCGACTCACTGCCATGGTGCGGCCGCTTCAAGTTCGGATAGCTGTGGTGCTGTGTTAGTGAGGACTGGGGATATCTATCAAATGCGTCGGATTCATCCTGGGGGTAGCGTGGATAGTTGTATGGATGATCGATAGTGGGATGGCTGCTCCGAGGCCGTCCTGGATGTTGCGAAGAAGTTGTTGTCGCCGCCCCCGAATCCATGCTGTTCGGGAATCGTGTGGACAGAGAGACAGGGCCACCGCCGTAGTTCGACCAAAGACTACTGTGTGCTGGCTCTGGCTTCAAGTCTGCCATGGTCGCCGTTAACGTCGTTGTGGTGGACATGGGAACATATCTCCCAGTCTCGTCTTTCTCTATGAGTGTCTTCGTTGCGCGCGCCGTGCCGCAGCCACTGACTAATTCCAAATTCAGTCCTTAGTGTTGCCTTTCCTTTCCAACTTTCCAACGGTCAATGACAGACGATAGACGTGGGCATCAAAGTATATTCTGATAGTGTAACAAGTGGAAGAACAAAATGTCTCTATAGACTATCTGCTAACCATGGTATGATGATGGTGGTAGTGGTGATGATGTTGATAATGTTTACTTCGTGGGTGGGACAGGAAGGGGTCCTGCAGAGAGCCTTGTGTGGTTAGAATAGAGTGTGAGCTTGAAAAGGGTAAGGTTGCAGGCCGAAGTGTACTTGTATGAGATGGGAACCGCACGCGGTAGATGTTGCCTTGGGATGGGGGATATTTTGTGCAGATACAACGGCACGATCCACCGTCAAGGGGTAGTCAACCGTTGACGGATTCAAGGAGCCAAAGCCAGAGTCCAGGGGACGAGGTCCAGGTCGAGATCCAAAAGAAAGTGACAAGCGAATTTGGGGTCCGCGTTCAGAGGTTTTAGCACCATCTGCATGCCCAGTACAGTGTATATGCAGCTGGACTGGGAAGGAGACGGAGGTAATGGAGATCTGCTGGGGGGGCAGGGCAAGGTCCTCAACCACGAATTTGTGCCGGGACTTGGTGGCTACACGTACAGGCGGACTGCTAGGCCTGTAACATATAACCCGCGCCGGGATTATATCTCTCGAGGGCCTGTGACGGGTCAACCTGAGTTGACAAGAAGATGGACGAAGCAGGCAATACACTCCTTTCGTGTTGGTGTTTCCCAGCCGGGCCTCAACAAGCAACAGCTAGCCACCGACTCACAGACGTCCATAGCCTTACAGAGGAAAACATTGTCTCAGCCAACATGGAAAGGAAAGGTTATGGTACATGAACTATAGGCATTGTCTCTACTCGTGCCGGCAAGTGTCACTAGCAATAACCTTCATCGTCTGCCGACCCTAACGATACTGGCGCCACTAATTAGTGACACTATCGCGTAGTGCACAATGGTTCCCGCGGAGGCAAGACTCTCTAAACTACCTACACATACATAGTAGTCACTGTGGATAAGAGAGACGGCAGACAGGGCAGTGGAAAGAGGCAAAGTAGGTGGAGGGGGGGGGGACAGAGTAGGCAGGTAGGGAGGGCATGGATCTCTATGGAGGCAACGCACGAAGGGGGGGAGTCACCTTAACCTATCAACTACAACACAGCCCAGAACTACTCAGACGTCTTTGGAGTACATCCGTAACTACCTACATACTATCGTGTTATGTACTAGTATGGTCGCCCCCTCCACGGCCCTCTCTTTGTTACAGCTCTGGGTTCCGCCTCTCTTGATTCTGTCTCTCTGCCTCAGCCTTTGTCTCTGTTCTGTTGTTGCCTCGCGCCAGTATCGAGATGGACACTTTAGTGTAGGTATCGAGATGTATCTGCGCCCTGGCCCCCAAGACAAGGGACGATCTTGAACAAAGCTAGCAGCATCTAGCCTTGATCGGCTAGGTGAATAGGCCCGCTATTTCCTCAGGAGCCGTTGGGCATAAGTCCGCAACTATTGCGCGAGAAGGGAAAGGCGCGACGGCATGGGTATAGATGTACACTAGGCTACTTGGATATAAAATCGGTTCACAAGATTGCCAGCGACCAGGGGCTGCGGGGACCCCAGTAAGCTCGCTTCGCGCACAGAAAAAAGCAGGCCCATCCTGAGTCTGTGATGCGAATCACCCCTTGTATCTGGGTGAGGGACCTCGCCAGTTCTGGGCAAAACCACGCAGTATACACTCATAGTGAACTGTGTATACATACAATCATCATGCCTTGCTTAGTCTACCAGTGGCACCAAGTGCATAGTTACATGTAGAGGACAGGGCGCGAGGGAGGGTGGAGAAGGCCAGCGTATTCCGGTAGCCAGACAGTTGCTCACTCACCTGCAGGTAGTCAAGTACTTACACGTACATGTAGTGTAATTAAAGTCCTAGTCGTCGTTCAGAATGTTCCCATGTACGCTACTGTATGTAACAGAGCTAACGACGGCTTTGGCCCTCCATTAGTCTTTCGGCTGCCCGCCGAACGTACCAAGCTAACGAGTACCACAAATCATCGCGTACATAGT
The DNA here is from genome assembly GCF_022495145.1 of Xylaria bambusicola. Taxonomy (NCBI): domain Eukaryota; kingdom Fungi; phylum Ascomycota; class Sordariomycetes; order Xylariales; family Xylariaceae; genus Xylaria; species Xylaria bambusicola. The sequence continues at coordinate 930,005 of NW_025953557.1, read as the reverse complement.
AATGCCGTATACCTACAATAAGGACTGTCTCTAGTAGCAGTACATATATACTAAGGAGTATGAGTAGTTGAAAGTGACACTACCGGTCCACTAGATAGATGGGGAACCTCGCTGCATCTACTAGTAGGTAGACTCGCCGAGGAGGACGAACACGAAGTCACCGTCCTGCTAGAGAGTTCTGCTCTGCACTAGTAGAGCAGAGAAAGGCGAGGCGAGGGTAACACAAGGACAAAAAGCGCCGAGAAGTAAGCGCTCAGTCATCGCAACTCAACTAGGTAGGTATCGCAAAACTCGGTCGCCGGCCCTGGCTGGCTGCCTGTCACGGTGCAGGCCAGCAGAGACCAAGAAAGGAAGACAAGATCGTGCAAAGAATGGCCCTCGTGTACATGTGAGTACCACTACCCGCAGGTATTATAGCAGGGAGGTGGTAATGTGAGTATACAACTCGTAGGAAGTACATCAGGTGGTGCTAGACAGGCTGCGTGTCCTACAGTACAGTACATGTGCTTATCATTCGTCTGGAATGAATGCATGATCTGTCTGGGTTGAGGGTTTGGTAGCAAGTAGCAGCAAGCAGCAGCAAGCAAGCAAGCAATCTAGAGAGGACGACCGAGAGGGACACACGAAGAGTCCCTGACGGGGACGAAATGCGGAAGATACAGATCACATCGCATTTTCTGATTCACTACATTCCCGATTAGGACCAGCGTTAGTAGTGGGCAGATCCACTCGACTGCTTGGACGACCCTGGCATACCCATCTCGGAGAGCCATCCAGGGCCATATACATTTTGGTGGAGGGTGATACAGCAGTAGCCACAGGTTCGCAGTCTTCCCTACACAGAGGAGATGCGCGTCCGCATGCTGTACCGCAATGGGGGGCCGGGGGGAGGGGGGGAGGCAAGAGAGGGAAGAGTAGAGACAGCCGGACGCAGCCAGTTCGAAAGGCAGGCATATCGCGGCGTCTCCCAACCCTCGCTGGCCACTCGAGGTGATGGATGATGGGTTCTTCGATGGGCAAGCCCCGTCGTCGGTGCACCAGCACGACCAGCGCTCACTCACTGGCACAAAAGCCGTTTCTTGTCATAGGCCATCGTATCTGATTGGAAGAAATTGTGACGAAAAACGAACCAATATTTCTCCTGGCTTGCTTGAACACCATCCACTTTTTTTATGCCGGTACCATGTAGTGAATAACTTGCAGAAAAAGATGTCGAGTTGGTGGCTTATCAAGCACCCTAAGTACAGACTCACATATACGGTATCTACAGTAAGTTCTGTTTTTGTGGCATGGCATACTTGCCCTACACAAACGGCGCTCCCATTCCCTTGCTCCGATGCGCATCGCAAACCACATGACGTTGGGGCTACAGGTTGATAACCGCCTACCTATGGTGTGTTAAGTGGGATGTCCACCATGCTTGGCGTGTCTTCCGTCTGCTCAGTAATATCTAATCAACTGTCTGTCTGTCTGTCTGCCTGCCTGTCCGCAATTCACAGGCATGTGCATTCGTCTAGGTATCAGGCGCAGCAGCAATATCCTGAGTGGGCTAATAGAGATCTGGAGGCCGTACCAAAATAGAAACCCAGGTTGCCAATAGGTAGGTTATGTAGCAAAATATATTAGATGTGGCTGCCGGCCGGTCTGATGAGACCACCCCCCTCTCAAATCTCTCCAGACAGACTACCCTCACTGGCGGGCAGTTACACTAGGTGGTCTAGTGATGCAGAACCGAGGAATCCAGATGGGGACACGAATGGGATGGATGGATGGATGAGTAGGCAGAATGACTTATGGCAGCACAGGCCGTTCGAGCGCGGCACCACGGTATATAGTAGTTTGTCTTGCTCTTTCATCTCCACATTACTGTGACACCGTTTCGTTTCCGGACTCTGTGGCGTGTCAAGTGTTGTTGCACAGCACTAACGGCAGTTTCAACGTCAAGGGAAAGGGAGGGAGACCAAAAAGAAACCCTTCACCACGTCGCTAAGGCGGGAGCTAGACCTTTGCTGCATGTCTCTCTCTCTCTCTCTCTCTTGTCTTCAACCAACTGAGAGCCGAATGGTTGGCTTCCAAAAGAGAGTTGAGTGCCTCTTCCGAAACTACTGTATGAAAAGGCCACATGGCTTGGTTACTTCAAGCCGCCCGTCAACGTAGTCTCGTCCTCCTTCTTTGATGGTGCCTGTTGGGAGGCTTGGTCCTGCATCGCGCGCTACTAGATCCGTATAAGTAGGCTGTTCCTGAAATTCGCAGCTGCATGGGCAAATTACTAGGTATGCACTCCGAATCTTGATCCCCTAGCCAGATCGAAGCCCATGATGACCCGGGTGGATACCAGTATGCGCTTCTCATCACAGTAGATAGGTCAAAGCTCATGGACCCTTCATCTTGATGCGCGATATTGTATTCCATACTATAGTACTTGCTCACAAGAAGTCTGGCCCCAGAACTGCAGGCAACCCCAGGCATTCATGGTGAAAGGCCCTTGGTACTATTATTGAGACTGCTTTTATATCCGGAGGAATTGTCTAAGTAGGATCACAGCGGGATTCGTGTCCAGATTCGCTCTGGTGGTCACCGAGTAGCTACCTACCTAGTTGACCATATTCTAATTACCTTGCGCGGGAAACAACACCATCACAAGATCTCGTAATCCCAACCAGGGCTTGACCACACTGGGTGACAATAAGCAGTGTACTACACAATAGCAGTCAACCTACATGCAAGAACAGTCCATAAACTACTTGGGGTATCAAATCTGGTGAAACTTTGCGGGACCCAGATTTTGGGCCGCGTTGTGGCGTTACGAGTCGCGGAGCTCTGGGCTAACACAAGTTGCTCTTTTGATACACGACAGTCCCAGACTGAAATCAGTACATACATAGTAACTTTCGCAGGGGATCGGGAAACGGATGCGCTTCCTGAGATCAGTGAGAGACTGGGAGTGGACACTAGACGCGAGAACGTAACCTCAAATCCAGAAACAAGGATCGTGTGCCTGCGCCGCGCTATATTGGCGACACTAGCACGCGGGAGCTGAAGGATCTTGCCGTTCTAGGCCGCTGCTTCAGTCTTGTCCATCGCGCAAGGCTCTGCTTAGACATGAAATTGTAACTCGGTAGGAGCTGTCGATGGATGGGTATGATCTAAAGGATCCTCAAGTAACGGGACTTAAAGGACTTGGGGGGCAATACGACGATGTCGCGGCTCACTCATTGGACAACTTGCACGCAGGAGGGGCTCAACAGAAGCACGGCCAAGCTGCTTCGGCCATCGACTGGCAATCGGTGTTTCTGTTTACTCGTGTCGCTGGTAGCGGGAGGTGACGAAACTGCGCTTGCGTAGCCTTGTCTTAGTCTATCCGACAGATACCATCGGATCGTCTTGTGTCGGCCTTTCATGTCTGTACTGTGCTGTTCTCCGCGCGCATAATAATCCTTCTGTCCAACCTAGCCGTCCGTTCATGATTCCTTTGAACATACATACCTATCCGTTCATATCCATACCCTGTCTCTGCCCTGTCTTCGTGCCGAAGCCCGTTCCCCATTCCCCGTTCCCCGTACGGGGTCGAGAGCGGTGGTAACGTAACTCCTGTCACTTATCATTACTAGACACCCCGCGGAGCAGCAAAGAGACTTGACCTACCAAGCAGCGAGTCTGACTGAGTAATGGGCATCCCAACGCCCGCATGTACCTCCCATGTATCGTCCTGTTTCAAGCAATGTTGGCCGACCTGTGGATCCCATCTCGACGAAGATCAGTGACTCCGTTGCCCGCTTAGCTCGATCTAGCGATGCTTGTTCCTCCCATATGTGATTAGCTTATTGGCAACCGCCGGCATATGTGCCAAGCTTCGCAGAGGTTGACCCCCTCGACCACCCCTACAGAACCCTAGTGAATGGGGTCTTGCAAATTAATTGTCATTGGTTCTAGCCAGCATCGCTCAGGATGTTTACGGAATAAACAAGGGTCCTTATCGAATCAGAGCGGACGATGACGCGCCATTTTCTGTACATCACCGTCTGTGCCGCCTTAAAGCACCAGGCGATCTCTTTCCGCATCCACGCCGTATTATATCACGCTGTACACTTACTCTGCCATGTTGGATTAAGTGTACCTAGTCAGGTATTTTTTACGCGCTAGCGTTTATGGATCCTGCGAAGAAGTATCTTTCGAGAATTCGCTTCGAGGTACTTACGCTTGATCCTAGTCTTACGTGACCGCGGTAAACCACCCTCTGCCCCATCAGGGCCCGTAAATACAAGTCTAGGTACACTTATTATCCTTGCATGTGAGTACTTACCTACTATTAGTGTCTACCATCCCTGCTGCCTACCGTGCTGCTACTTCTTGACAGCAAGTACCTAAATACTTTAAGTGAACTGGACGCCGGGGTTCTGGTCAGGTAATAGTACCATACAGTTGCTGTAGTGGAGGGACCACGTACATTATTAACCATTGAGTAAGAAACCACTGGGGCTGCTGGGATGACGCAACTCGAGCGAGCAGTAGCTCAAGGCATACTGGTATACAGTACTACATACATAGTACCGTACTATACCTACTCGCCTGCTTCTTAGGCAGACTTGAGCTCGCTCATTGCTCGAAGCGGCGGGGCTGTAGTGCAAGGAACGACCATGTCTCTTGCAGAGGTTGCTGCTCGGATAGTCCAGCATTGATTGCAAGTAGTAAGTAAGTAGTGTACACCACGCTGCTGCGGTAATAAGGTATCCATCAGTCCGTGATGACAAGGGGTTGTGCGGGCTATCTATTAGTCTTGGCTGCTCTACCGAAGTTGCCAGCATGCAAAACAATGTACATGGTAGCTACGTGCGATTCCCCAGCAGCGACGGATTCCTCCTCACGGATTCAACAGGAGGCCGCGCAGCGATCCAAGATCTAGTGCAAGAGGATCAACCAAAACGACCCCAGCGATGTACGATGTACGATGTATACATGTATGATGTAGGTATCAGGCACACAGCACCAAACCTTCATAATACCGAGAGACTTCCGCGACAGCTTGGTATCCCAATTTAGAAGATACGGTATATGTTGAGGGCTGTGTAAGGGGTCGTCGCCCCCGCGCTCCAGGTTTGCTTTGAAATGTAATGCCTAGCTTCATCATCGTAAGTAAGTAGGGGAGAACTTCAAAGGAGCTAGCAGCTGATTCCCGACTGTAGGCACATGCCGACATCATGCTCCATGCGTATGCGTATGCGTTCCCGTACAAATGCACCGAGTTAGTCAATTCAAGTTTGAGTAATCATCCACCGGTACCACACTACCTATTTACATACCCGGGCTAGCTTCAAGCCTTACTCGGAATGATACGTGCTTGACCTGTACAGTGACGAGTGATACAATTTAGCGACGGCTTCTTTCATTAGGCGCCGTTGATGACACTCCAGCACGTTGACAAGTTGTGCCTGACAGGTCTCCAGCAGCAACACGCTCCACAAGAAGAAAAAAAAATATAGGGTACAGACACCTCGTCGCTAGCGCTCGCGAGTCAGACCACAATCCCATGCCAGATCAGGGGGCCCGAAAAGCAGCCCATGGGAGGATGAGCCGACACGGGGCCATGCATGTCACCTAGCCAGGGCCCCTTCAACACTAACCTTAAACGAGGAGGAATCGCAATGTACTCCCTGTATGGTACTTTTCCGCAAGTCACCAGAGCTACCTAAGTACTCGCTATCATGACCGGTGTCTCATTCCCGCGGTGTATAGCGTATATGTACGCAGAGAGAGAGAGGTACGAGGGTATGGCCATAGCCGAGAGCCTCGCGAAGGCGACGACGAGACCAAGAGGCGAAGCCAATGGTCGATACCGACAACTACACAAAGCCCCGGTCTCTGGTCACGCGAACTACGCGCAGTAGAGTCGATACAAGCATTATCATGAGCAACAGAAGCAACGTACTTCGAGGTTGTGGGAGACCAAACGGGTAATAACCAAAGACAATAACACATGCCTGCGCAAGCTTACGATCTATCGAGGGTGGACACAAAGCCTATCGACAAAAGGGGCCACTCATACCTCAAGAAATATATTACTATCTTGCCTCTCGAATGCCCTGCGCCCAGTCAAGAAGGCGTGCTAGCTGCTATCTACCTACAGTAAGTAGATAATTACTGTATATAAGCCTATATGGCCGTTTTTAATGGGCCGGGATGGACATCAGACCCCCTCTTCGAGGCCCCTTAGCCCCTCCAGACCCCTCCATGCCCTCCTCTGCCCTCCATTACGGCAGATCACGTTGACGAAAGAAGGGTGCTCCCGAAGCGCATAAGGTTATGGAGGGATGTAGGCTTCGTGATAATCCTTTCTGGTCGCGGCCACTATCTACCCGCAATGCGCAACAGCGATGAATGACTTTCCGGAAAGGGCGTTTGGGAACCTGTACCCGTTTCACAAATGATCATCGTGACGGCAGCCTATGTGCATGCGGCGGTGATGTCGAGTGGAGGCTGGCCCTCCTCTATCCCCTCACATGCCCACCATCGTTGGCTCGAGCGGATGAGGGCTATCTAGGAAGACTTGGCTACCGGCCTACTAAATACGTAGTCAACTTCACTGTCCCGCTTCTAAGTAAAGAAACAAGCCCATAAGCGATCTATATACTGTAGTAGTAATAACGGGTAGATCGTTCATTACCTCCCTGGGTAGCAGTGAGACGCAGCCTTATCCTCTCTAGGAGACGAAGGTTGTAGTCCAACCCCAGATTCTTTTCCCGCCTCTGTGGATTTGGATGCTCCTATACCGCCTCGCTCAGGCTAGCTCGAAGAGACAGTGCTTTATCCAGCGCTTCGATTCGTTTATCCGGTGTTCCAGAAGCTCGTATTGTAACCTACCGACAGGTGCCTGCTTTACCCCAATCGCCAGGTTGGTTGATTCTCCCATCCGTGTATACCATGTATGTAAAGACTACGTACATACATACGCTACCTGGTGACCCAGCGCCACCAGCGGAGATTCCCGCGACTGAGGAGGTCAATGTCGCACATGCATATTGGATGGTGACTTACGACAGGCGCATACTGTACATACCTACCTAGTACAGCAAGCGAAATGCGAGAAGCAGTCTGTCCAAGGTGGGCATGATCGCGAAAGCATTAAAGAAAAACTTGACCACACCGAACCAATCAGGCTTTGCGATGCCAATCACATGAGCGGTTCATAGAGCTCGAGACGGCGAAATCCAGGACGTGGAAAGGAAATTGAAAGAGAAAAAAAAAAAGACACCCTCCCGAAAAAAACGCGATAATAGTATCTGAATGTAGAAGACTTGGTTGTAAATCAAAACTGTTGCACTCATAACCAGGCGAGCCGTGGTCGGCTCTAAAGAGCTGAGCATCCAAGAAAAGACATAGGGCGTTTATTCGGCCCCCACGAACCGTGAATTGGGTAATATTGGCTCATCTACAATGTGCCCAGCCATGGCCACAGCCTGCCGAACACATAGAGAAACGAGACAGAGAAAAAAAAAGAGGCTTGTGGATGGTACATACGCATGCTAGGTACACTACACACTACAGCACTAACCTCGAGAAGACTTTGCCATCCTGCATCGTTGTTTTAGCCTGGAAGGGCCGAATGCAGGGCCGGATATATTGTCCCGACCAATCCCCACAAGGCATCCGCACACACTCGGGGTACGTAGTGCGCAACTCCAACGAGGTTACTACAGTAAGTATGCACAAGAAGGGGGGGGGGGAGGGAGAGAAATACTAAGTCAAAAACTTTGAAGCTGATATCTGGCGGTTTTGCTGAGATATGCCATCTACTTAGTACTTGCTTCGAGCAGGAAGTCAGCGACAGCCTAGCAAGAGTACCCTGTCCAGCCATATCTCTTTTCAAGCATGTCGTGCAGGGGAGCAATTGCCCGTCAGCGCAGAGCGACGGTTTGTGACGAATCAAAGTCGCGTGCAGGGTGGAAGAGGACGAAATAGGTCGTGGAGGGACTGGACTAGGACAGAATGGAAAAGGACCACGCATGCTCTTTCGAGGTAGCAGCCTCCAACGCCGCTCTCGTCAGCAGCCCGCAGGCGTTGGATGAATGGGTGGCTTGGATATATGGATGGGTACGATGGGGTGGGTGGCCGAGGTGGAAAACCCCCCCCTTGTTCAACCCACATCGACCTCTCTCTGTTCTAAGACAGAAATAGATAGTGTGCGAGATGGTGGTGTGTATCTACCACTGAACTGCGTCCATGTACACACAGTACCTACCCAGGTAGTCGAGGGAGTGTAGGCAGGGGGGCCCGCAAGATGGGATCACGGCACATATCTGTAATCGCACACCCCCCTCCCAAGTCGGCACTCGCTCACCAGAATCTGCACATCATGTACCATTTCTAGTGTCAAAGCTCAGGCTGACAACATCCAGGTGACGTTGTTGCCGTTGTAATACTACTTGGCTACCGCCGCCGCCGCCGTTGCAATCCGAAGATATGTCTGCCTTCAACTCCACGTGTAGATGTCCGTGTAGTGTTCTTCAATCCTGTACCATCTGTTCGTTCTTCGCTACTCACCTCGGTGCTGGCTGAAATGGCTATGAAGTTGCTTCGAACGCGTTACATTGCCTTAGATGACACAGTACTCCGACATCTTGGATATGAGCAGCCCTTGGAGCTGAATCCTCCGCCACTCCTTCTCCATGCAATAAACGAGTGAAAAGTCCGGTGAAAGACGGCAATTCGTTATGACTGGAGCAGGCCGCAAGAACCAGCAGCAGGCTGAGCGGATCATCAGAAATGAACTCGAATGTGATGAGAAATTTGGTTTTCACCCTGGCCGCTCTGGCCGCCGACGTACTCGGGATCCAGTCATTAGTGATAGCGGGTTTTTGGTTTTTCGTGTGGGCGGCTTCTAGGTCGTGTATGAGTCCCTCCACAACACCTAATGTTAATATCTAGAACTGGTCATATATACGCAATACCTTGGACATATTCTGGATTCTCCAGGCTGGTATTACCCTAATAGCGGTCATTAATCAGCACCGTTGTATGATGTGGCCCAGTTTATTTCGATGTTGTTGACAATTACTACGCGACTGGCAACCACTAACGTAAGGTACGGTAGAAGCTCATTCATGATACGCACCAGGTCGCAGTAGGTTGCAGTAGGTGCATCGAGCGGCGCAAGACAGCCAGAGAGAAAGACAGATGGAAGACAAGACAGGGAGATTGATGATAACGTGCATGGCCCGCAGTGTTGAACGCACCAATAGGGACCCAGCCATTGACATTGCTCCTGCAAGTGGTCCCGAAAAAAACCTTCATCGCTCTGTACCCTCTCATCTCCCTCCCTTTTTATTTTAGTTCTTGTTGTAACCTGCCACCGCCGGGTGCTCCAACGGATCCGCAGTGCGATAGGGTCTGGACGCTCGGGTTCTCTTCCTCCTGATGTGATATCAGGATGGCCCAACCTTGCTCCGTGTTGAAGTAAGCCGTGAGAGATACCAATCCATGGTGTTGGTAAGGCCGAGCGAGAGGAGGATAAGCCGTAAACAGTCAACAGTCGGCCCCTGCAGATCTCTGAGAGTCGCAGGCGGTGCCCTTGATGTGAGCTTGGAAGAAGTCGCTAATAACAATAGAACGAAGATCTTCTCGTAATCCAGCCGAATCGGATCATGTAGGTATACGAAGGGACATCGTCGAGGCATTGTCTAGCTATGGTTCAAGTATGAGTACATCAGCTGTTTTCAATGTGAAGTCCTATGGCTTCGTGATCAGTTTCGTCTAGACCTTCTTTTGAAAACGGCAACTGTCGGTACAAGAAAACGACATAGGCTGGGACAAGCTTCGGTGAGTGGTGAAATATTTACTACGCTACAGCCGACCTACATGATAAGGGATCGCAGCTGAAATGAAACACAAGTATCCTTCGAGTTGATCTTGGCTTGGTTGTCCTTTCTCCTGAGTAATACCCCTTCCCTGGTGGACGCACCCTGAAGTGTGCATGCGAGTCAAATCTTCCAAGCTTTCCCCCTTTCGTTTTCAGGTAGTAATCGGTGAGTAATACGACATAGACGCAGGTCAAGATTGTCTATTGGAATCTCAAAGAATGATGATTAACTGCCCGATAGTTGGAAGTACGCTGTTTATTCGCAGGCTCGAAATTGAATGTAACGCAATATGAGTGGTAAGACCCAACCTAAGCGCAGGCGCGCATCATTACGCTGACAATATATGAGTATTGGAGGAAAGGGGGAAAGGGGGAAAGGGGCAAATGGGCACATAGTAATTATTGCCCCCAACTCCGAATATTGGTTAGTATTCTTTGGCACAGATTGATTACAGGAAAGGGAGAAATGAAGGATGATCCGCTATATTGGTGACACATGCAGATTTGCCATTTGCGACAGCTGCCGGAAGCCGCCTTTGAATGCGACCTTATCTGCTACGTATATCGTTGACAGGTGTGTTTGGTCTTGCGTGCTGAGTACTTGGGGTAACACGGGTGCTGTTTTGGCGATACATATCGCGGTTAGGCTCTTTGACTCCAGGATACAAAATTAGAGAATAGCACGACACGTGAATGAAAATCGCGAATCTATTAGTTCGGTTATGATCAGCTAAAAACGTTATAAGATTGCTTAAGATCATATGATGCATACATAAACTTACAGTCTTTACGTGTTGTACTGTTTCCTTTGGGCTGGTCTAAACTTTGCTTTTATTGTTCCCTGGAGCAGTGCGCCTCAGGAATCATAACGTTGTACACAGCCATGTATTAATCATTGTCGCTATCGTCCTCGATGAGATGTTCTTCGTCATTAAGCGCCAGTTGTACAAAATTCCTAACCCAACCCTCTTCTACACATTTGAAGTCAGTAATAAAAAATGAAATAGAATTTGTCTAAAAGAGGAGGCGCTGAAGGTTCACCCAATGCTTCTATAGCATGAATTACATTTGAAATTATATTGTGTAACCAGAGAGAGAATGTGAAAAAGAAGAACACATAGGGGGTTCACTGACGATGGGGTAACAACTCTGCGCCGTTGTCATATACACGGGGTGCTACTCGCTGTTCTTGAACTCGCCGAACCCTGGCACCACCCCTTCGATCAGCTCGATGACCTGCATTACCTCTTGGGTTGGCAATGAGAGGATTAGCGACAGCGGCTTCGCCGGCATTTGCTTCCCCCCTTGCTGGTATGACAGGGGCATTGCCGTTGATACGAAGAACAAGCGGACCTTCGCGAGCAACAGCAGGACGAACTGGCTGGGCCGGTTGCTGTGCAGGCTGAGGCACCGGGGCAATTTGAGCTGCTTGGTTTTCTTGTTGCCCATGGCGTGGCAAAACAATCTCTAGATGTTCGCCGTACTGGCCGGCAGGAACATTAGCGTTGCGCATGGCATCGCCGCCTTCATACCCGATGCCAACGTCGTTGCCATCACCACCTTCTAACTCCCAGAGTCTCATATAGCAGCTGCTTTGACTGTCGGAAGGAGGCGTGTTGAAATGCTTGTACGGGTTCGAAGGATCCAGCCAAGCTGAGCATAGATAGCAAAAATGTGTTCGGCACCTAAAGCATTGCATGTGATTGCAGCCGTGGGACTTTTGACAAGGAGCTGCACATGTGGGGCAAGCGGTTGAATGTAATAGAAGATACTCAAGGGTAGCTTTCTCCTCTGCTACAACTGCTTCTTTTCGCTCCTTCGGTATACAGTAGCTGAACTCGCCGTGCCAACCTTGGGCGCAACGGCTGCAAAACGCGAAGCTACAGTCTTCACAAATAGCTAGTAGGCCTGTATTATCCTCCTCATTCTCGTCCTCAGATTCGATCAGTTCGAGGCCCTCGGGTTTCTTGTGTTTTTTTGAACGGGCTGCACCTTGACACCACGAACGCGGACAATAAATAGTGTTTTTGTCCGACTCCAATTTGTTTTTATGCTTGAGCATAACGTAACGTTTGACTGTGTCCTCCGCTAGGGGTATTTGCAACAGCTCGCTCGGGCTGATGGAGGTCTTGACTTTCCGCGGTTTTGAAGATAGTTCCTTTGCGGCATACTTCTCACGGTCCCTTACGCAGTTGGGTGCGAGGCATGTAACTGCAGCAACATTACCTTCCGTGATGGCATTATTGTAAAAGTCTTTCAAGCATTCAGTACAGAAAACATGCCCGCAATCTACCATTTGGTGGCAGACAGTGCCCTTTTTTGGATCTAGACGTTGTTAGTAAAATTCAAAGTTTTCAGTGTAAAGGAGAAAATTCGAGCTTACCTAGACATATGCCGCATTCGAAGCTTTCCTTCTCAAAGGCTTTGCGCTTAGCGTTAATATCATAATCCAATAAAGCGATTTTATGATCCGGGATAACCTTGAGGGTCCCCTTGCCATCGACTAGGCCGAACACATCTTCACTGCTTCGCTGGATATGGTCGATGTAAGTAAATATGACTTGATCACGACCGATTTCTTCCCACAAATCAATGATATCCATTTCGAGCTTTCTTAATGTAGCATTAGATAGCCATGGAGGAGAGGTTGATATTGAAACTTCTGGTGGTTTATATTGAGGATATTCCTCGGGCAAGCTGATCTCGACTTGCAAAGCGGGCAGATTCGATAGAGCATGCGAATCATTTTCAGCTACCGCTGAAGTAGTCAGATCGGCCTGTTGTGGCGATGTAAAAGGAGGTGCCACCTCCGTTGCTGCCGGAAATAAAACGGTGACTGGCTTTGGCAAGCTCACTGGGAGCTCGATAGACAATTTGTGCGGGTCATTCTCATCAAGTTGAAGCTCGGGATATATAGCTGTTATCGTTGAAAGCTCAACGTCGCGGGGATCCTCGTCCATGATGACAACGTATGCAAACGAAGGATATTAGTTTGCATGTCTAGATTATGTCGGAGTTGTTGATAGAATGAAATATCTTTTATACATAGAGAGTTAACAATTCCGATACTGGTTTTTGAACCTTAGCGGTTTGACTTATCAGTCTTGTTGAAAGTTCGTCGTTTGTGCCAATAAAAGGTCCGTAACACAATTCTGAAAGCGAGCTAGAGAATAACCCACGGAACAAGCTGCTCTCATTGTACAGAATAGCTAGGATAAAGAAAGAAGTACAAGAAGAAGGAGAAAAAACATATCGATTCACAGCTCTGAGGTTCAAAATGATTTGTAAGTGAACTACCTACCGAAGCCAGTCATCCGGTCAAAGAGTGGCGTTGGTCTAATGATAAGGCCCACTGCGGCAAGGAGATGGCCGAAGCGTCTTTGCCAGCTGGTCGAGTAGCCTTATCAGCTGCCAAGCAGCTCTCATGACGAAACCCAGCTTGCATGCAAACACAGCTCTCCGACTCTGGTTAAGATTGCATGTTGGATTTTCTTCGAATGCGGGTGTACATGTAGCACAACCACACGAATTCCACGACTCAACAATCGTGGCATTACTCGTGGTTGTCACATTTATCAGATCGCTGCAATTCTTTATCCTCCGTACGGCTTTTCCCCATCCACCGACAGTAATGCATCCATAGACGAAACTCCTAGACCTGCATCTCGACATTCATACGAGTCACGATGTCGGAGGACATACCTTTAACCTCCTTTTCGCTAACCCATGTCCATTACGTATGTATCCATTGCCCAAAGAATCCTCCTACACCCCTTCTGGATACTGGAAACGGATCTCTTGTCTGACGTCGTCGTTCTCCAATTGCAGGACCCTACCGATCGAATTTCGTATCTATGCGCATGGCTTGCTCTCGTCCCGCAAGGTCTTTGCGTCATGTACGTGACGCTGATCTGGTCGACACGCGAGGTAGAGATAGCTCTTCTAGGTGCGGGCCAGTTTGCGTGTGAGGTTCTCAATTTTGCTCTCAAACGACTCATCAAAGAGGAGCGCCCGCCACGTATGAATGGGAAAGGGTACGGTATGCCCAGCAGCCATGCGCAATTTGTCACATTCTTTGCCGTCTCCTTGGCTCTCTTCCTCTTATTTCGCCATCAGCCACCGGGGCCGGAACATAGAAGAAAAAACCACACTCCATTGACGTTATTGGAACGCGTGTTTTGGAGTATCGTGGGCTTGCTCGGGGCGCTTACAGTGGCCTGGAGCCGGGTATATCTGAATTACCATACTGAGAAACAGGTGCTAGTAGGTTGCACTGCTGGATCGGTGATTGCCATCGCGTGGTTTATCACAACGAGCATTTTACGGCAGACTGGGTGGGTAAGCTGGGGCATGGAGACACCTATAGCCAAATGGTTAAGGGTTAGAGATCTGGTTGTTGAAGAAGACCTTTGTCAAGCTGGCTGGGAGAAATGGGATGACAAGGTTACTGCGTCAAAAGCACGAAGTAAAAAGAGAAGATGACCCACAGCCAGTGACTCGAGGTACAGGCCAAACCAAAAAAAAAAAAGAGAGGAAAAAAGAAAAGATTTCACCGTCTCAAGATAGACCCAATCTGTGTACTTCACCAATTACACATAAGAGCATATTTAGACTCTGCGCATTCGTATGTCTACAGTTTGCTACATGTGACCACCGTGCAGGGCCTCTCAAGCCTGCGTTTGTCTGTCTGCCTGCCTTTATATTCTCGTTTGTGGAGGTCTAGTGTTAGGCCAACATTGCTGGAAGAAGTACTATCAAACTAACATGACCGTCATCTCTCAAACAGGGCGTCATAGTTGTGTTATGTCCGTCCTTATACCTTATAATTCAATAAAAGAAGTATGCAGAAAGCAACATCGAAAATATCAACTTCAAGATAAGATCAATTTGAAGTAGGTTATTGTTAATGGGATTAAAAGTAGGTAGGATATAATATAACAATTTGTTTCAATCTTTGATTGTGATTTATATGAGTATTTAAGAAGAAGGTAACTATCTACTGTTACAAGAAAAATGTAAAGGAACCTTAGGGGCCGAGGGCCAAGCCACAATAGGTCTTGCCTGTACCGTGCATACTACTAAGGTAACTTGAGGTGTCTTACTAGACGTCCCCACTACATCCCACCTTCACAACGGTCGGGTGCTGATGGGTAATCCTACATTCACGTAGTCATTTGGTCCTTAATTATTGCTGGAATACTCTAGCTGTCGTTTCTCTTCATGATCATACGTCTGTGGTAATGTTCTGCTGCTCCACTATGATTGTGCTTTTGGACCGATACCCACTTCTAGCCCTAGATTGTGAGGCAACATGAACTCCCTTTGGTCCTCCAAGTCGGCTGGTGACGGCCTCGAGGCTGCGAAGAATCCCGTCGACGTCGCTGATACGGGAGTTGCTGATATTGGGCCTGGGCTGACAACGGCAACGACACCTTCTAACTCTCTTCCCCCGCGACCCTCGCTCCAGCGAAACCAGGTCCCGCCGAGTCCACCCAGTCAACCGCCCCCTGCTACCCCGAATACCCATCCTGCCGACTCGCTCTCACTAGCACAGCTCAGACGTATTGTGTCTGAATTTCCCAGAGCAGAAGCTGCTGCATATGATTTCGAGTATGCCGATACAGCGTCCCATGCCGAGGAAATAGACGAGTGGTTTTCCTACCAGTTCTGGCAATTTGTACGCCTCGTCAATGCTCAAAGAGCTTACGAGTCACAATGGGAGCATGATCTCGCCGCGAAAGAAGATGAGGTTACATGGGATGAGGCAATTGAGGATATAAAGACTGCCTTTATTCGTCAAGCTTTGAAAGAGATACAATCGGAAGATTCTGCTGTGTGTACGGCCGCAACAGGCAAACTGGTTTACCTCGCTTTAGGAAGATGGGTAGACACCGCCGGACTCACCATTGGTGATACATCCAAGCTTCGAACGCTTGCAACTCCGAGACAGCTTGCTGCTATGAAGTCGAGTGTTGTGCTGATCGCAGGACTGGGTGGTATCCCTGTAATCTGGAAGGTCTTGCGCAATACCATCGATTCTGCCCTGTATGACATCAGCTTTCTCCGTGTGCTCCTAGTCTTACTAACACAAACCTAGGTCAGATGAGGCACAAAAACCGCAAGCTCATAATAAGCAAGAGGTTCAAGATGGGCTTGTGAATCTGATGACGGTTATGTACATGTTGATACAAGTAGCCTTGGGTGATCCTGATGGATTGGAATCAGTCCGAGATCAACTTAGTAAGTACTATATACCCAATAAATATAAAAATAATCAGCTTACCATCGTAGTCTGTTTGCAACCATGCCTTCCAGTATATATGCTCACGGTCACAACCAAATTTCGATTCTTTGAACCCAAGGACGATTCAATCATAGTTCCCCACGTCCAAGTTAGTACTTGTTCTCGACTAGATTAACAGTGACTGACTGACTTCTGTTTAGGCATTGTTGATTCTTTGGAAGTCAATCCTGCTTGTTTTCGGAGGCACCGGGGATATCGAAAAGACAAAGCAGGCATTGAGAGAGAGCAGTACCGACGACAAAGATAAGAATATTATTACTGCCTCACCCTTAGATTATCATGTTTTTCGGCAAGAAATTACCTCAAAATATCCAGCATATATGCCTCCCCAGTCGAAGATACCATTAGATGCGGATAATATCTCACTACTACCGCCCTTACCTAACCACCCCACGAGAAACAACGGCTCGAATGGGATCATACCAACTCCTCCAGGTACTCAAAGTGGCGGTGCTTCAATCTTACACCAGCCTGTGCACATAGCGACCCCTGCACCTTCTCCGCCGCCTTCGCCAGCTCTTGGGGGCAAGGGAGGCAAGAAACAGAATTACCAAACAAACCAGAACTTTCCCTTCTTATATCCCCCACTAGACGAAACTAG
This sequence comes from Xylaria bambusicola, assembly GCF_022495145.1. Taxonomy (NCBI): domain Eukaryota; kingdom Fungi; phylum Ascomycota; class Sordariomycetes; order Xylariales; family Xylariaceae; genus Xylaria; species Xylaria bambusicola. The sequence goes on along the minus strand of NW_025953557.1, from coordinate 913,247 downwards.
TAACAGTGCTGGGGGCAAGGGTGCTGCAGGATTCCAACAAGCACTTGTCGGTCGTAAATGGGAAGGTAGCGATGTCCCTGCTTCTATTCTTGAGGCAGGCGAACTATTTTCTAAGAGAGTACGCATGACTCGTGCTACAAGGCAGCTATGGGAACAGCGACAGCTTTTTCAAAAAATTGAGAGAGGTTGGAATCCTCCAGAAAACGAGAACGACGAAATGACCGACGGGATTACTGATCTGGATCTCGACTCTCTGGGTCCCGATGATGATCACATCGACTCAGATAAGCTACTCGAGTTTATCGACAATAGACATAGAAAAGCACCGGCACCTAAAGTTGATTACGGGCCCAATCCAAATGTGCCAGTAGATATCAAGCGACGTCTCGAAGCCGTCGAAGAGTTCTATGTGAGTCGCCAATCAATTTCGTAGAAAGAGACATGCTGCTCACTATATATAGAAAGCTTCCTTGCCTCAATTGCAATCGTTGGTAATCGTACTCATGAAAGTTTTGCTAGCCTCGGTCACGGCTAATATCTCGGCTGGGTCTTTCACCCAACCTGGGCCAGTAACAACTACTCGAGAGAGTGGCAGGCCCGTTTGGAATCGATCAGTGGATAGTCCTTCGGGAACGAATGGTTCCATCAACCAAGATCTGGCAGCACACGTGAATGATGCGTATGTGGGGAGAAACATGGAGATTGAAGCCAAAGCATCAACTGCGATCATTCTTCTGCTCCTCAAGTGGCTCAAAATATCACGTGAGTACTGCCTGTGAAGCCATTACAGCGGACTTTCTGACCCTTCCAGATATTCTCAAATTCGAATATCTAACTCAACTCCTGTTGGATTCTAATTATCTTCCGCTGGTGCTTAAGTTATTTGCCCATCAAGATATTCAGCAAGTGGTTGATAGTAAGGCAGATCATCTCGAACATAGGTATGAGCCACATTCCAATTACTAGGAATCTGACTTAACGTACTTGCAGCTTTTTTAATTTCTGTAACCAGCGCGCAAACCCCGGACAGAAACTTATTGCCGATCCTAATGAGGTCGACGTTGGTGATGATGAAAGTGAAGATGAGGCAGCGCCTCCTCCTATTCGGCGTCGGCGATCACCACCAAATGTTGAAGACAGCCAGAGTGAGAATGAGGATGCTTCGAAGCAGACCTCAGAGCCGAGCTCCAGCCGTCCCGAAGTTGACGAGCTAGGTTACCCAGTCAACCCCTTGCCACAGGAACCTATCACAGATTTCTCATGGAGAAACTTCTTCGCCCTCATAAACTATTTGCGAATCATGCAGAAGATCTGCAAAAACAAAGCACACCGAAATTTGCTGCTTGTCCAGTACAAGTCCTCCAATATAATACGCAAGTCTCTCAAAATACCTCAGAATGAGCTGCGCCTATATACCCTCAAACTCTTCAAGAACCAAGTCCCCTACTGCGGCCGTAAGTGGCGGCAGAGTAACATGCGTGTAATCACTGCTGTCTACTTGCATTGTCGACCGGAGCTCCGCGATGAGTGGCTCGCAGGCAGCGACGTTGATGCTGAAGTTGAAGAAGCCTTACCTCTAGAACAAGCCCTCCGAAGTCTAACGCATTGGTTCAATGTCCGTCAGTATCCTGATAAAATGGCCCCAGAGATTAAAGTGGCACTTCGGAATCAACAGGATTTCTTCAGGCGCGAGCTTGAAAAGCTTGAAATATGGAATGAATTGGGTGCAAGTGGTGCAGTAGCAGCGCAGAACGAGGGCACTGGCGGAGAATGGGACCAACAGCCCGCTGCTGGGGCTCCTTGGGGATAAACTTAACGATAGTCGGGGATGTCATGATAGAAAATCGAGACGAATAAGCGTAAATGGGGGATACCATCATTTCAGACGCTCGATAATTTAATCTATTAAACACTGCTTACTTATATACTGATCAATGCGCGGTCGAGTTAGGTGCAAAAGTGCTGTAGGACTCGGTAACGAAACTAAGGTTATTTATAGATGGTAGTGTATATCAAGTTACTTCACAAGGTTGCGACGCGACTAAATTTTCCAATTACCACATTGACAGCATCACTCATACCGCCCGTGGGGGAGGGACGGGCATGAATGATGCTGACATATGACTTCCAACGCGATACAAACGCACAGTCTCACTGTTATCAATCGGATTGAATCTTGCTAGTAAGCACGAACAGAACTTGGGTATTTTGATATCGATAGGAAAACTACAATGCTTGAACTACCGCATTCAAAGGAAACAAAGAAATACTACAGATAGGCTTTCTGTGTAATGAAAGTCAACCCAACCAGACCATTGAACACCAGGCGTATATGCATATGCACGTGCGTTCGTGGTATTAACACACCCCTCCCCTAGCCTTCCTAATCCCGTCTTGTTTAAACAGGTCCGGCCTCATTCCCCAGTAATAGCAACAGACTCCATTCATACCCTATCCTTCCGAGCGCCTGAAAGTGAGCCCGCACCTATTCATTCGCGGGTAAACCGCGTCTATCGGCCGTAGAGATGCTCCTAGTTTTTTCTGAACAACCGTTTAGTACTACCCACTTTTCCCAACTCGCCAAACCTGTCGTCAGGTATCTTTTTCTGCTGACCTCGCATTTGTGATGGCTGTAAGGACCTCAGATGCTCAGAAGAAGCCGAGGCAGCAAGTCGCTCGCCACTAGCTAAGCGGACCTTATGTTTTACACTCTCAATCCAAGCACGACTCTCGTCACTAATTTCCCTACGCTTGGCTGCTTTGGGGCCGGCTAACCCTAGAGAGCTGTCCTCTTCGTCCCAGTCGATGTTTGAAGAGGCCCGTGACCGCACAGATGCCTCAGATGCAGGCGTGTTTGCATTTTCCCGCAAAGCAGTAGCTTCCGCTAATGGGGTTCTGGGAGCCTTCGGCGCACCTTCCTCGCTAGGATTCTTTCTAGTCTTCCGAACGGTGAGAGGTGTCATTGGAGAGTCGAGTGCTGAACTAGGACGGCTACTAGGGCTTGACCCTACGCGCTTGCTTGTTACGGGAACAGCATCGGTAACCTCAACTTTTCCCTCCCCTTTCGATCGGGAACCGTGGTGGATGGCATAATCCCGTAGATACTCGCCGAGATCAGACCACCCGCCGCCTACACGTACCATGACTCGCTCATTTTGCTCACCGACACAACGAATGAACAGTTTGATAGGCATCTCACCCGATCGAGAGAGATGGTAGAGACGTATCCCTTGACTACTCGTAGATCTTGGACGGGCGTCTCGGACAGGAGCTAGCATGAAAGAGGGTGTTCCACTTCGGGAGTACGATGGAGTGCCCACTCGAGAGTCCGCTCGCGAGGATAGGGCTGATGTTGGGCGACGTGATGAATCAGAGTGGCGGGGTTTCGGCCGCGAAGGCAACTGAAGATCAGGAGGATTCAGATTGATGCCACGCCTCTTTAACTCAATCTTTGCAGGTATTGTCTCAAGTAGTTCCCTGAGTTGTTTCTGCAAATGATCATCGTCACTGGTTGCACTGATCGTGCTCATGCGACTTGGGCTACCGAGTTGGCTCTCCCATTCAAAAGATGCATCTGGATCAAAAACTTCTGGAGGTCCAAGCGGGGTGCGAGGTGGTGAGACATCTACTTCAGGCAATGGGGCTATTTCAGGGATATCTTTGAAAGTAACTGAGGTCGATCTTGGCTTGTACCTTAACGGTGGTGAGCTAGGTGGGCTTATTGCATCACTTGAAAATGGTTCGTCAGGGTCCGGCAGATGAGGCAGCTCCGGCTCGATGGACGTTTCACGGAAAACCCCATGATCATAAGAACCCGGGGAGTAACTCGACGAACCATGAAGCATAGTCGAAGCATCAGACTGGCTGCTGCATTTCCGTACCTGAGTATATGTGGGGGGCAGCTCAGGTTCCTCATCTTCCTCATTTACCGATTCCAGGATCGAGGGTTCGAAATCGTCTTCAAAAGCTGGTTTCAATGACACTTCGGCTTTTGATAAGCGATTAGCAGATTGACGGACTATATTCTGATTTACTTCTGACAAGATGAGAGTTTGAGAAGGGTCTTGGATGGCGTCTTTGACATCTTCCGAGCCATCAAAGGTTGAATTTAGTCGCTGGTGAGTTGGCTTGGTAAGCAATATGCTGGACGGATCATTAGACGATTTTGGATTCTTCGATTTCCTTGACACTACTGCCTCCGAATTGATGGGGTATCCCGGTGTCGGATAATCTGTCTTTACCACAGAGTCCACACTAGACTGATGTGTGGTGTTCTTTAACGATTCATTGACTCGAGATGTTGCTCTGGAGACAGCCTTACTTGACTTATCAGCCAAGTTTCGGATTGCCCAGGTTTCCCGATCTCCTTCTTCCAAAGGCTCGTAGTCTGAAACCCCAGGGCTCGTGGGTATTTGTATTGGGCTAGGATCAGGAATCTGGGCAATTGGCTGGGGTGTCTTCGATGGAATTTGTTCTCTCATACCAGCAGTAGTGGGCAGGGTCGAAGGGTCACTTTCACTTACTTTCCCCTCTGCTGTAGTGACCCATACCGCGTAGTCTCGTTCAAGGGATTCCATGCGATCTAGCCATTCTCCTGGTAGTGTATCCACCATTCCTTCAAGGGTATCTAGCATGAAATCTAGGTCGCGGCCCGGTCTCGTTACTTTTTGTTGCAAAACATTCTTCATAACGTCAAAGTCTTTCCGTGTGAGATATGTCGTTGAGATATCGTGCCCTTCAGGCCTCGTATCAGAGTCAGGGGAACTGCTGGGTAGAGATTCAATGGCACTCCATCCGGATAGCAAAGCCACTTCAGCATCTGTGATCATTACAAGGAATGAGGGAACTTTCCGCAAAACAATTAGTCGAAGACTCCAGGTATGAAGTAACCTTGACAACTTGGACAAAGCCGGTAGGGTTTGGACTGTAATTGCAGTGACAACGGCCGTCAAATCTTCCATTTTGGAAAAGGAGAAGGCAGAAACAACAGAACGACCAGCATCAGAAAATGGTGTTCCTGGTCGAGACAGTGGAAGAATGTGATTATGCAAGACTTGATTCTTAATCTCTTCCAAGTCCAAGCCCTCCATATCTTGCTGGATTTGTTCGATTCGTTCCTCGTAGTGAACGACATCATCAACGAGAAGGCTGCCAAAGTAAGTCACGTCTGAGGACGAAGCGGCATCAGCGCTGTCTTCAGATGTCTCCACTCGAGACATCTTCCTTTTTTTCCATAGAGGCATCTCAAAGCCGGCTGATGTGTCGGCCGAGGGCCATGGCCAATCGGATAGCTCATGGAGCCAGCTATTAATTGTCTTAGAGGCAATTGCAGTTTTCAATGCGAATGACTGCTCAGAGATGGATGCTCGATCCAAGCATGCTTTGAGGGGACCTGAAGGAGACTGGAGTGCCTCAAAAGCCGTCGCCGGCGCAAGTTGCGAAAGTAAATCATCGGATAAGCGTTGTTGCCGAGAAGGCGAGGGCGACTTGATGCGCAGAGGGGGTGCTCGTGCCCGGAGAGTGCCTCGTGGGCCGATGGGTGTGGAAAGATGTTGGTCAGACATGGTAGAAAAAAGGGTCGCTTTCGACCGCGTTTCAATTCCTCGTCGCTAGTTGTTTCTCTAGGCAACAGTCGCAGTCTAACGTAAACAAGTCAATCCGGGATCCGAAGGCGTATCACGTAGAGGGATTCATTGTGTCAAGCACTGCTTTCAAATTCTCGTCTGGAGTTGTCATGGCCCCGAACGGAATTTCGATCACTGTCACCGTGCGTCCCTCTAGTCCCTCAAGATCATGAACACATAAATGGACCAGTTTGCACTAGACGAATCGTTGTGCTTCTAGAAGGCTTGAAGTCGATGGGGAGGGGGAAAGTCTCGGGAACAACGGTGGGCTGCAGGTGGAATGGAGCTATATTGAATTGCAGGTGGCGATCAAGTCAAGGAGCTGGCGCAAGCGGGAATAGATGCGATCGTCGCTAGGACGGTTGTAAAGAACGATTTGTCAGTAGAAGGAGCGGAGTTTCGATACCAGTAGGCGGAGTTGATGACTATGCAACGGATTCCTGGTGCTTGAGTAGGCGGGTAGGTGGCTGGGAGCAAGGTTGTAGAGTCTAGGTGTTGGACAATGTAAACAGGAAAACAGATGTATGAAACAGGGAAAATGGTAGTCGGCAATCGAAATCGGACAAAAGACGCGGCCTTCTAAAAGATAACGGCACAAGGAGAAAGGAACGAAGAGACAAGATAGTCGCAGTCAGTGAGATGCCTCGGAGCCGTGGATAGCGGACAGGGATGGGGTAGGAGCTGGCTGTTTGGACGGGCGGCTGGTTGAATGTTGAATGTTGAATGAGTGTTTCAGTCATAAAGCCAATAGCTCTGTGCCATCAACACAATGGCGCGCGTGTACAGCGGCTCTAGCCAAGCGTGCGTGGTCGGACGGACTCTCTCAGCTGGCCGCTGGCCACTGGCAGTCGGGGTTCAGAGAAGGTTGAGAGAGGCAATACGGAACGGACCGTACATTCTCTCTTTCTCTACCTATCCAGCCAGGCTCCCACTGCTAGACATGTCTTGCCCCTCATGGAAGGAAGAAGGGAAAGAGCTGAAGGTGTCGGATACTGGATTTGATGGGGTGAGGAGACGGAGCCCGAAGTCGTCGCAAGATTAAGCAGCTCAATTAGACTAGGGCGACTGGGCGCACTAGTGCTGGCGCTGTCCAAGGTGCCTACCTCTAGGTAGCTAGGTAGCTGCTCGATATGGAATAGGAAGGGACTTGCTACCAGGCAGTGAGAAACAACTGACAACATAGGCGGGTACCTACTGTAGGAGGGAAGTCGTCGCGTAGTTCTCAATGGGAATATTGTATACTGTGTTGTACTTATAATATGCACCTGGCAGGTAGCTATTCAAACCTATTGACTACAAGTACTACGCATGTAGGTATGTAGGTATGTGTGTATGTAAGTATGTACATACCTACACACATTGTACTATTCATTAGCCCCAAGCGCACAGATCTGTAAACACAATAGCAACAACATAAGTATGTTCCCCGTCATACTGTGTAGGTACGCTAACAACTATAAAATAACCTCACTTCATATTGGTGCCACCTACCTACCTATGTACCTCCTACCTAACAGTAGGTACTAAGGTACCTAGCCGGCCGGGGGGGGGTATACGTAAGGGTTACTGCAAGGGTTACTGGGTCAGTATGCCTTTCTGCAAGTGTGACAGGTGCAATACGCTGTTGCCAATTGGTTATTATGGCTACAAGGCTTTTGTATACGAATTCCATACTAATTCAGTGTACCTTTCGAATTTCTGTATTCCTTTCAATTTGGAAACCATGTCAAAGCGTAATACCATGTCCAAATTCAGAAATAATTACTATAGTACAGTATGACCGTAGTCTACTTTGTAGTACGTTATTTAACAAAGGTAAAGAAATCTTCCGTTAAAGTTCTGAACTGCGAAGCGATTACGATAGGTTTCCTAGCCTTTAGGTGGTGGTGGTGGTGGGAGTAGATTGGATTGGATTGGATTGATCCTTGCAGCGATTATCCTTGAAGGTGGTGATGATTGGATTGGCTGTAGGTGGGGCTAGGTCTGTATGGCTAGGTCTGTATGGCTAGGTCTGTACTGCGAAGGGCTGTAGGGGCTGTTGTAAGGGCTGTAGGTAGGGGCAATATGGGCTATTTCAAAGGGCTGGACATGGTTACAGTAACTATATCTGCTAATGGCAAATATTACGAATGGGTAATGTTTTATTTTTATATACAATTATTATACGGTAATGGAATAAATTCGCCGTAATGGTTTCCATTTCGACATGGTTACCACTTGGTAAATGCCCTGCAAGTGTCTTCAGCTGTAAGCCTTTCGAAATGCCGTAACCCTTGCAGTAACCCTTACGAATACCCCCCCCGGGGCGGTAAGGTATCCATTTGAGGTTTACCCATATACCCATCTACATGACTTGATATGTTTTATCTGTCGATAGTTCGATGAAGCCAAGCCAAGATGTTTCAATGAGAGGCATGGATGCGTCTTTTTACCTACCTAGAAGATCCCCTACCCTGGAGATGTTGAGCGCCATAAGTAAAGAATTAGGTACAACACCTACGTAGGCACCTAAGGTACAACTCTAACTTACTTACCTGCGCTGGCGCATAATTCTACCAGGTACACTTACTGTGGACCAACCTAGGTACCTAGGTACATATCATCGGACTACCTAGCCAGGTATTCCACTTCTGTCTAAAGATACAGCAACACCCAAAGACACAGCTGCCCTGCCTGGTAGAGGTAATGTACAATGTGTATAAAACAGGGAATACAGCTGGCAGGTAGATATTACCTTATCTAAAATGGTTAATCCTCGTTACTACAGTGCTACACCTCAGCACCTACCTAAATGTAGACAAAGAGCTACCTACTTAGGTAGCTTGCTGACTGGGTACCATGCATTGCAGCATTGTAGCACCAATCTATCTGCTACATGTACATAGGTACCTAGGTAGGTACCTAGGCATGTGTACTGTAGGTAGTTAAATTTAGGTAGCTCAGCCTCAGAGCTAACGCCACATCAAAAAGGACATGTGCCACAGTAGAAGCTCTACAAGGTACCTAAGGTACCTACTACGTAGACTCAGCTGAGTAGCGGGGCAATACCTACGGAGGTATGTACGGTACGTTCCCCCCCAGATGCTCATGGTGATCTCGTGCGCCATTACTTGCCTACCTAGGTAGCCTAGGTAGTTTGATATCGATTGATATTTCCTTCGCAGAGCCAACAAAGCCATGGGTTCTACCTCATTTTGAAAAGTTCGCTAGTAGTACACTATTAGAAGCATTCAATCAAACACTGCATCAAGCAGAGGCTTCTAGTTCAATGCCGAGCTAATGGGATCATCCATCCAGAACCCCAAACCACATACTGCAAGCTAGCAGCGCAAAGAGAGCCTTGTCGTCATCGTCTTCATTATCATCATGAATTTCCTCGAAGTCCTGTCAGCTCTTTTCGGCTGGATCTATACCATCTGCTGGTCGTTATCTTTTTACCCACAAGCGATTCTCAACTTCAGAAGGAAGTCGACTGGTGGAACAACTGTTGATTTCCCCTTTCTCAACGTGCTTGGTTCGTCTCCAAGCCCTCACCAACCCCCTTGGCTACAGAAGATAGTCAACTGACTTGGAATGCTTTACAACTTTGTAGGGTTTGCTTCTTACTTGATATACACCTGCGCGTTTTACTGGTCCTCAACTATCCGTTACCAGTATGCGCTACGTCACGATAATCATACACCAACGGTAGCCTTCAATGACGTCGCATTCGCTCTTCATGCCCTTATCCTTACTGCCATCCTGAACACACAATACTTTCTGCCGTCTATATGGGGCTTCGAGTTGCCGATCGCTCGAAGCCCCTCGCGCTTCATCACTGGAGTCTTCACCGGCTGTATCACCGGCGTCGTCCTGATTATATTCGTTGTAGCGTCGCAGCCGCCTAGCGCTGACCCCAAGACATCGTGGGCTTGGTTGGATGTCATATATATCATCTCGTATGTCAAACTTCTTGTGACGTTAGTCAAATATGCGCCACAGCTGGTGCACAACATGCGCAATAAGAGCACTAAGGGATGGGATATCTCGCAAATCTTATTAGACTTTGCAGGGGGTATTCTGAGCATCGCGCAGCTTGGTATAGATTCGTATCTGCAACATGATTGGTCTGGTGTTACAGGAAATCCAGTCAAATTCTTCCTGGGTAACGTTAGTATGCTCTACGACATTATGTTTATGGGCCAGCACTACTGTCTATATAACGACAGTAGCTCAAAGATGGATGATGAAGAGAGAGAGAGACTTCTAGAAAGGGGTGAAAGCGATAGGAGATTGGATTGATTCTACGTACTTGCTCACAGTATTTCCCGTTCGTTAATCTTAGGAGCAAGTCCGCCACAAAAGCGTTTGCTACGAAAAATCTGCCCAGTGTAGAGAGGGTTTCTAATAACCAGTCATCAAATCATGTTAAACCGGTGCATCGAATTACAGTATACCTTATATACTACCTCATACCTATGTAGGTACCTAGCGCCTATCGGTGAAGATTCACACACAAAGATACGGGTCCATACTACCATTACCTATTTCCAATTTCTGCTATAAACTAGATGACCAGGTCACATACGCGTAACATTTCAATAAAGCGAATAACAATCACATGTTCCACACCAAAAAATGGTAGACTGGGTACCTAAGATACCTAACTAGTACATATGACCTGTAGGTACTGTGTCAGTCTCACAGATAGCGGGGTCCTTATTGGGAGAGGGGGGCGAGGGGGTTGATTTGTAGTAGTAGAAGAGCCAACCGAGAACGACGTCAGAGCTGAGCGTCAGGCCCATTCCGGGGCCTGGACCCTTCCCCTCGCCAGCCTAATTAGTGTGCATTGGTGCAGATTAGGGGGACGATGGCGCCCCAAGACGCTGGGATAATCTGCATTCGGATTGATCAGGTCTGATTAGGTCTTGATGGAATCGCAATATCCCCCCAGCCTCACGCAACACAACACCACTACGTGCAGCTGAGCTAATTGGTGTCTCGCATCAGCACATGTGTTAGTTACATAATCCGTCAATGACCGTAATACCACTGGAAGGAGAGAGAAAATTTTATACAACATTCTGGCACAAGCCCTGGTCGTCCGCCACCTTGTCTTCGCGCTCGCTCGTCCTGTCTCCAATATAGCATCAGGGCGCAACCTTGAGCGTCATCATGTGTCGGTTTCTGGTTTGTCAACTCCGATCATCGGCGCCTCAAACGAGAGCGAAATACTCACCAAATACACACTAGGTATACCGGGGTAGCGATGAGATCTTACTCTCCAAGTTGATTCTCGATCCAACTCATTCTATTCTTAAGCAGTCCTTCGACTCGCGACTACGACTTGTCAGTTCTCCCGACGTACATTTCTTCATAGTGAGCAGCATGTCTGACCTATTCGCTGTTACTACAGGATACGAGACGCGGCCAGAACAATGCAGATGGCTTCGGTATTGGCTTTTATACCGACCCCAAACTCGGTGCCGCACCTTGTCTATTCACATCCACAATCCCCGCGTGGAACTGCACCAACCTTCATCGTATTGCCTCCAAGACGGCCTCTCGCCTTGTTTTTGCTCATGTCAGAGCGACGACTGAGGGGTCCCTAACCGAAGACAACTGCCATCCCTTCTATCATGGCAGCTTGATGTGGATGCATAATGGCGGCCTAGGAGGTTGGAAATATATCAAGCGAAAGCTGGGCGAGCGTTTGCATGACAAGTGGTATTTGAATGTACAAGGCGGGACCGATAGCGAGTGGGCATTCGCTCTATTTCTTGACCGTCTCGAACGACTAGGCGTGGATCCCAGCTCTCAACCTCAGCAGGGCTTCGGCCCTACCATACTGCGGCGGGCTATGCTGCAGACGATCGAGATTATCAACGACTTGACTATGAGTATATCCGAGAGCACAGTTCAGAGAGAAGACGTCGATACCCGGAGTTTGCTCAATTTCGCCGTCACAGATGGCCACTCTATCATATGCACTAGATACGTGAGCAGCAAAACAGATGAAGCGGCTAGTTTGTACTTTTCTTCTGGGACTCAATGGGAAAGTAAACCATCCGCTGGCAAGGACCGGGATTATCAAATGGAGCGTCGCGATAAAGGGGCAGACATAGTCTTAGTCGCTAGTGAGCCATTGACTTTTGAGCGAGGTGAGTGCACATTCTGTAGGCATGTGGGTATCTGATACTAACCAGTAGCATAGAGAACTGGGTAAATGTCCCTACAAACTCTATCCTTACTATCCATGGTCAAACCGTCATGGTCAATCCCATAATCGACGCTTATTCGGACCGAGATCCGTGCCATAAGCGTTCCTCAGCGTTTGCGCAGACTAAGGGACTAACAACCAACGAAAAAACTACACCACAAGTCAATAGTCCGATACCCACACCCGGCCCTGGCCTTGATGCGCATAGACGCATTATATCACCCATGATCCCTACTGGCCTAGGACGTAGCAGAACACCAGAGCCTCCAAAGGCTCCACTAACGCTGCCCGAAACTCAATCATCAGATGTCCGCTCTGCGGTTGATGCACCGGCACCGCGTCCTGACTTGACGTCGAAACTTCCTTCACAAGGTAATATCAAGAAAAAGAGGCGATCTCTCAATATTGGGGAGTATCCACATCCAGCTGAGTTTACAGAGCCAGAGGTAGAGACGCCGCCTAGCCCGGTGCAAAGCACCTCACGTGGGGGTGATTATGTTACGGCTGAAAAAGCAGCCCGTGTGCTAGGTATGGCACTGTGATTGTTTTTTTCCCTTCGTTTTCGAAACGAGTGCCTAGATCGTGTGCTGTTCACGATGTGCAAAGGCTAGACTTTTATGAACATGGTTTCGGGCGTTGAGCAGAAGCTAGGCGACTAGACATAATGCAAACCAGCATGGCGTTCGGACTACTATAAGTTGTATATTGCAAACGGCAGAGATGGACGATGGATCTTAGCGTGCTGTCAGGTTCCCTTGCTGGAGGTCTGCATTCTTTCAGGTTAACAGATGGATATTAGATCGTTATAGAACCCAAAACAAATGATTGCTCGCTGAACCTATATTATCCTCTATGTCACATTTACAGGTTCTTGTAATATCTACATGCTATGTTACGTTGGGTGTGTGCTTGGCGCGGAAATCATGATATTGGTAGTAGGTAGGTACTATGGTGCTTTCAACGATATTGCATATATGAATATACATTAACTCTAACCCGTTTGCGCCACTTAGCTCTTTCGCAATTATGACAATTGCCTCGAAACAGCAAGCCTCCAAATTATCTCTCCCACGTCCTGTTGAGTCTACACCACCAGCAACCCTGTTAATGGTTAACATTAGGAATTTTCTCGAGTGCCTCCGACTCGCACTATCGGCATGAGCGGACGGCTTGTAGCAGCCGGACGCCTTCCGGCAACGCGTTCCGCCACCGCCAGCGCCGTGCGTCAATACCACCATCTGCCTTCCGGTGGTCTTCTTCAAGCTGACGCCTCCATCCGGGCCACGAGACGACGCATGTGGTTTCCAGTCAACTCCTTCCATAACGCTGTCACTGTACGCAATGCTTCCTTTGCCCGGTTCTTGCCGAGGCTTGTCGTCAAGTTTTTACGAGTACCTGCGTTGGCTGGTGGTTTCATGGTAGGCGGTCTAGCGTGGATACAATATCAAGCCACTCGTATGTTCCATACTCTCTCGCTCTGCGTAGTATCACACTGCTAATTGCACTGCCATACAGAGGCTGGAAACTATGCCTGGGACATTATCAACAACACCAAAGAGACAGTGACAAATACAGCAACAACTCTATTCGATGGTGCAAAGGATGTTGCCGATCAGACGATGCGCGGATGGAGAAACACCAAAGAACAGGTTGAACTACCGGAATGGATGCAGAAAATATTGAAGATCCACGAGGAGATCGGTACTGGGAGAGGGGATGGCGACCCAGGTGGTGAAGAGCCACCGAAGCAAAGCAGAACCAGCGCCGGTGTAGCTGCAGGCGCTTCTGCGATGGCATATGGCTACGAACAATCAGATGATGACCCACGAAATCCAGGCGAGATAGCTAAAGACGACCAGATGATGGTCCTCACGAAAAAAATGATCGAGATCCGGAATATTCTGACACGAATTGGACAATCGAGCACGCTAACCATGCCATCCATTGTGGTTATTGGATCTCAGTCGTCTGGGAAGAGTTCTGTATTAGAAGCTATTGTTGGGCATGAGTTTCTCCCCAAGGGTTCCAACATGGTTACACGCAGACCGATTGAACTTACTCTAATCAATACTCCCGACTCCTCCGCAGAATATGGCGAGTTTCCCGATCTCGGTCTGGGCAAGATCAGTGACTTTTCTTCCATTCGACGAACCCTAACCGAATTAAACCAAGCTATCCCCGAAGCACAGTGCGTTTCAGACGATCCAATTCGTCTTTCAATCTCTTCGCCCAATGTTCCGGATCTTTCTCTAATCGATCTGCCCGGGTATATTCAGGTTGTAGGCCAAAATCAACCCCTGGAACTAAAACAAAAGATCTCGGAGCTATGTGACAAATATATCCAGGCACCCAACGTGATTCTGGCGATCTCAGCGGCGGACGTTGATTTAGCGAATTCAACAGCCTTGCGGGCAAGTCGACGGGTTGATCCCAGGGGAGAGCGGACAATCGGCGTCGTGACAAAAATGGACCTTGTTGATCCAACAAGAGGTGCAGCAATTTTGAATGACAAGCAATATCCACTCCGGCTAGGATACGTAGGTGTGGTTTCGCGCGCGCCGACCACTGCAACTGCATTATTCAAGAAAGACAACAGTAATTTGACATTGGCAATTACCAAGAATGAAAACACCTACTTCTCATCCCACCCCTTGGAGTTTGGGCCTGGTGCAGATGTTGCTGTGGGAACACAAACGTTACGGAAGAAACTCATGCACGTTCTCGAGCAAACCATGTCAGCCAGCTTGCAAAGCACAAGTGATGCGATTCGCCAAGAGCTCGAAGAAGCTACTTACGAGTTCAAGGTTCAATATAACGATCGGCCCCTATCTGCCGAATCATACCTTGCCGAGAGTTTGGATGCTTTCAAGCATTCCTTCAAACAGTTTGCCGAAGAGTTTGGACGACCTCAAATGCTCGAGCTCCTGAAGAATGAGCTTGATCAACGTGTCTTGGATCTTCTCGCCGCGAGATATTGGAACAAACCTGTATACGACCTTAGCGTTCCTCCTCCAGAGCCCGATAGCTTGGTTGATCTTCCCAAAGCCGATCCAAATTCTCTTTATTGGCGCCGACGACTCGACGCATCTACCTCCGCGCTTACCAAACTTGGGGTAGGCAGACTGGCAACAACTGTTATAGCAAACTCAATTCAGTCCCATGTAGACAGTCTCATCAGCCAGTCGACGTTTGTCAATCACCCCTTTGCTCGTCAAGCCATTACCGAAGCAGCATCAAGCATCTTAAATGACAGGTTCTACAGCACAAGTGACCAGGTAGAGAACTGTATTAAGCCATTCAAATTTGACATCGACATGGAAGAACGCGAATGGAGCGCCGGGAGAGATCATGCCCAGGGGGTCCTAAAGAAAGAGTTACATGCGTGTGAAGGCGCGCTGCAAGAGCTAGAGACAGCTGTTGGGGGGAGGAGAAAGCTAAGGGAAGTCATTAATTTCATTGACAAAGCGCGAAGAGGCGACGTGATTGTTGAAGGGGAAAGTCAATCTGGCGCAGGTGGATTCAGTGCCTCCCTTCTCTCAAAAGGTATTCCATTACCCCTTTTCCAGACCGCCGTTGCGACACAACCCACTGACGTAGTACAGGCCGTGAAGCTGTTTTT
This sequence comes from Xylaria bambusicola, assembly GCF_022495145.1. NCBI lineage: Eukaryota > Fungi > Ascomycota > Sordariomycetes > Xylariales > Xylariaceae > Xylaria > Xylaria bambusicola. The sequence continues at coordinate 897,805 of NW_025953557.1, read as the reverse complement.
CTACGTGATCGCGCTGACATTCTAAAAATGCGTTTACTTGCTGTAAAATCCAAACAGTGCGCGAACATGAAAAATAAGTACCATTGCCCTGAAGTCTTCCTCGATGCAGTTGCCACAAAGCTAGCTTCAACAGCAGTGCTCTTTTTAAATGTGGAGTTACTTTCCGAGTTCTACTACAACTTTCCTCGGGAGCTAGATATGCGACTCGGCCGCCACCTATCTGACGACGAAGTTGAGAGGTTCGCTAAGGAAGATCCAAAGGTCAAAAAGCATTTGGAGGTTATCAAGCGGAAGGAGCTCCTTGAACTTGTCCTCGAAAAAATGAACAGCTTGAGGCAGCTAGAGAGTGGGGAACGTGAGAGAATGAAGAGAGGCTCAAAATCCAACGAAAAAGAACGAGGTCGATGGGGCCTATTTTGATCTAAGCGCTTATGATTGCGATACATTGACGAATATTTTATGATAGGAGCAGGCGTTCCGGACGGTTGTTCCGATATTGTTTATAACAGCGTCTACCTCTTGTTGCATCACTAGATCCTAATGGTTCAATAGGGTATGTATCATTGTCATGGGTTAACTATAGATTTAATTTCTCTCCTCGATGATGTGAAGTTTCATGTGCTCCAATCTACAATATACGTATCGATATAACTGTTCGATGTGGCACCTTTGCTGAGAGCCTTGCCAACAATCTACGGAACAGTATCGTTCATACAGGAGCGGTTACGTGAGTCCCGTGAGCTCTGTGATTATGTGGATGCCTCAGCTCAGGCCTCAAGGCATCAGTCTACTAATTTTCAAAGATGAAAAATCTGGACCACAAAGACGCAGAGTTCACAGCATATCAGTTTGGTTCCCACCACCAATAAAATGCATTTTCCCTTTCTTGGTCGTTTTTCCGCTGGAGTTGATGCATAGCCCTACTTGAATAGTACATAGAGACTGTATAAGGGGTATGCACTGTTATCCCCATGCCTGGCAACTCACTGCAAAGCCCAATTGTTTCTTCCTTACTCCATCAAAATCCAGCAGCGTTAGTTACCTGGGTTATATTGTATAAATTCCTAGGGAGAGTATCATGTAATCACGCATCTTCGGCGAGAGCATTGCACCTTGGCATCATTTGCGCAATTCTCTATCCCATGAGCCTCAAATTAGTCTGGTGGGATGCTGGGTCTGATGTCATACTGACAGCAGGCATACTCTGTCGATAATATATTAAAAAAAAAATAATAAAAAAGTGTAAAAGCAGAGGTCTGCATGGGAGTATGAATTTATTTAGATCTTTCTAAAATTCAGGGCCATTTGCCAATGCGTATAAAAATTTACTGAAATCGCATTATAATCTTTGGCAGTCTTGCTTTTGAAATCTGGCATCAGCGCCCATTACACTATCCCACGTGGTACGAATCATGACTTTCTTTTCACTTACCATTGGCAAACACGATTTATTATTACTTTTCCCGCGTGATAGCAGTGTCTATATTTTACAATATGGGTCGCCTCAAGAAATGAGTGATATATTGCCACTGTTGCGGTAAAGTGGTTAAACATTATGGTACCTTATTCAAATCTTGCCTCGTTGTCACCATGACAAAAGAATTATCGCAAATAAATCGTCGCCGCCAAATCTTTTCGCATCCTTGTTATGTGCGAATAGTGCCATCCATTCTAAGGTACCCCAGTCACTGTGGTGTTTTTAGAAGGCATGGGGATTAGGATTTGCATGAGTCATGTAGAATTGTGTGATGCCCAAGGGGTTTTCTGAAAACAAAGGTCATTCCGTCAAAATGCCCAGAAAACTCAGCAGGTATGATGGGAATATTTTGATGTACAATCTAGCGAAAACATTGGTATATACTGTTGAGCTGCTTCTTCAAGAGTACAAGCAAATCGTGGTAAGCTATCTAGAGCATTGCTAATTCTTGCTACTTGACATATCTTTACAACTACGTACCTTGGTATGTGACTAAATATATTTTCAGCTTCTATTTTCCCTCCCCTGAAGAAGTATTCATGTGGCTACATGTCGCGATGTTACCCTTCAGTTCTCGGTGAGAAAAATGACGCAAAAAACTTTATTGGTTACACGTACCATTCATTAGAAATGCACTTTAGGCAACCAACAAAGCCCAGACTATCCGGAATGTGGATAAAATAGTTTATTTACCTTTGCCTCACTTTTGCTATGTACATGGATATGTATTACTTATGCAAATCGCACTAATGTGTGGCAGCCTTGATTCTTACAAACAGTCATGTGACACTTGCACTTCACAAACCTCTAGAAACTCACAAATGTCGCGTTAGTGTAATCTGATGCCTCCCTACCTAACTCTATAGAAAGCTTCACTATTGGATGATGGTTTTTACTGGTCCACATGTATTAAGACCTTTAGTTCCTCCTGCAGATGATGATACCCTGCCAGCATATCGGGGTTCGTTATTGCACATTGGAATGTTTGCCTCTATGCCCAAAAAGGGGATGAATTGGAATTTACATTTGAAAATTGAGAATACGACTGCAACACTCTCACTCCAAAGCCAAGGAGAAATGAGACAGACGAGGTGTTTTTATATTGGGCATGGCGGTATATAATGCACACTGCCCTCATCGAACTATTAAGAGCCCTCCTGTTGAGTCTTCACCCGTACAGGGAAAGAATGCCGCACAAAGCAACGCATCATCGTAAACCACCAAATCGCTCACGATCTCGTCATCGTCATCGATATGGAAATAGTCATGATGATGCTTGCCACTGCAGTGATAAAGGCAGGAACTCCGTCTCCGAGGTCGATATTCAGTCTTATCACGACGCTGGCCAAGACCTAGCACCAAAACTATTTCCTTGGTCGGATCCGGTAGTAGACACCCACAGCAGTCGGTTCCAGTATCAAGCTCGACTAACACCAGATGGTAATACATACCTAAGATCCTCTGGCCATCGCTGACAGACTGTAGGTAATTACCAATGGTCGATATCTGGATCTGACTCTGGGACCAACCCTCACTATCTATTGTCTACACCAAGTTCCAATATGGTTTATCCCACCGCCCCTTACGTAGTGCAGCGGCCTATGCAGAACGAAGCACAGTATTACGACTCAGTGAACATAGGCACTGGGCCTGCTACCCCTCTCAACAATGAAGGAGAGGGTGACTGCACATCCCAGGACTGCTGTACAGATAAGGTGCCTCGCGACGACAAAGGTAAATCAAGACGAAACGAAACATCAAATATCCACCATAATGAGAAGGGAGACGAAGAGAGACGTCGCGTTACCCGTAGCCGCAGCCGCCAGCGGGATCGCTCGTCATATCGTCGTAACTATCACCATTACCGAAGCAAAAGCCATGAAGATAAATACTACCAGCGACACCGGCATGGTTCCCAGGAGAAGGTTAGCGACTGGCTTTATGACTACGGTTACGGTTATGTACATTGATAACTCTGCTGAATCACCCAGGAGGTTGGAAGGGGCAGTTTACGGGGACGATTATCGCGGAGACAACACAACGTTCAGAAGGACTTGGCACTTAAACAGAAGAATATAAATATACGTTTTCCTCTCCAATATTGTACTGATATAACGTGACGGTACAACGGGCTTGGATCAGCTGGTACCGCTCTAGCCTATACTATCAGATGAGGTTCGTGATAGACAAGTGACCCCTGAATACAAAGTGACGACTGGGAGCATACACATGCCATAAGGAAGTTGTTGGCATGGTCCTCAGATAGCGATGTTGATGTCCAGTCTATCTCTCTCCGCCCCTAACCCCCACCCCCCCTTTTCCTCATGTATCTATTTTCTGAGCCTAGTACCATTTGTGGTACATCCCGTATTCCAGACAATCGGCTCCGTGAGAGGTATGATCTTCACAGACAAGATTAGGACAATATGGTGTCTCGACATAGTCGGAATCGCACGCTGTTCTCCAGCAGTACACGGCCTCTCCGTTCAGAGGACCTCGACCGCACGTCAAGCAATAGTACCACCAGCGCCACGCGTGACACATTACGTAGGATGATGATGATGGATTGGTCTCGTAGTCGAATATATAGATTTTGCTATTGAGGTTCTTAAAACTGCGCGTTTCTCTAGGCGGCCGTCAGGTTCGGCTTCTGCTAGCTTGATCAATATGTGCGGAGCATAGGTCGGCAGGTACTGGGGAATGGGATCACCATTGCCACCGTATAAGTATCTATCGGGTGTTCTCCAGGCTATGTCTTGATCAAGCCCCAGACCGTCAAGCACAAGCCATACGATTATACAGAGGCATCTTGCATGTTTCGCGAGAAAATAGCACGAGAGGGATGAGCACGATGAAGATCTGATCTGATCACGCTATGTATGCGATTGGCGTTCGCATAGTTGATTGCCTCGCACGGAATACATATGGCTGGATGGGAAGGTAAGTATGTGAATATATAAGATATTTAGATAGAATTGTAATATATAATATACATGCTGTATAGTATAATATGTGGCCATCGCAGACAGTCTCTGGCGATACCCCTCCCCCCTTTTTTTCATGACGTCCCTCGCGTCTACGAGCCGATGCGACTCTCGTGCAGACGCAGCAGGGGTCTTCTCCAAGGCAGATCCGAGGGCCTGGCCTCCGAGGACGAGTTGCTAAGTGGCCACTGGTGAAAGAGAAATGCATAATTACGGTTGTGAGATGGACAGAGATGCCCAATGGACACTGATTCGAACATGGCACGGCTTGTCAGGCCACATCATGGAACGGGCTAAGCTCGTCTACCTTCGGCCAGTTGCGGCGGGAGGCGGATGGCGCCACCTTGGCGTGGATAAAGCGCTTTAGGTAGGTGATCCATTAGGTAGGCAGATCAATCAATAGATGGTGTTGGGTTGGGCTGAGCTGACGGTATGGTAAGTAGAAACAAAGATGCTGTTAACACAGCTGTTGGCAAGTTGTATCTTACATTTCCATACATGATTTATCTGCCAAGTCTTGTAGTTGTTCATATTCGAGGTATTCGAAGTGGATAGAATTGCAACATGAACTCCTGATCTGATGATGCCCGAAATGCATGGTTGGACTAGGTATGGATTACAGACATGTAGGAATATGTAAATACCTACTCTAAGTAAGTACCTAAGCGAGCTAAGGTACATAGATGTACCCCACCTTGAGTTGTCTGGCGCTAGCCTTGTATGATCTAGCAGTAACTACGTATGGTAAGTGCGCAGCATTAAGCCCTCTAGGTACGAAGTAAATATGATATACCTACTTAAACATATATATATATATATATATGTGAATGCTGTTCAGAGGCCTCCTTAAAGTAAAGGATATGGCATACTAGTACATTACTATGTAGGTGCGCCATTGCTCGCTGGCTAAATTCGCCGACGTTAGCCTGTGAGCTGGTGGGAAAACGGATGCATTTTGCGGCAAGTGGCCCATTCCATCATGAAACGCTAATGGCTTTTGAGCACGCAATACATGCAACCACTCTAAGTACTGTACGTATGTAGGTGGAATACTGTACTACCTACTACTGGGACACAGGCTAAGGGGCAGTCCGGGGAATACCGGTAGATTGGGGTAACTGGATTGTGCTACTACGTACCTAGTAAGTATATATACGTACTTATGTATGTATGGGATGTATGTATGTAGGATTTGCTTTGGATTCTCGACTAAACTCGACAAATAAATAAGAAAGTATATGTGTAACTCAGCTAGTCAGAGTTGTCTGCTGTTGGAGTTTCTTCGCGTGTCGCGATGCACCGGCAGCCAGAGACCATAGGGCACATGACGTAAGACCTTTGTTCCAATGTCTCACCTCTCTGCTTCTGGACTTGTGTCGACAAGCATGATTTGCATGAGGGCAGAACGCTCATGTTAAACATGGTTGATCAGATGACAAACCGAGGGAGCGATTCTTGAGCAGTGAATCTGTGTAGGATGTGCTGACCGCTATGATACGCAGTTAGGCAGTTCGTTTCAACATCATAGGTAGGTAACCTAAGTACCTACATATGTATGTTGGGAGGTACCTACCTACCTGTACGCCTCGTCAGTACGGTGTGTAATTGGCACGTGAAAACCACTTACTGACAGCACCCACTTACCTAGATAGGTATTTAGGCTATTCCATAAGAGGATTAATCCCATCTACCTAGTTTCGACAACCGTTTTGGACCTTACATTGTAAAAGTACCTACCTTACTACTATGTAGGTATTTGTCTGCGACTGTAGGTAGGTAGGTAGAAGATTTCATACCAACCCCGTGAACATTGAATACTACCTAGGTATGCTGTAGGTTATAGGGACTAAGTACCTAATGGGGCATGGAAATGCTACCTACCCCTAAGACAGACGGACAGACAGACAGACAGGTGGCTGTTCAAGAACCCGCTGTACAGTACATAGGGACATAGCATACCTACCTACATAGGTAGGTATGGATGTAGGAGCTGTTTAGGAAAGGCAGGCATCTGCTATCGCTACCGTATCGCTACATCGCTACGTCGTCTGCTGCTGCATGCTGCTCTTATCAACGGAGAGACATCGTCACCAGACCCCTCCGAAAACTGGCGGCTTCTGTAGTAGGAGATGGCAGCTTTTAACGTTTACAGGCCCCGCACTCTCGCATCGCTACTTCCTGCATTCGGTGGCCCATGGGCCCCTCCAGGTAAGCCCCTCCACGCACGTAGACCCGAGTTTACTAACATCCACACATTTGCTTGACATTTGGTCACCACCCGACCTTGCACCGACTTCACACAATCAGTCTTCGCCCATAGCTACCTGCCACCAACTGGCACTGGTTTGTATCCGTCTACCAGTTCCTCACTGAGATACCACAGCATCGTTTCCTCCGTAGAGACCTCCCATATTGCCCTCGGTAAGCCGTCCCGCCCGGCCTCCACTCCATTGCTTCTCCGCTCTCGGTGTTGCTCTGTCACCGCCTTCAACTCGGCCGCCTGAGGTTCAAGTACTTATTCACAGCCATTCGCGACACCTTCAAGCCTACAATCAGTATTGCGTTATCATACCTTCCCAGGTCCGAGTCTCCGTTCTTAGGTGGCGTGTACTGAACTTGTGTCTCTCAGTCCGACTCCTGGTGAGTATTTGAAGGCTTCTTGCTAGTCACCCCATCTCCTGTTCTTCCAATGCAAATGCTGCACTACGGCTTGTGAGCCGAGAAGAAAGTAGTGGATAACGGCAACCACCCCCATACATTTTCTCACTGCTTTACTATTTTCCCCAGCATATCTTTCCTGTCCTATTTCAATAGCCAGCGTGAAACGCTAGATTAGCCCTTGTAATTGTAAAGCTGACTTCTACCGAGAGGACAGCAGTTTCGGCCCGCCTTCTGGCACCCTCGACTTCTCGACTGGTCTACTTGGCCTTACGCACTGGACCTAGCCCCGAGGCAATACTCAGTTCTTAACGAGGTAATTACGAATACATAGGTTCGTATACGCAGATGTCACCCGCCAGGCGATCGTCCCGGCGGGTAAGGAGTATGGATGATGAAGACGGCGACGGAGGTATGGACAGTCCAACTGGGGGGAAATCTATTTCAGGGGCTGTTCCTGGTTTGACGCCTTTGCGACCCGGACATGTGAGCGAATTACCACAAGAAATCGAGACAGAGAGCAGCGTCTTGATGTCTACACCCCAAGCTGGTGGGTCCTCAAGTACCTTGTTGGGTACACCGACTTCATCTAGAACCTTCACACGGCCCACTCTGAAAGGGTATTTCAATTCCATTCTAGTAGAAAATCCATCGAGTCGGAGCCAGGCGCAAGATAGACTGCGTTTTGCCATTGCTAGGGAGGGTGTATCAGCAACAATCTCTTCGCATCTAGAGGAGGCTCGAGATATTCACTATGAGCCAATAGAAGCGGATGACATAGATGTCCAGGAGCCACAAGACGATGAATCGGGAGAGAACAGCCATCCGACGGTAGGGGGCCTCCGTATTCCCCGTCGTTCAGATCGCATTCGCGCCAAGAACGGAGCGACTCGAGAACCGTCCCCATCGACAGCCCTAGCAGCTGTCTCAAAGAGTACCAACAACCGGGTGCAGAAAAGACGGAAGAAAACTGTGATAAAGACCAATTTGGGCACCGGAACACTTCGTCGTTCGGCTCGTCTCGCGAAGCCCCTTGACGTATTCCACAAGTACCCCGAGCTCCCGGAGGAGCTTAAGTTAATGGTTTGGGAAGCTGCGATCCAACCTCGTCTGACATACATTTGCAACCGGTCATCGATTCTTGGGCATGCCCATAGTTTCGGTATACAAAACAAATTTCCTACTTGGTTCATGGCATGCCAGGCATCTGTGTGGGTCGCCATGCGATGCTATAAGAAGCTTTTTGGACAAAAAGACATGAGCATACACCCATCAATAGGAATGACCTTGCGCCCCCAGGCTATCAATACTCAGGTCGACATCGTCGTCTTTGAGCCATGCCATAACGGATGTCGAGGCTACTACTGCGCCCAACAATACAGCCGTGAAGACCGAGATACTGTTGAAAGACTTGCAGTTCAGATTGATTCTCCACACCTCCCGCCGGGTTCAGAGCCCGGCTGGGCCACAATCTCAAAATCATGGCCGGGTGTGGAGACGCTCTTTATGATGAAACCAGCAGTTAAGGGGCTGGATCAGAGTGACAAAGCCATGATCCGAATCAAGGAAGGTGATCACGAGTTGGCTTTGCGTAAGGGATTCGAGGCTTGGAAAAAGGACGCCGGAAAGAGTTCCAAGTTAACTACACTAGAGTTTGTTCGAATAGTGGAACAGGAACCGGATACCAAGAAGCTCCAAGATCGATATCAGTCAGTCGAAGATCGCAAGACCGGATCCGTTGAGGACATTATCCTCGGTTAGGTGGTCAGCCGTAATGCCACTGATACCGGAGTGAGAGGCATCAAGTTATTTTAGCAGGATCTCCACCGCGAATATTGACATGCAAAGGCGTTTAGGCTAGGGCGTTAGGTACTTCGTTTCCTGATACCCCGGACTGTGAAGCTACACAGTGATTCGATACATACGTGGGGTAGTATTTCGGATTTCAGATAATATTGAGAAGACATTGCAAGGCGATATGGGCCATTGGAGACTAACATGGTGCTTTATAAAGCTTGAGGCTGCTCTGTATACCGGTATGTAGAAGAGCTTCAAGGAAACAATTCTGCAAGATACCCATGACCTAGGTACGCTAGCTCTATCAAGCCACATCAAGGAACTGTGGCTAAGTTAGGTAACCTACTCAAACACCAGTACATACCTGTACCTAGAGATTCTTATCAGATACCCACTGCACAATACCTAGTTCCGATTGCACCAATCAAAGAAGGGGTCCAGTACTTGCACTTACTTACACAAGTTTACCTACCTACCTCGGTAGTAATAATCCTGATCTTCTATTTGAGAATGACACGCTTTGGCTAAGGTAGGCCTCTTGGAGGCCATTTTACAGAATGGTTATGGGATATATATATGTTCAACTTCCTTTCAACTTTCCTATCTCTCTCTCACTCACTCTCTCTCATATCTTGTCTCGCACAGGGTTGCCGTTATTGCTTGTTGGTCTGGCACACTCTCCCTGTCGTCATGAGAGGGAAGAGTACGGACTTTTCTATCCCTAGGATACCTAAATTTCGCGAGTGCCTGATCACGCAGCTATGTACGGTCACTTGACAGCATTGAATGGTCTTTGTAAATCGCTATGCCATGATTTGGTTGACTTTTGATAGGAACTACTATTGCAACCTGGAGGACGACTGTATCCATAGTACTATATATATGTTGTTCTGTGAACATCCAAACTACGAATAGACTACCACGAAACGACTAGATCGCCGAACCTCTCTCTGTCTCTAGATAGAATGAACAAGTCTTGCCTTTGATGTTCGAGGGGGGCGGGTAATGTCATCACTTCTTGGATAGAATGAGGATCTCGCCCTCGGCGGCATTATCACTTCCTACGAAGAGACCTCGTCCGGCCGGGTCCCTAGAATCCATACTCGTTAGTAACCGGCCTCCCATTTATATAAACATCGCGGAATGATACACTATACGAAGGTAGGTGGGTGGCTTACCAAGCAGCAGCGGTGAGTCTGATGCAGTTACTATTGGTCAGGCCGTTCGCAGTGCACCCGCCCGGGTTCGGCGCAGAAAAGATGTCCTTGTAGCCCGACTGACTGCTGGCGGGTGCTACCGGGTCGTAGGCGCCGCTCGATAGTCGCGTAAACGGCACCTCGACCACCTTGAATCCCGTCGGCGGCTGGCGGTCCCACGACCCGTGGAATGTCACGTACATGTTGGTCGCGTTGGTGTCGAAGGCGTTCCAGATGGGCGCGCTGTGAGCCTGGAAGGTGAGGCGCGGAGGCTTCGACTTGCTCTCGCAGTCGGCGTGGCTGGTGACCCCGTTGCCGGCCGCGAGCATGAATTGCTGCCCTGTCTTCATCCCGTTCGTGGGGCCCCAGACTGTGAAGCAGGTTGGGTACCCGTACCAGTTGTTGCGGTCTGTCAGGGGGTCGCCGACTGATTGGTGGTGGCTCGAGTGTTAGCATTGCGTCTGTGTTGAAAAAAGCGGAGGGAGAGGGTAAGAAATATTGCTGTTATATGTATGGATACAACACTTACGGTTGTTTAGCTTCTCGGCGGGATTATCGGTGTGAATGTCCTGGCCGTTAAGTCTGAAGTCCTGCGATACATTCTGTTGGTTCAAGCACATTTAAAACCTAGGTAGAACCTTACGCACATCGCCGCTGTTCTCGACGCCCCATACTATGCCAGCTGGGTCTTGGACGAAGCCGATCTCGTTCCTCAGGCCATAAGCAAATACCTCGCCACCCGTCTTGTAGGCGTACCCGCTCGAGGGTGCCTTGCTAATGTCGAAGATCTTGATGATGGCGCGCCCCGTTGAAGGCTGCGCCGACTGCATGTCAAGGTTGGAGTTGGATCCAACCTGGACGAGGATCAGGTTGGGCTGCGATTTGACTACCATGACGTTCCGAGTCGAGTGAATACCGGAGTCTATGCCAGTGACGACAGCTTTCTGGTTACTGACTGTCTTGGCAACGGGGTCGTAGGTCCACGACCAGACGGTCCGCTCACCGCTCGCGTACAGCGTCTTACTGTCGGGCGTTAGGGCAAGGCCGTGGTTCAGCTGCACGTTGCTGATGAGCGTGCTCGTTTGATTGATGCACCCGTTGTCGCCGAACGTGTGGACCGAGATGCCCTTGCCGGCCTCCGCGACCAACATGTGGCCATTGATGTCCCAAGTCACCGTCCTCACGCCCCTAAGTCCGCCGGCGATCTTCATCACCGACCATCCCGACGCCACTGTCCCCGGGAACCGTTGGTTCGAAACACCGCTGCAACTCGTGGGCAACGGAAGCTGCTTTACTTCGGCATGGACTTGACATATGGTTTATGATTAGGAGGCGGACAATGCATACAGGGAGAGAAGGATGATGGATGACTTACCTGCGCCTAGCAAGGCGGCAATGCCCGTGGCGATTTCTAGCAGACGCATCGTGACTTACTTGTCTTCGTGTGTCTTTTGGTGCTGTAAACTAATTCAGAGTGTCTGAGTAATACGACAACTCACGAGACTTGTCTCATGTAGCGCCCTCTTTCAAACGGCCACGACTGTCATTCGGCAGAAGTGCCATATTTAGTACAAAAAACTCCAGAAAGGCCCAGTACAACTTTTAATATGATCGGTGTGAAGGCACTGTGTCGGCAGGGTCAACTATGTTGGTTCATCAATATACGAAAGCTCGCGGCAAAATAGTCCCCTGAGGCGTGATTGGTGCCGGCAGATGCTGCCCCAACACCATCTATGACTCCCGACGTGCGTACACCATCGACGTGTGGGGGGAAGATCTGTTTTCGTCTGGGAACTAGTATCCAGGCAATTTATATGACTGGCTAGAGTGCTGAACACACTATGGCTCATCGTGTGAGAGCTTTTTTAGAAACTTGGGTCACGGATTACGTCGTTGCGTGGAGAGTTGATTGTGCCCCCCCAACCGCTCTCCTTTTCTAGCGAAAATCATTTAGCAGCTGGATTCTTCCTGATTCTTGCCGACACTTGGCTTATGCACGGCACCATGATTCCGAGCCTCAAAGTATTAGTTGCTAGGCTTCACATTTGGACTGTAGAGATGCCCGTGACGTGCTGTTGACATCTTTGACACCCATCGGGCGCTGATTCACAAAGTAGAATGGAATTTTAGGATGGATCTTGACTTGCATAGGGGCCGAGCGATGGAAATGTACGGAAAGAATAGAATTTAACCATTTTGATACTGGAAACTAGAGAAGGATTGGACGAAGTCAAAGATTAAATAAATAGAAGACTGAGCAGGGATAGAAAATAGCAATCTAAGATTTGTCTAACTAGAATTTTCCGTTAGCAAGGGTAAAAAAACAGTAGTATACCTCGGATATAGATGCCTAGGATAAAAACTCGTCAGAGGGGTACTATTCTTCATCACTACTTTCGACCTCATCCGGCATCTTTTGGAGGTTTCTGGCACCGTAATCCCTGATTAGATGTTCGTAGCATTTAGGAATTGGCATTCCAAGAGCTAAGCTAGCGACCAGTGAAGCGTGGGCGAGGGCCTCGCCTTCCTCATACTCATAATCAGGGTAGAATGCGTAAGAGGCATTATCGCTCGACTGATAACGAAGAGTCGTGTGTAAGTGCTGCCAGGTTTCGAAGAGAGAGTCATGGGTTTTCGAGAAAGACGCGCAAGGACAATACTCCTTATCATGACGAAACCAAACGTAGTGGAGAGGGAGCGCCTGTTTCCACTCTGCGGTACGCAGGTGGACATAGATGGGGTCGGGCAACGGCCTTGTCGCCGCAATGAACAGCTGACAGTCTGTATCTGGATTCGTCATGACTACCGTGTGGTACGGTTTCCCATCCCTTGATTTACTGACCCTCCCGTTGGATTTTAGGAGGTGTAATTCAGAACTCATATTGAAGGCTTGGGTGAAAAGTGAACAGAACTTACTGAAGCGGAACTGGAGCTGACTTAATTATTTTCTACAGGTATGAGACTCAAGTTCTCGATTACTGTCTATCGTTTTATGTTTGGCTTATACTTACAGCTACAATTGCTTTGTGATATGGAGACAAAGACGGGCTTTGAATGATATATTGAGCTATAGAGAGTTGTCATTCAAAAGACGAATAATGGCATCGGCAAGGCAATAAAGAATGACTAAATTAATTCATCGCTAAGTGGCTGTGAATAACTCTCTGCTAGTTGAGTCCGTTGACGCTGCATCCACTCCTTGAGATAACTGTGTCATAACTACATTAAGAGCCTGCTTATCAAAGACTAACTTGTCAAAATATTGTCTCCCCGTGTCGGCACCTAGGCGCATGTCACTTTTGTAATAACATAATCATCCTTGGCAGGTGTCTCGCCGCCGACGAGGTATGTTCCCATCCACGTCTCAAGGACAGCGGCGATTGAATCCTCAGTATGGTAGTCTGGGATCATGTTGGCCTTGAACATAACGGAATAGGGGGCCTTGGTCGTGTTTCTGGTGTCTAAGTAACTCTGCGAGCTGGTAAGTAGTGTTCTAAGTTCTTGACTAATTGCCAGGCGAGGGCAAAGGAGCTCTTACCGATGAGAAGTATAGTGAGTTTGTGCTCTTAGTCCACTTAGATAGGGTGCCTGGAGCCTAGAGGTTAATGAAGCTCACGACAAGAGGTAGTTGAAAGCACTGGGGTAAGTGCAAACGGGGGTTCAATATGGCCGGCTTACTGTAGAGTATGTTTGATGCAGCGTTTTGAGGTTGATCGAGTGTAGGAGATAGGCTGACACGACAGCCCGAGCCTACAGCATCTTCTCTTGATGTGAGAGGATGTCCCTGAACAGCGGCGAGGCCGACGGAGGCCAGAACCGCGGTGGTGAAGCGCATGTTGTTGTTCGATATATAGGATGAACAAAATGTACTCTGTGAAGGTGATCAACTGGGGACGATGCTTGTGTTGGATGGTGTTCAGTGTCGATCTCCTATGCCTTCGTCTAGCGATCCGGGCAGTATCTGGGGTATAAGTACCCCCCCTCCGCTTATATATACCCATATATCCTATACCCACCCTTGGTAAGACGATGAAAGGACGTTGCATCCCATCACACCCCTCCCGGTCAACGACGTCTCGGTGGATACGCCGTTTGGCTACACTGGACTTATCAGCCACGGCTATAGGCCTTCATCTGGGAGACCAAGTCTTTTCACCTTAGGCGGTGACACGCTGTACGGAATTGACAGGCATTTACTATTTGGAAAAGACCATCACCATCCCATACGGCACCCATGTCAACTATCCTTTAGAGGTTGCTATCACATACGCACGGTCACCGGGGGAAAACATGAAATACTTACGATTCCAAGTCGTTATCGAAGTAAGTGTATATATATATATATATTTATATGGAACGGAAGTTGGCAGCCGACCAGACACGTGGGACGATTGTAAGTTCTATCTTCAAAGCGCACTCGACGAAGTTGGCCTTCCCTGGTCCCAGTGATGTGGGATGAACGGGGCATAAGAGCGGATGAACAAATGGGGGATGACTGTGCACCGGCTGTGGTCCCAGATTCTGGGTCCTGCCGTCAAAGCGCATCTGACAGCAACTTCCTCTTGCCTCTTGCCTCTTGTGGAATGTGGGATGTGGAGTCTGGCCACGACGTCACCCATCGTGATGCATCGTCGCGGCGGCGTTAGCCGGTTGGCCACCTCACAACCACAGCTCAAGAGGCCTTGGGTGCTTACTAGAGAGCAGCTTATCAGAGTCGGCAGAATGCAGCCAGATGACCTTGGATGCGATTACCACGTCGGGGAGTTGCTCTCGGCTACACAAGAACGAGTGCACGAGCCCAAAAGTTCCAATGGGAGGCACAGGTAGTCTGTCTGTCTGTCTGTCTGCCTTTTGCTCGCCAACAATCTCACATGCTTACAAGTTACAACGACTACAACAGCAACAGCAACAACAACACCAACAACAGGCATTAGATGCCAAGTATGTAGGGATACCGGTACTGCAGGTATGTAAGCCAGTTGGTTACATAAAGTACGGAGAACGGAGTAATTCATCGGGGCTTCTCTTCTCCCCGTGCATGGCTGGCCTCAACCTAGACTCGTCTAGGAAATGATCGGATAGAGCGCCGACGGCCCTCGAGGCAGATCTCGTTCAAGTTCCCACCAACCCGGGAGGCATAACAACCAAGCTTTTGATGTGCTTGCACAACAACATCTGTCATCTGATCGTCGTGCCTCGGCTGCACTGGCCCGCCGGATGACAGACAAGGAGGGGGGTGAGCTTTGTCCCTATTTTACTATAGGCCAGCCCGTGTTGACAAAAAGATAGAACTTGGAAAGTTGTGTTGGTTGGCACTTAGCATAGCCTGCTATAACTATCAATATTGGAGTCAACCACCACTACAATATAAGTCCACCACCGTCTCTTGTACTACCTATAGTAACTATATCTTATAACCGTGTACTAGATATGTAGGTAGGTATTTAGGCTATTCGTGCCAACGCAAGGCTATTTGTACGCAAGGCTACTTACAGTACTACTCTACCATGTATTGAAGCAAGTAGTCCTATGCGGCGAGTTAGTTGCCAAGTGAGCAACAAAACTTTCCACCTGCCTGACTCGGCACCCGTTCCTCCGTCGAATGACTACTACCTACCTATACCTACAGTTGCTTGTGTTGTCAAGTCCGTACTTATTTGATGTTACTTAATGGAGCATACGCCCCTCCTGCTGGCTACCCCATCTCAGGTCCGCAACTGCTCTGATACTAGTACGCTGACGGTGAGGTATGCCCGCATCTCTTGAAATCCACGGTCGAGCTACGATTGGTCTACCCAGGATCTATAAACGGGTGATTTAGAATGAGTCTAATGTCCCCCTCAACGGACATATCTCGTCTGAAACGCAGTGATTGGGCTCTCACACACGACGTGCCATCAATATGGAGTTGTGTCCTAATAACAGTTTATTGAGTGCGTCTTGGAGACTGGTAAGGAATGACTACTGTATAGGGTTCTCGGCAACATGAGTATCCGCCATGCTAGCATATCGCTGCACAGCATCTAATCTAAATTTGGTCTATCACGAAAGAAAAGGCTGCCAACTCCGCTTCCACCTTGTGAGCTGGGGGCCGTGACGCGCCCTTCCCCTTCTAGAGTCGCATGATGGCCCTTGCACCGGGCTCACTGCAAACATAGATGACATCGTGCGCATCACTGAAGCCGTTGAATTTGGTCGCGGAGCACTTCGTGTAAGCGCCCATGTCCTCGAAATAGAACCAGTCACCAACATCGAGCTCATGCGCAAAATGGATCGACTCGGTGATGCGGTCAATACCATCGCAGGTCGGACCCCAGATCGAGTACTCGGCGCTAGCACATGTGCCCTTAGGAACGGCATCGGCAAGCACACTATCATAATAGGTACGAGTACCGGTGCGTAGAACCTTCGCAATGGGGTGCTGATGATCAAACATGATGCTGCTAAAGTTTCCATAAAGGCCATCGTTGACGTAAACCATGTAACTGGTCTCGCCGGTGACGGGATTCTCGATGGAACGGCGCGCGATAATGTTGCAAGCGATGGTGAATGCCGACGACACGTAGTAGCGACCAGGCTCGGCGATGATGTTGATCTGAGGTGGGAAGTACTCGTCCAGAGCTTCGCGAAGAACATGGGCCATAGTCTCAAAGGTGTCACCCGAGAAACCTCCTCCCACATCAAGCGTCTTCATCTCGAAGCCATGAGCATATCCCTGCTTGAAGACAACATCGGCATCTTGAACGGCCTTTAGGAAAGCCATGGGGTCAGAGGCACCGGATCCCACATGGAAGCTGACGCCGACGACGTTGAGTCCGAGCTCCTTCGCTAAACGGAGAAGATCGTCGGTCGCGTCGAGGGAAGCGCCGAATTTCAAGCTTAGACGACACAAGCTCGACGAATCATCGGTGAGAATGCGCAAGAAAAGCTCGGCACCAGGGAAGAGCTTGGCGATCTTGCGCAGCTCATCAGCATTGTCGAATGTCATCTGCTTGACGCCTTGGTTCGCAACGAATCGGACGTACGAGTTAGTCTTGCAAGGCTGCGCATAGATGATACGCGAGGGGTCGACGCCGATTGCAAGGACCTGCTCGATCTCGGCCTTGGAGGCACAATCGAAGCCGGTACCCAGACCAGCGAGAAGCTGGAGCACTTTGGGGTCCGGGTTGCACTTGACAGCGTAGAAGGGCTTGACGCGGGGAAGATTCTTCTTCCATCTCATATGCTGACGGTAAACCTCGCCAAGATCGCCGACGAAGAAGGTGTCCTCGTCTCCGGGATCACAGGATTCATGGTCAATACTCTCCACGCGCTGGCGAAGAGCATCGCCGATCATTTGTTTTGCGAGGACAGCGCCATGATTATGGTCAACAGAAAGATTCTTCTTAGTAAGAATCGGATTATTCTCGAAATAAGTCGGGGCAGAATAGTCGACGAGAGCAGTGGCCATAACCATATCCTCCAATGTAGAGCGAATCGCTTGGAGACGAAGAAGAGATTGGGGTATCGTCGACGTGTGAACAAGCGAAGAGCCGGGGTACGCAGAGGTCCTTATCTAGATATGTCGTCGCGGCTACCTACACGCAGGAGAGGTGGATAGCGTCGGCGGCAGGGGGAAAAAATTGGGTCACTGGGAAGGTGTCCTCTGGTGTTAGGGGGGTCGAAAACGGTAGCTTCCTGATCCCGAAGCGATCTGACGAGGTCTCCTCGACTCTCCCTCCGCAAGAGGAAGAACCTTAGAACTCGTCCTATGCGGCAGCCGATGGGGTGAAGGGATGGCGGGAGTCGGTTGAGGAGTGTCGAACAAGAAAGGAGTTCGGCGGTCCTTAGGCGATCTCAGCAGGCGGTGGAGGGGGTCGGGAGTTGATGATGTGGAAGGATTTGCGCAGGCTGAAATCTTGGTCAGAAACAAAGCTCACGGCCGTAGAAGCCGTGGTAGCTGCGGTGCCTTTGAAGAGACCAAAGGCAAGTCAATGGAGAAGAAATATGTCCCAGTCGGTGAGGGATCAATCGCTGAAGCCTGCGTGTAACGGGACGGGCAGAGAATCAGGGGACGAGAGAAATGAGACGTGGTCTTGATGACTGAGTGTACGAGTTTTGAGAGAGGTTTGAGTTGTGTTGTTTGTTTTAGGGGGGGGGATGGTGGTAGTAGTAGTAGTGTAGTGATGATGAGATGATTATGATGGGGAGCGAGAGAGGGTGGTTTGGTTTTTTGTAGCAAAAGCTAGGTAGACGCAGGAGGCTAAGCTGGTTGCATAGCCCTCACAAGGAGACTAGTGGTGGTTAGGTCGGCCACTGCATGGTCAGGGCAACTTCTTTTTTTTTTTCCTGCGTGGTGGGGTCGGGGGAGAGACGAGGGCGGGGCAGATCGGCCACAACTGTGGGGACGGGGAGACCTGGGTGGGTGACTGATGTGATTGGCCAGGGATGCGCATTGGGAAGTAGTGACGTACTACCTAGGTATGTATATACTATGTACTGCAGCCCCAACACCACGGCCTGGGTGAGACAAGCACAGGATAACCTACCTATGTTGTGTACTCTGTGTACCGATATTCAGGCACAAAAGGATGGATGCTTGGGATGGTCGTGAAGAAGATTGACCAATTGGAAAATCCCGTACCTGTCTTTGTTCAAGACACACTAGGCCCTACAAGCCACGCAGCTGTGGTGGCAAGTATGCTGAGTATGTTGTTGGCGCACAGAGGCATTCACAAAATGCCGGTACACTACAGTCGGTAGTAGGTACCAGCAAGCCGAGTCGATACCTATACGAGTCGATATACGAAGTAGGCGAGATAGGCAATATACAGCGAGAGAGATGGGACTGTGTCCTGCGTCCTGTGCCTTGCAGGAACAGACTCTCAGTCTGACAGACTGGCTGGTCCCTAATACAAGGTGGGCGTGTGGTCGCGTGTAGAATGAAAGTGTGTAGACGAGGTATATAAGATAAGGTATAGATGGAAGAGGTCCGGGAACGCAGCTTCAACAATGGACGACAACGTATGCCCGTTGCCTGTATCCTGGGATGACAGGAAGAGGAGATGCTCTGGAAGCGAAACCACAACACCTTTATACCTGTCGTCGTTGTCGTTGTCGTCGTCGCCACCGCCGACTCTCACCACTTCCTGTTCCTTTTCTATTTCAACCCTCCTATCACTCATCCTCTTACTCCCTCCGTCCTACCATCCGTCCGTCCGTCTCTCTCACTACTACTGTGTATCTAGCTCTCACGCGCGCTCTCTCTCTCTCCCTCTCCCTCTCCCCACAGTCGGGCGCCGCCCCATCGGCATTTCTTCTCGATGCAAGTTGATACAAGCTAACCTCCAACTTGTCAATCAATACTGCTGCTTGTGTCAAGCTGATAAAGCCAGTCTCCAGTCTCCATATATGCTGTGAAAACTGCAACCTTGCCAGGTGCGACACCGCTCTTCCTCCACGGCATGCCTTGCGACTGGCCCAGCGCCCCCCATCCCTCTCGACTGTCCATTTCTCTGACCGCAATTTTCTACCCACCTTTTCCATCTTCATTGACTTGCCGCCGTGACTCTGTCCGACCATGCTTGCATGAAAGGGACCCCGCCGCCTTAACCACGCCAGGCTCTAGATGCATCTCCAACTCGACAACCACCACTCGATGAAATCGGCCCTGTTATCACTAGCGGTCGCAGCGTGCCAATATCGGCCCATCTTCACCATGCCTTGAAATTGAAATACGACAAGTCGATAGCGTCAGCATAGTAGGCCTACGTTCGATCTCTAACTGTGCCGTCGACGCCTACAGCGACTTGCTTTAGGCTGTTGTCCTCTTCTCGTCCAAATACAACGATGCTCTCTATGTCATGATGTGGTGTGTTGTGTTGTCATGTTCAGCCGCTTCCGACATATTTTCAAGCTACCCCAATCTCTCATCGTGCGAGTGGCCAATGAGCTCCCCAGACACCTCTGTTTCAGCAGCAGAAGATGCATGCATGTAGGTACAGGACCTGTACACCAGCTCCCGCGTACGTCGGGGCCTGCTAATTTTTTGTGTGATTGGCTATCCGGCCATGCGTGTTTTACAATTGGCTACCCGAAGAAATTACGAGGCATTAAGGTGTTTGCAAGTTGTTGGAGACATCTTCTAGAAGGCTTCAAGCTACCTCAATTCGGTAGGTAGCTGGAACTCGACCTTGAAAGATAAGCCTCCGGCGAGTGCGGTTAAGTGGAAAAGGGGAACAGAGCGGCAACGTGGAAAGCTTGGCTTGATGAATGCCACGGGGTCGTCCCAACCAACCATTCTCGCATCACATAGACGACATCTAGCCAGCGTGTGTTACCTTACTTACATCATGACTATGTGACGATTTTCAAAGAAAGGGGTGGATTGACCGACAGCCCAACCACCCACGATCGCGCAAGTCGCGTGGTCATACGTATTTAGGTATGCTAACGAGCTTCCTTGGCTGAGTTTCGTACAGCCATTTTCTAGCTGGCCTCTCCTATATGAAGTAGTATACCTGGCCTAGTACCTGGGTAGACCTACTCGTGTCTATCTAAGCCGCACAATAGCCCGGAACGGCCATGGCAATAGCCCCAATAACTAGAGCAGCACTATGCACTATGACACATCCCACAATATATAGTATCGTTCATTATCCAGGTAGGCTACATAGCTACCTCCAGGTCGGATGGTATGGTTTGCGGAAAAGCCAAGGAAGGAGGCACGCGTAGACCTTGAGTCATTGCTTAGGGAGGTCGACAATTATGGGATTGAGTGCCTAATGTTACCTCACTTTCACACGCCACGCCCCCCAGGCGGCCTAGTCCAAAAGGCAATAGATCGAAGTCTTGCTTTAGATGTTGGGAAACCGGGTTCCCCTTACCCAGATAAGCACAGGAGTCGAATCAATGCTCGTGCCATCAATACAAGATGTCAAAGTTCCTCTAACCGAAGATGACTATACTGCATCGAAGGAAACCTTTCGCAAAAACAGCGTATCTCCTATGCTCCCACATACCCAGACCCCCTCCCTTCAGCCTTGGCCGCCATAACATTGGAAGCGGGTGGGCAAATAGGTGGAAGCACACTTCTCCCGTTGACGATGCCGAACTTCTAGGTTACCACCGGCTGTTATGGGATGAGCGATGATTCTGATATGGAGTCAGATGATGACGACATCGAACTTCCCGAAGCTGCATTGAACAAGAAGTTCACCCCAGGACTGGGCAAACCCATGGAAAGGACTCCGAGGGTGATCAAGATAGCGTTGAACCTTAAGAAGATGCTGATGGTGAACATAACGAAGGCACATTACATACGCCTGCTCGATTGACTGGCCAACCGTATGGTCAGAAGTGGTACTTCGCATCGAATGGGATTGGTATTGTCTAAGCATGCCCGTCAATTGTACGAATGTCTTGCCCGTTGAGGTACCCGAAGTCCCCTAATTGGTAGACAACAGTCATCTGCCTTCCCCTGAAATCGATGGGCCTTGAACCTAGTGCTTGAAGTAAGCCGTTAACTTCAAAGCCTAGATTTTGGATATATGCTGACAGCCACATCAGATCTAGTTGCGGTCGCAAATAATAGTTCGATAGCGGATGATCGTTCACAGACCCAGGTCGCTCGAACAAGGATAGAAACCAAGGGGGGTTAATTTCCTATTACCTCTTTCGCGATGAGGTAACTCGAGCTATAGATATCGTCCAGGAGTATCATCGACCTCAAGCCCAGGCTCTACCAGGCACATGCTACGAGGTACAATCGGATGACGCTGGGCAAAGTGACGCCGTCCTCAAAGGCCTAAATCAGAAACAGTTATACAAGCGCACGATGGCGGTCACTTAGAGTTGGATAACCCTACAATCATTTCCTATGTAATACTCGGGTTTTATGAGTAGTACAAGCATCTCGTTCCATCGAGCATTTTAATAGCCTCGTTATATTCATAACACATTCCTGTTGGACATTCTTGCGATCCCAGACAGACGTGAATAGTATCTGCTATTCGTCGAGTTTCTGCACCACTCTAACACAATCGCTTTCACTTGTGCCCACTAGGACTCAGCTACCACGCCGTCATGCTTGCGAAACATACGTTGTGCTTGGAAGCGATCCCATCCAGGACATCGAAATGTCATGGCAGTGATGGCAAAAGCTGTCATTGAGATCTATCGTACTGGATTTGATACTACAAGGTTCGCACAATCCCTTACAACCACACAGCAA
Source organism: Xylaria bambusicola (assembly GCF_022495145.1). Classification (NCBI taxonomy): domain Eukaryota; kingdom Fungi; phylum Ascomycota; class Sordariomycetes; order Xylariales; family Xylariaceae; genus Xylaria; species Xylaria bambusicola. The sequence goes on along the minus strand of NW_025953557.1, from coordinate 875,482 downwards.
CACATGGGTTCCGGTTCACAGAGGGTATGCGGGGGGCATTGCTCCGCCTAGTCGAGCCGAGGAACCTGACTATACCTTTTGCCAGGCCCGGACCTATTGACGCCGGATTACCCCAATAAGTTCGCCGGTGACTGGCATAGTCGCGGCGTAAAATTACTCATAGCACTGTTCGTGTTTAGCCGTCTTCACACCCGGATCATAAACTAGCTCATTTCCTCTCATGGGCCCCTCCTTCCGTCTAGGTTTCAGGATGAATGGTGCATTTGGATTGGCTGGAATGTGCTCTGTTGAATAGCTGAGTGAAATGCCGTAGAATAATTTCCTAAGCTGCATATTGGACTGTATTGTGTCTGGACTGTAACTAACGGTACCTAGTGAGGCTCGTATTCAAAGGAATGAGTGGCCTCTCTGTTTTTCCCCGGCTTTCGATATAACCATGGCTTTATAGAAAGGCTTTTGAGATATCCCGGCGAATTTATATCGCGTATAGGTATATCATTGGCAATCGTTACTTATTGGTGAACTCTATGCTGCTAAGCATTTGAAAAACATTCTACAAAAGGGCGGCTGCGTGGGTATATGAATAAATGAATGGAGTATACATCAATATTATATACAAAATCTCTCGACTTTAGTGAATATTGACTATTGATGTGGATCATATTGGTTCCTTCACGCTCGTATCTTGCATTCACCTTTATTCGACATTCGTTTCGTGGCTACACCAAAAGGGTAGTGACAGTTTGAAGGAAAAAGCCGGCTATCTCACGAGTTGCTGTTCGAGGCGCGCATATTCGACTTCGCGGTTTGTCCAGGCACAGCTCATCAGCCATGATTTCAACATTCTGGATCCTGAATCTATGTTTTCCCCTGCTGATTCAGGATGTCTTTGGAGCTCAGCATGGCATCATTGGTTTTGGTCGATCCTTATACGAGGACTCATGTTGCCTAGCTTGTCATGATGCTCTTTCCTCTTTATACTTAGGCTGTACCACTTTCCCTAACCATCACAATATGCCTGGTATGGACACAGGCATGAAAATGGAGATGGATATGATGGGAACAACAAGCGAAGACTGCCGAGCCTCGGATGAGCCGTGGCTTCAAACGATGGCGTATTGTATACAGAAGAGGTGCGGCCATGGATACACAGAGGACCAGCAGGCCAAATGTTTTAGTGTTCATGCTGTGTCTGGTGCCTCGAAGCCGACCTTTCAAGATTGCTTACCAAGCGCGGCGCCTACGGTCGAGCTGCCTCGTGATGCGGCATGGCTCAATAATACCAGCTTAGTAAATGCTGATCTTTATCATGCGACACATGGGACGCTTGAAGAGTTTGCAAGATCAGAGTACCTTCACACAAGATATTCGTAAGTTCGGTCTCCTTATACCGGGAACCCACATTCGAATAGCAACAAAGAGTACATAATAACACAATTTCTACAGGATTATTCTCTACCTTCTTGTCATCGGTGCCTGTCTCATCTGGGGAATCAAGAAGCAGCTCGCAAGTATGTTCCCTCTTGCCTACCGAAAAGTACGCAGCACAAAGCTGGCACTACGTCTTCAACACTATATCGGTCTACCTGCTTTATTCGGATCTCATCATCTGCAGCCACTCCCAGCGGATTGGGGCTATATACCTAGTAGAGCGCTCAGTGTCTCCATCAGCATCTACGTCGCTCTAAACATAATATTCTCGTCTATATCCTTCGGGAGCTTCCAACCGAACGTATACTTCCCTTCGCAACGATTCGAACTCTGCGAATATGTAGGCAACCGAACCGGTACACTGAGTCTTGTCAACATCAGCATTGCCATATTATTCGCTGGGAGAAATAACCTCCTTATCTCGATAACCGGATGGAGCCAGACAACGTTTCTGACGCTACATCGCTGGGTCGCGAGAGTGGCTACGGTACAGGCTATCGTGCATTCCGCTGTTTATACTCTGCAGTATGTCGATCCTGGATACGAGGGAGCGACGTCTTACTCAGCAAAAGCGTCCGAACCATTTTATGTATGTATTTCAGTACTTCTAAGTTAATAATACCATGCGCAGGGCTAGAGCCAACTTGCAGCATACCTCATGTTTAAACTGGACTGATCCGTTACGGACCTTACTGACTGTTCGCCATAGTGGTGGGGGATTATCGGAACCATAGCCTTGAGTCTGGCTGTAGCGTTCGCCATCCTCCCTCTTCGAATAGCAGTCTACGAGGTCTTCCTAGCGGTTCATATTGTTCTTATTATCCTTGCTTTACTCGCATGCTGGTACCATCTGGTTCCCCATTTCGGCTTCAAGGTCCGTCTCAAGGAATTTACCTTCCTGTTTCCTTGCATTGAATCGCTGTACGTTGAATATGAACGCCCGCTAACATTTTTATATCTGCACAGTACGGTTACCAGGTTTGGTTATACATTTGTTTCGCATTCTGGTCCGCCGATCGACTTGCAAGATTGACTCGGATCGTCTATTATAATCATCTGGGGCATGCGAAAGCAATAGTTGAGGCGATCCCGAATTGTAATATCCTCCAAATAACCGTATTGCCACGTACTATGCGTGGAATTGGGCCCGGCCAGCACACTTTCCTGTACTTCCCTACGCTGGGAAAATTATGGGAAAGTCACCCATTTAGCATTGCCGCGTGGGATACACATAAGCCGCCAACACCCCTCGTTTCCACGTCTCTCTCGACCTCGAAAAGCAACAACGTTTATTGTGAGACGAAGGAGTTGGGCACCATATCGTCGGGGACAGATTCTATCCACCAGGTGAAACCGACGACCAGACCTTCATTCCGAGAGACAGTGCCATACAAGACGCGGGAGAATGATAGCCCCTCCTTTCGACTTCTGATCAGAGCGCATTCAGGAATGACCGCAACGCTACTAAAACACCTTTCCTCGCCCACTCGCATTCCGAGTGCAGAGATATCCGCCTATACAGAGGGGTACTACGCAGGCCACCATGCCACCTTCCAACCGCTTTTCACAGCCGACACAGTTCTCTGCTTAGCGGGCGGTCTAGGAATTACACATGCACTAAGTTTTGTCCAAGAATACGCAAGCAGGGCGCCAGCAGAGGATGAAGGTGAAAGAGCGGGAGGAAGTCGCGGTATGATGGGGAGGACCAAGAGATTTATCCTCGCTTGGTCTGCGAAGGAAGCCCCTTTTATCGAGCACGTGCGGACAAACTTCCTTGCCAATGTGCGAGGGGTCGAGTGTTGGTTCTGGTACACGGGCTCTGTAGACATCGGAACGCAGAAGACAGACGAAGGAATCAGTGGCTGCACACCGACAATAGATCATACGGTCACGGTTGGCCGGATGGACGTCGTTTCTGTGATACGGTCGACTCTTGAAGCCGGACGTCAGACTGCGGTTCTGGTTTGCGGACCTGGCCAGATGGCGGATGAAGCGAGGAGGCAGATCGTTAACTGTGTTAGAGATGGCTTCTGTGTAGATCTACTTGAGGAGGCATTTGCTTGGTAGCCCTCGCGGCCGACGGCGTGTATACCTTACTTAGTAAGATTGACTTTAATTCATGATGCTCCTTATTGTGCAAATATTGCAGTTCTCGAACCTCTCCTTCTCCCGAGAAGACCCTCGCTGCAGACCCAGCCAAGATGAAGAAGTCGGGAGCGAGATTTTAGAATCCCGGGTGCCAAACATTGTACTTAGTATTTCCACATGGACGCGGTGGTGACGTTATGCAGGATTAAGCAATGAATAAAAGCTCGGGGTTCGGTTGGTTGCGGTACTTGCTGGCTGGCTGTCTTCTACTTCGACCCCAAGCATCGAGACAATTAATCCACGGTCTGTGCACGTATTTGTTATCGAGTGCATACGTGAATATCCTGCAATTCCCGAATCTCTCTATGAATTCACTGGCATGGATAGCACAGACAGCAACTGGTATTGACCAAGTCGGGATTTCTTGAAGCCTACCAACTTTTGCTCAACGGGTAAAATCACTGAGATTACTCATCAGCGAATGATTGGATAATCTTCCTGCATGTCTCCAATTACCAAGATCTGCGCATGATGTTGCATTCGGGGAACTTGAGCTCTGTCTGGGCGATGCTAGAATGAGAAGCCTCCGCGGAAGGATGATGCATCACACTGATCCATGGGCGAAATTTTGTCATTATTAATTGCTAAGGTTGGTTGAATATTAGTTACTAACACGAGTACCACAATGGCCTTGAAACCACTAATTGAGTTCTTCTTGGGCGTTTGTCTGTCGAGGGATTTGCGAGCTGTGGGAGGGCGCGATGGCTGGACCATCACGTTTGTGACCAACGAGGAATCTGACGGTGTTTGATTCCACATTCAATACATTAGAATCATTAGTAAGAGTAGGAAATATGGTCATGTCTGAAACCGTTCTCACTTACAATTGGGCTTTCTGTATGTGATGAAGTCTGTTCGAGTCAATATAAATAGGTAGCTAGGTAAGGTCCATATAACCGATTTGATCAACCATCGCTATCCTCTTGTAAACAGACACACTTATCGACCAGTAGGGACGCATTGACTAATTCCACATATCCGTCTCATCTGATTTCATACGCCCGACATGACGAAGCTTGTTACCATTGTCGGAGCCACGGGCAACCAGGGACACGCCGTGGTAACCGCCCTCATTGGGGATCCCAGTTACAGTCTACGCGGCCTGACCCGCAACGTACAGAGTCAGAACGCACAGAAATTGAAAAGCCAGGGTGTCGAGATGTTGGCAGCCGATCTCGACGACCTAGACTCACTGAAGGCGGCTTTCGCAGGCTCATACGCCGTGTATGGCGTCACGGAAATAAAGGAGTCGCTCACAGAAAACGATCTGGAGACATTGATAAACGTCGAAGCAACATGGGGGAAAAACATTGCACAAGCTGCCGCCGAGACCGTTGGTTTGCAGCATTTCATCTGGAGCACGCTCCCGAACGCGTTGGAAATTAGCGGTGGCCGACATAATCCGCCCAACTATGCTGGCAAAAACAAGGCTGACGCATATATCCGCGCCAACGCGGACCTCGCGGCTAAGACGACGTTCTTGATGATCGCCCAGTACCATAGCAATTATGCGATCGGCCCTATATCGATTCATCCGATCCCATCTGCGAATGCATACGTACACTTCGCCTCACACGCGCCAGATACCCCTATATCGTGGATCGGCGACGTGAGACGCAATTTGCCTCCATTCATCAAGCCTATTCTTGAGCAGCCGGGCAGGACAAAAGGGAGTATCGTGTACGCGTACACAGAGGTGTATACTTCAGAAGAATCTCTACAAATATGGGCAAAAAGTAACGGGGTCAAGGCATTTCATGTGCCTATTTCAGCTGAGCTGTTGTATGAAATGTGGGGGAAGTATGCTGATGTTTTGGCTGCAATGTGGAGGTTCTGGGGAGAGTGTAGAGAGAAGAGCTGGTCAAGTCCGGGACACGCCGTTCTGACGAGCATTGATTTGGGTGTCACTGATTTTACGAGCTTAGCCGAGACATTCAAAGGGTATATGTTCTAGTACAGGTATCAGTTGATCGATGGCGGCTCGCTTTTTCTACATATTTCAGAAACCAACAATCATACACGAGAACGTAACTTGTGCCTCTACTCATGTCTACAGAAGCATGTACTCTATTCGTTAGTCCGGAGTTCCAAAGCTGAGGAATCCGAGTCTGAAAGAATGAGCAAATAGCTCGATTCGCAGTTATCTACTAATAGATACCCGAGAACCCGCTGAACATGTCAATCTCGCGTTTTCGCGTGGTCTCCATGCTATGGAACTATAATCTTGAACAAGATCACAGAGCATGGAGACGTATCGTATCTGAACGCTGGAATTTGATGGAGTAAAGACAATAATCCTGAAGGCTGGAAGCACACGAAAGGAGACGATGCATATTGAACGTTGACCTTTAAAGATATAGAGAAGGGTATATAATAGTAATGTTGTACAGGTTGTAAGTGGACGATTCCTTCATTAGTTTTATCATTTGTTGACATCGACTTTAATTTCCTTCACTTTCCAGGAGTCGTCGACCCAGTTTTGCTTCTTCCCTAAGAAGGCTATTTGCTCGCTTTGCTTAGCGAGGCCATCAATTATGTATTTCTGGGCGACTTCTCGAACTTGATCTTTTGTCACATCAAGGAGTTGCTCACGCCTCTGTTGCTGCATCTCGTCCGTGATTCCAGACACGAATCGAAGCATGCCCTCGGTGCTCACTGATTTTGGAGCATCGACACTCTGAAAAACAGATATCTTGGCCTCCTCTAAATCTTGATTGGACCATTCTTTGTCAAAGGCCCAACGCCCGGCATTCCTCATTATAGAGATAGTATTTTGAGGATTGGGATCTCGGTACGAATAGAAACCAAAAAGACCCTCAAGTCCTTTCATATATGCGCCCCCTCCGTAGGCGCCGCCTTTCTCTCGAATTTCGTGGTGTAAATGTTTATGAGTCAACAGCTGTGCTAAGATCTGGAGTGGTGCACTATCTGGAGAAGTGTATGATACTGTTGGTAGGGCTAAGTTACCATAGTAAACTTGATATGGGAGTGGGAAGAAGGCCTTAATATCACGGGTAGAAGCGTGCTTCTCGTGAGGCCCAAATGAGATACCCGATGAATGCTCATCTTGTTTGGACGCGAATTGTTCAAGAGCTGATGAATTAGCAGCGGTGCTATCTGGTCCGCATGTTAGCGCAAAGCGAACTTTGCTGTTTAGAGCTTTGGGGTTTAGAGCGGCGATCTGGATCATTTTAAGTTTCCACATGAGTTGCACCAGGCTATCTGATTCGGGCAGTCCGGCTAGATGGGTAATGAGGTGCACCTGTGACAGCCCACTGAGTTGTTCAGTAAGATATGCATCACGGGTAAGTCCGGACTCCGCATATTTTCGAGCATAAACGTGACCAGATGATGCAATGTCGTTCACGATACCATCGGCTGAAGCTTGAAGGAGTTGCCTAACCCGACGTGCGGACTTAGGGCTATCAAAATCCGTCTCCAATACAAGTTTTAGTAGAATATCGAACATCTCGGGCACATTGCGATCCAGTGCCATTCCCTTCAGAACGAGACCTTCAGACGCTTGGTGGAAGTCTGTGGCTGAAGGCGTCGTCATATAGCTAACTGATACACCACCTGTCTTTAACTTGATCCTGTCTTCGAGTTGCTCCATTGTCATATCCTTGGTCCCGAGGCGCATGAGAGAATCGCAGAAAAGAGGGACCAGCTGGCGAAGGGGATCCGGTAAATTTTCAAACGTGACGATAGCTCGAAAATAAGTCAACCCGTTAGTTGGTGCCTCTCGCCATTGAATAGCATTGTTGTCCAAAACCTCATCACGAACGATGATAGGCTCTCTTTCACGAGGAATATCTTTTACGTGCACGGATGGAAGGCAGCTGAGATCTTGCGTGTTGGATTTGTCTTGCTCTGCTAGAAGCTCAAGCTCTCGCTGTTCAAAGAATCGTCGGGCTGCGTCCTCGCTACCTGCTTCTTCAGTGGCCTTAGCAATTCTTTTTGCCAGCCGTTCGTCCTCTTCTTTAGCCAATTTAGTACCATAGTCTTCTGATGGTGCCATTGTAAAGGTGAGGTTGTTATCGTTTATAAGGTACTTGTCTATGAGGCCTTCAAGATAGCCACCTTGGGCGAGTCTTGCTTCGAATGCAGCGACTGTGTCATTCCACGCCAACAAATCAAAAGGATCAGTGCCAGAAAACCACCTCCCCTTTAGGCGCTGTAGCACAGACATCCCAAAGTTGGCAGTCTTGTGCTTTAGACTGAGTTCAAGTTGATGGAGGTATCCTTCGATCTTGCTCCGCTCAAATCCATTTTTACGCGCCTTGTGGATAATCTGTTTTATCTCGTTCTTGACCCTTTCAACATTGGCCTCACTAACTCCAGCCAGCCCAACCGAGAATATCCCAGTAGCTGCTGATCCATCATAGCCAGAATTAGGACTGAAATCGGTACCAAGTCGGCTGTTCTCGATTAGGCCCTTGTACAGAGGAGAGCCGTAGCCATCCATCAACAAGGATGATAGAAGTGCCAGCGAAAATGATTCCACGACGTCACTCGTGTCTCCAACGATCCATGATATAGAGGTTTTGTATTGTTTGTCGGAATCCACCAAAGGGTCTACAGGACCTAGAACCTTCACAAACCGGGGCCCAGTGCTGAGATCAATAGGGTGCTTGTGGTCGATGTCTGTTTCTATCCGTGCAAATGTGCTCATCTGGGCATCGATCTCTCTTAAGTGGTCAGCGAGAGGCATGTCTCCATATGTCATCAATTTGGCATTACTTGGGTGGTAATGCTCAGCATGGAACTTTTTGAGCTGTTCATATGTCAAGTCGGTAATCCTCTGAGGATCACCGCCGGAATTATTGATCGCTGGAAAGACATGATCTTGGAAGCGGATATAAAATAGATAATCGGCGTCCGACATCTGACCCTTCATTTCATTATAAACAACGCCCTTGAAGACTAGCCTGCTGTCCTCGGCGTTGGCCTGGCCATCACTCTCGGCAACGCGAGGATTCTCAGGACCAATGCGCCATCCCTCTTGTGTAAAATCGGTTTCTTTGAGGAGTGGGCGAAGTGTGGCATCGAGGTAAACGGACATGAGATTTCGAAAGTCTTGGGCATTGGTAGTGGCGAATGGATAGTAGGTATGGTCGGATGCCGTGAAAGCATTCATAAAATTGGACAAGGTGCGAGGAAGCATCTTAAAGAAGGGATCTCGAATCGGATACTTTTCGCTACCGCAAAGTGTGGTGTGCTCAAGGATATGAGGGACCCCAGTGTCATCAGGAGGATTCGTCTTGAAGCCGATGGAGAAGACATTGTTGCTATCTTCTCTGGCTATGTGGAGGTAGTCGGCGCCTGTCTTGTCGTGTTTCAAATGTAGGGCAGTTAACTCGAGTTCGGGCACATGCTTCTTCCTTAGCAGAGTGAAGCCATGAAGCTTTTCACCATGTTTAGGGTACTGGGAAAGTTCCGTGACTGCTCTTTTTGCGGCGCCCTTGACAGCGTTGCGGAGCATGATGGGTCCAAAGACGGGGTGCGCAAGTTCCGCGCAACGCAAGGAAAGAGCCCTAGGTGTGATCTGGTTGATACTCAATATACCAGAAGCAGAGACCAGGACATGCGTATTGCTGCTTTGGTGATACTGCCAGAGAAATGTTATACCGAGGAGTAGTTAAATGATGTTGTGGAAATATTTTTGGAAGGCGAATTGATTGGCGAGGTGCCTGCCTAGGTACCAACAGTCAAATCCTACCCAGGTACCTAAGTACCGACCTAGGTGTGATACATAGTTAGTTACCCGAGGTGTCCCGTGAATAAAGCATGATGCACAACAATTGCATGCTCAAACGAAGCTTCAAGGGAAAATGCCATGGGCATCTTAAAGAAATTCTTAAAGAAGGGGTACGTGTACTTGTGCATATATTCATCCAGACATACCTAGGGAGGGGTTACAGAGAGTATTGCACCTGTGTAATAAGGAGTACTATCTACTTAGGTACGTATATGGTTTGTTTGAAGTCGCTGGCGCAACATTAACATTGGCAATGAAGGTGAACACCCTTACCAAACCATCGCGGAGCGACTTGAAGCTGGATAACCTCACTCCCTTACTACTTATGTACGAATATGAATCATCCCTGAGGTCGATAAGCGATCCATCCCATCCGAGCCGTCCCCACTGTGCACCGCCTGCTCGGGTACGCACCCCCCGGTACGCACCAACCGGTACCATAGCGCAGAAACTCGAAGCTGTTTAGGTCTGTCAGAGTCTGTCTTGGACCTGTCTTGGGGGTTTGGGGGGGCGTCATGCCCCGGTTGATTCATCCACCCCAGTATCCGCGTCTTTCCACGTCGACTATCCAGTAACCGGCACTATGTGCCTAACCGACTCAGACACCCGCCTCGCCTCTATCTCGACAAACTTCTCTTGAGAGCCATCGTGACCATTGCTCTCAGCATCAATCCGCGCCCAGCCAACCCACAACCCCCGAATTAGCCACTAATCCTTACCAGAAGCCCTGCCTCGACGCTGCTTATTTGTGAACTTAACCGCATCGCCCCCCAAATGCGCCTTTCTACCCTCCCAACGTAAGCTATTCCTCTCTACCTTGTTCAACTCAGCTGGCGAGTCCTCCCCAGACTTACACACCCTTGCCCCTCCTCCGTGCTTGCCGCTTTCGTGTGGCAACATCTCATCGTTGCTTGCAGCATATAAATCTCTCCTTCGATATGGCAAGTACGAGCCATCGTGCACCGTCAGCAACGCCGGCCCCTCTCGCCTCTCTCTCGAATGGCACGGCTTCACATGCTCACGATGACCCATCCCTTCCCAATAGCCACCATATCCCAGTGCATGAGCCTCGACCGGCGCCGACGCCAACCGCCGCTATGGCCTCAAATAAAAAAGGGAAGGGGAAGAAAGCGTTAGATTCTTCCGAAGCATCGAAATTGGTTGCCGCAAGGATATCTCAACTCGAGGTCGATACTGCTGCTGAGAAAGAACAAGAGGCCGAGATCGGTATGTCAAAAAACTTTTATTCAGGTGAAACCCAAGCAGTCACTGTAGTGTTCAAGATGTGGTGTAATTCCGCTCGCGCATCTCATGGGGGTGGCCGATTGGGCTTTGTGTCCGCTGAATACGCGGCGCATACCGCTCGCCAGGAGATGAAGAGTTACTACACATTGCTCTTCTATTGGATGGCATGGGGACTGTTGGGGTCCAAGAATTTACCCTTGCGAACAACGGTCCGAGGACCATGGCCGAAAGTGTTCTGGGACTACTCGTTGCTCGCTAGAATACTAGGCACGATGGCCACTCAATGGATTGCATTACACTGGTCGTTACGCTGGAATTTACCAACTAACATTGCTTAATTTCTAGAGCGAGAAGTCCGCAAGGCTAATCGCGAGTTGAATCATCAGATGAATAAGATGAACGATATGGACAAGATTGACCTCCTAACGAAACGATCTTCTGAGCTTTTTGCGAATCTAAAACGACTTGAGCGCGAAAATATCAAAAACAAGAAGCGTGCCGACCAATTGCAAAAAGAAAAGGATTCAAGTAGAACGGATCTCAGTAAGCAAGTCGGTCTGAAGGAGAAACTAGAGAAATTGTGTCGCGAATTACAAAAAGAAAATAACAAACTCAAGGTACAACCAAGACTCTGGTTTTCCAGGATGATGAAGCTGATGCAGGCTTTGTGTAGAATGAGCATAGAGCCCTGAATGATTCTCACGACCGACTGAAAACTTCTTCGGACGAGCGTTTTAAGAAAGTGCTTGAAACGCTAGAAGGATATCAAGAAGAGAAAGACAACCCGCGAAAACAGGTTGTTTATATGAAAGCAGAAGAGCTGTATAACCACCCCTCATTTGCAAGTCCGCACTCTTGACTGACAATGGCGGCTCAGATTCAAGAATCGCTTCAAGTCCTTGATTGACCAATATGAGCTACGTGAACTTCACTTCCATTCGGCCATGCGAACCAAGGAGATAGAAGTCCAGTGGAATATGGCGCGCTATGAACAGCAAAAGAAGGCGGTGGAAGCTGAGGGCAACCGCGCACGTCAATTAAACAATCAAGTCCTCACATTCACCAAAACGGAAACGGAACTGCGGAACCAGCTCAATGTCTATGTCGAGAAGTTCAAGCAGGTATGCACCCTGTTTCTTTCTCTTGCACGCCCAACACAGGCGTTAACAGACGACGAGGTCGAGGATACTTTGAACAACAGTAACGATCTGTTTTTAACGTTTCGCAAGGAGATGGAAGACATGTCTAAAAAGACCAAGAAGCTGGAAAAGGAGAACGAGGCTTATAGGCGCAGAGACACGGCTCTAAACCAGAATATTCTGAAAATGGCTGAGGAACGCAACAAGCACCTTAAAGACGTCGAAGACGTCAAGAAAAAGAACGACAAGCTCACCAGTATCATCAACCAAATGCAACAACAAGGTCGCGGTATACCTGCGGGAATGCAAGGTGCTATGGAGAGCTGTTATCCCGAGGCTGGAGAGGCTGGCGACGGAGAGCTCGAGGGCGAAGAGGATAGTGATTGCGAGTATGATGAGGATGCGGAGGAGCAAATCAGTGAAGGTGAATTCGACGATGATGATGATACAGAGGAAGAAGTGCCAAGCGTGCCGGGTGCCTATGGACCAGAGCGACCGCCTGCCATGAATGGCCATCGCTAGGAAGCTGATGGACTAGACTGGCAGCCGGAAATCACGTTTCCCCGGCCTATTGTCAACTTGTTACACCGGGTAGAGGAGTTGAAGGACCAGGCCTTGGAAGCTCTCTCCCTAGTGTGTAGAGCACCTTACACATACATGGCAGAAGAGGGATGATCTCAGCTAATCTGGACCCCCTGAGCAAGACAACTCCTACTTGTCCCCTGGGTCATTATGACAGGCATTGGTTCCTACCAAGGTCCGCATTAATGACATTGTTGGCTACGCTAGCACATTGTATCCTGTACGTTGGGAAGCGATACTCTGTAGAACTACGAAGAATTGATCGTTTATGAAGAATACATCGGCTCGGCAGTTTATTTTTGTTCTTTTACTTTTTCCTTTCTCACTTCTCTTTCCACACGTCGAGCACATTGCAATAAATAGTGAGGCGCATGAAGCTGACTTGATATTATAGGGTATCTTTTGGTTTTACTACTTCTCGGCACCTATTGAGACGACTTCAGCGTGAGGTTGATGTTGATGCGCCGCCTGCTTTGGTCGTAGTGGCTGGCCGCTGCTTGACACCGTACTTGGCTGGCACTCTCGCTGGCCCCAGCTCTCTCCGGAATTCATCATATTGCTCTACACCGTTGCCCCACTTACCCTTCTTAACCGTTTTCTTGCCAACCTTCGAATAGTCGCCTAAGAAGTCGTCTAAGATGCTGTCAAAATCGGACCGTAGGGGGCCCGTGACACTCGATGCTGTCGACATCATTGACGGGGCTATTGACCCAGTGTCATCGGCATCCCCATCCCACTCATAGTCGTCGTGATCAGGGTTGTACTGCTTCTGCTCGAGAACCTCGAAGCGCGCGTCTAGTAGACTAAGCTGTTCCGTACGTACTAGCGAAGAGGACGTCATAGAGTATCCTGATTGCGATGTCAGAGCCCCCTTGCGCTTCTTGCGCCGCCCGCCGTTCGTGGTTGTGGTTAGGATGCTAGACTGCAGGTCTGATACTGATGGTGTGACCCCGGCCACGGGACGACCGCCAATTTTCTGGTTTTTCTTGAACTTGTGGAAATCCTCCAGCCAGTTTTCATTCTTCACGAAATCTGCCTCTTCGCCTGCGAATGCACCTTCTTCTCCTGGGCCGGTGACTGGGACTAAATTAGGCACCTCGGCATCATCACGGTATTCTTTCCTCGGCTTGGCCGTGTCATCTGTCTCCCAGCCCTCGTCGTCTTCAAATTCGATCCCGTCGAGTTCCCGTCCATCTTTAGCCAATTCCTGGAACAGATTATCATCTTCATCATCCACATAGGCCTCATCCTCAAGAGCCTCCAGCACCTCTCTTAGCCTCGGATCCATATCTGGCTGGAAACCGGCAATTGCATCCGGTATATTTTGCTGCGCCTGGTAGGTGATGTGCTGAAGATTTTTGCTTGGCAGGAATGAATCATCAAAGAGTTCACGTTTCTTACGCTCCTCATCCTCCAAGTCTAACTGCCTGATGGCATCCTCTAGGCTCTGCTTGTGCTTTCCCTTTCCCTTATCTTGCTCTGTGTTCGCCTCAACAAAGACAACATCCCCAGCGCCTGATGATCCAAGATCCCTCAGATGTTGCATGTAGTCGTATTCAGTATCGTCAAAATAGACACCATAGTTGGCGGCCTCGCCTTCGTTGGCGCGCATGTGGGCGACATCGCTCTCGCTCAGCTCGGAGGCGAGGTCGTTTAGCTTCTTTCCTTTCGACGCATTCTGGTTGGCTGTAGGGTTCAGCACCATCGAAGGGGCATCAGCGTCGTAGATGAGCGGATCATTTTGTGGGCGGTGCACCAGTGTGAAGTGCTGGGCCGTCTTCTTGTCACTTTGAAGCGATAATGAAGATTAGTGTACCGCGCCAATCACTCAGTAGGAGGGGAAAAGGCTACTAACATCCACTTGCCCTTCGGCATCTTGAGTGATCCTACGAGACTTAAGTAGCGGCTCTTTGATTTAGAGTAGTGAGAGAAATGATCTAGATAAATGAAGGGGCAGTCAACTATCGACTGATGAGATTTCGATGTCTAGGGGAATTCTCCCGATAGCCCACTGTGTATTTGGCTTGTGATTGCACCCAAGATTCCAGGTTCGGTGTCAGCCAGAAAAGTTTGGTGGGGTGAGAGCTGGGGGGCCGCTTATCGGGTGCTTATCGGGCCAGACCAGAAGGGTGACGCAAAAATTCAGAGTTGCCCCTCGCTCATCACCCCTCCATTAATCAGCCACCAGCGCTATCTACTACATCGCTCGCTGTGACCGTGTAGTGATTAAGAAGAAAAAGACCACCACCCAGCCATCGACCCCAGTCAACACTGCAGAACCAACGAAGGGCCGTTATTTGGTTGAAATTCTTCGCCGGGATCTAACGGCCACGAAATTCGACATTTAGTTGAACACTCCCGCCATTTCAAGATGGTGTTGGCAAAGTCCAAGGGCTCCGTGGGGCTGGGCAACACGCTGATGAATGATCGGTTCGGTAAAGGAAAAGGAGCCGACCGCAAAAAAGGTTCTGGCGTTACGCGAATCAACCATGCTACTGGCGAAGAGGTGCGTTCTATCCGTCTCCTTCAAGACAATACAACAGCTGTCATGTGTCCCGTAATTGTCGCTGATACTAACCTTTATCGCATTACAGTACATTACGAATGACAAAAAGGAAGCGGCATGGGTTAAGATGCGCTCCGTCACTGAACAAGGGGCTTTGGATGAGTTTCTGGCTACGGCCGAACTCGCAGGCACTGATTTCACTGCCGAGAAGATGAATAATGTCAAGATTATCCATACCGACCAGAGAAACCCGTACCTCTTGACTGCCACAGAAGAAAGGAACGTCATAGGAAAACAGAATATGCACAAAGGGAAATTGACAGTGCCACGCCGACCGAAGTGGGATTCTTCTACGACACCTGAGGAGTTAGACCAACGAGAAAGAGAGTCGTTCTTGATATGGAGGAGAGGGCTGGCGGAGCTCCAGGAGTATAATGATCTCCTCATGACCCCCTTTGAGCGGAACCTGGAGGTTTGGAGGCAACTCTGGCGTGTTATCGAGCGATCAGACCTTGTAGTTCAGATCGTTGACGCACGAAACCCTTTAATGTTTCGATCCGAGGATCTTGAGCATTATGTCCAGGATGTCGATCCCTCAAAGAAGAATTTGTTGCTGGTCAACAAAGCAGACATGATGACAACTACCCAAAGGAAGGCATGGTCGAGGTACTTTAAGGAGAAGCGTATTGCTTATCGCTTCTTCTCCGCAAGCTTAGCGAAGCAGCTGAACGAGGCACGCGACCTAGAGCCTGAAGAGCCATTGCATGGCGAGAGCTCTAACCCTAAAACAATCCAAAAAATCCAATCTGAGGATGGTGAAGAATCCCTTGATGGAATTAGTGATGAAGAAACAGATGAAGAAAGCGGGTCGTCGGGGGCCCCATTACCCGAAATAACTGAAGATGATACCAGGATATTAACTGTGGAAGAGTTGGAAGATATATTCCTCCAACAAGCACACGATCCTGACGGTATGTTAGATTGCCTACACGCCCTCATTCTCTGAAAGCTAATATTTCTAGACCCCGAAAGAAAACTACAAATCGGTTTAGTGGGGTATCCCAATGTAGGCAAATCGTCAACAATCAACGCTCTGATCGGTGCTAAGAAAGTCTCTGTCTCCTCAACGCCGGGTAAAACAAAGCACTTCCAGACAATTCACCTTAGCGATAAAGTCATCCTTTGCGATTGTCCGGGCCTAGTGTTTCCCAACTTTGCCACGACCAAGGCGGATTTAGTCTGCAATGGTGTTCTACCAATTGACCAAATGAGGGAATTCACAGGCCCGGCCGCTTTGATCACGCACCGAATACCCCAGCCATTTTTAGAAGCTATCTATGGTATTCACATCAAAACCCGTCCTCTTGAAGAAGGCGGGACAGGAATTCCCACAGCTAGCGAATTTTTATCGGCTTATGCTAAAGCAAGAGGGTATAAAACCCAAGGCGTTGGACTACCAGATGAGTCACGAGCGGTGAGGGTTGTCCTTAAGGATTACGTTAATGGAAAATTGCTCTATGTTGAACCTCCCCCGGGTTGGGGTGATGGTGGAGATTTTAATCGCGAACTCTATGACGCGGCACATTTGCCGGAAAAACGTAGAGCTGCATTACAAGCTGCTATGGAAGCTCTCGACATGGGCGACGACGAATCGACGATGGATACTGATATTCTTGCCTTACCGACCGGTTCGAAGTCGCAGTCGCTCGACAAGGCATTCTTTGCCCGGAATTCTGGGAACGGAGGACATTTGTCTATGCCATTCAATCATAAATATACGGAACAAGGAAAAGAACAGGCAGCGGCGAGAGAGCTTAGTGGGCGTAAAGCTAGAGCCATGATTGCCCTCGAGACTGGGTTAGATCCTAGTGAAGTCCGACTGGGATCAAGTAAGAAACACTATAAGGGGAGGGCAAAGGGTAAAGGCAAGAAGTATGACAATAAGATGCTCGATTAGAGTATTGAGTTATAGAATCTAGCAGATTAAATCAACACACTTCAGGAAAGTGTGAGGATGATTGAGGATGGTTGAAAACGAAACAAAAACGTGAAATTTCGAATTTGTGTTTTCCCGTGAACCATCCTATCCGTTAAGTAATTGTTACGTCGCATGAAACCTCAACGGGTCCTATTAAAACGTACCAACGAAATACATAGCTAACTAGGTTCATAGAGATAGAGGCATTACGGCAAGTAAATATCAAACCCCTCGTTGCTATGGTTCGTATACAGTTGCAAGTTGTCCGTCGTACTGCCGGAAATACTAATATAACAATCCCTTGGAGTAAGACATACCACCCACCGTAAGGCCGACATCCCCTTGAGGGCTTGAGATGTCAACGCGGGGTTAAGCGTTGGGGTCAACACCAGCCTTATATGAGATTCAGGATGTAAGGCTGCGATACTACTTTGTATATTTCGGACACGGGAATAGACCGTACGCAACAGTGAAGGAGACTCAGCCGGTGGGGAAATGAGGGGTTGGACAAGACAACATACCGCCAGTGAGCCTCTGTTCGTTCCCGCCATTGGGGAAATACCGCATAACATCTAGGTAGCCTCTGCTTGGATTATCAAGATTTTCATGATCCCCGCTCTCCGGTCATACATCGCTACAATCGAAATCCGTCTGCAATTGTTCACTTGGCTCCAGCCTTCCACGAGGGAGAAGACTAAGCTACATTAGACTCAGTCCTTAGCATGGTATGGCTGCTAGGGTATCACCCATGCCCTGATCGTGCCCCCGATCGTGCTTCAGGGCTGTGGTGAAGCCAGTCAAATGGATGTCATATACCTACGACACGAAAAGAGATGGTTGTACGCATTGCAGCTGCAACATAGCATTATGTAGGATTCCAGGATAAGGTTTCATGGTCCTGCATAGCTAATTCCCCGTTGGTACTCGGCGTGTGCTCGCTCTTGCTTGACGGATGATGGATGGACATCTCCAACGACCTCCGAAGCGCCATACACGGCACCGGCCCTGCACCACAACTTCCGTACTTACTTCTGTCACCCGGCCCAGTTAGGCTTACAGCAATATCGTGTTATAGCTGTTCTATTTCGGGGAGACTCAATAGCGCTATTATCACGGACCACGGCAATAACTATTACCGTCTTAATGTTGCTGCGAGGACGAAGGTACCGTAGCTGAAAGGCATTGACCTCGCTCCAGATGGTTGAACCTATCGGTTTACAGTATCCATTCTTTCACGTCTCGGTGGCTTTTCTTTGGAAATATCCTTGATAGTGTCAGGCTTTCGTTAATGGGACGGGACTTTATGCAGCTGGCCTTCCGCTGACGCATAATATTTTATCCCCCCCTAATCCAAACAACTGCATTCTTCGCTGAGCTCTAACACTCAGTAAGCGGCGTAACTGGGTTGACCTTATGCATACCCCGGCTGAGTGTCTGCTCCCTGGACAGTGGGATCTGACAGCGTAGAGTTACGCCAGTATGATTTGAAGAGGCATGAAAACATGGCAGATACGCCGAAACATGCATTCTATAAAGAGGTGAGAACGGCGCGTCAAGTGTCATCTGCTTCTCGTTTTCTCTGTACCAACATCCAGCAAATTTACCCTCGAGCAGTATTGCACCTGACAAACTTCAGCATCTATAACTGCATAGCAAGCTTCCAATATGTCCACCGAGACAGTAATCAACACCCCTCTGCCCGCCGAGGCTACTTCTCAGGCTGTTATTAACACCCTACACAACCACGACCTATACATTAAGACGACATGCCCCAATCTCATCTCGCAGAAGCACATCTCCGGGACTCCAGGGCTGGACCAGCCGTGCGTCTATGAGATCACCGACAAGCGCGCCGTTGGCCAAACGACGTTTCAGATGACGCTGACGAACGTCGCTGAGGGCCTCGACTCCCTCATTGAGGGCAAGGCCCCAACGGGAGCTATGACCATCAAAAGCAAGTGGCGCGTCGTGGAGGGCGAACTCCATGAAACCGTCGAGATCGACAGTAACATCGTCACGAAGAAGGTCATCAAGGGGAATGTCGAGAAGGCTCACCCCGGATTTCACCAGTATGCATTCCAAGTCTTTTGTATTGTTTACCGGGCCTATCCATATCAGAAAACTCCCCTATTCTCTTATTTCCTTGTCATTTTCAAGCAGACTAACTAAGTGTGCAACATTAACACGTGCTTACAGGGGCTTTTTTTCCGAGGCTGCTAAAGCTTGAATGAACTAGGTGGATAGAGCGTGGCTTTGAAAGCCGATGTCGACCTCTATTGATGTCTTTCCTTTTGTCTTCATATCGTTTGGCTGCTCTATATACATAACAAAAACCAAGATAACGCAAGATATTGCCGCCTTTTTCTAGTACCAATCCAATCCAGTCCCATTCCTATTCCCAATTTTCTTTCCCATCAATCGTGACGCAACATCAATCAAAGCATTAGGTCATTCAGGTGAGAACTCTTATACCGAGACTCCGTTCACTGTGTGTTCCTCGGGCCATACGTCGTAGCCGAAGACGTCCTTCATGTTGACGAACCGCGTATGCCGGCCCTTGGCGACCTCCTGCACAGCCTCGAAATCTGCGTCCGACAGCTCCGGGACCTGCGCGTTGCTCTCGATGCGCGAGGGCGTCGAGCTCTTGGGCAGCACAACGTAGCCGCGGCGCAATCCCCACGCGAGCAGGACCTGCGCCAATGTGTGGCCACTGCGGTCGGCAACCTCGTTCAGCGTCTTGTTCGTGCGGACCTTTTCACCCGTAGTAGGGATCTGGTCCTGGGACCCGAGGGGTGAGTAGGCCTCGACGAGAATGTCGTTGGCCTGGCAAAATTCAATGAGCTCGCTGTTTGGAAGGAACGGGTGCACCTCGATCTGGTTGACCTGGGGCTTAACCTTAGCGAAGCCCAAGAGCTTCTTAAGGCCGGGTATCGTCCAGTTAGAGACGCCAATAGAACGCGTCTTGCCGCTGGCAAGCAGCTCTTCCATGGCCCTCCATGTGGGCTCCGGGTTTTCTGTGAGCTCCTTCTTGATGATGTACTTGCCATCGCTGCCGAGCTTGACCGAGTAGTCGTCGTTGCGTTCAGCAGCGATTGGCCAGTGCACGATGAAGAGGTCAATGTAGTCGAGCCCAAAATTGCGCAGCGAGTTCTCGAGGGACCACTTCACCTCATCAGGTTCATGCAAGTGGTTCCACACCTTGGTTGTGATGAAGATGTCTTCGCGCTTCACGGACGGGTTTTCTTTGAGGAAATCCCGTACAGCCTCACCGACCTCGGCTTCGTTAAGGTAGAACCACGCGCAATCCAGATGTCGGTAGCCGACCTTCAAAGCACATTGGACTGCCTTATATGTTTCTCCCTTGGCACCCTCGTTGGCAAAGGTGCCAAATCCTAGAGCGGGAATTTTTACCCCGTTGTTGAGCGTGAATGTAGTCGTGTTGACCGGCATCTTGAAATCTGATTGTGTATATCGTTATGGGGGACTGGGTAGAACGAAATCTGTTTCGAAGCTGGACGCAACTGGTGATGGTTGAGTGCAAGGGGACTATGAGATGTTTGAGTATATTATTATCCAAGTAACACGCTAGGTGCCAGTCTATGGAGCGGATGGCCTCTTGAAGTAGTGGCAGAAGCAGTAGTGCTGCTGTGACGTGGACTGTCAGAACCTGCAAGGCCTCGCCCTCGCTCAGCGTGTCCCCTTTGTGACCTGTGACACGTCTCTTCCTTATCGATGGTAAGAACGCTGATGTAACATGCCCACACTGAGTGGCTATGGAGTGGCCACCGAGCGGCGCATTAATCCGAAGACATGTAAAGCTTGCCTGGTTTGGCAGGGTTGGCATTAGTCGGACAACAGTGCTCGACTCGCGTAAGAGACCTGCAGACGCCGGCAGCATCCGATATCCACACACCGATTGTTTTAATCTTTTGCTAGGATACTGCCAGGAGGTCGGTGCGCAGTGTCCTACAACATCATTGGGAAATTGATCTTCAGCCTGCAGAACCCAATGCAGAGAGGGAATCCTGTAGTGCCACACTCACGCAGCAGAGGAAGAGCTTTTCGGGGGGCAACCGCGGCGATAGGGAAAAAACAAAACAAAATAAAAACAGGTATCCTCGGCTATCCTAGCTCGTACAGACTCGTAGAAGGCACCCCTAGCAAACTCTATTCGGACCCTGACGATACCCACCGGATTTGGAACGTCGATCATGGCAAAAGCTGGCTCTGCGCTGAAACGTCACGGCGACGGCTCGGAAGCTAGAAAAGTCTTACCGAAGAGCCTCCCTTCACATCGAGTCATTGTCGGGCGCAGCGGAGCCGCATGATGTCACCGACCCTCCCGAAGCGGGCTCAGGAGACGCTATCGGCCGCGGGCCCATGGCTACTGCACGGCTGGTGGAGGTTCGGTCCACATTATATGTATGACCGTAAGACCCTTTATCACCGGCAAGCCGTGATGGTTTCACCTATTCTGTATGGTGCCAGGAAGTGCGATAACACATCGGCTAGGACGATTGATCTGGGTGTCCGTATGGGCCCGAATGCCCTCAAAATCCACTCGTTTCCACCCATTCCCACCTGTTTTCCCTCGAGATGGATCCCTTCTGTGGACACGCTCCAACCCAGCTGTGCTTGCTAGCAAGATGATGGCATGTGAAAACGTCATTCGCTCGTGGATGGCTGCGCCGTGACATGAGTTTTCATCACCGTCATGCATGTAGCTTTGTGTCTACATGTGCCATGTACGGTACCTTGGAGGTGTCCGGATATGAGGGTCCTGAAGAAACCTGAAGAAAATGGCTAAGCTAGCTAGCCACCATCAACCGACTGTGTCCCTAGATTTCCCGATGATATAAATATATGAAAGGTGACTGAAGGGTCGTCATAGATCTCTATTCCCACCTTTATCCCATCCTTT
This sequence comes from Xylaria bambusicola, assembly GCF_022495145.1. Taxonomy (NCBI): domain Eukaryota; kingdom Fungi; phylum Ascomycota; class Sordariomycetes; order Xylariales; family Xylariaceae; genus Xylaria; species Xylaria bambusicola. The sequence goes on along the minus strand of NW_025953557.1, from coordinate 853,774 downwards.
AGAATTGCACTTAGTCTACTAGTATCACTTCTTAACATTACAAGATGCCTATGTTCGACGAGTCTGACTTTGGTGTGGAAGCACCTACTAACTCTGCCCAACTCAACGCTCCTCAAGAGAAGATGTCTGTAGGCTCGCACGAGCACGCTCTTCCCATCCCCGGTGATGACGGGGAGGGCCCTATTGAGGTACCAGCCACCGTGTCACAAATGCCACAAGCTGCCAAATATATGCACAACTTGAGCATCTCGCCATCACAGAAAGACCGGAGATCTTCTCGAAACTCCTTCGGCGCCTCGCTTCCTATTCCACGGAGCAAGCGACGATCCAGACTATCGTCAGTTCATCATGCCGAAGATGGCGACGGTGGCCGAAAAACGAGGCCTGGCATGCCTCCAATCCAACCGACCCGTGAGATCTTGGCCAGCCAAATCCAGACTATAGAAGCAAAGAAGGTCGCCAAGGCTAAGAACATGGCCTTTGCCTTTGACATCGATGGTGTGCTCGTCCACGGCGACTTACTCATTCCCGAGGGCAAGCGTGCGCTCGACATTCTCAATGGCGATAACGAGCTCGGTATTAAGATTCCACATATCTTTCTAACCAACGGAAGTGGAAAGCCCGAGCAAGCACGTTGCGATCAGCTTTCCAAGATATTGCAAAACCCTGTCAGCACTGAGCAATTCATCCAATCTCACACACCTATGAGTGCGCTGGCCTCATACTACGACTCAGTACTCGTCGTCGGTGGTGTTGGCTACCGATGCCGGGAGGTCGCTGAGCAGTATGGGTTCAAAGACGTCATCGTTCCCAATGACATCGTCGCCTGGGACCCCACCATCGCGCCCTATCGCGAGTTCACTGAATACGAGAAGGCTATGTCACGACCACGTGACTTCAGCAAGCACAACATCAACGCTATCCTCGTATTCTCAGACTCGAGAGACTACGCCACCGACATCCAGATCATCATGGATCTGTTGCTTTCTGAGAACGGTCGACTCAAGACGAAAGCCAAGGACCCCGAGTCTCAACGCATCCCCATCTACTTCTCCCAAGGCGATCTGCTCTGCCCTACGGAGCACTGGACACCCCGCATGTCACAGGGTGCGTTCCGTGTCGGCCTCGAGGCCATGTACAAGGCCATGACCGGCGTTGATCTGGAACGTGTGGTGTATGGTAAGCCAGAGCTGGCGACGTACAAGTACGCGGATGAGGTTATGGCTTCGTGGATGGAGCAGATCCACGGCGAGGAGAAGCTGCCAGAGAACATTTATATGATCGGTGACAACCCGGCCTCCGACATCATCGGCGGCAACATGTATGGGTGGAACACCTGTCTAGTCCGCACCGGTGTCTTCCAAGGCGGTGAGAATGACGAGAACAACCCGGCCAACTTTGGCGTATTCCCCAACGTTCTCGAAGCTGTGCAGACGGCCCTGCGCAAGCAGCTCGGCGATGATTTTAAGATGCACTTTGACGAGACGGTGAACCCTGTCCTCCACGGCAGCGCAGCAGATGCCGCGGTCATCATTTAGAATCGAGAACACAAAAGTTACACGACTTTGACGAACTGATGATATCCATGATTGAAAACAATCAAAGGTAGTAAACACTTGACGGCGTTTTTAACCTTTCTGAAAGCCAGAAAGAGGACATTGCGGGACATTGAATATGGGAACTTGGATATAAGAGATCACACGTCTCTTCTTTTTGGTTATTATTGGCGATAGGATGGAAGACATTAACTCATAGACATTTTCAATTGATCATCTACTGGTTCACACACCTTGGCCATGTCTGGCTTCTCTGCAAATGCTAGTGATCCGGTTCTCTCTGATCATCTGAGTTAGGCCACAGCGCCTAGTCATTATGTAACAATGCTCTGTTGAAGATAGCAATAGCGGCGTAGAATTTGTAGGAACTCAAAACGGCTCTTGGTACGTCGGTCACCAGGAACAGAGGCACCGATCCAACTTCATCAAGAGTACGACCGCGTGGTTCTCCATTGGCTGAGCGTTGACATGTTTATCGCGCCCAGACACTAGCTAGCACTATTCGCACCACAGCGAGCGAGGCTAAGGCATGATAGTAGGCCGTTCGTGATTGGGGCGTTCAAGTTGAGATAAGGAGAGGTTGCGACAACGACAAGCAACATCGGTGGATGGAAATGTCTGTTGTAGATGTTGCAATATGCCTTGCCTCACGGCATTTTCTCCCTGTGAAAAAAAGGACATCAGGCCATTTTCCGATGTATTGGCACGGTAGCGAGATACCAGGGTACCTACCCCAACTTCTAACGATCATTCTCCAGCCCAGGATTCAGGGTCTTCGTGCTCACTAAGCCTTAACTGGACATGTTCATTTAATCTTACCCATGCCTGGACCATGGCAAATCACGCCTGGCCACGATGGGAGTGGTCGGCCCATCGCATGTCGGTTCATGGCGCGCCTTTTTTTCCCGCTTTCTCACATCATCCATACATTCATTCAATTTCTTCGTGTCAATTCGAAGTCACTTATCCTCGAGTAGGCTCATAACCGGGCCGCGACTTGGTAGTCGGTCGAGTCGCAGACTCACTCAGGAGCCAGCTTGCTCACAATTCAAGCCGTTATTTGTTCGCTGCGGGCGCGCGACATACCATTCGCAATCATTTATCTTCGTCCTCCATTCGAATTGCCTGACATTCCCTTCATTAACAACGACAAGGAATCGTTTGAGACAAGCCGTCTCAGCCACTCATTGAATCGATTAAACCATGCGCCCTAACGCTCGTTCTATTGTCATGTCAATTTTGACAGCTTCGACAGCCTTAGCCACACCTCTCGTTCAACCAGTCTCTAGGTCCGACTCCAGTGGTGCGGTATGGGCTACGCCTCATGATAGCTATTCCTCTTCGGTCGGCGTCCTCGGCTGCAAGGTTAACACTGACCGAATCGCTTACTGGCCTGGCTCTGTCGACTGCAATAACATCTGCGTGTCGTTGAAGTACGACGGCCGCTCTGTAAAACTACTTCGTATTGACTCATCCGAAGGCGCCCACGACGTCAGCTACGATGCCTGGAACTACCTCATAACAGGATATTCGGCAACCAAAAAGCCTACAGCGGGTGGCGCTGTCGCCATGGAATTTGAGTACTTGGAGCCCTCGGCCTGTGCTGATCTCATCCATACAAAAGGCCACAAGCTGCCTCTGAGTGCATCAAATAGTATAAATTTCCTCGCAAGCTGTCTCGGGGAGCCTGACAGCTGGGTCGCCAAGAATTATGTCTTGTACAATATTCAGGATGCCATTTGCTCCTGGGGCCACGATGAGAAATGTGATCTAGATTGGCCGAATGCTAATCAGCCTACCTGCTCACATACTCTCGGTGATCCAGTCGCCTTGACGACAGATCCCGTCTATAACATTCGATATCCTTCGGGTGAGAAAGTGCTTGCTTCTTCGGGGCAAGTAGTTGCTGGAGGTGGGGACTCCGAAGATTCGGGCGCTAGGAAGCCTATTCCGGGATTATTCGAGGTGCCGATCGTGGCAGCTCTCATAAGCATGGTGAATTTACATTCGTTAGCTGCGTCATAGCACAGCTCAAAGTACTATCGGCCGGCCTGATAAGATCCATAACAGTGGATTTTGAGTCAACCTTTGGATTGGGAGGGGAGGCAGCGTGTTACGATTGTGATGAATATAGGTGCGAGTCAGTTGGATACCCTCAAGGTTTGGTGCTGAACTTGGATGCGATCGATGAATTTTTCGTTACGGATACCCATTGATGCTGATGTTTTTATTCACTGGCATGAACCAAGAGTTCTGCCTCGAGCTCAATACTTACCATGACGACCGAATCATGCCTCGCATGTGTATATTCTATTCAAATATCAACTTCTCGTATTTTTTCAGAGTCCAGAGCATTCCTAAAAATAATCACTATTTCCAGATCGAACTATTTCAACATGGCGCGCCCCGTATCAACTAGAAAGCACTGACTGGACTAGCGAAAAGGACTGCTGCTAGCCTTTGGATCAAGGTAGATGTTGCCCTTTTCCTAGCTCCAATTACCAGTTGCTAGAGCCGACATCTACAATGATGAAATTTGACTCTCTTCTGCGCAGGGAATGAAGCAAATGTATCATGCAAGATCATCGCGCAGTGCACCAGATAACCTACCAAAAAGTTATCAGCGATGAATGACGCACAGCATTTTCAAAGGACAACGGTGCTCACCTTCGGATTCCTTCTTTTAAAGTCCCCTCATCGACCGAAAAAACCATTCGGAACCTGCCTGGCTCAGGAGAGTGGTAAGTCTCACCAGATGACAATTTTACACCTGCATCCATCATCCTCGTCGCGAGTATTCTCTCTGCCGCCCAACCGTCCCCGTTTGTTTCTTTGACGGGTAGGTAAGAGCTCAAATCCAACCACATGAACAGCCCGCCATTCCTGTTGCGGCGGCACACGATTAGCTACACGTACTACATGTAAATACAGACAGAAACAAACAGCCACGATTGTCCTCGGTATAAACGATTGGCTAAAAGGAACTGGTTTGTTTGGCAAGTACGTACCCACCAGCGTGAAATTTCAGGCCAGCTTCGGAAAGGAGCGCTTCAGCCAATAGACGGCTTTTCAGCAGCCCAGCCCGCGACTTCTCGAAGAAGGATTGAAGATAGCCTTGATCCTCGAGCAAGCTGGCCGCAATATGCATGGAAAATTGAGACGGGCCCGCAAACCGACAGATGGCTCGGATTGCATTAGTGAATTCACGATTCTTTGATATCACACATCCCAGGCGCGTCCCAGGCGCAGCGAAGTCCTAAAGAGCCCGTTAACATGCACGTGCGGAAAGGGTTTCTTTTTTGTTTCTTTTTCTTTCTTGTTTCCGGACTGACCTTAGACATCCCATAAAGAACATGGACTAGGTTGGGATCGATGAGTCCCGCGGTGTCAATAGACAACACGGAAGTGAACACCTCAAACTCTCGATCGCTCCTCTCGTACACAGAGAGCGCGTAGATCTCGTCGCTTATCAAATGAATTCCCTTCCGCGCGCAGAACTTCATGAGCCCGATGAGTGTTTCTCGCGGGTAGCAGTGGCCTTGCTGTGATCTTAGGATACCGCTACATGTGAGGGGTCAATATTTGCGGATTTAGACTAACCGAGTGGATTATGGGGATTGCAAATCATCAATGCCCTGATGTTCCGGCCGCTTTTTTTCGCTGCTTCGAAACCTGCTTCGTACGCCGCCACACATGCCGGTGTGAATTGATCAGTGTCGCCTACTGCAACAATCTCCATGGCAACACTATGACAGGATTAGAAGTTGCTACTGAAATAACTGTGTGTTTCTTTCAACGTATATATTCCTTACCCAGTCCGCATACATAAATCACGAGAGAACGAGCCATATACCGGCCCGCCTAACATAATTGCTTCGCCCTCATCCGGGTTACAGGTGACCAGCGCACAAGCCTCATTGAGCTGGGTCACCCCAGCCGCGAAGGTGATCTCCTCGGCATCAACCTGCTTCGCGGGCGCGAAATATTGGTTGAGATGGTTCGCCATGGCCTGTCGAAGCCGCAAAGTGCCTGTGAAGTACTCTCCATATCCGCAGAGTGACTCGTCGAAGCTCTTGTAGCGATACCTGAATTAGCTTCGCGGCCTCTTTTTCTTCTTCTTGTCATCGTAAGGCCAGACTATCTTCCACTCACAAGCCCATTAATGAATTTGACTAAACCAGGTATCATCGGAAACTAGGTAATCGTCAGATTGTCCATATGCTTATCGGGTAATATGAGTATACATTTTCAGCAGTGCTCAATTCCACCACGCCTCGTGGGTTCTTCACAGCATCGTACCAATTTATCGCCCCGTGGTTATAGCTCGTCTTCGCCCATCGCGTAGCTCTGGCTGACAACATGGTGGCAGTATAACAGGTGTTTCTGGATAGAGGAGTTACAGAGGCACCGAGTTCTGGATGATGATAGAATGTAAGTCTCGCAGTACTATGAATCACTTGGAGTTCAAACCCCGCGCGAGTTATTCGTAGGAGACGGATGAGGGCGACACTATATAATGTAGACTTCAAGAGACTCCAACTTGATGGCCCTGAGCCAATTAATTACTAGTATCATGATGACTCCTATGACACGAAGGCACTTCAATACCCGAAAAACAAAGTCAACGCATAGTCACTGTTCAATCTCTATCTCTCATTACTCACTTGGAGGGTAAATGCGTCATGGCAGGGCTTCTGATGACTTGGCTATAATTCTATCCCCTCGTCTGACAATTTGAAATTAGCGCAACGGCTCTTTGAATTGGCCCGTCCCGCGCCGGATCGGAATGGTAACCACGATGAGTCACAATGAATAGTGTCCGCGCCCTTCGATTGACGGAATTACCCACCCTTTATTGAATTGTGACCCGTTCCCCCATTAGAAATCATAGGCGATGTTAGACGTGCAGAGCACGATTTATGCGTCTGGTATTTGCTCTTCAGATTAGGACAGCCACGGATCTATCAAGTGTGAAGCTACTCCGCCCAGATCCGCCCTCGCTCAGATATGACGTGTTTACATGTTGGAGAAATGGTTCTAATGGACCTTCAAGCCGCCTGGTCATAACAGACTTTTGTATAGAACCAAAAACTACTATTCCGAGTACAATATTCCTTCCATGTAGATAGTGTTAAGCTCTAGACTAACTAACACCTCTGGCAGCGTTAGTAAAAAAAAAAACAGATTTTCCTTTCAGATCTACCTACATATTCCTTAGCAAAGTGTTACTTTGAAATAATATATTTCTTGCAATATTGGCTTGAGAATGAATATATTACAGGCTCATGAATTGGGATGGTCAACAACATTCGTCACTGTACACCATTTGGTCAACTTGCTTTTTCTGTTCACTTATGTTTACTTTGTCTGCAATGACTAGGAGCGGTACTCACAACCCATTCTTTATACAAGTGCTCGTCTGATGTGATAAATAATCTATACGCAGAATAGACAGAAGAGAAAAAGAGAAAAAAAGAACGATCTTATATCGCCCCAGGCGGGGGTCGAACCCGCAGCCTTGGGATGTCTATGTGGCACGTTTCCGGGTTTGACCCCCGAAATGCCTATAAAAGTCCCACGCTCTAACCAATTGAGCTACCAGGGCTAGGTAGTTAGAACCAATGATGAAGGTGGACTGTTTTAGTAAGGTATATAACGAAAGGAGTACATCTTATCTGGTAGTGCCGCGATTCATGGATGCGACCTTAATATTCCACATACAACATGATGTGAACGGTAGTTCAATCGTTATGAAAATATTTATAGAGTAATGCGATTAACTGATATTGCCCCTTCCCCCTCTATTAACCTGATAGTGGCCCAAGCTTTTGCAGGTAGAAATTGTTAGGGGGTACCTTGCGCTATAGAGAGCCTCGACAAGAGTGGTGCATTGCGTGGCAACACAGCTGTTGTTGCTACCTAGTGTAGTTACATATCCCAGGACTTGGGGCTGGCTGGAAGAGGGAACACGGCGCCTGATACCTTTCGATACGAGGCAGTGTCAGAAAAAGATGAGATTCAACCACTTATTCAACCATTAATTTAAAGCTATTTCTAATATAAAGGTACGATAGTAAGCCAGAATGGCTATTAGATGTAATTAATGTAAAAGGACAATATATAGAATAGCTTTAAAAACAAGGGGTTAACTAGATGGTAGGTAGTACCTTTATTAGCATGTGAGTTGAAATGACAAAGGGAGGTTAATTCATTCGGCGACCGAGAGCCGTGGTGGTCCGGTTCCGTGTCGGCCATTTTCTGCTTGGAAGGCAGCGGTCATATCGTCCGGTTCGGCTCCGAATCGTTACCTGCCTACTGCTACCTCGCACGGTCACGAAGCACATGAGGTAGATAGGTGCGACATGTGACATCAGCATTCATACATCTGTGTATACGATATAGTAGCAGTTGCTAATATACAGACCGAGTGATCTCAAGATTCTATTCTGGGCCAGCCGTTCTGTCTACTCGTTTTGTCTTGTCAAGATTGTGTACGACGCTAAGCTCGGGGCGGTTGCCGAGCCCCGAGACAGCAGTGCCGGAACTGCAACCCAGATCAGCACAATACCACCTAAGTATGTATCTACTTAGTATGTACCTGGGTACGCAAGTATAGGATTTTATATTATATACAGTAGTTGGTGATGAGTACGCATCTATGGCTTGAAAATACTGTTTACTAGGTATATACTAGGACTCGCCCCAAAGCACAGATATGTTTCCCGCAAAACCATATGTTATGGTACGAGTTATACGTTGCGTAATAGTCAGCCAGCAAAGAGAAAACATGGGAACAACCTTCAGGTAACAGTGAACATTAATGTAAAATAACGGATACAGCGAACTAGTGCTGCAGAAGGTAGCATCAAATTAACCACGGGAGTGAGCCGATCACGGCTGTATCCCCTGTCTCGGGTATAAAGCTCGATAATCTGCAGGGACCGTAACAGTAACTGAAAAAAGAGAGCGTGATTGATTGCGAGTAACCGAGTTTAAAATTCTCTACCATTTCTTTAAGACCCAGTCACCTTGATACCTACCTCATAAGCGTCAAAAAACATTTCGTGTTCCGAATTTCCCTCTTTCTAACGGCACTATTCACTCTTCGCGATGGGTCAACAACCCCCAAGCATCCAGAAAGCGTTGGCGGCTGACGCCAAGCTCCGCTTACATTTCCCTGGAGTCACCCACTTAAAAGCCGGCGACAACCTCACCATTCCACAAGCCACGCCCGCGCCAACTCTGTCTATTGCCACAAGCGCGCTGAAGTCGGAGCCCGGCATCAAATATCTCGCCATCTCGGTAGACCTGGATGCGCCATTCCCGTCTTGGTCCTTTCTCAGTCCCATCTTGCATGGTTTGCACTTCGACCTAGTACCCGGCACCCCCGACGCTGATGGTTTCGTTCCGCTCGAGGGCGGCTCGGAATGGCTTGTGCCTTGGCTGCCACCCGGACCGCCCAAGCCCAGCTCGGCACATCGGTATGTTTTCTTGGTGTTTGAGCAGCCCAAGGAGTTAGATGCTGCCAAGATCAGGACCTCGCTCAAATTGGCCCAAGAAGTGAAATTGACAGCCAGATTGTGGTGGAATGAGGAAGATGCTGAGAAGAAGCTTGGGCTCGGCGAGGTTCTGGCTGGGAATTACTTCAACACCCACGCTTAAGTGGTCGACTACGGGAAACCGTCGGTCCATATCACAGATGGCAGCACATGATGGTCACTAAGTACATGGCTATCGATTATCTAAAGTCAAGAGACATTGGGGGTTAGGAAGACTGTTTTGCTTATCTTTCAGTATGCGACCATAAGAATGATACCATAGAATTTGCGTTATGTTTCCTGTTCTCTTCAAGGCTATTGCGTGATGCGAGTCTGAATTTGTCATCCGATGTTATAACCGTTTAATGAATGAATTACGGGACCAATATGCTATCAACTTCCTTCAGGTCCCTGCGTGTTTGCTCCCAAAACAGTATCTTACCTCCGATGCGACTGATAAGTTCTAACCATCCTTGATGGGCCCGGAATCTACACCACCAACAGTACCTACCGTCTACCCTTGTATCCCGACAGGCTCACGAATCCCGCAGAAAGTGGTCAACGGCTCGCTACCAACCTTTGACATGGCTGGATAAAGTCTCTTGTCTGTGATCAAGGTAGCGCCAGAGTTTATGGACTTACATCATGGTCGTTGTCACAGTTTGGACAAGAGTTATGCAAAATCGAGTCGGACTTTGCGCAATTGGTGTGTGCTCGAAACCATCTATCATAAAACCTTAGACTAGGCGACTTTAACGGCACCAACGTCGTACCCCGTTCCTATACACTTTTACTTCTCCCTCTAGTGTACATCACCCAAGCCAGGCCGGTACCAACCAGATGAATATTTTGTTAGGCACGCGGTCCTATGTAGACAGTATCTTCATTGGTGACTTGGAAATACGTGCCATTCTACTGAAATTGTGGCAGTGAATGTATTACTTATAATCGATCGTCCACTTGGTTTATATGAAATTATAGAAACCTTATCATCTTCTCAGTGTCTCCGCTTGCTCGCTCTCCCCTCCTTATCCCCAGATTCCCCCGTTTTGGGATACGTTGGGTACACTGTCAAGTAAGTATTGGTACAGGTTGTGCATTAGCTTTAGGTTGAGCTTATCTATTCTTTAATAGAATGTATTAGAGGTTCCAATACTAGGCCAGAGTTGAGATTTCCAATCCCTTCTATCCTAGGTCGTTTGGCATTCGTCTACCCGATCTCAAAAGCCATATTAGGAACCTGAACCGTACAACCTCGGAGAGACTGCATACGAGGATGAAGGTCCTGCGCACTTGAAATGTCTACAAACATACCTATTATCATGAGAGATACCGCTGTAAAAACTGCGCGAGATCTAAAACGCTCTGCTCGTATGAAATCCAGTCCCTACCCGTAGCTGATACGGCTTTGCTAGAGTCGAACCCGAACGTACCGGCCCTAGGCTTGTAGTCTGGTGAGTACCCCTTTCCGGGTAGTCCTTGCTGTACCTTTAGCGAAGGCATGTCTCTCCTTAATATGTCGGCAATAGCCTGACCGCACCCAGCGGCTGAAGAGCACGCAAAACGTTCCCCATCAGCCTTCTGAGGGTTCTGAGCTGACCACAACAACATTCGTGCAACATCTCTTATGTCGACTGTATCGCCATAGAGCATCATCGGGCCGGGCACTTCCTCTCCTGAAACAACTTTCCAGAAGTCACTATTGGAGTACGGAATATGCCCTGGACTTTTCCAGGGAATAAGCGGTGGCCCCACGAAATATCTGTAAGCACCGTCACTCGTTAGCATTGACTCGACATGCGCGAGGTAGGAGTCCCTACGTAGGCTGGAGAGCCGTCATCCCGAACGTTGGGCGGTGGTCATCTCTGAATTTCCAGAATAACTTTTCAGCGGCTGTCTTGCTAGCGAGATAAGCATGAAAACCTCCCGCTTCATCTCCATCTCGATCAACGATCTCTTTAGATGTGGTATTCCAGTCGCTCTCTGTATAGAGTCGACTCTCTAATGGGAGGTTGAACAAGGCTGCAGCTGATGACATAAGTACAACGCTGTTCATAGTACGAGCGTGCTTCATGGCTGCACTTAAAACGTTCGCCGTGCTGTCTACAGCTATCCGGACCACTTCTGTAGGAGGAAGCGTCCATATATCAGCAATGGGTGAGGCAAGGTGGAAAATTGAACAACATCCTGTGATACTATCTCATTAGCTCCTGACCTATTATGCTGTGGAACGTTTTTGTTGTACCATCGGCGGCAAGCTCGAGAGGCTCGGGTTGGCATATGTCAGAGATCTGTATCACCTCGATATCATCTGCAGAATAACCTAGGCGACAAAGGGCGACCTTCACTTTCTGGCCTGCTAATTTGTTGCGAACGGTGCCACGAACTCGATATCCTTCTTGCAGCAGGAGCTCAGCCGTTCGGCCAGCCAGATACCCATTTAAGCCTGTAATTAGGATAGTACCCTTTGTGAGGTTTCCGTTCGTCGGCATCTTCGGTTTGGGACTGACTTCTAGCCGAGACGAAAAAGAATGAGTCCAGGTGAGAGAATGATATTTAAGTAGAATTCCAGGACTGGACTCCATTTTGTTTGCTTGTTTGCGTCACAATGATACGAACCCCTTACATAGTAGAATGTGCCGCATTGAGGTTTGACAAGTCCACAGGAGTAGTGTGATTGCTTACTCTCCTAAATAGAATACCATGCAATGTAATACAGAAAGCTCCACGAATCGCGCCATTACTACTATTAAAGGGAATTTGGACATTATCAAATATGGGCAAAATCTTGTCAAACATCTGAGGGTTGAGTCTAAAAGTCCAGGTACACTAGAAAATCCTCCTGAGTTGAACATATGTTGTTGAGACGGTTGCTCTAATAACCGTACCCTGCAAGCTCCGACCTAACCTGCATTGTACTTTTACAAAAGTCCAAAAGCGGCGTAGAATATCTATCGGTAGCTATGACCAAGGCGAATTAAACAATACGGACTAGATTAGGGGTCAGAGTCATGGGCCTGACTCGTATTTCGCTCATGAAGTAGCGTGATGATACTGATATCGGAGAGGCTCGACGAGTCATGGTAAATGTGTCGTTTTCTATTGTTACACCTAATCCGCCGTCATCAAGCCACGATCTCTGTTGCAAGCAATGACCCAGACCCTGGCATTACCTGCATAGGGCTGCTTCGATATTGCAATATGATGGCGATCGTTACCTAATTGGTTTTAGATAATGCCTTTAAGCCCTTGCATCATACCATCGGGTTTGCGACAGGTCGTTCAGCTTTGGCTCGACGTCGATAGGTAATTGAACCCAATCCTGTTTGTTGCAGCGGCTAGAATATGTCAGCGTGCGAGAAACCATCCAAAGTGCATAAAAAGCCCGGTAGGATACCGTATCGTTTACGTGTAATCATCCGTGAAACCAAAACCAACTTGTAAACGTGGCGCGGCATCCCTCCTGATGTCTACGTGTGATGGTCTGAGTACGACTGTGACCACTCATCCTGCCTATCACACGTTATACTCAATACTTCATGGCTAGTTGTGGGTGCGTTGTATTGGAAATCATAGCATGGACGATGGATGGCATTGTACAAAGTCCGTAGTTCCAACTACCACCTACTTCAGCTCCCCCGATCCCACCCTATGAAACTCGAGGCGAAAGAAGGAGTTCCCTGGCGGACGAATGCAGGTAGACCAGAAGGACTAAGCATATAACCCGATGCAGGCGTTATTTAGGATGCCATCGGGTGCCAAGCTCAAGTTTGATACCCACGGTCTTGGCATACACTATCTGCAGAATACGTAACCGAACAGGATGTTTGTATCCTTATGATATTAAATAATGGGACGCATTAGTCGGGCATTACCCGAGGTGTCTCTGGCTCGGATTTTTCGAAGAGATGTTTCGAGAGCTCTACTCCATCATAGTGAAAGTTGCACCGATATAGACTCGATTCCATAGCGATTGCGAACAGAGCATTCAGCCCAAGATCACCGTAGAGTCTGCGTTACTTGAAAGCCAATCACATAGAGAAATGAGGTGCCTCAAGCATCTTAGTACGCAGCTTTGCCCAATAAATATCTGGGACATCTCAGGGCTGCATGAATTACATAATCATGTGCTAATCCTAGCTTCGTCTCATCATGTAATTACTATGTGTAGTATTATTTATTGGCTATGAAAGCGTGTCACTCTTGCATCTTTGCTGTGTCTGATGCACAGCACTGTCCCACCACACAGGTGATATGATAGCTATCACATGTGTACACGGTCTCAAGCCTTCACTAGCTGAGCTGTATTAGATTTGCTATATTTTGAGTTGACGTAAATCAGATCAGTGGCGTATCTAGGCCTGAAGACAGTTTGGTTTTCTGAGTTGGAGGCCTGAGCGCGTCCAAAATACCAATCTCAGATCAAGAGTTCAAGAAATAGAGGACAACAGATAGGTCACTGGCTGTATGAAAGAAAAACCTGTATCTTTGATGCCGGCAAACTGACTTGTAAATATATACAAATACCACTGATCAAATGCCAATATGACTTTCACAGTGATATTCATAAATTCCAGGTAATTAGAGATTATGAAAAAGCATAACCTCTTATTGTATATCTGGGGAATTATTGTAAGCTAACCCTCGGCTTGAGTACAGACATGCTCAACCTAGCCTTATTGATGGAATGCTGAAGAGACAGCTATTAATGAAGTTCCACGTGAATACTTCTTGTAGTCTTTCCCATCATGATTCCTCCAATTGAGGTAGAAACGCCAGATTCAAAGCCTCGCTACCTGTTACACGCGCATTCGGCTCAATCTGCAGATCGCCCACGACTACGGGTGCATGCCTTGCAAAAGACCCTTCGTGAAATTGCATGATATTCCATGCAGCATGAAACCTAGTAATGGATAGCGAGGTTATACAGACTTTACAGACTTTGCTGGCAATGATATATCTCGGACTTCGAAAATAAGTAGAGGCCGACGAAGGCCGGACCAATCGTATTAGAATCAAGTCATTCGCTAAGGCCGATGAAGGAATCTGATGACTAAGGACCTTAGCAGCTCTAACAGATTTATTGTATTCTTATTAAATTCCATTCCAGCTCCAGTCATTGTTATGCTACTCGATAAATGTTACACGTGCAACCTCCGTACCAGCTGAATATGCAGTTCGCCTTGCACTTCGGCCGTACGAAGGACTATTGCAGGCTGTCCATAATCTTTCAAGACATGCAGGCAATATTGGAAAGTGAGGTTATACAGACTTCGCTTCTTGAAACAGACCCCAGAGACCTAGGCGGTCTAGGCTGGCAGACCAGTTGTATATAGAGTCAAGTCAAGTCACCAACAGCCAAGAAGGAGTTGGTTAGTCAAGGACTCATGCAGCCCAAGTTGTTCATTATAATCTGAATTCTCGGTTCCAAGCCTAGTATCTTCTGCCTTTGTCATATAAGCTAGATCTCATGGCACTATAAATAAAGGAAAGTAACACATGATTAATAGAATACTACTAAATGGCAGGCTCGTGTAGAGCCTTTATTAATCCGGTGAGGCGTCATTTGGTGACTGCGATAAGTTATAATTTAACCCTCTCTCTGTGTTAACTAATCGGAAGGGAAAGATGTAACCGTATCGGTGTCAATTAGCAACGACAACTCATTATTCCACTCTGGTCATCAAAGTTTGCTCACCTAAAGAAGGCGTAAGTCTAGCTGCCAGCCTTAGTGTTGCTATAACAGCATTTGCTTAATTTATTAATATAATAATCTGGATAGTTTTGTATCTTTTTAATAGATCCTAATTTTAAATTGAGACGTCTTTATAGGGTGTATATCCCTATACATCCTGATCAGCGTAGAAAGGAATACTACTTGTGAGTTACGTAACGAGTAAAGCTACCTTGTTGAGCCTCTTACACATTGACTGCGATCAAGACAAGATCCCCGAATTAGTGCCACAAGATTTAACTACTTCCCCTATATTGTTAAACAAGACAAAAAGAAACTAGTTTTTTTTATATGAATGCATCTGTGTAAGATTAATTCTAACGAGTCTTACCCCATTGAATCCTCACTATTCTTACAAAATAAGATTTAAAGAAAGGAATTTCCTGAACCTCTTTGGTATGGCGGTAATCTTATCACTGAAGAGACATCAATACTATTAGCCACAATAACTTTTAAATAAGTTGGTACTTATGAAATAAAGGATTGATATATGCAATAATTATATTTCTAGTTTAGACCGGAGCAGCCAGTAGATTTTCGTTGTCAATATTCCAAGAACATCAACGACCAGAAGAACTGGCTACTGCAAGCCTGCCATATAGATCAACCGCATGGAATACCTAGGTATTAAGCTTGCGCGTTTTCCTTGGCGGTAGTCAGAACAAGAATGTAACCCAAGAGAAACCGACACCGAGAATTACCCTATCTCATACGGGATTCGCCTAGGAACAACATGCAGGTATTACAGGATGATTGCCGTTTCCCAATTTTCCGACTTCGGTATATGTAGATACCTGCATGTCCGTTCAACGCCGTGTGCAACCACCCGACCGTCCATTCGCCAGGCGCGACATGTTGGTATGATGTCGAGTCCTCGCAACCAAACTGACGACATCCAAGGAAAACAGGATCCTGTATCCCACTGGCATGGCACGGGACGACTCCAGATCCGGTTACGGATATACAGTTGCCGCACATTGTTCGAGTTTCGGGGGTACCATACAGTACAGTACAGTACCTAAATAAATCACAAGTCAGACGCGCGCGCGCGCGCACGCGCAAAGCATACCGTACCACCTATCCTAATATTAGCGCGCAGCTGCGCGTGAGACATGCGCATTACACATGCATATCATACACTCATGGTTATAGGTAAAACATCAGGTTTTGCCGCGGCCCCCCTCTCTAGGCTACAGTTTAAAGTCCAATCCTGGCGCGTCTTGTTCCGAACTGGTATCTACCTATAGCTGCGTCCCTATGCATAGATCATGCATGCATCCTATCAAAACAACATCAAGCAAGGACCATCTTATATCTTATGTAGGAGCGGCGTTCTTGGCGTTCGCGGCCGAGATAGAATCAGGTATCAATTGGGCAACGCCCTTAGAGATAGATAAGGAGGTGGATAATCAGGGTAGTAGCAGTAGTATGCTTACGCGGCGTGGGTGCTGGCCTGGCACCGATAACGATACAGACTGTATAGCTGTCGGATGATGAGCTGGGTTGAACGCTCAAATATTTTACGCAGAGGCCGTGCATGTCACAAGCAATAGGAACGATAATATTCACAGTGAGTGAGGAGACATCCGTCTTCGAAGACACTAGAATACTACGCGTCATCTTCACAGATTGCAATTTACACGATGTAGGTGCTGTTGCTTGAATATACTTGGCAACGAGGATCTCAATATCAAGCTCGACCTAGTATTACATTTAATCTATATACAATTGCAATTCATCATGTTGACAGTTGGTGTGCGGATATCACCTTCACCCATAGCACTGGAAAGTCAAAGATACCATGTCAATGGCGTCCGAGGAAAAAAAAAATATGTATCATTCATTACCGCCTAGACTCCCTTTGCGTAACCCTGAAGCAATATTGAAACCGAGAAACATATAACTTTATGAGACCGCTATGAGTCAACAAACAAAAAAGAGCAACACAACCTATGGGCTCTTCGAGGGATTGTTCCAACAGTACCGTGCTATGGAGACTCCGTTGTATCCTCGCTTATATACCTAGGCGCCATCGGTAACTACCAGTGCCTAGGTTGAGGTCATACCTATAATGCTGCCGAAATGAATATCGTCGAATTTATCGTCATGCCTATAGTCCAAAGGCTTTCGTTTATTGGTAATTTCCCGCGTGTAAACTGTTTCATCTGATTGAAACCTGGATACTCATCGTTATAGAATCTCCTTGAGTTGTTGCTTCTGCTGGGGAGTCAGATAGGTGGGAAACTTGACATTGTACTTGATGATGAAATTTCCGCGTTCGTTCTGTTTCTTTGAGATAGGCATCCCCAGTCCGGGATATGAATCTGTCATACCAGTTCCGGTAGGGCCGCCTTTCTCCAGATTGAGTTGCTTTCCATCGATAGTTGTGACGGTCCGCTTCCAGCCAGTCAATGCCTCTTTGAGATCCAGTTCAACCGTGTGAATGAGATCATCACCGTCGCGAACGAATAATGGGTGTGGTTTCTGGGAGTCATGTTAGCCCTTCTTACTGCTTAATACTGAACACGAGTGGTCAAAAATTGGAACCTACTTCTTCGACGATGAAGTGCAAGTCTTGTTTACCGCCCTCTTCCTGGTCTCCGACACCCTTGAACTTGATCTTGCTGCCTTTCTTCAAGCCGGGTTTGATCGGAACTTCCAACACTTGATCGCTAGTTGTTCTCTTACCACTCTCATCAAATGTCTTGCGCTTAATCTTCATCTTCTTCGTGATACCATTGAACAACTCCTCTAAAGTCAGTGGTAAGGCACGCTCCACAGTTGTGACCTCAGGTGCCGCATCCCTTGTGGCGCCGCCCCGATATGGGTCTCCGCCCGGATAACCTCGCATACGGCTGGATCGGCCAGTAGAGGCTCGAGGGATAGCACCACCAAAGATGTTGGCAAAGTCGTCATCGTCTCCTACCCCAGCGCCCCCTCCACGCATGAATTCGGCAAATATGTTCTCAGGATTACTGAAATTGAAGGGGTTACCACCACCGTTAGTGGTAAAGTGGAATGATCGTGCGCCAGTGGGTATGCCGCCGCTACCAAAGTCAAAGTTTTGGAATCCAGCGGGCATTTGACCCCCGGCGAAAGGATTGTCCCCTGGGGGAGGGGCTGTGCCACCACGAAGTAAATATTCTAGCCCATATTGGTCGTATATCTTGCGCTTCTCGGGGTCAGAAAGGATTTCGTAGGCTTGGGAACATTCTTTGAACTTCTCGGCCGCGTTCGGGTTGTCCTTGTTCTTGTCTGGATGATATTTCAAAGCAGCTTTACTGGACGCAAGTTAGCAAGAGAGTCCAGGTGAGTTGGCGTGAGGAATTGGGGAATTCGATATGGTGTGGAGGATGGATTTGACGCTTACCGATATGCCTTCTTTATC
This sequence comes from Xylaria bambusicola, assembly GCF_022495145.1. Lineage (NCBI taxonomy): Eukaryota > Fungi > Ascomycota > Sordariomycetes > Xylariales > Xylariaceae > Xylaria > Xylaria bambusicola. The sequence continues at coordinate 835,558 of NW_025953557.1, read as the reverse complement.
TCATCCTGGGTTGCATCAGGCTTGACGCCGAGTTGATCATAGAGCTTGGTCTCCTTCACCATGATGATAGAGTTTGAACAATAGAGAGAATGATTTTTGATAGGTGATGGGAAGATGGAAGGGAAGTAGTAGATGTGGTTGTACTTGACGTTGAGTGGTTAAGTTGAGGGTGGTTGGTAAAAGCACAATCAAGGTTGCTTGATGACGTTTAGGATTGTGGAATCCACATCGAATTGTGTTGAATGGTTGGCCGAAGGGCTGATTGCGGAAATGAAAAGATTAATTCAGTTATGTTAAGTTAAAGTCAACAAAAGGGGACCAAAGGTGACGTAGAGTGGCTCGAGGGAGAGTGTGGGTGTTGTGTCTCTTAGAACTAATAGTTATTGTGGCCAGTGGAAAGCCTGGTTGGAGTGGTCCGTCTTAGAAGCTTCGCGAAGGGGCCGGAGAGTGTGCAGGGGACAGAACGACGACGGGAATGGTGGTGATAATGGTGGAGGACCAGATGGTGATGACAGGTGACGTTATTTAGCACAGATCACTGAGCCGATTGTTACCGAATCATTTGCTTGCGTCGACAGAGGGATGGACAGGAAGAGTTAGAGATAGAGACGTAAAGGGCAGAGGAGGCAGAGGTGATACGATGATTTGATGTCCTCGCACGGATATTAGAATGACTACAGTCGGTCTTCTTTGTCTTTATGAACTGTTTTGCACGGGCGTGTTGCTAGAGGACAAGAGGCAATGGATGGGTCGATACCTTGGTAGGCAGATGGGTCTGTTTAGCAGCAGCAACAACCAAAGCAAGGCGGTCAAAGGAAATGCACCGGTTGCTCTGGGAGAGGCACAGGAAGCAGAGAGACCAGAAAGCTTGGAAAGTTGGAGAACCAACCATCTCTTGATGGAGTCGATGTCGGATGGGATGACAATGACGCCCAATCAATGGTGGGGTCGCGGGGTAGCACTCTGGTAGCACCTAGGAGCACCTAAGGAGCACCCAGTACCTAGCACCATCAGACACCACCCACTACTTCGTAAGTAGGTACCTCCCAGGATACCATTCAGAGGTGTACCTAGTTGTACATGCCTACCTGATATTACCGGGCACAAGGCGTATCACCTGGGCTATTGCAGTGCCCTTTGCTAGACGCAGGTGACGCCTACCACTGCAATTCGGTGGTCATGCGACGGGGCCGGTTGGCTGTGAGCCGGAATTCGAGGGAATTCAGGGGCATATCTGCTCAACTAGCCATTTGTCAAATCTGCTGCAGACTGATAATACCAGTACATACTGCATTGATTTAAGTCTCTTTACATGTACCTGCACAAGTTACATACATAGGAGGCACTTCATAGTTGGTACCTGCTGTATGTACTTTGGTGGGTCTGCGTGCTCTATAGAACATTCTCGAAGCTTCTATCGTCCTTATGGCTCTACCCAATTATATCATACATAGATAGTATAACAGCCTCATGAAACTGTGTTACATCAATAGGCACACAGAGTCCTTCAATATGATGCCAGGTCCCATATCATACATCGCTTAGAAAACATACCTAATCCACACTGGAGTAATCAACTACCTGGAGAACATGGGTCATGTAAATATCTATTCATCAAGCTTGCTCTCGCTCCGTTAATGCGTCTACTAGGTAGTCTATCTGCATGTTGCTTTGGGTATATCAAGGAGTAGACGGGCATATCAACATTGATCCCTCTGCGCCGTTCTCATGCTACAGTAACATCCTCCAACTGTGGGTATCAATTGGGATATGATGGCTGAAACCGGGCTGGCTTCCCAATAAGCCCATTTCCATTGTCGACCGAGTCAAACCCTGATAGTGTGCCCGAATCCTTGGCCGTTGCAACTCATACATAAATGAGGAAACTAACTCGCCGATTAGAACCTTGGGAGCAGATACATGTTGTTGCTCGGCTCACCATCTGCCACGATCTCTTCGTCAACTGTTGACCTCTCCGATGACCCTTCCAATTATTGTTGCGATGCTTGTATAGATTATCCACAGGAAGTGAACTGCCTATCGCAAGCGGAATCTTGCACCCATCACGAATCTCCATGTAAACTGAGCTTCTCGCCGTAACCGTAATGCTACACTTGTCCAGAAAGCCCATACGAGCTGAATTGCCCGTCGTATCTGTAATGCTATGCCCCTCCATAACATTACTGCGAACTGAGCTGTCCATTGTAAGAAAGATACTACGCCTGCCCAGAATTTCCAGATGGATCGAGGTAACCATAGCAAACAAAAGACTATGTTCGTCCAGGACACCCTGATGAATCGATGTGCCGGTGGTAATTGAAATCCGCTTGGCTTCTAACCACCTCTGAATTCGGGTTCCGCATCCAAGTCCATGAGGTCGACGGAATTTTGCGCTGGATGATCTGCCTGAGCCAAGAATGATATCCTGCCACCTTTACGTTCGCTCATTTCTGGTGCCTTATGACTAAAGGTGTTCTCCACGTCTGGAATAATAGCGCTATCACAGTGATGAACTCCAGAGCCGCCTTCTTCCTCCTTTTTCGTATGCTTTGTTACCACCTGTTCGTGAGTCTCACACTTCTCAACATGTGATTCAACTACATTGCTAGAGTTGGTGCGCTCGGAATCAATATGTTGATGCGTGGGTTCAGTTGTGTTGTTGAGAGCTGGTAGGCTATCGTCAAATGCAAACTCAACCTCAGCTAGATCACTTCGAATACTGCCGTTGGTAGCAACAGACGAGCCGACACTATATTTTCTTTTACCGCCAGTTCCAACTTCAGAGGGAAGCTGGGACAACGCTGCGGCAGTTACGCCTGCTTGTGATTGATTTTGCATTTGCATCTCTTGATTCTGACTCTTCACCTCGCGCAAACTTGCTTCCTGCGCAAGCTCCTGCTGAAAGAGGCGATTGTCATGCTTGATAAAGGTCTAAATAGCTCGTTAGCCGTTTTCTCTTGGTTCCTAGGTTTTCTTCCGTTTTCGAAGTGGAAGGGGTTGATTCTACGCACACGAAGAGCATCCGAAAGAGGGATTCTCTCCCGATTCAACGCTACTTCTGAAGCATACACGAGAATGGGATTTTTTGACTCGGTTCCCGCGGCTTGCAGGACATCGTCAGGCGTCACTTTCTTCGAAGACGATTAGTACAGGGACTCGTTCATCGAGTTGTATATGCATACCTCGCACTTGATGGGCGATGCGTCGCTCGCAACGTATCCAACCTTCCACCACTGGTCTTTCGCCGATGGCGTGGCTTCAGAGAAAAGATTGAGCTGGCTGTCTTCTCGGACGCAAACGTAAGCCACGTCAGTAGTAGTAGCCACACCACGCAGAAGGTATTTGATAGTTGGATTCCAGAACTCAGGGCGGTAAGCGTCTTGTGAGCGAAATACGAAAAGGTCATTGTCTGCTTCATGTTCTTGGCACGTAAGTCGCTTGCGGACTATGTCTAGATAGTGATTTAACTCCTGCTTTTTACGCTGACATCCTGGGCTTGATTAGTTCCGAACACTGTCCTGTGAGATATACGTGCCAAGGTACTCTTCTACTTACCAGTCACTGTCCGCTCGGCTTCTTCGATTTTGTCCCTACAGGCTTGTATGATGTGTTTCCATTTTTCTTGTTCAGACAATTCTTTGTCGGTATAGATGGAGGGTCCAGACCATGTATGTATGAGGCGGAGGTCGTCCATGCTGTACGGCGAGCCCCGCTTCCATTGATCTTCAAATTGACGCCATTGTACATCTTTACTGTGTCGCTCGAGCAGCTGCTCAGCAAATTTCATTAGTCTAGCACAGCACTGACGAATATCGTGCTTGTCTCGAAATCCCTGCAGATTGAAACAACAGAGTTCGCCTGTGCAAGCGACAAGTTCCTCTTCCTTCCAAGCTAATTTCTCGAGCGCGCTTCTAATCTGACGGATTTGGGTCTGAAAGTGTATGGCAAGGTCCTTGCGGTCATTCATGTACCGGTCGGCATAGAAAATTGCTGGTATCTCACAAGGCTTTGAAAAGCCCGAACCTCCAAATCGAATGGTAAGAACCTCACCAGGCTTCAACAAAACTGCGGTCTTAGCGTTATGGGGGAAACTGTAGTCCAAGGACAAAGCACTGGACCACAAGAGATGATCCAGTGCATCATACATGGTATCTACACGCGAATAGCTCTCGAAGTCTAGCGCGAGGTCTAGGAAGATAAAGGAAGTAGTGGTATCTTCTTCCTCGTCCTGCCCGCTCCATTCGGGATCATTATCTGACGGTGGTATTACAGGCATTATCATACCAGTCGTGGTCATCTCCTCAATACCACAGTTAGGATTAGCAATGCTTGTTTCTTGCAATGCTTGAAAAAGCTTGTCTTCAACATCTGGCATCCACGAGCCAAAAGTCGGGTCAATGGCTTTCGTCTCTGCAAGGCTGTCAGCGCTCGCATAACTTCTTTCCGAACTGTCTAAAAAGGCCAGCAGGCGATGCAGCTCTTCGACGAAATCCGGATGTGCGTCTTCACCCCAGACTTCCTCCCCCCTTGCCAACTTCCCGAGTACAATTTGCCTCAAGATTGGCTTGCCTTTCCACCATTCAGCACCCTGGCCGTACACAGATGTTGGCACACCGCAGCTCAGAAGAAAATTCCTGGCAAGAGGTATCTGGTTATAAATTGAAAGAATCGCTCCTAATCTATGTAGCTTAGTTTGTCGCAGAAAAGCTGGTGCATCTGCATCTCTTCTTCGATTCGAGGGTGGTGGATCGGTTGCATCAGTCTCCGCCGTTGCTTTTGTCGGTATCATCGCCCATTTCTCAGATTCATACTCAGAGCGATTCGCGGGACCAAAATATTTGGAGCTCGTCTCGTTGTTGATAACGCCGGCCTCTTGGGGCACTACACCGGACTCGGCAGCGGACTCAGCGATCGCTCGGGCAAGGTCAGCATCCTCCTGGGTGGCATTCGAGGGACCTTGTGCGCCAGACATCAGCATCGATTCTGAAGTCGAGCAGGATTGATACCTGCAAGTCTATAAGCCTACCCAACGGTGATCGATTATTCGTTCGTGAGGGAGGCCGTGTGGGGGCCGCGTTGTTAACATGGCTTACGACGGGGACTTCGTCGGCGCTTTGAATATTAAAGGCTACACAATAGTATAAGCAGGAGCCATGTCGAGAAAGAGGAGCTAGACTGCTGACACCATCCATGGCCTCCGTTGTTCCACCCCCCTTCACGATCTGTGTCGAAAGCCGATTCATCCCACTTGTACTGAAAGATTCTGTGAGTCCTTATCGGGGTCAAAGGGGCCGATGGGCTACAGGAAATACCTTGGTGCTTGCGGGATCGTCCAACTTTTCGTTGATCGCGGCCCCAAGATCATTCTTGTTTGCCTATATGTGCAGCGAAATCCGTCAGCGACCATGGCCATGACCGTAATGCTCGATTTGTAGTCTGGGTGGTGTTAATAGGTCGGTCTGTACCTTCAAACGACTAACTGCTTCGGCGCGTGGAATGTTGAACATATCCTGCAGCGTGAGAATATCGCCATCTTCAGGCTCCACTGTATACGCCATCATGAAGACACAGCAGCCCTGAGTGAAAAAGGAGAGGGGCGTGTTTTGATGAGCATGGGAGACTGTCTGATCGCCGGCTTATGTAGATGCACTGAAGCCGGTTAATCCAGTGTCGATACGGTAGGCGTAGGCATATTCTGTCGTACTCCCAAAATATCATACAACTGACTCGAGAACGGGGTGCAGTCAAGCCACGGCAGCGACGGTAGTGAGGTGGGCAGAATAGAAGGAAGGGTTTCCACGATGACGATATAAATGTAAGAGGTAGTACCTGCCAAGGTTCTCGGGGCTACGTAAATGTAGGTAGGTGATATTAAGAAAGCGTCAGGACCTCGGGAGCTGCTGTATCGATACGAATTGAATCCCTGCTAAAAATCCCATATGTCTATGAGGTAGGTAGGTAGGTAGGTACTTGAACATTGCCGCCTAAGTATTGGTTTACTGATGTACTGTAGTTAAGAGCTACATGTACCTGAGATGCCTAATCCACCAGGTAACAGAGACAGGTACCCGCCAACCACAAAGGCATGCGTTACGTAGGTACCTGTATCCCACATACAAGCACTTTAATGTGAATGCACTCATCTTCACCTACATGCTAGAGGTCAACATAAGTAAACGAAACAACCTGACTACCGTGAGGTAGTTCTTGGGTCATCTCTTTTGGATCTCTATGACAGCCGACACCTATGAAACACCCACCAACCTACTTGCGGCTCCCAAAGTTAAAGCATGCCACACAATTGCTTCGTCATTCTGGGGATGTACTCGTGCGTCTTGACTGACTCACTCGGCTTTGCATTGTTTTTTCACTGGGGTGTGTACAAGCCGAAGAGGTGGTGGCACCTCTGGGGGAAATAAGATGTGTTAAACTAGGTAGTTATCCAGCTACCTGACTAATTTCTGGCATCTATCATCTTCCCAAAAGTAATCGAGTATAAGAAGCCGACGGTGTAGGTTCCATGAAAACAATGCGGCAAACAGCCGGTAGCCAATCCCGGGATAAGAGCTAAATCAAAGTTCCGTGAGAGCATGCCATTTCGTACATCTAGTGAAAAGAAGATCCGAAAAAAAAAAAAACGCAACAATCCGACGCTATGCAAAGTATTCGTGTATACCGAGAGTAGGAGAACATGTTATACTAGGGATTTGACCTGAACATCGAGATTTTGTTTTCTTCCTTTGCTTTTGTTTCGTGCGTCATGAGTCGTTGCCCGGCGCCCAGCGGAGACCTGAACAAAGTCCAAACCTGCCTTCGTCAATGCTGGGTTGTAATATTATTGGCCCTTCATCAAAAGAAGCCAAGTTCCATCCCGATGATAAAAGGGCCAAAAAGTAGGTACCTTAAGGTACAATTCATTCACGGATCGATGCGAGTGAGGTACTAGACGTCATCATCGTCGCTTTGTCCCTCTTCCTCGCCGTCATCGTCAAAATCAGCCGTCTCATCATCACCTGTGTCGCTGCCACCGAAATCGAGCTCTTCATCGCTCTCATCCCAGAAGGCAGCGTCGTCATCGGCTGATTTGGGTGGTGGCGGGGGCTCGAGGGTTGTGGGCATCTCAAACCCCTCAGGAATATCATGCTTCGACTTTTCGACAATATCCCTGGCCTTCTTGTTATACATATCGCGCTTGTCCCGGTACATGATGCTAGCATCTACATTGGCTGGCGAGTTGATCTCAGGGTCGTCCAGGAGGAGGAGAACGGACCGCAGAACCGATTCGACGCCTTGAAGGGGTGACCAGCGCTCGCTGGCCTGCTCACCAGACGTGATGTCTTCGCCCGGTGTGTGAAGTATGGAGATACACAGCTTCCCGTCGGGATAAATATTAGGGTGGTAGATGGGAATCAGGAATCGAAAAGTGGGCGGCTGGTAGGGATATTCTTCCGTAAAGGTCATCTCAGCCTATGGCACGATTGAAGAGGGTTAGTTACACATCAAGCGCAACGATCCTATGTATGACGAGGCACAAACTCCGCCGGAAGAGCAAAGCATACGTACCTTGAAATATCCGCCATTGAAGGCGCTTTCTGGATTCACGACAATAAGACCGAGGCGCCAACGAAGTATATTCTCATTCACGAGCTACAAACATGACCATTTGTGTCAGTGACCGAGGCCGATGCCGGAGGGGGAAGATGCCGATTACATCAATGTTAACCCATTTCTCTTTAGAGAGATCTTGCATCTCCATCATGAGCCGATGCTTTGCGCCTCCTGCCAACCTCGACGACGCCATGATCGGGGTGTTCTCACAGAAACGTTGTGGTCATAGGTAGGCGGTGGAGTAACAGTGGCCGTGTGAAGGTCGAGTCGGAACCCCTCGGAGCGAGTTCGACTCGTGGTGCCAGACGCAATCAAACGTGGTATATAGATTCCCGGGAAAGGCGGACGTGAAGCTGTGAGCAAGCGAGCGTCTAGTGTGAGAGTGCGTACCGAGATGATGCACAAGGTGTTTCGGGAGGTAAGAGAACTGGGCTGCACTTAAGTACCGTTGACAGACTCGATCAGCGAGGGGATGCTGTCCTTTTAGCGACCTACCTATTGTGAGTAATGTGGTAATAGGGTAGGTACCGTATCTGTGGGAGATGTCTGCTTTGGGCACCTTGAGGTACATACACCCTGATACACTAATGACCCGACTGCAGGTTATTGTACCTGCTTGGTTCGATTACACAAGTTCGTTGTCAGGAAACGTCTGGACGTCGGCTTGCACATACCGGTAGTAGATAATAGGCATCTACTATTACCTCCTACTCGTATGTCGCGATGTACATATACCTACCTCTACAGCCTGTAGCGTGGAGGTATATCAGGTACGAATGGTAGGTGGCGTCAGGCATTCTCAGTACCTTCAATGACCTGGAGCGAGCGTTAATCTGGCCCTGGCCCGAGCGTGGTGGTAGTGGTAGGGAAAGTGGGATGACTTGGGATGGCTTGGGTGCGGAACCTGATCCTTGCTGCTGGACCCATACTGACGGAATGCGATGTTCTATACATGTATGTAATAAACCGGCGGCAAGCGTTCTTGACTCGCAACGAAGCGAGGAGGATTCGGTATTGCTTTGGACCCTGCTGGTTCATGGTCGCCTGCGGGAGCCGGCATGTTATCTTACCCTACCTAACTACCTGTGTAAGTATGCCCTGGCAGCGAGCTCACTTTTCACTTCCATTAGAGTTTAGGTAAGCTGTGTCTCCGTAGGTGCTACTACCTCCTTGTCTCTTCAGGCCACATGATATATACCACACACTATTGCAGTACCAATTTGTCGCATCAAGATACCAACCAACACGCCCCTCAAAGATCGCATCTAAAACCAGTTAGGTGCCATGGTGTGAAAATGGGCCCAAAGATAGTGGGTGGCAAAGCCTTGGTGGATAATGAATTGGTACCAGCGCTATTGGGGCGAGTAATTAAGTTGTACTGAATGGCTATATAATATCCAAGTACACGGTGTTCTGCCAAATCTATGGACGGGTAGACCGTAGAGAAGATTGTCGGCTCGTCCGACTAACTTCAAAGGCTCGAAAAGTTTTCACATAATGCTGACCAGTCAGGGGATAACGTGTGTCCGACCAACTAGGTCTCTACTACCTACATATTACCCGTAACAGCAGCCAACATTATGTGCATGATGAGCTGGCTCACCACCCTCCCTACTTTTCCAAGGATACCAAGGATGGTGAAGTCAGAGTGAGGATGTACGCAGCTGTAGCAGCAAGTGTATACCTTGTAGTCGAATGGTATCAAAATACTTCTGCGCGTTTAGTCCACTTACACATTCTTGTTTTGTTGACCAAGTCTTATTTGTAGGTAGTCGGGCCTCGTCACATACAACGAGAAGAAAATATCTCTCTAGGTAGGATCCTGTAAGTGCTTGCCAAGTGGTCTGTCTGTATGCATGGTTACATATGAGTAGGTGGACAGATAATAACTGCATACCTACATAGGTAGGCAAGCTTTGCCGCATGCTCATGTCATTATTGGCCGCGTCAGTTGTGATCTATAAATGATGCGCTTTCCTCTCCCCAGGGTGTAAGAGAGCTTAATGACAATTCGCTAGTCGCCTAAAGGGCCGCTTGATTTCACCAACCCTTTGTGTATCATAGGAGCACGCGTATAAATACAGGCACAGTATTCTGCTCATCACCGATGTCAGTCGTTGTGATAATGGCTGACCGCTCCTGTCATGTGGGCGCGTTGGCCGACTAATACATACCTTATACCTACTCGATTGAACTGCCTATATAGGTACCCTAGGAAACGATCAGTACCATCTTAGATTTGTTCAGGGCTATAGCGAGATGGAGGTTACCTACATGTATAGGTATACAGAGCCGATTTGAGCTGACTGCCTTAGAAGTACCTAGGACTTGAACTGGTCATAGTTAGGTAAGCACGCAGCGAATTGACAACTAAAACTTCAGCTACTAGTATGCCCAGCGAATTGTAGGTGAAAGATCTAGACGACCATGAACCAATACTAGCTGGCATATACACGCAGTCTGCATGTTTCTACTATTGCGACTGGTTAGGACGCTCGTGTGGTAAGATGTTCGGCAGCCTGAAGTTGAGTACCACGCAGCAAAGTTAGTGTACCTAGGTATCTTCATGTAACCTTACCTTCTCCTACAATACCTAGACTGTCCGTCCACCTGCACTAACTTGGAAGTCGGTAATATGTAGGTAGTTAAGTACCTAGGTAAGCAGACCAGTCAGGTGATAGCAGCGGTATACTCGTTGCGCTGGCTCAGTGGGCGGCTGAGGCACCCGAGGCACTTTACTGGCAAATAGGTGGAGGTACATACTACCTAGGTACCTAAGGTACAGTACCTCAGTCAGGACTGCACAGGGCCGGTTTGTACCTAGCTGAGTGGGGCGGCGGAACAGGACGTCCCTAGACTCCCCCTACCTAGGTACCTCTTTGCTTGCTGCCGGGTGACAAGGCAAGGAAGGCCACCTGCCCCCATCCTTTGTCTTTGCCATCTACCTATCTGGGTTCCGAATTCTCAACCTCCCATTCACCTGCAACCTACAACCACCAACATTCCCTACCGACGACGACCGCATATCACCCCTCGCGCCCGGTATCCAACCACGATCAGCCGCGATACCTTCTCGGCCACCGTCGTCAACTCCAGAAGAACGACCCATTTCGATCTGATTGTCTGCTGCACGTGATTGATTGCGGAGGTTGTATGCTAGGCGGACTTGGGGGTACTTCGACCAAGGCAAGTCGGTCGGTGGTGTGGCGCGCAATTTGCCACCCTCACCATCGCCGCTCGACCTTCAACAACAGCGCTCTTGAGATCTGGTTTCGGCGCCGCTACCACCGCGATACTATTGATCGCGCAGTCTATTCTTATTTGCCGCTTTTCTCTAATACCACCGCCTCTCCCGCCTGCTCGCTTTTCCGGCAGCCTCCCGACACCGCCGATCTACAGTCGCTCCTTACCATCTTCGACTACTTCTGCGGCATCAGACCTCCTCATTTCTAACCCGACCGCTCGCATCTAGGATTACGACGCCTTTGGATCTCAATGGCAGCCATGTCCTTTAACCCCCAGACACCCCAGAGCCCTTCCCAGTTGTCTCCTAGTGTGACGGATCAGGGACCGAGCATGAATACCTCGATGACTTCCATCGCGACTTCGCTGCCTACAGTAAGCCTTGCTCTATCGCTCATCTATGTGTAGTCTAGAACCACTCAGTTCTACGTCTCGCGATTTTTCTTGCAAATCCCTCTATAATCCCCTCATTATCTGCAGAGACATGACTAACTTGGTTTTGCTGCAGCCAGCGCATAGCGTGAATGGCTCACACCTACTACTTGACAATTCTCACGACACAAGTATGATGGACGTGTCTTCGAACAAACGAAAATACTCGTTCGATGAGATCGGTACCCATGAACGCAAAAAGGTTCATGTAGAAGACCCACGCATAATTGGCATCCAAGACCTACACTTGGATGTTGGCGAAAAATATCTTCTCTGCAGAACCCGTAAGGCTCCTCTAATATCTCAAGCGTCTCTATCACCCTAGCCCGGGGTATATCCTATTGATATACAGATGTCCTTGTGATCTTTAGTGGTCTAAATAATTGTCACTTTTCAGTACACTTGTTGACACACTATTCTGTATAGCCCACTCTATTTCTTCGCCGCGCATGTCAGAAGATTTGTTCGACAAGTTTGGTTTGACAGGCATTGCCGCCGAAGTTGCTCGTACGAAGCCAAACGGGGAGAAGAATGCGCTACGAAAGACGTACAAGGGCCAGATCAAGACATTGGGCCTCAGTGGTCATTTCGACGTTGTCAAGAAAGAGCCATCAGCCTTCATGGATTTGTTAATGATTGCCGAGGAGGACTGGCAAAATCGCGTCGTATCTGGGAGGGATATTGAGAAGGGGTTCACACCGACCCATCAGTCCAATTTAACCAAAGCGACGACACTAGCAAAGGGACAGATACCCAAGGGGCTGTGGGATAGTTCAGTTCTGGGCGATTTGGCACCTGGGCATGCCTCGAAAAAGACAAGTTCTGACCAGGTTTCACGAGCCACAGCTCCAAATACGCCCTCATTATCTGCTACAGGCGTTACTCAGAAGTCCAATAAGTCCTTGGCACCCCAATTGGACCGTGCCCGTCGACTGGGCAAGAAGAGAAGCTACCAGGACAGCAGTTTCGAGGGATATGGTGAAGGTTATGATGATGACACCGGTGGATATTCTACGGGCGACGGTGATGACCGGTCGTCCAAGCTGAAGAGGAGAAAACAGGTGCATTCGTCAGATCATCCGTCTTCTAGAAACCTCTTGGCTGATCGGTTATGACAGAATCCGAACGGCCCACTACTCAGCGGACGGGTGCAACCGTGATATCCAGGGGTGGAAAGCGGCGATATTCAAGAGTTAATTCGGGGTGTAAAACTATTTTGGAAAGGTGCCAGTGCAGCTACTGAGTCGTATCTCCATGTAGCTTTGTGGTTCGTCACGGTTATTGCATAGTTCATGATTTTAGCAAGGCGTTAGGCGTTATGCATGGGATTTACATACTCACATTGGGCGGTCAACAAACAATTTTCGGCTATGCCATGCGCAAAGTACAGCCCAGAACAGAAGGAGTTATCATAGTCCATGGACTGTGGCATTGCATACAGATTTGCATTCAGCCAAACAAGACCAAAAAAATTTAGCCAAATACAGTAACTATTTGAAATCGTTATATTTTTTGGGTATCCATTCACAAAAAAGAAAAGAATCAAGCCCTTGCTATCTGTTGTGGCAATGGCCGTGATGGCGCAGTTATATGTATAATGTCTCTAACCCGACTTGTGACTTTATGGTGCCATATCACACAATGACCTTAGGCGATGCCACCAATCACCTTGACACTCGAACTCAATGCCGCCACCTTCAAATAGACTGCGGAGAAGCGCCCATTCCGACTCGTCAAAGTGCTCGAAAGTAACCCGATCTTCGTCTGGCCGGGGGTCCGGAGGGCCACCGGATATTGAGACGGTCTGTAGATGCGGGAAGCCTCCCTCTAGGGCGTGCTGAGCGAACAGTCTAACGTCCTCGAATAGATCGCGCGAGACGTTCACCAAAGTCAGCGCCACCAACGAATCTGGCAGCTTTTCGACGAATATGCCGCGATTGGGTGTGTTGGGCGGATCTGCAGCACCCGATAAGGCGCCGGGGTTGAGAGTAACACTCTCGAGAACCGGGAAATCGCGCAGAGTCTCGATACCCTGCTGTTGCTCTCGAGGGCTATCCCGGGAAAAATGGAAGATCTCGAGGTGTTTCAAACTCTGCTTGGCGGGTTCAAGAGCGATGACAATCTCGGCAGGTAGCCTGTCCATAGCCCAGTGTGGGCCGAACGAGATGTAGGTGAAGCTCTCTAGGTGGCGGCAGTACTTGCAGAGAAATAAGCCCTCACGGTGAAATCTACTCTCGATGATGCGCAGTCTCTTTAAATTCCGAAGGTCAAGATCGTAATCGGCCGTGATACTATAGCACCTTTTAAGGGAGAGGCTTTCAAGGTTAGGAGAGTACCTGATGATATCCTGGACATCGGCGAAGTTGAAACGCCGTGATATACTCTCTTCCTCAATCCTCAGTTCCGCGAGGGACCATAGGCGGTTGGAAGGATTTTTAGTCCAAATGGAGAGACATTCATTAAAGCCCTCAGACGAGCTTGGGACCTTGAACTCCAAAGTCCTCAGATTAGGTAGAGAGCAAACCAAAAGCTGATGTGCGAAGCTGCTCCGACTCGAGACACCCCATAGCGCAGCGGAGCTCATCCGGATGTTAGAGACGGGGACCCCTAGACGGCGGGCAACATCCCCAACCAAGGCGGAATCGTATTGAGAATACTGCCTGAAGAGATCTTCGCGGTCGTAGTGTTTGGTGAACGCCGAGGTTGTGCAACTCCTGGAAGATGATCAGTTGTGGAGGTCCATGCGCAATGCAAGAGCATGTGACACGTGAGCATATGAGAAGCGGTCAAGTTGATGATCTTACGACGGTTGGATGTAACCAACCACACCAGCCAAAGCGATGGAATGATAGGAATTCAAAAGAAGCCAACACACAAGGTAAAGGAGAATTCAACACATACATCTCAGTGACAGCCCTTGCAAGGTACCGGTTACTAGAAATGGTCCGGATAAAAGCAGAGAGGCTCTGGTAGTGCGTCGGTCTTCCATGATTGAAGTCGAAGGTTTCGAACTTCCTATATAATAAGGGGATGCCGAGATCCCAAAGAAACCTGCAAGTCCGTGACAAGCGCGACAAAGTTCGATTGTCGTGGATATCCTCGTAGATCATCTGCCATATCTCGGTAGGGAGGTCCATGGCTATAGACAGGCAGAGACGAGATGGCGAGACAGTCAGCAAACACAAAAGCTGACAGGTGGGTGGTTAACATCAGACGAGCAGCAGAGTTTAAGTAAGGTACCTAGATACAGGGGGATAGCAACGAGGAGCCCGGAAACCAAGCCAATTCACAGGTCCATGAATATGTCCTCACTGAGCCCTATGGCTTGATGGCGTGAGCTGCCGCCTCTCCGGATGCAGAGCAGAGGAATGGGATGCAATTGTGATTGTGATTGTGACAATGTTGTGAAGGTGATAGTAGCAGTGGTAGCGGTTGACTAAGCTACCTATTCCCTACTCCCTACCTACCTACATGCACTGTAGCTAAGTACCTACATAGGTAAAGTATGTGGATGTGTTCAACGGTTTAACAGCAGGTATGAGGATGGGCAGGACGAGAATGCTTACGATAATACTTACGGCACTGGTCGGCTATTTCCAAGATGGATCGCCTCCGAGCTACACGACCTACCTAGGTATGTAGGTAAACATACAGCGCACCCCTGGAAGCTGGAAGCACTGCCTACCTACCTAGTTAATACCAGGCAATGGCGTGGCGTGCTTGGTGAATGTATCATTACCTCATAACATCTGCTAAAGAGGTACCTACGTAGGTACCTATAACAACACACTTACCTAGGTAACCTCTTTCCAGCCCTGTCTGCGCTTGTTCTTAAGCACAGTACAGGCCAAGTCAAATCAGTTAGTACCTACCTAGGTAGTTAAATAGTGCTGTGAGTACCTATATTTAGGCACCTGGACCGCCTGGCCCACCGCCCCCCGCTCTCCCCCCACTGTACCTGCTTAGTATGGCCCTGTATGTTCCGAGGTCTCTTATCAGATGGTGCCAGTGGAGAGAATGGCCTGTATTCTTTGCCTTGAACCCTTGTGGCCTCAAAGTACAACCTTGAAAGCCTCTTGAGAGGGAGACGGAGAATTCATATCGCCGTCTTGAAGTGCAGGCGTACATATATTAATACCATGCGGCTCTGAAGAATGGTATCCACTGACCTACATAGATCGTTCTTGTTATTGGTTTACTAGGCAGTCTTAATTCAAATGGCACGCATCTTGTCCTCCACAGCCTCCGCCAAGCCAAGCTCCGTCCGTCGACTGCTGTAGGCGCCCATATTCACCAAAGTCTGCGTAGGCAGGCAGGCTTCACGGAAATCTTCCTCTACTCCGTGTCTAACAACATTCATTTGCAATCATGTATTCCAGTGCTTCAGACTTCAAGGGGCCACCTCCTTACAGCAGTGAACCTCACCAGAGTCCTGCCACGAAGACCCCCTTTGGGGGCCTTTACAATGATCCCCGCACCTCATCTACTCAATCATTGGCGCCCTCCTTGCCAGCGTATGAGGAGATAGAGAGACGCAAGCTCCTGGTGATATATATACATGGCTTCATGGGAAATGACACCTCGTTTCAGTCCTTCCCAGCTCATGTCCACAAGTACCTCAAACTGGCCCTCTCTGATAGCCATGTCGTTCACTCCAAGATCTACCCAAGATACAAGACGTACAAGTCCATTGAGATTGCCCGTGATAACTTCAGTACATGGCTCGAGCCTCTAGAGTCCCCGAAAACAGATATCATCCTCGTTGGGCATTCCATGGGCGGCTTGCTGGCTGCTGACGTTGTGTTGAAGGTGAGTAGTCTAATACCCTACCTAGCATAGGTTTCTACGGCTAATGATCCCATTAAGCCTTCCACTCAACATAACCGTTACAACTCTTTCAAGCATCGTATTCTCGGCGTGGTGAACTTAGACGCCCCCTTGTTAGGCATGCACCCGGGCATTATCGTGTCGGGGATATCCAGCTTGTTTAGAAAGAATGAATCACCTAAGCTTCCAGGAGAGCCATCAACACAGGCCATATTAAGTCCCGGTGTTACCGGCCTTCCATCGCCCAGTCTCTCAGCATACTCCGTACCATCAACACTGTCCGAAACTCTACCCTCCCCACCACCGCCACCAGCACCCTTTATGCGTCCTGCCTTGACTAACGACTCGAATTACAACCCTAACTTTGCAAATGACGTCCGAATTGAGGAGAGGACATGGTGGAAAAATGTCGTACATTTTGTGAAGAAGCATAACTCCGAGGGCCTCATTGACGCTGCTGCTAATCACGTCATGTCTCACATGGAGTTTGGCGGCACCATGTTTGATATCAACACTCTCAAAACCCGTTACGAGAGTATTCGAAGACTAGAGGATGTGGACGAATTAAATCAGACTGGTTCTTCTCTGCCTCGAGTCCGCTTCATCCAATACTACACCATCTGTAATGGATTTCCAAAGAAACCAAAGGAAGCGGGCTCCGAACAAGTGGACACGCAATCCACATTAACAAACAACAACTCAGAGAATGACATCCCATCGCGACGCATATCGGCCAACGATCCTAAGCTCAACCCTCAAGATTCGAGTTTCAAACAGGACCAAGAGCCCTTGAGTTTATCCGATAGTGAGCGTTCAAGCCTGGAGCTGCTTAGTCCAGAGCCGATAGTTGATGAGCCACCACCCCTACCAGCAAGAGATGGTCCAGTCGATGTACACAATGTAATTGATGACCAGAAAAGGGATAGACATGCAGACGCCACCCCAAAAACCAGCCAGGATGTTGATTTGAATTTGACGGAGAAACCTCAAGTTGAGGATGTTACACAAGGTGTGGGTGTTCTAGATCTGGATCTTCCAGAAATAGCTAGTTTACCACCAAAACCGGACACACCAAACCTCGAGAATTACACTGATAAAGATGCGCGGAAGTTAGCGGGAAAGGAGGCAAAACGAGCATATAAAGCCTATGCACAAGCAGTGAAAGATCGCGAAAAGGCTGTCAAGGAACGTGAGAAGATCATTGAGAAGCGGAAAAAGAAGCTAGCCCAAGAAGCTGAAAAGAAGGCGAAGGAAGAGCAGAAGAAACGTAAGAAGGAAGAGGCTGCTGCTGCTGCTGCCATAATTCCAGAAAAGGTAGACTCAATTTCATCGTCATTAAATCAAGGAGTCACTGAAAAGCTCTCGGCGCCCAAGGGCGAAACATCGGAGCCCCGAGAATGGACACCAGTGTCCCCAGATCTAACACCCCAAACGACAACAATGAAGGACGAGGAGCAAGCGAAAGTGAAAAGAAAAGGCAAAGAAAAGGCAGAAAAACAGCGGAAGTTTTGCAATGTGCCCAAGTCTAACGGTCAGGTCGACCCCAAGTGGGTTGGTATCTTTATGAAAGATATGGACCAGGTAGCAGCCCACACAAGCCTCTTCTTCGCAGGCGAACACTACGAGAGTCTGGTGGGTGATGTTGGGAATATCATCGTTGAGTGGGTTCACGCAGACATGACCAAGCGGACCATATTAGAGTTAGATTGAGATGGCTGCTCAGAGTGTTGTGGATAAGCAGGATTGTGTTGTTCATTGATCGAGACTTTTGATTAATTAATTAGACGGGCGGCGGGAATTACGACCAATGGAAACTTCAGATCACGTACTTCGATAATATAAGGACCAGGGTAGTATACAACATGCTTGCCATCAGTTCTCTCTACAACAGCGATTTTGCGATTGAATATATATCCAATATTTGCCGGGCATCTAGCCCATGAGGTAGCTATTCACACTCTGTAATGTCGTCCGACTAGGATTTGCCTCGGGAAACGCTAGCATTATACGGCCCAGCTTCGTTTTGATCATGCTCTTGTTGGCTCCCGACGAATTCGGGGTCCAAGGCTTATATCTCCCCTCGTCGTCGAAGAACCGGCACACAAGCGCAAGGACAACCCCTATCGACAGATCCTTGCCCGTTTCGCAAGCAACCAAGATCTGCTTCTGCGCGGAAGCGGGAACGGAGCCCCCTGTTTCTCTCTTCAAGTATGCGTCGACGAAATCGCATATACCCGCCAGCGCGACGCGCAAATGGCGGCTTGCGAGCTTCTGCTTGCCGATGCCCACTTCCATTAGCGCCGGGCCTTTTATCCACGAGCTTTGGTCAGTGGTCTTTGGGAGAAAGGTGATGGTGCAGCAGGGTGACACTCGGCCAGGCAGGGGCAGTCGGCTGACGAATAGATGGGGCGCGACCTGAATAGGGGTGTTCACAGCTGGGTCAACCGACTGGTTCGCCGTGAGCGATCGTACAAGATCGGGCAGGCCAGACTCAGGCGTGGCGAGGAGGATGGCCGCATTGTTCCAGAAAAGGGGCGCGGTCAGCCCGAGAGCCCAGTTCTCGGTGTCGTCGCCCGCGCCTTGGATATATCCGCCTTCGCTCATCTCACCCCCGGGCACCCGGCGAGAGCTAGTACAGCAGATCACGGGGTGGAAATCATCGAAAATGTGGCTCGTGGGAATGAGTTGCGATTCCTGTGTCACCCACATCGGCCGCAATGGCTTTTGTATGTGCTGCCGCATGGCCGTAATGTCAATGCTGAGCGCCTTTAGCGCCGCGACGTGCTCCAAGATCCTGGCTTCGGCCTGGGAGTGCTCGGAGCGCGAGACGACATTTGGCGGCGTGTAGAGCTGGTGGCGTTCCTCGGCCGCGGGAAATAAAACCCGGTTGAGGACACAGCACCATATCGGGACAGTCTTACTTAGGGCGTCGGGCATTTGCTTGCCCCGCCTCGTTGAGTCGACGATGATGCACCCATCATGTTGTCCGATGATGGAAAGGAGGTGGAGATTGAGCCGCCTAGAGCTGAAATTCCACTGCCCTGTATGCCCGTCGGTGCTCTTGAAGTACGCGGACCCAGCCTTCTTCTCCGGCGCTATGTACCAACTGCCGCACCTCTCGTTGGCGATAAGAGGACGGTTGTATGCGTGGGCAACCTCGTTGACGAAGTCTGCATCTTCTCTGATAGAGCGCAGGCGGTTAGATATGGACAGATTCGACCTTTTGAGGTCTGTCAAAATGCGCGAGAAATTGTGGTTTGCTTGCGGCGAGAAGATGAGATCCGACTCGACAGCCATGAAAGCTGGGAAGATATTGTATGATAAGACTAATTATCTGCCTACCTACTTACATACCTACCTTACCTAACTAAGACATCTTGTGTCTCCTGTCCTCCAGCTGTCGCCAGGTGCACGCGCGATAGCTTGAATCTATATTACCTCGAATACTTAAGTGACACGAAAAAGGCAAAGCCAACCGAATGGGCCATGACATACGTTTCTCATTTTGAATCTTCATAGCAAATTTATCGCAGGGCTAAAGATGGACACTATAAGAGGCTGTGTTTGGATCCTCTACCAACGCCTACTAAGCTGCCTGCTAAAAACGAAATAGCTAGTGGTCTATTAACGGTGAACTGTTCCCAATCAACAATAAGGCAACTAGGTAGTAATAAATGGCTGTGAATAATATTTCTACATCAATACTGTATAAGAAACGGCAGCTTGTCCGTCAAGAGATGGGGTGGGAACTTACCTAGGCCCTATAGTCAACACTTCAGGTAGAAATAAGATCACTATGGACCTACGACCTTGTACATATGTTATCATTCGCTATGCATGTTTCATGTATGGCGAATTAGTTAGCCAATCATACCTGAAAGTCTATGCTAATGCTAGCTCTAAATATAGGGACGACATGAAACTAAAGAACGTGAGCATTCACTCTTATATTCAAACAAGGTTACGAGAATCTTGTAACCCATAGCAATCTATATCAGCGCTTTCATGGGTGAGCTAGATGAATTGATGCTTTAATGAGAAGCTATATCAAGCGAGGAAGTGAATTTCTACGACAGTGGTATAGTAAGACGTCTGCCACTGTAGCCCAAAATGCTCTAACCAACCTTTTTCTTGATTTTCTGAATCCAATGTCTTTCGTTAAGACCTTTCAGTAAGACTTGTAGCATTGCATTCCTCCTGTTGTGATGTAGTACCCAAACAGAAACGAATGATGCTACGCAAAATTTAAGCAACGGCAAATTCTCAACTGAAGATAGCCATATTTTCTTATATCTTGAACTTTCCCTTCCAGAACGGCGTGGATTCTCGTTTTTAAAGGCGGTCTCATACCTGCACCCGAAGGAAAGGCATGTTACAAATAAAGAGTCGAATATTTCCTGAGAGTCGTAGTGGCGGTGATTACAATGCGACCGAAGAAAGGGAGCTATGTATCCCCCCGCATCTTTCGATGTTTCATTTGACCGTTACGAATTCGAAGATAATAGGCAGGTAATGGCTACTGATAAAAAGTCAGCCTATGAGTTGGAAACAATATTTTCAAGCATCGAGGAATTCGCAGCTACCGTACCTCAGAGAGGCCCCTCTATTTCTTGTCCATTCTATGTAAAGGGATGTTT
Organism: Xylaria bambusicola; assembly: GCF_022495145.1. Taxonomy (NCBI): domain Eukaryota; kingdom Fungi; phylum Ascomycota; class Sordariomycetes; order Xylariales; family Xylariaceae; genus Xylaria; species Xylaria bambusicola. Next base: position 814,811 of record NW_025953557.1, on the reverse strand, counting down.
CCAACTCCCCTTGAAACGCCTTAAAACTCGTCGTTTCGTTGACGAGCAATTTTCGAAGCGGTTCTTGTCCTCTAGCCATTTCATTGTCGTCATTAGCAGACTACCTCTGCCTTTACCAATACCGAATAGTCGGCATCTCTCTTTAGTAGACTTGGTGTGACCATTAAATCTACCATTTCCTGTGCCCCAAGCTTTACTTTCATGTCCATTAACTTTTCCACGTACGGAAAGCCGTGTATAAGAGTGCCTCCAGGCTCGTTGGTCATCAGAACAACGAAGTTAGATACATCGAACGCAGCACTTAGTTTAGCTGTTGTCTCGACGATGCTACGTATTGAAACTTTGAGAATAGAGGAAGTTGTATCGGCCACTAGTGGTGAAATCGCCTCCTGGACTTTTACTACTATTTCATCAATGAGACTTTTGTCTATTGAATGGGCCTTGTGAATCAGAGCCGCGGTACGAATACGCCAATCGTGATATTCGACATCCGGTATTTTCTTCCACAAGCCTGCCGCCACAGCACTCATCTTCATGCTGATGTCGCGTCCAAAGGCACGGCACGGTACTTCGAAATACCGCAGTAGGTATCGCCAAATGAGAGCGCGAAGGAAGTAGCTAGTCACGTTGGGCGTACTTGTATAGCTCTTCCAGTGCGGCGAGAGCATCTTGAATTCGTCTTTGGACTTGCTTGGCAAAGGTAGACTTTGTGCAAATCCTTTGCCGAGGTGGTCTCGTGATAAACTCCTGATCTGTGCCCGGAGTTGGTTCCATCGCGTCACAGCTTCAGCATTACTCAATTCAAGCGTCGATGTTGGGTTGGCTTGTGCGAGTTTTGCTGTAAGCACATCGCACTGTTTGGTCTTCTCAGCAAGCTCACCCGCCATTTGCTGGAACTGTTTCTCCGCCTGCTTCACCTGTGAACGTTTCAAGGTTACATTTTCTCCCTCCTCCATATCTTGCTGAGCGTCCAATGAAATGCGATGCTCTGTGCCCTTGCGCGTCAGAGATATCTTCAGACTCTCGGTTGTGTGGTGTGTTGGTGTTTCTGACTTACTGGGCTTATCGTCTGGAGTAGGTGGCGTTCTAAGAAGCCTCATATTCTCGGACTCGAGACGTGCGATCTTGGCTTCGAGACTTGATTTCTCCTCTAGCCACACTTTTTGCTCGGCTCGTAGCTGGCGGAACTTTTTATCACGTTCAGTAAGTGCACTTTGGGTTTCAGCGAGCTGACCTCGAAGGGACTCCATTTTGAAAGCCGGTGACGAGTATCAGGGAGTATGACTGGCGGGGCGTCAATGTGTTTGTTAGAATTGGTTCAAGGTGTCCAACTTGCGCAAAACAAATCAGAGTGCTGGCGATGTAGTCTAAAGTCCAAAGGCAGCCGTAAACATGAAACCTTAGGGAGATTTAGCATTCATCAAACACTTGCTGTTTTCGCTGTCTTCGCCGGCTTCCTTTGTTGCCACAGCTGCCACTTTTTCCACAAGCAGCAACTTTTCTTTTTGTTTGCATCACCCAACGGCAAGGGCAAGGGGTGGCGCACGTGGGGCTATCAAGCTGTAAATCCCAGCAGCTACCAAGTCGACTTTTGCGTTCTTGATGGTGGCACGTCCCTATATTTCGTGTCGCTGTCGAGGCCAACAGCCTGTGGTTCTTCACATTTCCATTCTGTGGCTATCCATCTACCTCTGCTTCACTGTCGCACGCCGGCTTAGAACTAGTCTCCCATCGTTACAAAGGCGCATGGGCATGCGAGCACGAGCCCGAGTATTATCGTGTAGGGAAGAAAAGGACGTGATGACAGAAAGCGGTTGGCTGAACATAAAAGCTGATGGAGTGGTTCGGCTCGGATGGATCGATCAGCCGGCTAAGACTGGGCCCAATTCTCTAAGGTTAGTTAGTGTACTGGTAGTGTAGAGGTTTGATTTTGATACCAAGGTAGGTACGTAGGTAGTACCTAGGTCAGAGTGGGTCCAACAAGAAATGTCCGGTTTACCCATTGAGAGGTATAGCTCACCAAAACTTTATAAGTTTAAACAGCTCTAGAATACTTAAATAAAATGGAAAAAATATATAGTTAACACGAAGCATTTTACTATCGTAATCACCATTACTGAGTTAATTCTTATAGGTATATTAATCTAGTTGGCTGTTTTCCAGGCTTTCAAAGTTATAGGGTCTTGGTGAGCCATGCCTCTCAATGGGTAAACCGGACGTTTCTTAGTGGACCTACTCTGCTAGGTACGTATTATAAACCCGGCCAGTCAGCATATAAGCCACTGTACCTATTCTAGTGTAGGACCCTGGCACAGGTACATACCTACCCCCTACAGGTACCAGTTAGGTATATAACTCATACCTAGGTACCCCCTCAAGTGGCGCTCGCTGCCTACCAGAATAGCAGAGAATAGCTTTGATAGAGATAGATAGGTAGGTAGGTATTTAGTAGCTCTTCACACAGAGTTCAAGATTTTAGACGAAGGCGTGCATACGAAATAGAACCGGCGCTTGCGTAATGCTCTTGAGCACCTACGCAGGCCCCCAAGCAACCCGGGCGGCTCTGGTTGGTAGTGCCACAGGCATGTAAACTCACGTATATCTTAGGTAGTTTAGGCGTCTAAGACTTACAAATAGTCTTGAGAACTCTTGCTAGACAGCAAGCTTCGGAGAGAGTCTTCTGGGATATTTGCGTGTGTATAATATAATTATAGCCTGTTTATTTTTGTAAGAAACTCTGGAAAGGAGCGTGATGTGATGTTAAGTTTGACCTGGCCGAGATACATGTGCACACATGAGATTCGCACGATACAATCATCTACCTAGCCCACTCGCAATCTCAGAGTATGGTGCTAAATGCTGCACTTAAAAAAACCTCTATTGCATGTCTATGCTTGTGCTTGGATACTAGCATCAGTATCCCTTCCTCCTCTTGGGTAAATACCGAACCTGAGCCGGACAAGTGGTACGATCGCCTCTGAAGCTATCTCTCGCTGGGACGAACTCGCCGCTTTGCAGACTACCCTTCACAAACCACACATACCAGGCCTCGTGTAGCACGCCGCTTCGCGAGCACTTGAGAATGACACGGCTGCCGCTGTATTCCTCAAGGGCGGCTTCAATATCGGCTAGCGCGTATGTTTTCGAGGAGTCTGGTGTTATGCCAAATCGTTGGAGCGCATAGTATGTGTCCAGCGTCCGGAAGAGTCCAAATGCACGGACGAAATAGTCAACTACTTCTAAGCCTGGCTTGTATAAATCCCCGTAGCAGGATGGTGCGAGTGTGTTTATGCAAGTCCCGTGCTTGTTGTATTCATGCGCCCAGAGATGCTCGTTGGTACCGCTGTTCTCTATTAGCAACGGTACTTTGAATCATCGTGTCAAACCGCCTTTCTTCTGATTTGACTTTTGTCGTTCAAAGCTACCTAGATATATATATCACAATTCCCACCCGGGCAAGAATGTCGGGGTAGACACTGGGTATAGAACTCTAGAGCCACCATGTTGAGGAAAAGGTTGATTCAACTTACTAGCTTGCAACCCAGTATCGGTTCATGAAATCGATAAGCTCTCCCTGGTCATAATGTTCCAGCACAGCTGTGATGTTGTTGAATCTAGGCGTCATCCCACAATATTGGTCATAAGAGCCATCGCAAAGATCGGGCCTTATCCGGCATCGTCAGCAATTTGTTATTGGTTGTTTCACGGCCTCTACTTCTCAACTCATCATAATCACACAAGATAGGACACAATGAGAGGACTTACCAAAGCCCATGAAGAGTCCAGTCCTCTTCGCCTCCAGCAACATGTATTTCCTCATCCCAGAATTGGGTGAGCAATAATCGGCCACCAGGATAGATGAAGCAACATGAGTCAGCGGCCGACTGGTTATTGCAGCTCACAGGCCCGTCGAGCGGGCAGCTCGGGGAACCGCTGAGAGGATCGTACGGCGTTATGCCGCTGAAAGTGGGTGGTTCGTCATGGCCAGTTTCATCCGGAAATGTTTCTGGGTTGAATATCGAAGGGATGAGGGAGGTAGGGATGCTGCTAGGGATGCCATTGAGAAGCGGAATTTGCGAAACAAAGTGGTTCGCGTAAGTGAACAGAGAGCGCAGTGTCATTGTTGGCGCCATGATGAGCGTTATTGTGAGTCTGCTCGGTCACAATAGCTGCGGGCCGAGGGAATGGAGCCGAGATCTGCCTATGCCGACAGCGGATGCACAATGAGCTTCGTCACCTCAGGATTCTACCTACTAGATATCTATATAGACGAAAATGCAAGTTTGCCAGTAACGTCGAGCTGGCGCATGGTTGCCTGGAAAGAGACGATGAGACGTTGGTTATCAGCAGCTGACCTAAGTATTGGCATGTGACGTCGTCGTCTCAGCACCCGGTCGCAGTCCCTACCTGACATCCCTAGACATGGTTGGATGCAGGGTCTCGGTAGTGGAGAAATTCTACCCACACTTTATCTATAATACAGTGGCCTGTTTCGGGGGGGTTAAGTAAGACTTATAGTACATGTAGATGTAGGTATGTTGTGGGCAGTAACTAGGCCATTCCAAGATCTTTGATGCATGTTAATGTCTTCATTCCGTTGCGCAATATAATTCTAGTCATAGTAGCCCCACATAATGTCTTGGGTATGAAGGTAGTAGATAGGTAAATTGTAGCTACCTTACCGCCCCGGGGGGGGGGGGGGTATTCGTAAGGGTTACTGCAAGGGTTACAGCATTTCGAAAGCCTTACAGCTGAAGACACTTGTAGGGCATTTACTAAGTGGTAACCATATTGAAATGGAAACCATTATAGCAAATTTATTCTATTACTATATAATAATTATATATAAAAATAAAACATTACTTATTTATAATATTTATTATTAATAAATATAGTTATTATAATTATATTTAGCTTTTTAAAATAATTTATATTACTTTTATTTATAGCTTTTATAATAGCTCCTATAGCTCTTATAATAGCTCCTATAGCTTTTATAATAGCTCTTATAGCTCTTATAACAGCCCTTATAGCCCTTTATAGTATAAACCTAGCTATATAAACCTAGCTATATAAACTTAACTATATAAACTTAGCTATATAAATCTATTACTTATAACTTATATAATTAATCCAATCATTATTACCTTTAAGGATAATTATTATAATTAATTATTATTAATTATTATTATTACTATTATTATTATTACTATTACTCTATATATTAAAAAACCTATAGCAATTATTTTATAGTTTAAAATTTTAATAGAAGATTTTTTAACCTTTATTAAATAATATACTATAAAGTAAATTATAATTATATTATATTATAATAATTATTTTTAAATTTAAATATAATATTATACTTTAATATAATTTTTAAATTAAAAGAAATATAAAAATTTAAAAGGTATATTAAATTAATATAAAATTTATATATAAACGCCTTATAGCTATAATAATTAATTAATAATAATATATTTTATTTATTATACTTATAAAAAGAAGTATTATATTAATAACCCTTTTTATAAATATAATAAGTAAAATATATTATTATTAATTAATTATTATAACTATAAGGCTTTTATATATAAATTTTATATTAATTTAATATACTTTTTAAATTTTTATATTCCTTTTAATTTAAAAACTATATTAAAGTATAATATTATATTTAAATTTAAAAATAATTATTATAATATAATATAACTATAGTTTACTTTATAATATATTATTTAATAAAGGTAAAGAAATCTTCCATTAAAATTCTAAACTATAAAGCAATTATTATAGGTTTCTTATTATATTATAATATCTTAAGGCCCCTAGAGTATATATACTTTATATATATTACATACCCTTCTTATATATACTTTAAAGGAGATTCTTCCCTTTTTTAAGCTTTAATTTTATTAAATACCTATTATAAAACTAAAGAGATTTATAACATTATACTTAACCTTTAAAATTTAATCTATTTATAATAATTTTAAAGTTTCCCCTTAAGGTTACCTATAACGTTATTAATTATAATATACCTATATATAAATAAATAATTAAAGTTAGCGCTTTTTTAAAAATTTTAAATTAAGGAAAGTTTTTAATAATAGCTTAAAGATAAAGCTAATATAATTTATCTTCGGAAAAATAATAAACTTAAAATTAACTATTAAAATTTTCCAATAACCCTAATTTAATAAATGAAGTTAATGCTTAATTATTATAATAAATAAATACTTAACTTTTAATTAAAATTATAAAGTTAAAGAAATAACTTCTTAAAGGAAAGAAGGTTATTTAAAGTTTAAAGGTAACCTATACCCCTTTTAAATTATATTTAAATAAAAGAAGAAAAAATTTAAAAATATTAAGTTTAAATAAATTAAGGCATTATTCTAACCTTAATAATTTATAAACCCTTAATAATTAATAATACTATTAGGATTAAAAAAAGGGTAATCCTAATAATAATAACCCTTTATTATTTAGCTTTAATATAAAGTATAATTAAAATAATTATATATATTAATTATACTTAAATTATATATACTATTATAAATGTTATTCTTTTAAGGAAGTTAATTTAAGTTAGCTTTTTAAGTTTAATTATAACCCCTTTAATATAAAGTTTACCTATTTTAAATAATTAAAATAGGTAAAAGAATTAAAAACTATATTTTATAAAGCTAATTATAAGTTTAAAACTAATACTTTTAAAATTCTTTATATATATAATAAAATAAATAAGGATTATAAAAATATATATTAAATTATAAAGAAAAAGCTTAAATATATAAAAAGGAAGTAAATAAAGTTTTTAGGATATATTTTTAAATTAAATTAAAACCTTATTATATTAATTATCCTTCCTATAAGCTAGCATTAATATATAACTTAAAAGGGCTATATAATATACTAATTAGGACTTAAAACTCTTTAACTAATATTTAGCTAATATTAAAAGTTAAAACTTATAATAAAATAAAGGTAAAAAAGCTTTATTATATTATTAAAAATTAGGTAAACCCTTATAAAAGGAATTAATAAATTTCTATAACCCTTTATTAAAGATTAAAATTAAAATGGTCAATATAATATAACAATATTAAGAATTAATAAATAAGGACTAATAGGTTAATTATAGAAAAAAAAGGCTTAAATTAAAAAATACCCAGATTAATAATAAACCATTTATAAATATAAGCTAAAGCTAAAATAATAATTAAGCTATTAATAATAATTATAGAAATAAATATAAAGAATATAATAATAATAGCTATAATAGTAGCTTTAACTATAGCTATATTAATAGTTATAAAGGTAATAGCAATAATAATAACTATTGAAATAATAATAATAGTTATAGCTATTAAAGAAATAATAGTAATAATTATTATTAATATTTTTAAAGTTTTAACTATTAAAAAAACTACTAATTTAATAACTTTATTTTAAAAAGTTAACCCCTTTTTAAAGCTCCTTTAAATTATTTATAAAGCAATAATAAAAATGGACCAAATTAAAGAAACTATAAAGGAGTAATTTATTTTAATTATAGTTAACTAGGCTACATTGCTCTAAATTACATTTAACCTAAACAAAACTGGAACCTTAATTATATAAGTTATATAATATAAAAATAAACTATTTAAAAAGTTTAAATAAATAAAAAGTAAAATAAAGCTAAAAATAAATAATAATTATTATATTATTTTTATACCCCCTTTTTATTAAAATGCTATAATCCTTTAAAATATAATAAATAATTGGAAAATGAATTAAAAGCTTAATACCTTTTAAGCTAATAAAAGGTATTAAGCTAAATTTACCCCCTTATATATTTATTATATATCGTTTTTATACCCCTTATATAATTTATATACCTAGCTTAAAGAAACCCCCTTTATAAACTTATATTAACCTAAATTCTTATATTAAATATAATTATATTAACTTTACTTTTATACTTTATTATAAATTAAAAAAGGCTTTTTTTCGAACCTTTTTATTATAATATACTATAAATAATAATTTTCCGTTATATAGGGCCTATTAGGTTACTTATAAACTAATTAATAATTATAATATTATTTATAAATTTAAATATATATATATAGCTATTAACTATAATTATTATTTAAAAGGTAGCCCTATTTTATTATTTTAAATTACTTTAAAGGATTAAGGAATTATATTAAATTTAAATATAAATTATTAATTCTTTAAATTTAAAGCTTACTATTTTAAAATACCTATTTTATATTAATTTATAAAAGCTTATAAAAATAAACTATATTATTAAACAATTATCTAATTATTAAAATTAGTTTAATTAAAAAAGTTAAAATTATATACGTTTTATATAAAACTTAATAATATTTTATAAAAGTTTTATAACTTTATAAATTTCTTTAATATAAATAAAGTTAGTATACTTCTTTATTTAAAAAGAAGCAATTTAATTATTAAACTTAAAGAAAATGCTATAGTTTCCTATTATCCTATATATCCTTTAATATAGGATAAACTTAAAAAGCTATAAAGGTAGCTAAATAAAATATTAAAGGTTAAAAAAATTAAGAAATTAATTAATTTAATTAAAGTATTTATCCTTTTTATTTTTAAAAAAGATAAAAGCTTATATTTATATATAAACTATAAGGGATTTAATTATATTTTATATAAAAATTACTATACTTTACCCCTTATTTTAAAGCTATTAAATAAAATCTTTCGAATAAAGATATTTATAAAAGTTAACCTAAAAGATACCTATTATTATATTTATATTTAAAAAGGAAATAAATGGAAAATAGCCTTTTATACTTATTATAACTATTATAAATTTTTAATTATACTTATAAGTTTATTAAATATTTTTATTACCTTTTAAAACTATATATAAAAAGCATTTAATAATATTTTAAATATTTTTTATATTATTTATTTAAATAATATTCTTATATTTTCTATAAATAAAAAATTATATATAAAACATATTTGGATTATTATTAAAAAATTATAAAAAGCGGACCTTTATATTAAATCTTTTAAATGCTAATTTTATTAAAAAAAGATTAAATTTTTAAACTATATTATTTTTAATTAAAGTATTAAAATAAATCCTTTAAGGATTAATATAATTAATTAATAATTTATCCTAAATTTTTATAAAAAACTATAACAATTTTTAAGGTTTTATAACTTTTATTACTACTTTATAAATAGGTTTTCCTAAATTATATTACTATTAATACGTTATTTAAAAAAAGGTACATTTAAAATAAAAAAGGGTTAAATTTTATTAAATATAATTATAGTAAAGGTATTTAAAAATCTTTAAACTATATTTAAGGAAGCTATTTTCCTTATATATTTTAACTTTAAAAAGTAAATATTATTAAAAACTAATTCCTTTAAGGTAGTACTTATAGATAACCTATTTTAATAGGATAATTAAAGTATATTTAAACTAATTACGTTTTATTCCTATAAGTTTTCCAAATAGGAAATATAGTATAATACTCCCAATTAAAAAATACTTATAATAATAAATTGCTTTAAATATTAATAATATTACCTTTAAGGAAGCTACCTATTAATTAAAGTATTAACTAATTATAGCAATCTTTAAACATTTATAAAAACTTTAAAGTTAAATAAAAGGTAAGCCTATTAATATATATATTTAATTCCTTTTAACTTTATTATTAAATATAGAATAAATAAAAAGAATAAGGTTAATTTACCCTTATACTACTTTAATTTTATAACTATTTTGCCTATTAATATAAATATCCTTCCTATATTGGAAAGGAAAATTATTATAATATAGTAATTTAAAGTTTTTAATCCATACTTTAAAGTATTAACCAATAAGCTATATATTATATATATACCTATTAAATGGACTATTTTTATATAAGCAATTATATATAAATAAGTATAAATAGCTATAAGTATTAAAAAAAGTAAAAACTTAAAGCTATTTAAGGATTTAAATAATTTAATCCTAAAAGTTTAATGGAAAGATCTTAAATGTTAAACAATTTTACATTAATTTAAAGCCGGAAAAGCTATAAACCCTTAATAATTAATAAAAAAAGACTTAATTTATTATAAAAAAAGGGTTTATATTCCCTTTAAAAAGTCCTTCCATTTTTAGCTTATTAAATTATATTATAATTAATCTATTATTAATTACTTTAATTAAACCTATACCTTAAAACTCCTATACTATAAGTTCTTTTAAAAAGATATATAAAATAATGTTTAAAAATATATAAAATCCTATATAATTTACTTTAAAATAAAGGTAAAACACTATTAAAAATATAATAAACTAAATACTTTACCAATTTTTAATTAACCTATATAAAAACTTTCTATAGATTTTATTATAAGTTTACTTTAAACCTTTTATAAAGGAAAATTAATTAACTTTATATTAGTTATTATTAATAGATTCATTAAGCTTATATATCTATTTCCAATTAATACTATTATTACTTTAATAAAATTAACTATCCTTTTTTATAATAAAATTAAATGCTTATATAATAGCTTATAGGGTATAGTTTTAAATAAAGGTACTATTTTTATAAGTTAATTTTAATTTAACCTTTATTATTACTTTAAAATAAAATAATACCTTTTGGTTACATTTTACCCTAAAACTAATAATTAAATAAAATAGATAAATTAAATAATTAAAAGTTATTTATAATATTTTATTAATAAAAAATAAATTAATTAACTTTAACTTCTTTTATAAGCCTTTTTTATTATAAATTTAATAATTAATTTAATAATTGGAAAGTTACCTTTTAAATCTCTATATAACTATATTCCTAAATTTAAATTATTTATTAAAAATAACTTTATATTAAAAAAAGTTCTAACTATATAAAGATAATTTAATAAATTAAAAACAATTAGAAATAAAATAGTAAAGCAATAATAAATTATATTAAAACAATATATAAAATATTATAATAATAAATATAAATTAATAACCTTTAAGGTTAAAAACTTAATTGTATTATTAATAAAAAATATAAAGTTTCATTATAAAAAGTTAATACTTAAATATATAAAACCTTTTAAAATTATAAATAAAGTTAGTTTATAAGTATATTATATTAATCTTTTCTTATAATATACTTATTTTTACCTTATTTTTCCAGTTTAATTAATTAAGCTTTAAACTATTAAATATAAATATAATTTACCTATATTAAACTTTAAAAATAATTTAAAAAAGTAAAAGGTTAAAAATATAATAAGTAAAATAATATATAATAAAGATTAATATTATAAGGTTAAATAAAAAGGCTAGCCTTTTAAATATAATTAATAAGTATTATAATTTAACATTTTAATATTAAAAGTAATTAAAGATTTTAAAAAATAATAAAGTTAAAAATAAAAGAAAAAAACTAAAAATAATAAATTAAATATAAATTAAAACTATATTTAATATTATTAATATAGGATATAAAATAAGCCTAATAGGATTTTAAAAATCCTAAATTAATTATAAAAAAAATAAAAATAACTATTTTAATATAAAAGAAATTAAACCTTTAACTTTAAAGTTAAAAAACTATTATACTTTATTATTAAGCTATATATAAAATAGGGTTAAATTTAATAATTATTAAAATTGATAATATCTTAAAGTTTTATTTAATTATAAACTTTACCCTATTAGGTATTATTATACTGCTTAATTATAAAAGTTTTCACTTTTATTATAAATAATAAAATAAAGGTATACTATATAATTAAACTAAGATCCTATAAATATATATATAAAAAAATTACTTAAAAGTAACTTTAATGTTAAGCTATATTCTATTTAAATTAAAAATGCGTATAAAAAGAATATAAAGTAAAATTATTTATAACATTAACTAAAATAGGTATAATTATATTATAAATAATAAATTATTATTTAATAATAATATAATTATAATTAAATAAATATTTTTATTTAAATATAAATATAATGTTATTATAATATATAATAAATTTAAAATAGGTATAAAATAGCTTTATACCTTTTTATTAGCTTAATTATTAATTATATTAAAATAATTCCAATAAGTTAAAAGGAAGTATAAATATAATTTAACAAAGCGGTATTAAATAGCTATAATATTAATATAAAATTCAAATAGGCCGGATTAAAATCCCACTTTATTATTATTTATAACTTAAACGTTATTAATAATTATCTTAAGTATAAATATCTATTAACTCCATTTAAAGAATTTAATAAGGTAAATAATCTTAAAAACTATTATAAATGGAAGCTAAATTTAAATAAACAACAATTTATATATAATATAAATATAAAAATATTAATAGGCTTATATATTTAATATACTTTAATATACTTATAATAATTAACGAAGCTAAATTTATTAAATAAATAATTAAGTTTAAATAGAAAATTAAGGTTAAATTAATATATATATTTAATATACCTAATATAATTATAATATATTAATATAAATAATATAGCTATAGGGTTAATATACTTACTATAACGTTAATTTTTTATCCTTATAGATTATTTATATTTCTTTTAAAGGTTTTTATCCTTAATATTTAAATTACCTTTATAGTTTAAATGATCATTAGGCGGAAGGTTAATAGATCTACCACAGTCCTAACCTAAACTACCCTTTCCGTTATTATCGTTGCTGCTTAATAGCAGTACTAATAATATTAGGGGAATTAATAATACTAATAGTATTAATAATAGCAATATAAATACTTTGTTATTGGTATACTCCTCGTTTACATCCTTATTATACTTAAATAGTAATAATAATAGTAACGCTTTACCCTTACCGCTATAAATAATACGGTTACTCTTTTAAGCTTAAGCTTTACCTTTACCTTTTTTACCCTTAAAAAGTATAATTTAAATAATAGTAATAATAATATAAATATAATAAAAAAATAAAGAGAAATAAGGTAAAAATAAAAGCAAAATAATAGTTTTTAATTAAAATTAATTTTTAAAATTAGCAACAATTAAAAAAAAAAGTTAATAAATAATTAATAAAAATATATATATAAATTTTACTATAAAAGTAATATATAATATATATAATTTATAAAATAAATATAAGCTTAATACCTATATACCTTTATTATAATAACGCTTTATATAAATAAACTATATTAATATATTTATTATAATACTTTATATTATATATTTATATAATTAAACTTTTTATTTTATATTTAATTAATAAATTTGTTATATATTAAGTTAAAGATAACCTAATTAAAGAAAAAGGAATAATTATTATATTATAATATCTTAAGGCCCTTAGAATATATATACTTTATATATATTATATACCTTTCCTATATACGTTTTAAAGGAAATTCTTCCCTTCTTTAAGCTTTAATTTTATTAAATACCTATTATAAGACTAAAAAGACTTATAACATTATACCTAACCTTTAAGATTCAACCTACCCATAACATTTCTTAATATATAGGGTGGTAATAGTAGTAATAATGGTGGTAATAGTAATTGGTAGTAATTAACTATAGCAATTATCCTTAAAGGTAGTAATGATTAGATTAGCTGTACAGGCTGTAAGTGGTGGGTCTGTATAGCTAGGTCTATATGGCTAGGTCTATATGGCTAGGTCTGTATAGCTAGGTCTGTATGGCTAGGTCTATATGGCTAGGTCTGAGTTACGGATTGTGGCCAGTGGCAGTAGGTACCCATGTACCTCACGCGTACAGGGTTACCGTACGGCCCACCACACTTGTGTGCGCCTGCCAGTCTGGACAGCTGTTGCCACCTGACCCACAAACCGCAATTGCCCTTAACCTATAAAGGACCTGGCCAGAAGGGGCCACTGTACAATAGTTCTCTTTTCTTCTTCATACTTGAATTAATATACAATTCCAGCTGTCATACGAAGCCTTGCCTTCAGAAGTGAAGCCTCCGTATAACAGTCTGTACTACGAAGGGCTGTAAGGGCTGTTGTAAGGGCTATAGGGGCTGTTATAAGGGCTGTAGGTAGGGGCAATATGGGCTATTTTAAAGGGCTAGATATAGTTATAGTAACTATATCTGCTAATAGTAAATATTACAAATGGGTAATGTTTTATTTTTATATATAATTATTATATGGTAATGGAATAAATTTATTGTAATGGTTTCCATTTTAACATGGTTACCACTTGGTAAATGCCCTGCAAGTGTCTTTAGCTGTAAGGCTTTCGAAATGCTGTAACCCTTGCAGTAACCCTTACGAATACCCCCCCCGGGGCGGTAAGGTACTTAGTGAATAGGTACTCTCTCTCTCTCCACGTTTATTTTCCAATTACGATTGGCACAATAGAAAATAACCAATCAAAAGGTGCAACAACCAAACTTCGAAGCTTAAAGATTAAAAGGGGTATCTTTTATTATGGTCTACTTATATATTTTCAGCCAGCCCATATGGCTGTTCCCCTACACCACTAATTTCGTCCATATTACATGATGCGACCGTGCCGTCTATCTCGGGAACGCCCCAATCAAAACTTTCTGATTCCGCGCATCCTCAGGATGAATCCCATTCTCCAGTAGCTCCGGCACGGTAGCTATGGGAAAGTTATATTTATAAGCAAAGTCTCGGTCCTCGGGCGACCGCGGCGGCTGCGATGCCACTGCTGTTGACGACGACGACGCCGAATGACTGGTAAGCAGTGTTGGTTGTGTCATCGTGGACGGTGACAGCGCCTTGAGGATCTGTGAGGAACTAACGTGGTCCAGCTCTCGAGCTCGTGTAAACGCTGCTAGGGGAACATCCTGCGGGTCACGGCCTTGTTCTTGAATGGCAAACACGAGCTGTTGCACCCGTCTATCTCTCTTGCGTCTGTCTACCTCAACACAGGCTCGTACAAATAATATGAAGCGCAGGAACCTGTCGTTCAGATCATTCGTTAGCGACCGATGAATATATACAACACCATAACCATCACCAAGCTCATGACATCTCGCATGGAATAGATGCCATTTGGGCAGCGATATTGCGAGGTGTGCTGATGATAAGTGAGAATGAGAGGCAACATACGTCAAGAAACTCAGGAAGCTGAACTGAGTGAGTGCTACATAAGCCCAAAGGGTCGACCCAGTATCTCTTAGTCCCCAGCTCGTAAGTTGGTACCAATTGGCTTTGTATGCTTGGATAGCAACTGTGAAGATGCCGCCCAGGCACAATATTAACTCAACGCCGACGTGAGCTCCCGGGTGGACGCCCTTCGCTATGCTTCCCCTCACGATGATCACGACAAATTCAATAACGTCCCAAAGTAGGAAGCTCCCAAGCTGTAAATGCAATTATAGTCAGTATTAATACAGATAATAGGTATGTAGGAGATCGAGGTCCATGAGCGTGAATGGTTCGTAATATGGGTGCCACGACACTTACAACAGGATAAGCAACAAATGTCCAATAATCCAGGTCATGTTGGGAGAGGTCGAGAGCGATGAGTTCCCCCACGTCGACTATGCTTAGCAGTAAGCATATGGACCGCAACACCACCTTGACAATATTCCATTTTCTCTGATTCCCCACAGAAGGCAGCTCCGGTAGCTTGTCTCGGGCCTTCTTTTGCTTGTTCTTCTTTATATCGCCCATGATGCATGTAGACAGGGGGTTGTATGAAATATGACGGTCGCGACTTCTAGTATGTGGGCAGAATCCAAGCAGCTTCAATGCTTTTGGCGCTCGATATTTCCCCTCGGGCCGGCTTCGTTTGTCGTTGCGGCCAGGGTTGCCGTTGGTACGGCTGGTTCGCGTTGAAAGGGAAGATGGCTCGATGCGCCCAGCAAGCGATGTCCAGCTCAAGGTATCGTTCCAATTGCCTCAGCTCCACAGCCGAGACTCGCTACCTTGTCCTAGGTTGGTTGTCTTTCCTCGGTGATGTCAACCACGATGTCGCAGCCGAGCCGCGACTTTGCGCGTCGGCGGTTCACGATCTCTCTCCAAAACGTCTGGTGTGCGGGTTTTGTAGGGACGGAATGGAATTGTCAGATAGAAGCGGGCTGTGAAAGTCGAGGAGGTACCTAATCTGACTACCTGCAGACTAGGTAAGGGTACCTACTACAAAGTAGTAGGGAGCGTACCTACATAGGGAGGTAAGGTTAGGTAGTAGCATCTTTCTTCATAGCCTCAGTCCTAATCAGGGGTACTAATAGAGTGAGTGCTACATGTGTCTACTCTGTACCTATACTCCAATTGACTAAGCGTAGTGGGTGCGCAGGCGCTCCCCTGTAAGCGGCAGTGCATATGTGTGCAGTTGGTTAGGTACTGACTAAGTACCTAGGAGTACTAGGTACGGTACTATGTAGCATTTCTCAAGCCAGTCCACAAAGCCTGCTCGTAGGTCATAAAACGCTACGGCTGATACCCTTCAAACATCTGTTGTGGTGGTAAGCTGTGCTACCTTACGCGAAACCGAAACTGACAATGAAGAGAGCTGTTATAATCAGATGGTTGTGAATAGATGACAATGATAGGAAAGGGCTGCAAAGGACGCGGCATACGGATGTAAAAATATAATTCTTCTAATCACGATAGGGAAGCTACATGCTATCGGAGGTTCTATCTTCTCGTTCATCGATCCAGAAGTCAGCTTATGCACAAGTGAACGCGACTCAAGGAAAGCAAATATACAATAGTCTACACACCGGCCTCGGTATCAATGCTTCGTACCAATACTCTCTAACACATTGCTCAATGAACCGTTTGCATTGGGCACCAAGCATCAGTCGACGTGAAGTAGGTATCAGAACCGATGTGAAACCAAGCCTCTACATTTCCTAGACCCCCTCCCAATCCACTGCAACACTTAGGGTCAGTTCTTCCAGTTCGGACTCGCATTGTATGTGAAGAGGATCGCCAAACAAATGAAAAGCTTGGATGGTAATTGTCGTCTGCTTCAGGCGAGACTAGGGGAGCGAAATGAATCCAAGGATTACTCACTTGCATCAACAATAAATCCCCAGTCGTGTGAATCCGTAGTCCAGTCAGCAGTGCTTACAGGCTGAGTCTGGTCGGAACTCGGATTTTGTTGCCGTACAAACGCCTCGGTAACAATGTACGCTTGCTCAAGCGCCAGCAAGATGGTCTGCAAAATCTCTTCAAGGTTGTAGGCCTCTAACGGCGCCGGCACGAAGCGCCCAGTATCAGCTTTGTCAGCATGCTTCCATCGATTCCTGAGCTCTTTGGCACGAGCAAGCTGCTGGCGTATCCCCGGTTGTCCTAATGTCTGGTGCAGCGGGTTGGCAGGGTCATCAAGAGCCATTAACACGTTCTCGTGATACCTATGCGGTTGGGTACGATCGCGAAAGTCATCACTATGACTCTGGGAGGCACTCCCAACCCCGTACCCTATGCCGTTGGGGTCTGACTGGGCGTAGATGACAATGTCATAAACGCCCATCAGATGAACAATCGTCCGCTCGATCAGCATGTAGAATTCGTGAAAATCGAGCTTGAAGTGAATTTCATTCGCATCGATTTCCTGCTGTGACTTGCCCATTCGATCCATAGCCATTGCGTAACCAGCTTCCAAGAAGGGTATTTTCCATTTCAAGCGGGACACTATCTTCAAGAAACGTGATAATTGCTGCTCGGGTGACGACGGTTGATCATTGTGAGTTGAAGACGGGTGGGCCCGCCGTGATAATGCAACATCGAGTTGCCTTGCGCTGTTGGATGTCGTAGGGGGAGGGCGTGGCCACGACGTCACACCAGATGCCCAACGAGACGCTGACAGGCCCTTGGGAGGGTTGGATGACATCTAGTTAGAAGTTGCTGAAGGTGAAAGAATGAATACTGTGGTATAGCGGCAGTGCGACTGGCGAAGGAAGATTCATGGTTTTTTTCTCCAGTGCATGGCAAATATAGCGGTGGCTATATTTAAAAAGTGTAAGCTTCAGTTACAAAGGCCTGGTAAAGGGCGACAAAGGGGTACCTTAACAAAACAATAGAGCATGCATCAATCCACTGTTGACGTTCAGGGCGGGCGTATTGGTAATGAAATTGCACAGATCGATTGAACAAGGGAGGTAAGTAAATGTCAGGAGGACCAAGTCATATCAGACAATCTAAGCCCTCTTTCCAAAGTTGTACTACCTAATGTTTCATTTATTCTCAGATAAAGGAGTTATGCCGCAGATAGGTAGTGCCCAAATACTTACTCAAACAGGTGGTTGATGCTGTAACGCCGGTCACAAGATATTGTTGGTTGTCTAAGACGCACATTGACAATGAGATTGACTGCAATGGCCAATGAAACGCTGCCCACCTGGGCGATTGCAGGGTTGTTGTACCTTGTAATTCTTATTACAGATAGATCAATATTTAATTATGCCGTATTTCTCAGACCGCCAATCTCCAGCTGTGTAAGCCAGCCACTACTTACTTTGCTCAAACATCACGGTGTGGATAGAACGTTAGTGTTTTATTGGCACGCTTCATGCTGTCTAGAGTGATTACGGTTCTATATAGTATTCTTCCCATCACAAATGGGACTACTTGGCAGTCTATAACAAGAAAGTCTGACACTGACTTGGCGATATGTCTATAAATGGAAAATAAAAAGCGAGTAACTAAGGGTAAAACAACTTGTTGCATGTCTCTCTCGTCATATCTTCAGTTTCAAGATCGAATACGAATAAAAGGTAAGCTCGAGGAAGGACGCTGTACCATATCCTAAGTGTCTTCTTAGGAGAAATGACGGGCCAATGTCGTCTTGGTAAGAGCGTTCTTCTCCAGGCAAGGAGCCCTGGTGATATGGTAAGGGCGTATGGTCGGGGGAAGGAGGAACCCAACTATCATCAGGAGTATCATTAGAAATTCCCATAGACTCTCTTCTATTTCCGACTTAAACAAGCTTCTAATTATTCCAAACATCCACCCAAACACTCTGCCTCGTCTATCGATTCATTGGGGTCAGCCTACCACCCATATCACAGTCGAGCTGGGTTCAGTCGTCAACTGTCCTTCGGTTTCTTCTCCTCATCTATAGCAATCATGTGGTCCAAGCCCGTCTCCGGATTTTTCGGCGTCGTTGCCGTGCTCACCTTCCTAGCCACAATTGTCAGAGCCGATGTACTGGCACCTAACACCCTCGTCGCCATACTCCATAGCTTTACGTCCAAGACTCGTTGCCACTGTGCGGTGAGAGCCATGAGCCTTGCAGTCGACACATCCGCGACCAATTGGTGTAACAAGTTGCCGTTTGGCTTCCAACCTCAGGCTGTTGACATCGATGGAGATTGGGAGGGTACGTCGTCAACCTAGCGGACACTACTAATCAGATCATGAGTTGCCGATGTACTGACGGGGGCTCTACAGTCTTTCTC
The DNA here is from genome assembly GCF_022495145.1 of Xylaria bambusicola. NCBI lineage: Eukaryota > Fungi > Ascomycota > Sordariomycetes > Xylariales > Xylariaceae > Xylaria > Xylaria bambusicola. The sequence continues at coordinate 795,408 of NW_025953557.1, read as the reverse complement.
TTTGACAAACCGGATTGCACAGACACGGGTGGTTGGCTCGTTCCACGCACTGCTGAGTATCCTCATGTCTGCAATTATGATCTTGGGATTACCAAAGCATACGCCGTCCTTCGGCCCGATCACGACAACAAGACTAATTTGAAAACTGGGGACCGACGTGGAAAAGTCGACCAGCATTGCGGAAGTTAGATCGCAGGAGCCGGTCTATACAGTCTTGTTGTTCGAAGCTCTCCTTAGAGCAAGTTACCTAATGTCCGACTCCTGAAGGCATACTAGTATCATTCCACCAAAGCCATTGCGCATGGGGCTTAGGTGCAAACAGTGTACCGTATCATAAAGTATCCCTAGTATCAGAATTCTACAAGTTTTCAGTGCGAAATGTGTCAATAGACTTCTAGCACCAAGATCGTGAAAACTGGATAGTGTGCATGAAGCAATAAGCAAGAGAACTAAAGACTTTCACACAGCATTGGCTAATTACGCTGTTCCTTTGCCTTTAACTTAGTTCTATCCAAATAGTTCTTTGACGGCTTTCATATGGTCACTGGCCAGCTGGCTGGCCTTCAGGTTTTCGAAGGCCATACTCCAGATTTGCGATGCCTCAATAGAAGTAGTACCTGTAGCGCTGATTCTGCCGAGATGCTGCACGAGCATCGGATAAGCGCTAACCCTCGCAAGGCCATGCTCCCAAGCGTAATCCTTGGGGAGCATATCGGCTCTCCCAACCCTCCCAATTTTGGTTGTAGCCGCCATGAGGAAGTCGGACAGTCCTTGTGCATGTTTCCTGTTGAACACCAAAGCCTGGCTGCAGCATCCGAACCACTCCTCATATACACCTGGCGGCGAACCCAGGAGCGACGCCTTGCCTGAGGCGAAGAAAAGCCATACGAAGAGCGGTACCGCAACACCACAAGTCACCAGAAGGACCCAGCCATCGATATATCGCGCGATAGACCGAGGGAGGAAGAGCCGGCGCGTCAGCAGTATCAAAGCTAGCAAAGGGATAGCAACAGCGAGCGAAACGATGTGAGCGTTGTTGCTTCTAAAGCCATAGCCTCCATTCCACCCAGAGCTTCGCTCTTGGTTAAACATGCGCAAGTAAAGCCAGCTATTTGGGCCGCCAGGCTTGATTTGACCACGTGCTGGGTTGTGGCGTCTTGAATCTTTCATCATGTCGTCGATTGTATGTAGATCCTTGAGCGTCCGTGCGGCCCAGCCATCTGCTAGAATTATATCGTCTTCGAACAATGCGATGTATGGCGCATCGCTGGTTTGGATGCACTGGCGAAGTGCGTAAGCGTAGTCATGCAACGATTTTCTCTCAATCATGCTTTTATCATCTCGACGCTGATACCACGACTCCAGAAGAGCCAGTTTCTTCTCCTTGCCCCTCTCCGGCAGACTCCTCGGGTAGGTCACGATGTCGTCAGCGATGTCGGCTGTAGCTAGTGTTGTGTAGCTCTTGTGCTGCGTTTCGGGGGTCGGTACGTCGGCGAAGAACAACTTCAGGTGGACAGCGTTTCTCTCAGCGCGGGTGATATTCGCAAGGAACGAAGCTACTGCCGTCTCGATATACTGTCTTCCTTGCATCTCGCGGCCGACGGTCAAGAATATGGCACAGATCTCGGGTCTTGGCCCAGCCTTGGCTAACTGGGAGCGGACAGCATCGGGATTCGCATGAAGCGCATCGAGAAATGCGTCGGCCTCGGCCTGTCGCGTCGCCGAGTAAAATTGGTCATAGCCATGCTTTTGGGAGAAAAAGATGGATAGCGGGTCGCGGTAGAAGTTGAAGTATCCGTACGTCACGTAAACGGCCACGATGGTTAGGAGCAATGCTAGAGCTCGGAAACCAGGTTGACGCAGTAGGCTCATGATGAATGAGAGCCCGTCAAAACTTCTGTTCTAGAGGGCATCGTGCTACAGCCCATCTTCAGCAGCTGAGCTGGGTGCAGTTGTAGGTTTCCATTCGATGAATGTTCAAGTAACAGCTATGCCAGCCAAGCTACGTCGATACCTATGTATATACCTGAGGTGGGTACCTAAGGTGGGTAAATGTTAGGTAAGGTGATATTAAATTGCCAGCTGGGTGCATCTTAGCTTTTGCCCACCTGTGGTACCAGATCTTACATTATAAAACAACACGAATTTAAACGACTCTCAAGTGCTTAAGTACAGAGATGATCGCCCCATGGTATATTTCAATTTGCATACATGTATTCATAAGGTAAATACCTAGGTACCTACATGTACTTAAGAAATACCCAGGTAGGCATGCGTCCGTCCGTCCGTGTAGTGAGTGACAACTCGAAGAAACAGCTTTTAGAGCCTCTGTCTTCCCGGTGAAATTTACTTGATATTTCTCCCTCCTAACTGATTATCTAGTAAGCCTCAACGGGAGCCTGCTGAGCGGGAACGGCCGGCTCATCCTCCTCGACCATGCCGCCAAGGATCATCGACGGCGGAGCGAGAGCCTGGAGCTCAGGCGGGCTGGTGAAGGCGAAGAACTTCTCGTCGTGCCACTGGCCAGCTGTGATGTTGCGGCCCTCCGAGTCCGTGAACAGGGTGTCGTTCTCGGCGCGCAGGAAGTACGCGATCGAGTAGCGGTGCTGACTGTAGTCGTAGGGCACCACGCGGTGGATGCACGACTGCATCGTGTGGCCAGACGCGAAGCGTAGCGAGTCGCCAACGTTGACGATGGCCGTGCCTGGACGCGGCTCGACGAAGCCGAACTCGCGCGCTCCCGGCGGCCGCACTTGCATTCCCCACTCCTCACTGAAGAGGAGTGTCAGCGAGCTGATGTCCGTGTGCTTCTGGTGCCCAATGTTGGTGTCCTTGCGCGGGTCTGACGGGATGTAGTGCATCATAGCCAGCGTGCTGGTTGAGGGGCGGTCGTTGCGGTGCGTGTTCTCGAAGCGCGCAGCGCCTGTCAGCCCACAGCCAGTTGAGAGCGCAGATAGGATGGCCTTAGTAACGATGTTGGACCCGGCGATCGCGTTCTCAAGTACTTTCATATCCGGGCTATTCTTGATAACGTCGGGGATATGAGGGCTGTCTTTTTGGATCTCATCACGAGAGACCTGTGGAAGGATTTAGAACACATTTATTTGCGTATAGCTATGGGTTTCACTGCAGGGTAAGAAAACCCACCTTGATCATCTCATAGCCATCTTTGGTGTTTTCTAGCACGCCAGTTCGGGAGCCAATAGGCTCATATCTGTTCATCCGCTTTAGTCGATTATAGAACATATATTTAAGTACATAGAATATTGCTTACCCTAGATGTGGCGCGACGAGACCATACTGATTCTTAGCCTCAATAGGAGACTCGAAGAAGCGATGCATGAGCTTCAGAGTCTCCTGCTGGTCCTCAAGGAATCGGCGGCCGTCAATCCCCTTCAGGTCGATATAGAAGTACCCTTCGTTCTGGCAGCAGCGTACAAGTCTCTCCAGTTCGTCGGGCTCCTGGGACAGAAGCTTGCTGAAGTCGAAACTCTGCATGGGGTAGACTGGAACCTTCTTCCCATTCCACTCAACCGTGCGTAAGGTCTCAACAGTAATAGCCATGGTGTCTAGATTCTGGAAGATGCTGCACTAGTTAGGAAACTCAACAACAAGATTCAGACTAATACAGAAAAGTCCTGGATATGGAGGTGTTTCAACTATTACGCCTCAGGTGGGAGCCTGAGTTGTAACTGTCATATATATATTTGTAGGCAAGTGGTCTACAATGATAGGTCAACTAGCATGAAGCCATGTAGTGTCGGAACCTTGTCCTCCACAGATTAGAGAAGAGGAGATTTCCCCCTTTTACCCTACGCTGCCGCGCATTTATCCACGAGCACCTCCCACGGTGTCACCTTTGCCAACGTCACCGACCTACCTTCCCACCTACCATCCTCTCTCTGCCCGTATAATCACTTAATCTGGCTGAAGTAGCAGTGACAAATTCAAAGTGGCACAAGTGCCACCACCTCTTGGCAAGCTATTATGCCATTCACCTTATCAATTGGATACAGTACCAAGGCCGGCAGATGTATTTCTCGACATGAGATTTCCTAGCACTACCATTCCTGGCATGAGGGACACAATCGTTAACGCATTTCCTCCCTTTCTGCCAAGTACTCCCGGAATGATTGAATGTAAATCTCTTACCTAACCCAGGACCTCAACAAGGACATCTATATATCTGTCATGCTAGCTCGCAATCGGATGGCAATGGCGAACTCACCAAAAGGGGCATCATAGATCACGAATATGGAGAACGGGGTCCAAGAAATATGCCGAAATATTAGCTTATCGACCTAGCACATGCTATCCGAGACCTGCGTACGATGTGGACGCTTCTCGGTATTAACACTCGCTTGTCCAATTCTCGGTACACAGTGTTTGACTCACCTTTGGCTCGTCAACGGTTGTCGTAGGACAAATACTAAGGCCCCTACAAAGCAAGAACAGAGCAATCTTAATCTACTCGAAATTCCTATTCACGAGTTATGCACGCTACAAAGATCATTGGAAGATGGGTGCCGCGCTGTTGCACCTTGCAGGTGATATTGCTGCCTTGGAACCAAGAAAATGCAACTATAAGTACATATACTTCAACGCCTAACACTGATTCTCATCGTAAGACCACCGCGAAACATCAAAAGAAAATGAGCTCTCCGACTCCGCACGTAGAACCGCCATCCCAGATGTCCAACCCAAGTGCCTTAACAAAACACTTCTCCGAGTATGAGAAAAGATTCGTTGCATCCATTCATGCCGTCATATACATGGCCAAAGCATCGTGGGCCAAGGTCTATCCGACGAAGTTCCTAAGCGATGTCCTAATAACAAGCAACCACCGGTTGACCTCGCATCTTGCGCGCCTGCAAGGATTGGGGGGTTTTTTTTTCTTTCAAGAGTGGAAGATGCCTGATTTCCTACCCTAGTCAACCCTTTTGATCCGCTAGTGCTTTCTTCTCCTTCTTGGTTTTGAAGACAAACTCTCCCATTAGGTGAATATGGTCCGCAGGGAAATGATGGTTGGGAAATCCAGGTACACGCTTCAAGTACTCGGCATCTGGGGGTCCGAGAAGCTCCACTACATCCAGAGTGTTGGTCGAATACCATATGTAATCAAGAACACCCGAGAACGACGGTGTGTAATTGGTGAACGTTAATTCATCTGGCGTGCCCATAAGATGTGCGTATGAATTCCTCAAACTAAAAGGGTGTTCAATGCCGTCTCGTGTGAAGTTTCCATAGGAGTGGCCCCTGAGATCCGCGTGGTCCGGTGGTATGCGACCCTTCTCTAGAAGTTCATAGACCGAACTACCCGGCATCGAGTTATAATCACCACATACCAGCAATGGAATGTCTGTGTTACTACGATACTCTTGACTAGGTAAAGGCTCGGGGAAGGCGTCAGCCTGGCCGTCCTCTACAACAGACTTGGTAAGTTGTTTCTCTTCAATCGGTATCGGCGGACGTCGAGTGTAGCGTTCGGCCTGCTTAGTGACTAACTCCATTAGGATACCAGTCTGTACTGCCTTGACATCTGGTAGAAAATGTTCCCAACAGAGATGAGCATTGACAACAACAAAGCGATTCCCTGTAAATCGCGACTCGAAGAAGCAGTACACAGCAATGGTGTCCTTGGGCATAACTCGATTGAAGACATCTTCTGCCGTCTTGAAATCCGGCCGGTTGATGGCTGTTTGCCGGAAGTCAATGAGTTGTTTGTCGAGCAAGATGTACTTGTCACTTTTATAAAAGATGGAACATCCATCCACAGCTTCTTTATCCTTGCCTGTCAAGTGTTTATGACGAGTCTTGGGATAGAAGACGCCCCTATAACCCTTCTTACCTAATTCAGGACTGAAGAAGTGCTCGAATGCATCCGTAGCAGTCTCTTGCAGGCAGATGATGTCAGCATCACTGTCATGGAACTCTTTCATTATATTGTCTCGGCGATACTCCCATAACAGACAACTTGCTGGTGTGTACCCGTACAGAACGCCCGAAGTATACTTGTCGCATAGTATATTCCATGACATAACTCGAATACGTTCCTTGTCAGGACTTACGTCCTCCTGGATTGTAATCGGCACACGTGCAAGGGGAGGTGCAGGCACTACTGGGAATTAGTGTACGAAATAAAGGAAAAATAGCAAAACGACGACCAGTATTGGATGAGCGTACCAGGAGCAGTTTCCTTCAAGTAGTTCAGGAATTCTTTAGTACCATCCTCCATGATCTTCGTCTTTACATCGTTATCCAATGGATTCCCATGTATGCCCAATAATTCCAGAAAATGAAGAGCACCTAATTCGTAGGGTATATCTCGAATCGAGTTGTTGAAAAGCAACAGTTGGCGCAAGGGTGTACACATTCCCAACTCAGGCGGCAAGTAGGTGAGCTGATTGTGAGACACATCAAGTAAACGTAAAGAACGTAGCTGTCCTATTGCGGGAGGGAGTGATGTCAACTGGTTCGAAGAGAGGTAAACCTCGGTAAGAAACTGGTATTGGTCAAAGAGAGGCGCAGAAACATTTTTGAGTCCCTGACCACTCATATCAATCATTTGCCAATCCTGTCTGTCTAGAACCTTGTCGAAGTTTACAGGCCGGCCCCTATCCTCCAATTCGCCGTCAACTGTATCATTTGGATTAGTGTTAGTAAGTGGACCAATGCCTTTATTCTCCGATGCTTTGGTTCTTGCATAGTAGTGTTGCTGATGTTGTTCAGTCATAGTCGTATGCGCCTGCTCAGACGCTTTGTATGCCTTCATCTGCTCTGTCCAATGCTCGGAATATTGCTGTTGGCCCTGGGTGCTGCGAGTAGTGGCCGTTGTACCATTCTGGTGGTTACTGGGGGTGAAAGGGCTGACATTCGGCCCAAGGCTGGCAGAAAATCCAGAGTGATTAATTGAGCCTGGTGTTGTATTATGGGTAGCGTGATCTTGCTGCAGATTCTGGTGGTGCTGGGGATGGGTATGATGTTGATGTGCCCCCTGCGGCTGAACGTAGGTATTGTAAAGCATCTGGGGCATTGCTCGCCCGCCGGCGACGCCATTTAGGCGCGAGTTATGTCCCTGCTGATGATTTGGGCCGTACATACCGCCTAGTTGACAAGACAAACCAGACACTTGGCCTAATTACGCAACGGTGCTCAAGAAACCCAAAAACTTTGTGGCTGTAGTTTCACGAGGTCAGGGTGTGTCTATAGATGTGTGCAGAGAATCGTGATAAGGCTGTAGGTCCATCTGCAAATGTAGCCGTCTATTATGCTGTTCAGGACGTTTCACATACGATAGATCGTGGCAGGCTCGGTTTATAATGGACAAATTTAGTAAGGGAGCTCGAGTGGGCGGGAGTGTAAAGGGACAAGTCGTCGAGGAGCATCCATGAAATCTGGTTAAGGAGTTTGCTGGAGCGCGGCATGGGTACAGACTTGGAGAAGCTATTACAGGTCAATGCCAGAAGTCAAATACAATCACAAGATCGAAGGCCGGAAACATACTTGTCTGTAAGCGCGGAAGCGATAGACGCTTTGCAGGTCACGTTCGCGACTCGGAAAATTAGTATCCGACACTCTCTGAATGTTAAGTTGTAACGCCAATGTTATCTTTGTAAGGTAACCGAGTTTGGTAGGGACGAAGATTACAACGGTCCAAGCAATGGAAGTAGAGAGTGTTGAATCAATGAACGTGGCCTCTTCTATTTACTTTCTTCAACCATTCCAACAGTCAGCTCAGCAATCAAAATGACAGGCCTTTGAGTAGCCTAAGTGGCGATATGTATAAGAAACAAATTGCTAAATGACGTTTTCCCCACCAACATCGACAGCTTGTGGAGATGCTGCAAGGTAGAGTCGGTGCAAGGCAGAACACTTACTGGTCGCTACAGGTGGAAGAGGGAGCCCGGCATTGACAAGTAGGGAGCTGTGAATGTAACTTGCGATACCAATGGATCAATGGATGGCACAAGCAAGGGCTGCAGCTCGTGCAGCGACGTGTGTGGTGCTGATTTTCTCCGTGGTCGCGGTCGGCGCGGTTCGCGAGTTGCTAGAAGGATAAGAAAGGAGTGTTTTGAACGCTTGTAATGGCACCAAAGAAGTCTTGACGGCCAGATAAGCTTGAAGACCTAGATAATATAACCGGGGCCCTGGATCACGGTATATAACATGCTTTCTTAAGTCATCGCATGTATGAGGTCTGATCTTGTCCAACCCCCAAGCTTCCGCCGATGATGATACCTAGTCTGTATCCGCCACTCGAGCCTTGCTATCACGTGATTGAGCGCTTTGTAACCCCACATCGTGTTATTGAGTTAGGCCCCATTGTTGTATCCCGAAATGCTCTGGCATGTCCACAGCAGGTATTGTGTACGTGCCTAGCCACTTACCTAGTCCCACAGATACCGATCTCATGTTGTCTCGAGTACTCATCGCGATGCTCCAAATACCTTCTTGTGCATACCTACTTTCTACCAGTGAAATAAAGCCGTATACAAACATAGAGCACACTCAACAAGTGCCCAGATCTTGTCCACTGCAGGTGGTCTATTGCTAACTGTACCTAAGTAATTGATCTCGAAATAGAAAATCAGCAATGCAGCTAGTCCCTTCAATGTAGAAGTCAATTATGTAGGCTGCCGGCCAATATGATGATATCTGCATGCACGTATTGATGCATGTCTTGCTGTCAGCCTGCATAATTCTTCCTATAAAGATGTAGATGTCGCAAGCAGTTTTAGCTAATATCCCGGTTTTGAATAGCACGAGTGTTATAGATAGGTTCGTTCTAGAACCTACCTAGGTACTCAATATTGTCACTGTAGGTATCGTCGATGCCTTCATCCCACAAACAGGAAATTATGTGCATACCCAGTATCAACTGAGAGTGCTTATCGGAAATTGCACACGAGCTCTTACATAGCAAATAAAAAGTCAATTCGTCCTAAGAGCGAAACGTGTTGCTAAGCAGAAGCTAAAGCATAACCTTGTCGAACCCGTCCATACTGTCAAGTGCGTTTCGGATCTCCGTATAGTATCTGCCCACTCCAGCGGTATAGCAAACCGGTTCTTTGATCTTGCCAGGGATTGAACCACCCATGTAAGTTGACCGGGTAGTCGGAAGCAGGGTCCTATTATTCAGTTCCACGATATGATCCTTCCACGTCCTGACGGCGTCAGGTTTGGGGTTTATATATTTGATCTTCTTCCTCTCCATCTTCTCGATACAGTCTGCAATCCACCGACCTTGCACCTCAACACTCGTCGGCCCGTTGCTCAATAGAGTTGGACCATGCACTCCGTAAATATGAAAAAGGTTGGGATAGCCGCCCACTGTAAGGCCCAGGTATGTATTAGCACCATCCTTCCATTCGTCCTCTAAATTCGTCCCATTGATGCTCTTGAGTCCAAGCTGCGTCATGGCTGATGAGGGAAGAAGTAGTCAGCTACCAATACCACACATTCTTTTCGCTCATTCGGAGTGGGGAGGATTGCAGACATACCTCCTGTAACAACATCCTATGCACCAGAATCAGCACTTACTATCAATGAGAGGCTGGGCTAGGAGAAAACTTACGAATCCAGTTGCAACCGCGATTATGTCGAAATCGTGGTGACTTCCATCTTGAAGGATAATCCCAGTCTCATCAAACCCTTCTATAGCATTGTTCTGGATACTTACAACATCCACGCTTGAGCGATTGAATTGCTCATAGTAGTTCACTTCGAGGCAAGGACGCTTTACACCAAAAAAGTGAGGCATCTCCAACGGAGCCAAGATATCTCGCTTTCGAGGGTCGCCAATGCGGTCGCGAGTTTGCTTAGCCCAAAATTTGTAAGATAGCTTGTTGGCCTCTGGGTTCAAGAGGCTGTCCTTGTATGTTGATAGCCAGAAGCGAAACCCCCCTTCAGCCCACTTCTTCTCATACAATCCCTGTTGCTTCTCTGGAGTATCATCAAATGTATTTTTCTCATGCCAATCATAGGTGAAACCAGCATACGTCTTTTCACGATACCTGAACAGTTCAGGATATAGCTTCTTGGCCGTCTCCTGTTCTGCCACTGTAAGGTCTCGCTTTCGCATAGGAAGAGCTAGGTTTGGTGTGCGTTGGAAGACCTTGACTTCACTCGCGACAGGACCCCAGGCCTGCACAATTTGGACACCCGAGGCACCCGTGCCAATAACGGCACAGCGCTTGTCCTTAACATCGACGTTCTCATCTGGCCAGAATGACGAATGGTGAATTACTCCCTTGAACTTGTCCATACCTGGCCATGGAGGGACGTATCTTTTTGCAGCCTATTACGTCGGTTAATGAGTGATGGCTCAACCGATCATTGGTTGTAGATCCCCTCTTCAGCTTGACCAACACAGCGCAAATGAAATCAAAGAAAATGAGGATGAAGAGTTACATACAAAGCCAGTTCCGAGTACGAGATACTTAGCCTTGGCAGTTCGGCCATCAGACGTTTTTACAATCCAACGTCCCGTGTCAACATCGAAGTGAGCACCTGAGACAATTGTGTTGAAGGAACAGTCCTTTTTGACTCCCACTACCTTATCAACATGGTCAAAGTAGGCTCTGAGTTCTTCATAGCTAGGATAATTAGAGGTCCAGTTCCATGTTTTCCACACTTCCGGCCAGGAGAATTCGTACACTGGAACTTCCGAGTCTACGGTTGCCCCAGGGTAACAATTCCATCGCCAGGTACCTCCAAGGTCATTTCCTGCTTCATATATAACGACATTGTGTCCGCGGTCGCGAAGAGTCTTCAACATGAAAACGCCAGCTGTATCCGCCAAAATAATCCTTGTCAGAGAAATGTCTCAGTTGTGAAGGCAAGTGGACGTCAACTTACCAAACCCTGCTCCAACAATGAGAGAGTCGACGTCAAGGTCCGGGTCGTATGGACCAGTCTTCTCCGCATGAGCCTTCGAATAATCGGAAAGCTCGGTATTGAACTTTTTAGATGGAGGTATGTTTTCGTCCATGGTGACTCTTGAGGGGGATCTCTGAAAGGAAACTCAAACAGATAAGCCTTGAAGAGCTTTAAATAGGGAAGTGAGGGCTACCATATGATAGAAGTTCTAGCTAAATTGAGATGCAATTTTAGACAATCCACCACTCTTATACACCCATTGTGTACACAGTTATCTTCTATGGCATCCTCTTACTTCCTAATTATCCCCTGTTGCCTTACCATGTTTACTGCATCAGCCCCCAAGAACCCAGGGCCAGATTCTCGTTGTTTCCGGCATAATTCCAGGCTTGGGTAGCACTCGACACGGCTTCATTGTGCATGTCTGTAGGGGAATATTATGGCCAACCCCGCGGTCTAGGTGGACCGCGGTAGATAAATGCTTGGGGCTGACGCCCCACCCCCAAAGACCCCTACCTACTTCACGGCTCTCTTGTGTGGTTTGTGGAGCCGGGGTAATCTTAAGTACGTTACGAGATTATACAGATTATGTTTCGTCTAACAATGTCATTTGAATCCAGAGGCATGGGAAAGACGAGCCCGAGAGGGGTTCTGTGCCAGCTAACCTAGGCATAAGACCAACGATTCAGCTTGGTGCTGAGTCCCCAAGGACCCAAACATCTATGTGAAACGAGGATTGATTGGGGACTTGAGCCCATAGTAGCTAATGTGGGTGTGAGGGGTTGCGGTTCCGGTTCCGGTATGCCGGAATTCTGATGGGAAGCAGGCTCTTCGTGGGCTTACGTTTGCGAACTCGTAATGCTACATCACATAACTCATTGCGGGGTCCAATATCCCCGGGATTTGAAAGTACGAGGGTTGATTTATCTCCACCATCAATCTGACCCAAGTATACACTTGTATTAAATCAGTTTGTATACCGAGACTACGCCAATATGCCCCTCACTACAGAAACCGTTACTAAGCTCCGTAGTATCGTTGATACATCTTGTGTTGATGAGAAGACCGGCATACCAGGGGCTACGGTGGTGGTCATAGGAAAAGATGGGAATGATCTATTCGCCCATTCTTCCGGAAAGCGAGGTATCGTTTCTAAGGAGCCCATGACACTGGACAATATTTTCTGGATTGCGTCGAGTACGAAGATGCTTGTTGGCCTGGCTTGTATGCAGCTCGTGGAAAGGGGTAGTTTGAAACTGGATGATGGGGAGCACCTTGAGACTCTCTGCCCAGAGCTTAGAACTGTGCAGGTCCTTCGAGTTGACGGGACACTCGAGAAGAAGAACAAAGCGATTTCTTTGAGGATGCTCTTGACCCACACAGCTGGGTTTGGGTACACCTTTTTCAATGAGAGGCTGCGAGACTGGACGTTTCCTGCTGGCGGTGATGAGTTTTCCGGACGTTTTGAAGATATGCTAATGCCGTTGTTATTTCAGCCAGGTGAGGGCTGGGAATATGGCGTAAGTAATTAGACACTCTACATAGTAGTTTGCGCTTCGCCATTACAGCGTGCTTCAAAAACCGCAACTTTATCCTTCAATACTAACCTCAAGCAGATCAATATCGACTGGGCTGGAATTGCCTTAGAACGAGCCACCGGGCTTAGACTCAACGACTACATCCAGCAGCATATTCTGCAACCGCTTGGCTTAAATAACATATCGATGATTCCCACAAAGGAGATGAAGGCCAAGCTTGCGTACATGCATGCTAGAGATCAAGATGGAACACTGAGGCCGCGGGATCATCCTCTTAGGATGCCGTTAGTAGTAAGCCATGATAACGAAGCTCAGGTAGCCGCAGTCTTTCAAAGCGGTGGCGGGGGTATGTTTGCTAAACCCCAGGAATACTGCAGTAAGTTATTCTTTCAAGAGCATTACCATTTTCAGCAAATAATCGGCACACGGTACTTGATTGTCACTGACGCCGTAATTCTAGAAGTTCTTTCTGTATTACTCAATGATGGAACTTGTCCACTTACTGGCACGCAACTCCTTCGTAAGGAAACAGTGGATGAAATGTTCAAGAACTCGATACCAGAGTTTCCTAATTTCGGTCGCCAAGGTATACCAGCGGCGAAACCGGACCTCACTCGACCTCTACCCGACTTATATCCTGTCCCAGGAAACCCACCCCAAGGCTGGGGACTTACATTCATGCTGAGTAATGGCGGCGTAACCGGTCGTTCCAAGACCACCGGGTTCTGGGCTGGCCTCTCCAACGTTTGGTGGTGGTGTGACCGCGAGAATGGAGTTGCAGGGATGGTATGCACTCAAATACTACCATTTGCCGATCCTCAGGTTCTGGGTTTATGGGTGGGAGTTGAAGCCGAGGTATATAAAGCGCTGGCCGAAGGCAAGTAGGAAGAGGGAATATTAGGGGTAGGTCTGCCAAGCACTGGAATTACCAAATGTAACCAGAGCGAGACGCCTGTTCTTGCATTTGCAAAATGTCCGTATTATAGGCCTTTAGGTCAGTGTTGAATCTATAAGGGTTGTCACATACGCCTTGCGTGATTGATTCTACCAATCATTGTGTCCGAGGAATCATCAGACGGACTGGGCAACGCGGACAAGCCTGTTTCCTCTCACAACATAGATCTCGGCTACGCATGCTTTAGCTAGAGTACTGTACTAATAGCCAAAATATTCTCAGGTGTGACTATCGGTAGCCATCGTTCATAGAGAGTCGTACCTTTAAGCGTGGTATATCACCTATCTTACTCCCCCGCATCTGTCCGCATTCTGAGCAGGGTGATAGATCGCGACGACGTGAGCATCATGTGGGCGGAGTGTGAGGGGGTTTCGTGAGGGGCGTCTTTATACCGCATATTAAATATCAGTGACGCCAAGGCTCGCATTGTGACACCGCAACACGACGCTGTTGCTTGACTAGCCGCCTATAAAGGCGTACCTTCCGGTCTTATTGCCATTGCTGGACTTGGATGTGATGAAAGCATGTCCAGTAACACTTCATATTTGCCACTCTCTCGGATTTGTACACTAGGGGTTGTGATGGCTGACAGCCACATAAAGAAGAGCTTGAGCAAAATGTAATATCACGTCATATATTCTCCTACCTCTCTTCACTTCGCCCTTTCTCTGTCAGTACACCGGAGGCTAGCGGCTACGTTACTAGTCCCGGGCATAAAAGAATTACGATGGCGGGAAGCCAGTTATGATGTCTTCAGTTTGGTGACTCGACTGCTTGACCACACCCAAACCTAAGTATGGCAGAAATTGGCAGAGCTTTTGAGTCGCTACACTCATACATCATCCACTACCAGACCATTTGAGCTCTCAGAAACTATGCTGGGGCAATGTGGTTACCGGACTGTGTTTGTAGAGTTAACGTTTTGCCCGATATAGAAGCCTTTGGACATTGCTGAATTCGCTCCAAAGCATGACAAACACTTCGCGTCGTACAGCTGACAGAGAGCGCCGGTTTCAAATTCACCAATGGCAGTGAGAATCCAGATATTCCTATTCCGCAATGACCAGCTCGTTCCTAGAGAAGACAGTGCATAAAGCTTACATATTCCAGTGAAGCCGGCCGAACGGGATTCATCTCAGCCACTCTGTTTTGAATCGCTATGCCCATTGGCATGAGAGGACATACAGACAGTCCACCTTGTGTTAGGTGGCGACTATATCTGACACCGCCTTAACAGCAATGAAGCAATACTCGGGATGTTATGGGTGATATTGGTCTAGGATAAACGAAAGACAGCAGCTGAAGTACCGCCCGCTCTCGGGCGGTGCGGTGGCCGTGTGTCTCGGCTCGGGTCGGGGATTGGCGCGTCGTCGTTTCATAGAAGGTTATCGTAATAGTCTGACATAGACACCCCCTATGATGAACTTGTCCCTACGATCGGGTTTAGGCAAAGCCCTTCCTACCTTGTACGTTCGCCACCTTTGGGATATCATCCAAGGAGCGGCAGGACGATTTGGTCAGAGGGGCATCCGCAAAGCTGTCTTTGTTTACAGTCACTGTAAATTGCTATAAGGTGTTCGTTCTTAACTTACTTTAGAACTACGAAAGAGCTTTCCCGGCGGAGCCGGACTTACATGCTCACACACTAGCACCTGGCCACCCCAATCTTTCATGTTCTGCTAATAGGGTGTAGATGATCTGGCTGCGGCGCTATACTGTACGATAATCACAACGTAGCTATGCGAATTTACCCGTATTGTGTCTGCTTACGTGTATATTCAGCTGAAGAGTTCGGCTCCATACCAATACTAGTTTATACTTGGGCTACTTGAAGTCCTGATTCCAATTACCATGTATACAAGGTCTACTTCACACATCCTATGTTTATTCTAGTAACCTGAGCCCACTAATCTCTCCTTGGCCTATATGTAAATTTCTCGGGTGTTCATAATCTAAATTTGACTATTTGGCATCACCTTTGGCATCACTAGAGTATGAGGTTCCTCCAACAATTGCTCATTTGGTCAATGAAGAAGATCGCTCATCTTATTAGCACTCGCTCCCCCAATATCGGCAACATTTCCCAAAGGTAGCGAGCAACGGGTGCGGCTCTGAGATTGAACGTTACCGAGTAGACGACCCTCCAGGTTCCCATAATGCTTGCGAAGATACGCTGGCGCAAGTAAAGTGTGCCCCGGCTATGGTTATCGCATGTATACTCGGACACACAACTGAGGACCTCAAGGCCAACATGGCCGCCGCTTCTGTGGTTCTCTATCTTCTTCCCACTGCCTCGTCTCTCGCTGGCTCTAGCACGGCTGAGGTAGTCGTACTTGCAACGAGACGGCCTGTTTTGGCTTTCTTCCTCACTGACGGGCATCGGCTGTGTCGCTCCTTCGTGAGCTCGAGCCTTCAGAGCCGAATCTCATGAGAGGAGCTGTGGGTATCATATTTGGTGAGAGTTAGGCTAGGTATGCTCATAGTCCTTCAGCAGCATGTTTTGCCGCTGGGGGCTATTCAAATCTCATCCAGATTACTTGTTCGCGCTCATAATTTATATACTCTTGACTGCTGTGGTATACCTAAAGGTGAGCCTTGTATTGTAGCAAAGATTTCTCTCTGGAGGAGATTGGCTGGTTCCTCGTCGTTCACATGCGGAACCTAGCATTTACATGTAGATTGCGCGCCCAACATCCAGTCACAGTATTACGCGTCAGACTTACTATCACGGGTTACGTCCATAGGCCAGATTGTGCAAATCCCATATAGCCCCTTGATCTTCCCCGCGTCCTTTTTCATTAGTATTGAAGACGCGATCCAGGTGGAATTTTGGTAATTTTGGTATCTTTCTTCTACTATGTACTTTAGTTTGTAAAATCAGGTACTCAGTACTGGTAGGTGTCTTTGCTGGCCTTTTGCCTACATAACATAACCTGACAGTACCTAGGTACCTATGCACCTGGATAGGTGGGGAATGAGATCGGCCGCTCGCTAACATCCCCACCTCTCGAAACAACCTACGCCGTCGCCTCCACTCCCCGAATGGCCCCCCCTAATTAATCCCACATGCATTTGATAGCAACCTCAGTCTACTTACCTATGTATTTATGCATCGCCAATCTCCACCGACGGTTGACACCACCAACATCACCGCCGCCGCCGCCGCCGCCAACAAAGTCGCTGGTGCCAACATCAACGACACTGCTGATGCTGATGTCGCCGCCAATGCCAGTGCAACCAAAGCAGGCATCGACCCTTTAGACGTCATAATAGCTGCCATCATCCCCCACCCCTGCCAACCTCGCCTCTCTCCACGAACCCTTCAGCACCCTCCACGCTCGCGACAATCCCTCTCTCACCGACTGTCACCATAGTCTAATAAGCACCGCCGCAACCGAACACAACAACCGTCGTTCACCTGCCTAGATCTGGCTGCTTCCCGACCACGGCGTGCTTCGAGGCATGGTTCGCGAGCATATAGAGTACAACGCGCTGACGAAATCATCGACCCGGGCCCGGCTCACTTAATCACCCCATCAAGTGAGCATAACTCACATCCCACGCCATCAGGCTTGGGCCAAGTCCTGTCAGTGGCTTCAACTGGCACCATAATTACACCATTTACCTCCTCTTCCATCACCTGAATTTCAATCCCCCTTCGGCGCTGGCATCGCCTCCAACCTCCCTACCCCTTATCATTTAACGTTGAGAGCGGCTGTACCTCTTCGGAGTTGCATGCCACTGGATAGACTGCATGTGCTATATCTTCGCTAGTACTAGAACTAGTACTTTCTGCGTTTGCCCTTGGTGAAGCTGCTATCGAATTCAACAAAGGCTTCTAGCATACATGATCTTTGTAGTGGCATGTCGGGTTGGGATATCTTGAACCACACTTCATACCCCCCCAAACGGCCTATGCTTGGTGGCATACCGTCGCCGAGAACCAGTGAGTTCTCCAACCAGTCTGGACTAATGGCCTCGAACGAAAACCTGCTATCGTCATCGGCAGAGAGGAGCGCTGCCCTCTCAACTGCCTCAAATGCTACCTCGACGGTCTCCAAGTCCCATACCACCCAGTTTCGAGACTCAAAAGCTTTCGTCGTTCGCAATGGCCGTACTTACATTAATGATGAGTCTACCTTACCTTACCCCCTCCCCGTGGATCTTCCGGAATTACACCGCCAATCTCTTCGCACACTACTCATGTTCCAATTATTCGGAGGCCCCATCCTCTCGACCGCCTTCGCAAGCAAGCCGCCAACTCGGGTTCTTGATGTTGGCTGTGGCGCGGGCTTCTGGAGTATGATGTGCCATCGATACTTTGCGCAGCATGGTCATTCGTCTATCTCCTTTACCGGTCTTGACATTGTGCCTTTGGGTGGGGCAGGGGCTGATGCGAACGTGAAACCTGATAAGGAGATGCAATGGCGGTTTGTGCAGCATGATATACGACAGTTGCCTTTTCCTTTTGCCGACGGTGAATTTGATTTGATCATGGTGAAAGATATGGCCTTCGCTACCTCGTTTCGCGAATCACAACTCATCATGGAAGAATATTTGCGCGTGTTGAAACCTGGTGGCGTATTGGAGCATTGGGAGACCGACTCCACTATTCGCATGCTTCGCCCTCACGCACCTAAGAAGCCAGGAGCGAGAGTACATGATGATGATTCTTCAAGCGACGGCGGTGATGACGAAGACAACGCAGAGAGGATGGGCGCCTATGTGATGACCACCAACACACCTATCAGTGCGCCCCTTAACTCTTATATGGTTGAGTACAATGGATGGACAAGTAAGGCGCTCGAGGCACGGGGCTTATCACCCGTTCCCTGCACCCTCATCGGAGCCTACCTTCTACAAGAAGCCGAGTCTCTTACAGATGTGCAGTCAAAACGACTAGCTGTGCCGTTAAGCGAAATTAGATGGGAACGTGAAGGTGTTGGTGGTGTCGTAACGAAAGATGGGAAGAGCTATATCGATTCGCAAAAGGGCAAGTTGAGAGACCAAGATTGGAAAACCGAGAGCCCGATAACGCCTGCACAATCTGCGTTGCGGAGGACGGCCCTGGAGACAACCGTCAGCTTCATCCTTGCCCTCGAGCCGCTGCTGCGTGAAGTAAGCGGGAAAAGCCAAGAAGAATGGGACACTTGGGCGGGCAAGATGACCAATGATCTTTTGCGAGAGGGAGGCACGAGCTGGGGTGAATGCCTCGAAGTGGGAGTCTGGACTTCCCGGAAAAGGCATATTAAATCGTAATATTGACGGGGACAATGAAGACGACAAGCAACACTGCATCCATTCACCTAAACAGAGCCGTGCTTTTCCCCGAAGCTCTTTGCATAATACCCCCAGACTCTCTTAAGTTACAAGCACATACAGCAATGTTCCGTGGCATCAAGCCCTACACTTCTCAGCACTTAATATGGATTTCAATTTTAGACCAGTTTCCTTTACTATTTTCTCTTCGTTCCCCTTCTGTTTCTATTCTTATGCTACGCGCCGTCGTATCTTTTTCTCAGCGTCCGATACCTTTTGAGATAGTATCTGCATAGCGTTTTGTTGTCAGCACAGTCCCTTTTCAATGCACTACTTGGCTGGTGTTTGAAATCGAAAAGGAATGGAGAGGAGAGCTACACCGCTCCCCAGCACCATGCCCAGGAAGAACCGTGTGCCACTTTTCCCTAAGTTTCGAAATTGTGGGTTTGAAGGGCTGCATATTCATTCGGGTTCGACATTCTGATGGTGTAGACGTGCCAGTGCGCATAATTGTTTTATTTGGAAATTGTGTGAGGGAATGGGCTAGGACACGGCTGAAAAAAACCTGGGTTACGAGTGGTTCGTCATAGACGGTAGAAATCACGGCTAGAGGAAATGCAATGCTCATTTGAATGAAAACTCGACATGGCTTGTGCAGATGTAAACCATGGGAAAACTACCGAGCGCGTTTACCAAGGGCTAGTGAGTTCGATCCACTTACAGAGCTTCAATTTCTGTAGCCAGATGTGTAAGTTTGGGGGTTCAAAGACGAGTCTTGTATAGAGAAAGCTGAAAGAAGAGACGAACCTCTCTTGACGAACTCGGCCCTCTTTATTCCTTTCCGGATATCTTCCTCGCTTCGTATGTGCGCATTTGCTGTGAATGCGCGATGTAATCGGGGTCGAAAGTAGGAGAAGCCCAGGGGGTATTCTTTCCCTAGATGCAGGAGTTCTATGCATATGTATAAGTTCAAGAGTAGGGATCGTGTGTATAACGAGTGAGCTGTCCCTGGATTACGGCTGATTCGGTTTATGAACCATGGGGCTATCATCTGGTCCTATGGGCCAACTATTGGTAATAGAGAAACTAAACACACCTTTGTATATGGCGATGACTTGCCGCCTTAGCTCTGGATTCGGAGCCGACATCATTCAGCATGATATTGTCGACTAGGTTATTCTTTGGCAGGTCATGCTGGTTTGTGATCTGGCGGGAGTGCGAGGAGCTGAGGTTTTGAGATAGTGATTGATGTTGTTGATGATGTATCTACAGTACTTACCTACCTTATGTGTGTAGAGAGGCAGTTGAGGTGAGGTTAGGTGAGACCCCACATGCCCGCGATGTGACGCTATTATTTAGTGCCGCGGCCCCTGTCAGTGCTGCCACTCAGCCTTGAGCTAGGTATCTGGGATAGCCCTGATCCAGGTACATTGCACTGGGTTAGGTACCGTCCCTTACGAAGTAGATACTTAACCTACCTTATGTACCTAGATACTTACAAACCCCTCCAAAGACCATCCTCGGCTCTGAAGTAAGGAGGAGCTTATCTAATGCGTTCTGGCCATTGACCAACATCTCATCGCTGTCTGGACACCTATAAATCATAAAGTCGCTGGAGAGGCAAAGGATCGATTAGCAGAAAGATTGCAAGAGGAAAACTCGTTCAGACGGACAGAACGAAATGCCTCCCCGAGCTCTCTTCTGCGCTGCTCTTCGGCCCCGAACCGTGATGCCGCCTGTACGTTTTCGTGCATTTCTGGTACGGTCCTCTTTTGCGACGCAAGTGAATCCCTCAGTCACCCCTACACAACAGAAGTTCAGTTCTGAGGCTCTACCACCGCCTCGATGGGTCTCGGACGTCCGCGCGAGAGTTGGGAAGTGTATAAGTTTCGGCTGTGACCCGGCGCAGGTCCAGCGCGCAGCTATGATCATGGGCACGTTGGCGAGGGAATGGCGTATTCTCAGCGCCGGGAGCGAGGGCTTTTTAACCGGAAGTCGGGGAGGATTAGAGAACCAACAGGTCGTTTGGGGAGAGATGGATAGCTTTGTAGGTCTTTCTTTTCCTTCATTGCCGGGAGGCGTAATCTAGGCCTTCGATACTAGCCCAGGCTAATGTTGTCTCACAGGCTGTGGGAAAGGGTTCTATCTCTAGATAGTCCGTGAGACAATACTAGCCTGGGCATGCTTCACGACTCCCCTATTAATAGGGCAGGGGACTGCGTGTCAAGGCCGCAGCAGTGTGAGCAAGAGTCTTATATGAAATGTGGTCTGTGAAGTTATCATTCATAAGCTAACGACAGAGCCATATGCTAGAGTCATGTCAACAACGCAAACTATATACGATATGCCGAGTCTGCACGCGTGAACTGGATTTTGCACTTCGCGGTAGAGGATCCTAAGCATAAGGAGGCGTGGAAAGATTTAATGCAGCCGAAAAGTATCGGCTTGATAATGAAGTCAATTACGGCCGATTACAAATTTGTGAGTATTCTTCTGATAAATTTACGCTGTATTATTTACAACATTGTGGGCTTCAATATGTCAACATCTCCACTGAACGAGAACACTCCATACAAGCATGAGTTCATCAAGAGTCTCCACTAACACGACATGTTCCTTTAGCCAATGACGACTCCAGACCGGATATCAGCTTACCATAGGCTCCGGATATGTCCAGAGGAAACTCAGTAAGCATTTCGGCAATCTATACCCTACTCACCCCTTCCACGACTTCCTTTCTCTTGATCAATCTCATTACAACATACTCTAATGCCTGAGATCATTAGCACATCATTGATCCTTGACTGTATCATACTTTCACATAGACACCGTCGCATCGCAGCACGCACATTTGAAGACGTGGCTATATATGACTACCGAGAAGCCAAGAAAACGGTGCTCCCCGACTTTATGCTTGGTGTTCTTCGGGATACCTGGCGAAAGCAAGAGGAACGGGCGACCTGGGCAAGAGAAAGAATACGGGGCATACTCAACGAAGTAGAGTCCTTGGAGAAAGAGACGTGGAATCGCGAAGACGCCGTTGAGGATCTCGGCGTCGCTAAGAAATGAAGATAAGATATATATCATTTAGATCAACTCAGTCATAGTATTGAGCAGCAGCACATCATCTAGCATTACAGACCGATCTTGGGGGGCTTGATATACAATTGTAGCATAATAGTCCCTCAAGACATAAACGCCCCTAGGCGATTCCAAGGCGATTCATAGTATGTACCCATGGTTAAATAAACAATGTAATGGAAAGCATATAGCACGACTTTAAGGACTAAGCTGCTTACCTATACCTCGTCTCGAAGTATATCCGTCATTCTCCAGGGAAATAAAAGAATAGAATTGCAAAGTGCCCGTCACATGGGACTTCTCATAACGCATCTCCTCGAAGTGACGCCCGGCTCGAATCAATGAATGTGTGATAGGATCGATTCGACTACTTCACGAGCCATGCCAAGACCCTTTAGGAAAATGCCTATCATTGGACGGATGGCCTGGATCCTATCGTCGACGGGATGTGGTTGATAAATGTAATCTATGATCGGTACTTACTGCCCACCCACCTAGATCCCTGTGCAACAGAACATGGTGATCTACTCGAGTCTTCAAATCCAAGCCCGCTTGACACGGCTATTGTATAATTGCCGATTCAAGGTATTGTTTGTCGCATGATTTTTGGTTTGTAAGAGCTAGGCCGGAGATTACAAACAATTGCACTCATATCTAGGTTACATATTGACTGGCTTTACGATTAGAAGCGATGCCGATACATCTGATCACTTAATTGATCAGTCAAGAAAATCGCCCGTGCTACACCAAACTTCTGTTCTAGAAGCAGTAACCGCCATAGACTATCGAAGTTGACAAATGCTACAGATGGATACTCCTTAGAAGGCAAGCAAGTGGTGTCTGCGCGACGACTACTCCTAAAATTGAAGATAGCGGGCGGTGTTTTTATAGGGTCCTACTACCTACATAGGCATCCCATGCGGCAGACCAACATACCTAGTATGACCTTCTATCGACATTAAATAACTCTGAAGCTTATATAGGAAGACCACCGACCCAGCTCCAGCGATGAACCCATGCAAAACACACGGCTAACCATTGTTAACGGTTGAAAGCAGGAATCCCGAGTCGGGCATCGAACGCATCAACACTAGAGCACATCTACCTACTGTACAGGGTAACATCAGGTTTCTTCACGCTCTAGCTCGAGGACGCATGCATGCGTGCGTTGTCGTGCTTGTTGGTATGCACTACGTATGTGTGTATATGTAAGGTATGTCTGCGAGCAGCATTTCCCCGCAATGCGCCAAACCAGCCGGGCAGCCAAAGATGCGCTGCATGAAGAGCACCCAGCAGCAAGGGACATGCGCGCCCTTTTGCACACTTATGCCTCGTAGCACTGTATGTTTGAGAGGGGATATACAAAGGTAGACAGACACATACCGATCATGGCGTCTGTTGTCTATCTCCACACGCCCGAATACTTATGCAGGTGTGTCTTGCCGCCGATACACTTAGGTGGGCTCGTCGGCTTCCCTTGTAGGGACCCCAGCTAGAAAGGCCCCATTGCTCATTCGCGCCGTTAGTTCTGGTCAGGAGATCTACTTCCTTATTCGAGAGCGGCAAGGACGGGATGGACGCTGTGACGACCGCCATTGTGGGGGAAAGAACATGTCTACTATCATGTCTCTGCGCCTAAGACATCAACACGTCTCATTCCGCATG
This sequence comes from Xylaria bambusicola, assembly GCF_022495145.1. Taxonomy (NCBI): domain Eukaryota; kingdom Fungi; phylum Ascomycota; class Sordariomycetes; order Xylariales; family Xylariaceae; genus Xylaria; species Xylaria bambusicola. The sequence continues at coordinate 772,032 of NW_025953557.1, read as the reverse complement.
TCAAATCGTATCATGTGGCTGGTATAGTACGGGACGTGGTACAAGAGGGATCTTATTGGCTCTTCCATCTTGGTGCATCGGAAAACTTATAGTTTGTACCGCGCAACTAGTTGAGAGAGGTCGGCGACAAGAGTATCAAAGTGCTTCTGAGGGCAGAGTGAGGGGTTCCAAGTTGATATACCTGTAGCCCAAAAGTGATTGGTCGTGTTCGATGACACAATATGATCTATATCCCGCATTAACCTCTCGTCTTACTTGTGCGTATCACTTGCAGCATCTTACCGCGAGACGGGTATCTCTGGTTGGGAAGTTCAACGGTAAATGCCGCAATGCACACTGATTGGGAGAGAAAAGAAGCTTTTGTACCAAAAACGCCACCATCGACATTGCAATGTGATGGGTGGTACCGTCCGGACTTTTTGGGCGGTGAGCAGGTGACAAGTCGAGTGCTTGGTGTATAGGTAAAAGCTTGGGGTTCGAAAAGGTGCTCACATTTTCTTTTTGTGAGTATACATACGGTAGTCCGTACCTAGTAATAGCAATATAGCAATCGTCCAAGGCTAGGTATTCGAGTTGCGAGCGAAAAGGACTAGTCGGGTTATCTTTGGAATTTGCCTGGCCTTAACTAACTCTCGGCTCGCCTTTTCGGCGCTTTCTCTTTTCTCTATTTTTTCTTTCTTTCTCTCTTGTGACTCCCCCCTCCGTTAGTGAAGGCGCTCGTACGACCACAGTACAATAGGTCGCATCAATAATCCATTGAAAGCTTGAATTTACAACCGCCCAAATGCCGAGATCCACAGGGCCGTTGAGCACACTTTGCCATTTTCTGCCTAGCCGTATAAGTCTAGATGGGAACGGGCTGAAAGTTGGTGTGTTGATGTTCCATTGAAATGTCTTCTTTTGGTTGGTGATGGGGCGAATGAGCGAGAGCTTGTTGGCTAGGTACTCATGAAACATCTAGGAATCCCTGCTGCATTTATCCAAGGCCTTAACTGGTGATGGCATTGAGGGCAACTCTGACGAATCATGGTCGTTCCTACTGTCCTGCCCGCCCGTCAACAACCAGGATCAGTCATCAAGCCCCGAATGTTAAGTACTGGACACTGGAACAGGCAGGGACTTATGGAAGTCGTACTGTATGTATCTCGACTCTGCTCGACTCAGTTCACCTGGCCAATACTAAGCCGATGCTAACTTGCACCGTACCTGGTTAGACAGTGTGACCTAATGGCTGCATCAATGTACTAAGTGTATACTTAAGACCGCACGCGACGATGAGACCAAGCAGAAATTTCTGTCAATGGTTAACCCTTGTGAATCTATCTTCCCAGAGTCTGCCGGAGGTAGCATAAGGCGCCGAGCTTACACAGTACGCATGGCCGAAAGGGATCAGCATTTGCGCATGACTCTGTTGGCTCCATAGGGCATACTCAATTAAGAAACTTGGTTTTATAATTGTCCTGCTGTAGCGTAGATATTCGCCTCATTTATTGCACTCAAGCTAGAGTCAAGTACTGTGCTGTAGGTAGCTCGGGGAGGATTACATGTTTATGCCAATTCTGGCGCTGACGCAACTTTGGAGTAGAAGTCGGAGCAGGGAGGGGTAGGAGTGACCGGCCGGCTTGGCTGTCACGAGATAGTCACAATGCAGGTTGAAGAATGTCACCCACAGTGACAGTGCGATACCGCGTTTGTTGCTGATAAGATGCTAGATAGTACGACATGTTTCTCTCGTCTATCCGATACGCAGCGGTGTTGATAGTCTCCCTACTTGCACATTACCCAGTAGCTACAAGCAGGAAATGGTAGCAATTGGTGGTGGCGCGTCTTTATGTGAGAGTCTGGTGAGAGTTTTCAAGATGTGGAGATGTAATGGATTGGCAGTGGTTAGAGAAAGACCCATAAACCTCGACTCGTGACGAGGTAGATCCTTCCTGTTATTGAGTACCTAGTATTGTACTCGGGAGGCAGACTTACTTACAGTATTTTCGAGGCCCGGAATTTGCTCTCGAATGCTGGTATCACGCAGCTAAACCTACATAGTACCTGGGGTATTTTCCCACGATGGTGGCACGCTTGATGAGATGCCCTATTTTCATTTCCAGGAGGCAGATACGCCGTGACGTTATCATGGCCTCTACATAGTATTGTAACCTGGGGCGGCTGATTGAGAGGCACGTTGTCAACGAAGGGGGGCTACGAGCCAAGGCGAAGCTGAAAGGGGGGAACCACTGAATAATTTAGCACTACTATTCTGTCTGCGTCCCATACGGGGCAACGTTTATCTGCCAAACATATTAGAACTCTACTGTATGCATGGTATTTTCTATCTAGGCATGTCAAAAGACGCCGAGGGTCGTTGGACATGAAGGAATACTTATACATATGTGTGTGTCGGGCCAGTTTGGGGTCGTGCTGACTGACCAACATGCTGTAGCGAAATAAATAGGTACGTTCCCAGGCACTGAAGTTGTACTTTAGGTACACTTCTTACAGTTGGAGGTACGTATCTATCCTCCCACGTACATATTTATAATTAGAACAATACCGACGACACCTTCAAATGACACAGCATCTTCACAGCCCAATCTCCCCGGCTTACTTAGTTTTATGACTGCCTGCGTACATGCAGACAGACGGAATCTGCCGCCTCTGATATGCTTATCCACGACGGGCTGTCGAGAATTGGGTTTTCAAAGTGACAATATTGTAGCAAAGCCCATGCCTTCTTGCTGATACTTGCTTGATTAGGACTTATGTAGGGAAGTTGGCACATACCCTCATGTTACTCATGTTCAGTAGGTAAGGTAAGTTGGCATACCTTGGTTGACAAGCTCGACAAGATACCCGTCGCTGTAACTATGGGGATATACCTCCAGCTATCTATCACATCGCCATGTAACTGTAATAACAACCTATGCTTATACTACGTAGGTATCTTCTTACCTATGCAGGTACTTGAGACAACTACTTGCATACATGTTTCCACCTTCTCAGCTCTACCTCTGCTTTTCAGCTCTTAGAGGGCTACCTAGGTACCTAAATAGTACTACCTAAAACAACCCAGGTATCTTAGGCGCTCAAACAACATGAGTGCATATACCTTTCCAATGTCTGCAGTTACTTGAAGGTAAGTAGGTATGTAGATACTGACTACTATGTAAGGCTTGACTCCGGAGGCAGTACGGTAGCGATATAAGTAGCTGTACATCTACTGTACTGCATGTACCTACTTCAATGATCATAGCGTACGTTGCACCTAATGTGGGCACTGTAGAAAGTGCCTACTGTAGGTACGCTAATGGATTGTAGGTACTCTGCATCCCAAGGAAATGTACCTAGGTACATATGTAGGTACTCGCTGTCTGCTACTCCTTACAGCTGATACGTAGGTACCCTCACACCCCAGAGAAGGTACAGTATGTCCCCTACCATGCATGCACTGGGATACGCCGCTGGTAGGCCACTACAGCAGGCCTCTCGCCCCCTATGGGGAAGGGAAGTCTCTCCCCCCTTCGCGTGGCCCACCTTTCCTTCCCAGCCTATCCACTTCTACCTCTCTACCTCTTCCGTCAAAATCCATGCCTTTTCGCCTTGTCTTTATTTCTATCCCGCACAACATATATCCTTGTGTTCGCCATACCCACCTCATTCTTCGCCCGAATGCCTAGGGGAACGATCCGATTACCGACGCATCGACCTGTCCTTCCTTTTGCGAATGCGACGGATAGATAGTAGCGCTGTTTCCCATAAGCTTCCAGCTTATCAACCCGAGTTGATTCACACTGACCGGTCGTGTGTGAAGGTTTTCGCCCCAACGCCATCGATCAGCCGCGAACTCTAAATTCGCGAATCCAAATTTACCCTGTTCTTTGCTGCCCTCGTCGTCGGTTGCACGGCTGACTGGCTCGGAACAAGCTTCTGGGTCGGGATCAGCAAGACGCGAGCGTATGCCTCGCGCTTCAGCATCGGCAAAGCGACAAGTCGGTGCCTCGAATCATCGCGATACTAAGCATGAGAATGGCCTCGTAGTATCAGGGAAGCGTGTCCATAGGCAATCGCAACAGCCGCAGCAGCAGCCGCAGCAAAGGAACCAGGGTCAGGTCGATGGCATTGTCCCCCATAAACAACCGACCCTGCAACAACAAGCACAGTTCTCCGCCGAAGATGCAAGTGTACCGTCTGCTCCCTCGACGCCGCCAGCCACTGCGAACGGGTTTTCCAAACACACGGCCGAGATGCATTCCGCTCCTCGATCTGCTGAATCTTTGAGGCGTTCTTCGCTGGGCGCATATTCGGAGACGTCATCAGCCGAGTCTTATAACTCGCTTGCTGCTAACATCGCATCCGAGGACAATCATCGCCGCATTGATGTTAATGCTACAAAAAATTCAAACGTCCACCGCGATCCTGGCCCGCTTGACTTTGCCTATACGGTTCTACGACTCTGCCCGTTACAAGATACTATTGCCATACTCATCATCCTGATGCAGATCCCTCCTCTAGCCCTTTCCGCCATCTATGTCCTATTCACCCTACTCACATTTGTGACGAGCAATAGCGTGAATTTCAGTGATGTGTTTGAGTGGAACCTTGGCGCTCCTTCCCTGGCAACAGTTATATGTGTAGATGGCATCGTGCTTCTGATCTGGTTATTTCTCTGGGGCCCTATACAACATGTCATCCTCGATCTGGCGCAAATGGTCATTGCTTTGGGGCTGGGAGGAGGTTCTAGTTCCAGAGATGGTGGATCCATGAAGAACACACTCATATGTCTCAGCATGATTTTGCTCTCTCACGTCCTGCGCCATACCAAGATGAAATACTCGCCTGTTGGTTATATGCTTGGATCAAGTCGCTTTATGACTCCTGATCTAGACGATCCCCTCGAAAGCCTTGATCTTCTACGCGGGTATGATAAGGTGCAATCAGGCTGGCTTGGGTGGATCAAGAGTATACTCGCCATCCACATACTTACACAAGGCTTGGTCAAATACATAAGGGACTGGTACCTGAGGCGAGAGAGACGAGACAACCTGGCCCAAAATGCTGCGGATCCTGAAGCTGGGAAGTCATACACTCCAGATGCCGACGGTGGGTTCTCAACGCCAGATAGTGATGCGGCAACTTTACAGAACTCGACGGCCTTAATCACGAAAAAGAAGAGAAAACAAAGCGCTCAAGTTAGGAATCGCCAGCCTCTATGGGCAGCATTGGCGAGCACGAAGATTGTTGTTGTGAAAGAATATGAACTCACTCATGCTGCAGCAGAATCTGCTGGTTCAAACGCTACAGATATTCATAACCTTGGAAATGCTCCATTTAATACTCAGCCTGGGCAAATCTGGATCTCCTATGTTGGCTACGATGAGGTGTGCTTCAACACGAGTCAATTCCCCATCCACCGATCGAGTGAAAACGACGAAAGGGCATCACAGAACGATTTCGTAAAGCCATTCTACGTGAGAGTCAACAATGCTATCTGGCAGCCAACTCGAATGACACCTATCGAAAGCTATGACGAGAGTACCGGGCCAGGAGTTCGTTGGAGTGGTGACATATATGGTTTAACGCCTATGTCGAACTACGAGTGTGAATTCGTTTGCTCTGTCACCCATGAGATCTTGTTCTCAACGAGTGTTAGGACTACTCAACCCAAATCTACAGATGCAGACGCGGCGAGCTCGAAAACCCCTCAACGTTCACTTCGGCCAGACTCTCCAATTACCACACTCAAGACATCAATTGCTGCAAATGAGAGCAAACTCGCTGAGGAGAAGGCCCGACAGAAAGCACTGCGTAAAGAATTTCACCGCAAAGTCAATTCCATGAAGAAGGAGAACGAGAAGCTTTCGACAGCCGTACAGTCAGCAGGCACAGGTGATGACAAACTCCGGCAGAAAATCCAGCAAAATACTATCCAGCAAAAACAAGCTGAACAAGCTATGACTAGCTTGGAACAAGAGTTGAAGGAGTTTGAAAAAATTCCCGAATCTTTGAAGTCTGCATGGAAAAGTAAACAATCTGCTTGGACAAACGAAAAGGCTAAATTCGATGGTGCACATGCTGCTTTAAAAAGTTTCAAGGCATCAGTAGAAGGAGGAATCAAAAGCCTAGAGGACGAGAAGACCAGCCTTCAAGCCAAGCGCAACAAGATTAGTAACCGCATTGCTAAGGTCGATAGTGAGCATGCTCGTATCACGGATGCGAATGCCCGCGGTTTGGACGAGGCAGAACGCCGCCGCCAGGCTAGGGAAACACTCGAGAACGATATTGCCCGGATTGAGCAGGAATTTGTTTCACGCATTCAGGACCTTGAAACTGTTATTGTCAACAAAGAACAGGAAAACACGATGCTTAAGGCTCAGCTTGACTCTTTCCACACTCAACAAGCCGCGTATGCATATGCCGCCTATGAACATCCTGAAGGCCAAGGGCAATTTCCACCAGGGGCTCTCCCCACGCACGCGCACCCGAACGCAAATAGCGCTGCTTCGTACGATGCAGCTGCTGCCTGGAATAACAGCCTTTACCAAAATGCACTTTGGGGGCCATCTCCCCTGGCTTCTGCTTTCGTCCCACAAGCAGCTACGGTACCGCAACCCCAGCAGCAGACAACCAAAGTCAGGGGTCGATCATCTTCTATGCTGAGCAACGTTTCCGGCTTTACTCAAAGCAGTGAAAATGACGACGAATGGAACAGTGCAGCTCACGGTGCACTGCCAGGCCACGAGAGGCCGCCCCCAGGTCTTGGCTTTCTTCGCAACGTTGGACGGCGTAGTGATGGTAGTGGCACTCCTGGCAGCGGGAGCGGGAGCGTTGAAAGCGGAAGTGCTCGTGATCCTAGTAGCCCTCCTCCGTCTTAATGGTAGAATTTCTAAGGTTCTGGCTAGGTAGCATAGTTGTTAGGCTATGAGTAGAATTTCGTCAGCGCAATAAAAGCTTTGTTATCCATTCGCTAAAGGAAGCATCCAAGTCTAGCTTACCTAATGCTTTTGCATCGTGGCAAGTGGTGCACAGTGACGCTCTTAGAGACAGGGGTCGCAGTGCGATTCCCATTTACCTCAGCTGTCTAGATATTATCTCCATATTGAACCGGTAGGGAGACCTGGCTTAAGCACCCCGCAGCCGATGACTATTATGTATGTGTATATTTATATGCCTGTGTATAAGCTTACTTGGGGATTCAAAAATTGTGGCATAGGTAACTACTGTAAGCATACGATTTGACGCCCCGCCTAAACCTTGGCACGGGATTCGGATCTTTGAAATCCGCTCCAGCATTCTCAATATTCCAACTTCGTAATTTGGGGTTGACGTGGACGCAAATTTGATACAACATGACATTAGTCTGGAGTTGAAATACATGATTATGCGTGAAGAACCGACCGTGGCCGATTTTCGCAGACCCTACAGGATTTGAACCTCCGACCCAGCCATGATGGCAGCCCAAGTACCAACCTCGGCATTGGCATCGGCACCAGCATCGAGGGCGGAAGCGCCAACTCGTACATCTGCCCCCTACGGCCAAGCTTGCATCAATTGCGTTAAGGCAAAATGCAAATGCATCCTTATCCATCGCGACGGGCCCGGCCCCGGCTCCGGCTCCGGCTCCAGCTCAGGACCTGAGAATCGTACATCTGTAGAGTCTTCAATGTTAGTTAAGTACTCCCCGCTCTCTATCTCATCTTAGTGATATAGCCATGCAGTATGATTATAGCTCAGCTATAATTTAGCTATGACTTTATTTTTGTCTAGGCATTCAGGGGTTATATGGTGAATAGTAAAACAGCGCCTTTGCTGCATCCCTTGCTTTGTTGTAATAAGCTAGCTAACATGGAAGACTCTGTAATAGGAGTGCTATCTGCGAAAGATGTGCTCGTCTGGGTCGAGAATGTAAACCATCGAACAGCGTCAGGAAACGGGGGGTTGCCGGTTCCAGGCGTGTGGATCGCGGCTCCTCCTCGCCTGGAGTGTCCAAGAGCACGTCTGCTGCGATTAGAGCTGCTAGCCTCGAGCAAAAAATCGAAGATCTCGTTGCGGCACTCAAGGCTCAGACTAGCTCTACGACCGCAAGGGCGGATCCTGGTTCTAGCACGTCCTCAGTGCCCGACTGGCGTTCGAGCAATGCCATCACCAGGACTATTGCCACCGGCCCAACCGTCGTCACTCCCGCGTCTACGGTCGAATCAGTACCCAGGTTAGTTCTCTGCAGTCGTTTATTGTCACCTTCAGCAGATTCCGGGCCTCATTGCTCCTGCATAACCCCCAACAAAACATGAGTTGAACCCCTTCCTTATCTGGTCATGGCTGACTCCAGCATGTGTAATAAGTCCGTTATCTGCACCAGTTTGTGGACCGGCCCCAGGAGATTCCATCTCGCCACTCCAGGCCGAAGAGACGCTCGCCTTTTTTCGCCAACATTACCTTATGTTTTTCCCTTTTATCTACTTACCGTCTGATATGACGTATGTATAATTGTCTGACACTCCGTCGACATCGGCACCTATATCACTAATTAATGCCTTTTCTTAGTGCTGAAAGGTTACAGCGTGATCGGCCATATCTTTTCCTCAATATCCGCGCCTTATGTTCCAGGTCGCCTATCGAACAGGCAGCTCTCAATCATCGAAGTAGAGAAGAGCTTGCGCGTAGAGTTCTTGTTGATCTTGATCCTAACATCGACACGCTATTAGGCACTGTCTGTTACCTTGGATGGTATGCTCAGGCAGCATCGTCGTCGAGGAGTTTTTATGATGTGAAATTATGATAGATCGCTAACATGTGGTCGTGTATAGGATCATGCACTTGTGTTTCAAGCCAGGCACAGTCACTACAATTGGTATGGCTACGACGCTCGTTACCGTTCTTCGTCTTGATAGGCCAGTACGTACCTACTTAAGGCCTTGTTCATTCTTCTTCCCTTTCCCCATAGCCTAGAGGCTCGCTACTCCTTGTTGCACCAGATCATTGACATTCAATACACATATCACTGATACGTTGGCGGTGGAAAGACACATGAAGAAGACCCTCGCATGACGCATTGTTTTAAAACGGTCGGTTTTGCCAAGATTAATTATTCCACTGTTCGAACAATGGAGGAAAGGAGGATCACATTAGCCTGCTATGTCGGCTGCATAAGGTGAATTCACTTCATTTACTCCCTCTCGTGCGCAGCTCAAAAGTTAGAAAACTCAAATACTCAGAACTAACCAACTAACCTGTCATAGTTGCGCTTCCTTTATGAAATGCCCGGCAATGCGTTGGACACCGCATATGGAAGATAGTCTCAAGATTCTGGCTGCCAATCCTGAATGGGAGGGTGACAAAGTCCTCGTTTTGATGGTTCGTATATGGAGACTAGCAGAAAATATCTTTCAACTCCAGGCAGAATGGGTCTCGGATTGCGATAAACACGGCAATTCGAAAACACCGGTCACTATCTATATAAAATACTTTCACCAATGTCTTCAGACGATTAAGGATGAGCTACCGGCGTCGCTGAAGGATAATCGTAAGATTCTGACCCCTTCTCTACTATTCTCCAAAACGACTGTGTTACTTATTTATCCTCCACCTATACAGGGCTTGCAACAACACTGATCATGCAGGCCGAGATGCTCATTGCAGAGATATCGCTATCTAGTCGAAGTCATTGGGAAGCGCACACGGACACGAGAACACGGCCACCCGACGTGTCTCGTCCTATCGACATTGGCCACGTCGAGGCGAATTTCGTAGCACTGCAAGCAAGCAAAGCATCCTTTGAGCAATTCCTCACCTTTGAACTCTCTGATTTTGTGGGATTTTCCTTTCCTGTTTTGCTCAACCTGTACCGCGCCGCAGGTGTTCTGTACCGGCTGCGCATGATGGACGAGCCCGGAGTATGCCACCCCTTTTCTTCCTATTCTAGCCGCTTCTGAACGTCATAACTGCCTATCAGAGCCACATGCATGGTCTTAGGAGTATATAAAACCTCCGAAACTTGCTCCCGTTTCACCTAAAACAGTAATTACTGACTCCAGCGAACTGTAGTGGGACGGCTGCGCTGTTACAAACAGCGTCGAGCTGCTACCAGCATTAGATCAACTCGCCGAACGCTACAGCGAGTTGCTGAGAGTCTACGGCTTCTTGGCCGAGACGGATGGGGAGGGCAACGAGTGCCTTTCTTTCTTTTCTAAGAGCATGAGGACGCTTAGTAGCACGTCGGCGATGTGGCGAGCGCATTTTGCACAGGCGGATGCATTGGCAAAGGTCAACACGGACACGTCTGCCGGTAGCGCCGATACAGGCACCCTCGAGACTGAGTCCAAGGTCCCGCCGGCTTCGGTCGGCGTCGGCTTGAGCCCGAATGTTATGAGTAGGGTGACTTATCCGGCAATGCCTAATTTCATGTTGCCAGAGGTGTTTCCAATGGATTTTTCTATGGATGACGCCTGGTGTAATGAAATCATGGTGAGTCATAGTTTGAATCGATTTGCCTACAAGGAGCCTTCCACGCAGCGAAAGAATAACCCTAAATGTCTAAAGGCTGACTTCGGGCGTTGTAGTCTTCCTGGGAGCCAGGTCTACTCAGACCCTACTGACCTTTATCTATGCACTTGACATCTCGAACAGGTGATCATAGCATCACGGCGCAGGGCTAGGGAAGTTTCCATTCATGCAGTGTAGCATTCATGCATGACTGTATTTGTATAATATTGTATATTCTGTTAGTGATACAATGATGGTTATCCAGTATGATAAGTGCGCGAAGTACGACGGATATAGGGCAAGAACGGACATAAAATGATTAGAACGGGCAACATTTTACTCCGCCTGATTCTCACTAGATACTATAAAGCATGGGAGATGGCTGACCTTCATAGCGTCAGACACCTATGAATCATAAATAAGCTTACTCGGGCTTGCCTACCTATATTAAGCGATGACTGAAACGCCTCATCACAAGAGCATATTTACTATGTAAGGCGATAGATACATTTATTCGAACCAGTCGTTGTATATACCTACTGTACATGGACACCACGCGCTTTTCGAAAAGTATCTAGGATTAGGCTATAATAAATAGTTAATTGGCTAGACCATATCGTACCTAGTTAAAGCTGCTTTAGACCACAACAGGCACCCGAACTGACAACAGTCTTTCTGCAAACAAGATCCACAGGGCGTTACAGAGGGCCCGCCTGGGCGTGCTTTCGAATTCGCACAGTGTTCGATGTTAATAAGCCCAGGAACCCGGCCGGGATTCGACAACTCCGCTGTGAGTGCTAGTTGTGTCCGGAACTATGCATCTATGCGCGTGAATGATGCCGTTAAGGATCGGGACTGTATAATAGGTAGTTGCAGAGACTCCTAACCTAGGAAGGCCATTTTGCAAAACAAACAGGTGTTATATACCAGTATGTGAATTTATCATATAGTGATTGGATCTCTGTGTACGAGTAGGTGCATCATGTAGTAAGTATGGGTAATATCGCTAAGTAATACCAGGTATGTGGGTATTTTATATAGAATTGGATAGGCTTTTGCCGGATTTCGGATTCTTTAGCCCCCCGTCCTGTCCCATGACAACTTAGCAACATATAATCAAACAAAAAGGGGATTTAAATATTAAGTAAACACCCCACGAGGCTCTTCAGGAAGTAGGCACAGAAAGAATCAAGTAGATAAATAGTACTACTGTATGGTCAATCCAATATCCCCTATACAGTAAAGATCCTTGTATATCTACAGCACAACCGACCTCTTGCCTCTGATCGTACGACGACGCATTGCCTAAAACTACACATGGAAACCGAGCAGTCAACGCCCGCGCTGGAGGGCGAACTTTCGAAGAAGGATGCTCAAGTACAAGATATAACAAAAGAGTCCGACTCCTCGTCCCACACATCGACGGCGGTAGAAGAGTTGGCCGAAAAGAAGCAACCTGAAGTCACCACATCGCCGCCTCAGTCTCAAGAGCCCAAGGAGGGCGAGGCCTTGAATGACTACCTCACGGGTTTCAACTTGTTTGCTCTGCTCTTCAGCACAGGACTGACATTCTTTACGTTGCTGCTAGACAACTCCATCATCAGCACGGTGCGTGGCAGAACTTTGCCTTAGCAGGCTGCCTAGCCGAAACCCCTATTGTGCTACGATCATGTCTCGCTGGCCAGACTCACTGACCTGGCAAGTTATAGGCCGTCCCGAAGATCACAAGTGAATTCCATAGCCTACCTGATGTAGGATGGTATGCGGGCGCATATCAACTTACCAGGTATGCCCTTCGACAACATCTGCCCTACCCACGGTAGAGCTGTGACCAGGTGGTTATTAACGCTTGCTGCAGTGCGGTATTGCAGCCACTGACGGGAAAGCTGTACACGTTTTTCCCGACGAAGTGGACATTCCTCGTCTTCTTCTTTGTCTTCGAGATCGGATCGCTGCTTTGTGCCCTAGCCACGTCGTCGCCTTTCTTCATCGTTGGCCGTGCTGTCGCCGGGCTCGGTGTCTCCGGCTTGCAGAATGGATCTTTAAGTATTGTTGCTGGTGCAGTCCCCCTTGAGAAGAGAGCGTGTAAGCTTTAGCCTGCAAAACAAAAAAAACGTGCGAGGTCTCCGAGAGAAACTGACATTCTGGTTTGTAGTTTATCTTGGCATATTGATTGGAAGTACGTTCACTCAACGACATCAACTGAAATGGATTTTAATGCGCAGGAGAATGCATGGCTGACTCAAGACCCAACCTTTACAGCTGGCCAGCTGGGCTTAGTCATTGGCCCATTAATAGGTGGCTTGTTCACGGAATATGTGTCTTGGCGCTGGTGTAAGTCGTGTTCTGAGCCCTCAACCTATCCTACCTCTACGCATGCTGATGAGCTATGCCACAGGCTTCTGGATCAACCTCCCGATCGGCGCCATCTCAGGGGTGCTTCTTGCGTTGATACGATGTCCAGAGCAACTCCACAAGGAGCCCTTTTCGCTTGCTCTTGTCCGACGTGTCCTTCCACAGCTCGATTCTATCGGCTTCATCTTATTCGCGCCAGCAGCCACGTTATTGCTGCTAGCCCTCCAATTTGGCTCCGGGGAGACGTATGCGTGGGATTCTAGTGTCGTCATTGGGTTGTTTGTAGGCTCCGGCGTCTCAGCCATCTTCTTCCTGGTGTGGGAGTGGAAAGCGGGCGACGTGGCTATCATCCCCTTTTCGATGGTTAAGACTAGAATCGTGTGGACGAGCACTGTGCAATATGTCTCGCTGATCGCGGCCATCTTCGTTGGCACCCAATTCTTTCCGATCTATTTCCAAGCTGTCAAGGGCGTAGGACCTGTGCTAAGCGGCGTTTACCTGCTTCCAAGCATCCTGTCGCAGATTGTCTTCGTCGTCTTCTCCGGAGGTTTGAGTAAGTTAAGCCCACTGATCGTTATTGCAAGCGAGCGAGTAGTATATTACTCTCTTGGGCGGATATTAACTTACGCTTGGCAGTCTCCAAAGTCGGTTACTATCTTCCTTTTGCCATATTAGCTGGCGTCGGGGCTACTGTAGCAGCCGGATTAATCTCGACCTGGGATGCAAATACTTCTACCGGCATGTGGATTGGTTACCAAATAGTTTACGGCATCAGAGGATGTGGCATACAGCTCGTAAGTGTTATTGTACCCCCCCCCCTCCTTTTTCTATCTCACCAACTGCTTGAGTAGTCGGCTAACTCGTGAAACGCATAGGCCGTAGTGGCGATTCAGAATGCGCTGCCGGCAAAGCAGAGCCAACTCGGCATCTCCTTCCTTGTATTTGCCCAGACTTTCTCAGCCGCTGTTTTGGTTGTGGTTGGAAACACCGTCTTCACGCAGACATTGATCAGCGAAACTCTTAGGCTCGTGCCCTCCATCAGCCCAGCCGAGGTTCTACAAGCAGGCGGAAGTGCAGAAGCTATACGAAAGCTAGCTCTTCCCGGGACGCCAGAACTCGCGGCGCTATTGCAAGCCTTCTCGAATTCTTTCGATACTGTTTGCTATCTCATGGTTGCACTGGCTGGCATAAGCATTTTGGCCTCTTTCGGAATGGGATGGGTCGATGTACGAAAGACAAAACCAGAGGCAAAGACCGAGGCTCCGGTCGAAGTATAGATATGTGTTTTACAGAGGTATATAATTTCTTTTTCATTTTTATTTATTTATCTAAATTCGTTAGAAGGATTATGCATCCATTAGACGGCTGATAGATTCTTGCGACTTTGCACATTGTTCAAGAAGGATTCGGCGCATTGAGGGTTTGGATTCACATGGGCGGTTGAACCTCTTTTACCTGGTGCAGTGTATTAGATAGATACAAGTGCCTACATAGACAACCCATATATTTTACATGTAACAATAATAATATCATAACAATAGCCATGATAGGTAGCAATTAATGATTGACTTTCTCCTAGCTGTATTAAAACTCAGTTACCTACTCTGATTCCAATGGCTTTGCTCCTAGTTGGCAAGGCAGTTGAGTTGATTGTGGCCATGCAAGTACATGTACATCTACCTAGGTAGGTACGGTAGTACAGTCCCACACCACTCTCCACGCCCCACTACTCAGCCCCAGAACAGGGCAATCAATCAGAGCTGTTGAGCCACAATGCCTACTTAGGTACCTAGGTAGGTACCTATTCAGCACTTTCAACCTCGAGTTGGTAGCCGCCCCTGAGCCTTCGACGATGGCTGCCTCCGAGGCCCAGCCCCATCGCAGGGCGCAAATGATATCGACTCGTTCACAACTCCTTCCCTTCATGGCCACGTCAGTACAGACTACTAGGTAGATATATATATGGAGTCCCCTTGGCTTTGCGGCGGCATAGGGTAGCCTCTCTTAGGCCGTGATCCGGCCTTCGTTACTTGCGTATGTGTTATAGCGCCATCGTTCCGCTTCGCGAGACGCAACAGACGAAGACGTTGAGCGAAGACGATGCCATTCATTCCTAATACTCCCGAATCATTGATCGGCCGGTCAGATTCCAAGAACCCTGCTACAACCTGTCGAGGTATCACTGCTGGTGGCCGCCCTTGTCGCCGCCCGCTCGCTGCCAGTCCCGGCGCCTCGCCTGCTGCTTCTCCTTTCGCCTCACCGAGTCGAGTAAATTACCTTCGTGTTGACGACCCAAGCGACCCCGGTTTATATTGCTGGCAACACAAGGATCAAGCGACTTCCTCTGCGAGATCCAGTCCCGGTCCCGCATCTCGCACCAAGCTTACCACTGTACGGCAAGAGAGCTTTGAGAGTCTCGTCGGTCGACTCGGTATTGTCGAGGCCGAACGCAACGGCCGGGCACAACATAAACAGCCCACGAAATCCTCGAGACACAAGAAGAATGAGAAGATTTCGCAAACTGTCGACACAAGCATCCCACATGCCCCAAAGCATACAAAGAAGGTACAGAAGCAGGTTGCGTTTTGCTGCTGTTTCACGATTCCAGTGTACGAAGAAGAGCGACCTTCAAGGCCAAAACCAAGACCGATTCAAAATGGGTCATCAAAGCCCAGCCCCAGCGTTGCGAAACTCCCTTCTAATCATCACCTGACGCCGTCTTTCACCAGCCAGCGGCCCAGCCTCGCTACGTCAAATCAGCCATCCGCACAATCCGGCATGTCGCAGACTTCCCAATATCTTTCTATTATCCCGGATACTGTGCAGCCGGAAACTGCTGCAGATCTCTTGAAGGAGCTTTCCAAGCCGTACGCGCAGACGGACGAGCCTGGCTATATCTATATATTCTGGTTAACGCCCGAATCTCAGCCGTCTACGCCTGCGGCGGAAGTGGCGAGGAACCTGCTGGCCCCCCCTACACGCCCCGATATGCGACATCGCCGAACCAGCGATGTGCTGCAGTCATTCGCTACCCAGTCAGGCCAAGCGGGAGCATCAAGTAAAAAGATCCTCCTCAAGATTGGAAGAGCTTCTAACGTTCAACGAAGATTAAACGAATGGCAACGGCAGTGCGGGTATAACCTGTCGCTCATCCGGTATTATCCGTATGTATCGTCGAATCAGCCCTCGACACCGCGCAAGATGCCACATAGCCACAAAGTTGAGCGGCTGATTCACATTGAACTCGAAGGTCAGGGACTTAGAGTTCACAACAAGGTGAATTGTGATGCCTGTGGACGGAACCACAGGGAGTGGTTTGAGGTAGAGGCTACCAGGTCTGGCATCAACATGGTCGATGAGATAGTCAGACGATGGTCAGACTGGGACGAAGGGAAACCCCAGAGGTTTCAATGAATGGAGCCCATGTGTTTATGATGGTACGATGTAACGATACTGGTATTAATAAGACATTGGTACTGCAAGGTAGGTGTTCATGAGACACACAGACATCGATTTTCTTGTTGTTTGGTCTCAGTTGTTCTGTGAGACTTACTACCACTTCACCAAGGCCTTAATTAAACTGCGCCCGATTACGTCAATGATGGCTCCCCTTTGTACCCATGCGTAGCTCATATCCGGCGGTCTGGATCGTGGCGCGCTGGCTATCGCCACCTTTGGTTGTTTCCAGTCCCCGGTATATGGGAAAGGGTTGTATCACACGAAAAGCCAAGCAGACGTATAACGCCAAGATCTAAACAGCCACAAGGGTACACAAGTGTTACCACGCCTATGTAGAGGAGAGGGGCGGGAATAAGCTTAATCTGAATAGACTTGCAGTTTGCTAACCTACCTAGTTCTATTCATATTCAGGTACTTATGTAGGTAGGTAGGCAGGTAAGGCATTTTGTGGATATGCACTGGATTACGGCAAGTTGCACTGAATCCTAGCCGTCGTCATCGTCGACCTACCCTCTCGGCCTCTCGGATTACATTACGTACATCCAGCAGTAATTACTCTGGTACCGGTATACCTACGACAAAAATAAACCTACATCGCTGCTTACTGGTTGGATCCACCGCGGGCCGAGTCGCAAACATGGCCATTGGGCTGAGAGACCTTTGTGCAACAGAGGCGTCGGTATTGGTAGCGAATTAGGCAGAATCCCCTACGGCGTACGTACATTAGCTCAGCTGAAGAACGGCCTTAGGCACTGATATCGGCAGAAGTTTCTATATCGCGCACGACTATTAAGCTCGTCTACGGTAGTCCCCCCTAACGCCAAGCAGAGGCCGAGCTCTGGGATGCCATTGCTTAGCCGTTCATTCGTCAAGCTTTTTGCTGTACTTGTACCGAGGATGCAGGCTACGACCAACCTAGTGCCAAAAAAAAAAAAAAAAAAAAAAAAAAAGACATCGGAGCTGAGATCAAAACGGCCCTGCATTTGGGGGCAGAATTAGGACTTTTCGCCATGTGGTACTAGGTAGCTCTCCCAGCCTTGGCTGTACTAGTCTAGTAGATGCTTCCTACCTGCCTACGTTCTAGTGTAAGTACAGCAGTGTAGCAGGAGTAACATATCTTGAGAAGCGAGCAACAAGGGGATGATCCTCCGTCCCCCGCCTGTCACCCTCCCACACCATATGCTCCCACTCTGCTCCCACATATCGAAGTAGGTATGTAGGTATAGGTAGGTATATGTACGTACGGATATGGAGTAGGTAGCGTAGGTACTATCAGTGCAGGCTATTTTCATACTACTCTCCCCATGCTGCTCTTGTGACTTTTGTTTCCTGGATCCTTCTTTCACGCAAAATGGCAGCTCTTGAATTTTATATGTAGACGTGTTGATTTTTTCCGTTTTCCCCATTTTTCCCTAGTTTCCCTCTGATTTCCCCAATAGGGGCGCCGACGCGTATACGTCTGGTCACCTCGCGTATACTTCGATCGCAATCGGCTTTCACCTTCGCCCTGTTCAGTCTGTGACACATCGTATATTGGCGGTTGTAGAGCTTAGAGGGGCGACTAAGGGGGTTCGCAATCGGTCATTGCACGGCATAGCGAACAATTCCGACTCACTAGTGTGCACGATTAACAACATAAAAATACACCATCATGGAGAGTACTGAAGACGGCCCAAGCCAGCTCGCTGCCGAGCTCAAGTCACAATCGCATCCGGCTAGGAACATGGAAATGGCAATTGAGCATGATCGGATATCGTGGGGAGGCGGCAGTGCACCTTCGCTCCCATCTATTGATGATGACCCTCACTCAGTCAGTCATGAAGATGTCGTGGGCAAAGTACACCCCAGCTGATACACGACTTCTAGGATGCCATGAGCATAACGGATAGTGTCAAGTGAGACAACTCTAATCACTACAAGGCACACATGCAGCATCGGCGTTTGCTAACCTTGGTGGGTGGCCAGATCGTCCACCATGTCCTTAGATCCGACGTTGTATCACTTCATTGAAGAAAATGGCCGGACCTATCATAAATATAAGCAAGGGAGTAAGGTCTTGCCACCACCACCACCACCACCACCATCACAGCGTGACTAACCATTCGGCTAGGATATTTCTTGCCGAATGATTCGGTGCGCTTCTGAAGTAAAATGTTACTCTCCGCATTCTAGAAAACTAACGCCTACCCAGGCAGAACAGGAACGGCTTGGTACACCTCACATTTATTCGCTTTACCACATGACTAGCACTTGACTGATGGCTACGTAGATCTACAACATCAGCTTTTCTGTATCACAATAGGAAGCAAGCTGAATCTATGTCCACTTCCAAAAACGCCCAAAAGAGTACTGGACATTGCCACAGGTTGGACTCGCCCCTCTATTTATTCTCGCGGGTTGACTATTGCTAATACCATGCAGGCACTGGAATATGGGCAATAGAATTTGGTGCGTGAGATCGGTGAACGCAGTACAAGTTAATATATGCAGTCTGACATGATACACAGCTTCTCAATACCCCGATACCGAGGTCATCGGCACAGACCTTAGCCCTATCCAACCTCATTAGTGCGCTACCTTCAGTGTTGTCCAGTTCAATGCATCACCTAGCACCAGTAGCTAACGAAAATATTCAGTTTGCCCGAGAACTGTAGATTCGAAATAGACGATGCGGAAGACGATTGGACGTATAACGAACCTTTCTCGTTTATCCATGGCCGCGCACTGATGAGTTGTTTCGACGACCCAAGTCGCGTCGTCAAGCAAGCGTACGAGAACCTCGAGCCCGGCGGATTCATCGAGTTCCAAGATGCACTATTCCCCATGTATTGGGTCGGCGAACCTGTCAAGGAGTCGGCGCTCTATCGGTGGAACGAGCTCCTTATGGAGGGTGTTCGGAGGATCGGACGGTCGTGGAGCAACGTGGTCAACTATCCGCGGTACTTTGAGGAAGCCGGGTTCGTGAACATTGTCGATCGACGGTTCTACTGGCCGACTTCCCCCTGGGCCAAGGGCAAGTATTTCAAGACGGTCGCCATGTACTTTCAGGAAGACATGATCTCGGGAATGGAAGCGATCAGTATGAAGGTGCTGCAAGCCACAGGCATGTCGCCCCAGGAGATCAAGGACTTCTGCGAGGAGGTTAAGAGGGACTTTAGGGATACTAACTTGCATGCATACCTCACCGTGTAAGTTGGACGCCCACCTCCCTCCGCAACATAGGGGAAATGATTTCCAACAAGATATAGTGGCTAACAATGTGCAGATCGTACATCTATGCGCAGAAACCCCTAGATAATCCGTAGTCATGTGCTTAGATGAAATAGATGCGCTTTTACAATGATAGCGATGATGCGGCCATATTTAAGTAGGTACTTTATATGAAATTAGACACAGACAACGGCTCACATAGATACTATCTTCTGCACCACCCAAGTCAGCCCACTGCCGAAAGACTTAATCGTGAATACCTTTTCTAGGCTACTCGTATGCAACAAAACACGTAAACTAGTTTTGTTTACCACATTCTATAGCATTAATGCTGGATTCGTTAGAGAAACTCGAGTTCTTGAGATCGGTTGGCCGGCTATGAATACTCCACCTGGAAGGATTGCTTATTCCCTAGGGCAGCCTAGCTTTGAATGTGGTGGACTTTCCCGCCCGGACATAACGGAATTATTACGCTTTCATTTCCATGCCTACTTTTTTCCTTGATCGCAACTCGGAAAATACCGCTACCCTGTCGCTGTCAACGGTGAGGGGCCATCCGTTGACGATGTACACGTACCTTGATCTACTCGGTACCGAGTACTGTGTCTCAAAGCCAATGCAGCGTGATTGGTGAAGAAATCCGGGACTGTCGCAAAAATCGGAACCGCGTCGGAAACGGCACGGACCCTAGAGATTCTGCGAAGACCGAGTGCCAGTGGGGTTCCTAACGGCGTAACTCAGTTTCTCAGAGTCGGGAGGGGTTGCGTCAGCTACGGGACCGAACTCTGCTTATCCATCATTGGCGCGCTGGCTTCATTTTCCCTATGTCCGTGATTGACGGAGGGGTTCAATGCACACACAGGCTTACTAAACACGATAATGTTGCCCATCTCTGGATATGTCTCGATATTCGTCGAGAAGGGTGTAGTTGCAACCATGGCCGTGGAATCCAAGCTGAAAAGTGAGACTATATAAGTACTATCTATAATCTCGCTTGCCGATAGAAAGCTGTCTTCCACTCTCAGCCTCACTCTTCCCCCGCATTCATCATCTTACCTCTAGGGTCTCTTATCCGAAGCCGGCTATCATTCTACCTAGGTCCTCAGAGCCTCGGGAATATATTAGTAGAAATAATGTCTTTTACCTCGTGTTGTCTTAAGACCTTCACGTGGGGTGGCACACCCACCGGTAAGGAGGTCAAGCTAGCCAACAACGACGCCTATGTCACGGGCGACAACAAGGACGCTGCCGTCCTCATTATCCACGACATTTTTGGCTGGAAGTACCCCAACGTGCGCCTGCTCGCCGACCACTATGCGCGCGAGGCCAACGTCACCGTCTATGTGCCTGACTTCTTCGACGGCTGGGTCGTCGACTGGTCCCTCGTCGAGACTAACCAGTTCGATAAGATAGATTTGGCTGCCCTGGCTGCTGAGAACTCTCGCGAGATCCGAGGCCCCGAGAGTAAGTGAAAAACACTGCGTCCCCTTCATTATACGATCGCATGTCGTAGATCGACATCTTTATAAACCCATCTCACTCGTTTTAATAATGGCTAACCGCTCCACATCACAGTGGTAGCATGTGCAAAGGCCCTGAAGAGCGAACACGGCTTCAAGCGTCTAGCTTCCATCGGCTTCTGCTACGGCGGCTGGGGCGTCTGCTATCTCGCCTCGAAGGAGCGCGGCGAGAAGCTCGTGGACACTGTCACCATGGCCCACCCCTCAGTAAGTATTCCTTGAAGCCATTTTACTTCTTATATAGTACAGGGCAACTAGCGGGGGTAAATTTCTCCCTTGAGGGAGGACACCAGAACGTCCCCGGGACCAAAAAGAACTCCTCAAACCCCTAGATATCATTACCTAAAAGAGTAACTACTGACTCTAGCAAACTTTAGTGGCTCGTCGAAGAAGACATCGCCAATCTCACCGTGCCTGTTCAGATCTTGGCCCCTGAGTTCGACCAGGCTTTCACCCCAGAGTTGAAGTCGTACACGTTCAAGACGCTGCTGGAGCTGAACCTGCCGTTCAACTACGTGCACTACCCTGGCATTGTCCACGGCGCCCTTGTCCGGGGAAGTGACGAGGTGCCCAAGGAAAGAGAAGCCATGGCGGCGGCGAAGAACTCTGCTGTTACTTGGTTCAAGCAACAATTGCATTAGGCTAGCTGGCTGTTTTCGGCTGCCTTGGGGATTAACTGTTAGAGTCTTGTGATTTTAAGACGGCAATTGGGATCGGATATACCTAGAGTAAAATAGTCAAGGGCTCCTTCTGGTCGAGCCCATGGTATTTATAAAATAAGACACAAATATCGTTAAATATCGCTACAAGCCTTGTAACCGATAATTAGATCGCGGCCGCAGTCAATCAAAACTGTACAGCTATGCCCTGAAGTGTGCGATTGATATCACCATAGGTTACGGAAGATGTGAGAATGAGTGCTTGTCCGTCATTGCTTATGTGTGTTACATATGTCGATACCCCTTCCTGAAAGAAAATACGTAACTGCTTTATGAAATTTGGGTTGTATGTCTGCCTCAGGGGAACGAATGATTAGTCCATGACGTAAGGCCCATCATTTAAATCCGTTTTCTGCTCATCCCGGGGCCCGTAGCAGGATATTCTCTCCGATCTCACTTTCCCACCTTTCCCTCAAGCTTGTGCGTCTTATCGGTACAACACCGTACACCGTTCCAAGTTCGTAGATGAACTCAGGGAGAAATTGACACGATTGTTGTCTGAACGCTTCGCTTGACTCATAATGAGTTTTCACAGAGATGTGTACTAGAATCCCAGAAAACGTAACTTCAGAAGGGATTGGACAGTGACCCATGAACCAATGTTATTCGCTCATAATCAGTACGTGCCGTGCAAATATATCCTGATTCCGATTCGCGTTTGCAAATCCCTGCTTGATACCAGCTAATGGTGTGGAAGTCGTGTAAGCGTAGGTCGTCTCGCCGATTTATCGCCCCCCTCCCCACACGGAAACCTCTTGCTGGTCCATGATGGAATAAGATGACATGTATGGTTTTTCTTTGGATACTGCTCCATCCTACATATTCAATGATTATGCATTTTCTCTTCTGGTTCTGGTATGCGTAGCCGAGGCGTGTCGGGGTGCTATTTTGGCGTAAGCACTGAATTGTTACGAAGAGCTATTGTAAGGTGAAGCCGTTCTCGATGGCTGCCTTCGCTTGGGTCATTGTAAAATGGCCTCTGTCTCGCTCCTACTAACAGTTGTTCAGCATAATATGCTATCACTCATAGCAAATAAGAATTCTGACGTACTTGTAGGACGACGCATGTGGTCAGGATTACGAAATGGGGAGCCATGGAAATCTGAATAGGTCGACGAAGGGAATCCCAAGAAGGGCTTGGCCCAGAAGCTGAAGTATGATGGCAAGAATCAAGAAGAAGACGATGCACATGTTGAACTTTGTCATTCGTAGAGGTCGGCTGTTCTTGGCGGGAAATCAAACGGGTCAGGCAAGTTCTTATACTTCATCGCCCTTAGGCTAACGGCTAGAGGTAGTCTCGAAATTCATCTACGCACGTGTAGGTTGGGGAATAGGCTAGATTGTCAAGTGGTCGGTCAAAGCGCAGTGTTTTCTCGCTCTTTGATGTCCAGTTGCATGTGAATCAACTTACGTAGAAGTTTCTGGCTATGTGACACTAGATCACCGAAAGCCAACGATGGGATGTGAGAAAAGGTCAATTTTGGAAGGACAAGAGAACCAGTGATCTTGTACACAAGACAGTCTGTTACAAGACATCCTGGAAAACAAAGAAAATTCCCATCAATCTGTGAATGAGCTTTGGGACCGCTTTGGCATACTCTTCACCCAATGGATTTATCGAAAGTCATGGAACACACTTCACATACCTAAGCTTGACAACCAATACAGCAAGCTTCTCGAAAGCCATGATTATCAAGACTGAGAATATGGCCTGGTAAGGTCAGAGCCATGTTATCAAAATATTACTAATAACTGTCTAAGTACCTATGACAAATTTGTGATTACAAGCAATTTTCTGCATGAGCAGAAATCTCAACGCCGTAACCATGCCAGTAAAAACGATGTCTTGGACATGGATTTACGTGCCCGAAACAACTCGGTCTAGGTGTAATTAAAACATGCTAAACAGCGGCTTATGCGAATCTCACCTCGTTGAACAGACCAGCTCGTACTTGAATTAGGCTAGCAAGTTCGAGGAGGAAGGATTGGTATATAATAATATTGGTCAAAATGTGCGACACGGAAGCTTCCTTCTCCTTCAGTGCTTGTAGCTCGGGGTTTTCCTCGATTTCGTCTTCTTCAGCCGCGACCTGGGCTTCGGTTGGGTCAATATCATCCTCGACTTCCTCTTCTTTGTTTTCATCATCTAAACTCTCGCTTCTACTTGTCTTTTTTCGGTTGAAATCGAGAAGTATTGGCTCCACATTGAGCTTGGGTAGGCCGATCCTTTTGGACAGAATTCCTTGGTCCACGGCGGCAAAGGCAGCAACCTGGCTTGCCACAGGACTGCCATTGCCACCTATACCCGATCCATCGTGACTGCTGGGGGAGAATGATCTGCCCGAGCCTGATTTACCAGGGCTTTTCCTTGGACTTTTCCCGGGACTGTTATAATTCAGTGGAAACTCCTTTGGGGGCACTGGTATAGGTCTGGATGTTGGCGTTGTGGCCCGGTGGCCTGCTGATTTCGTGGATCCATTGCCAGAGCTACGCGCAGCCTCGTTGCGTCCACGGGGACTCCCTGATCGACTTGGAGTGCTTAATTCGGAGAGTATCCTCTGAAACCCCCCCAGGGCACTAGGTCTGACGGGCGAAGCTGGTCTTGACCCTCCACGGCTCGATGTGTCGACAGCCGCAGCTCCTGCAGCAGACGTGGTTGGCGCATTCTGCTCGTTGGGTACTATGGCATCGGCTGTTTGGAAGGCTTCGCGACGCTGCTGCATAAGCTCGTCAAATCTTGGGATCGACTCTCGAAAAGCTACAACTTGGTCTGCAAGCGCTTCCAGAACTCGTAAGATTCGAGGGAGGCTTGAGGATTGCCACCTTGGTCTTCGACGACATCTACTAATCGCTTGTAGCTTTTCAAGCTCTTTAACTGCGCTTGCAGACGGGTCCGGAATAGGAGAGGAGGGTTCATCTGGATTATCGTCAAACACATATGTCCTGGGGTGACGCAAAAGCCAGCCTTCTATCGCGATGTATCCGCAAACTGCTAAATCCAAAACGGCTTCGGTAGCCGATAGATTGACTTCAATGGGGTTAATAAAAAACTGTTCCATGATATCAAGTAAATTGTGCAGGAGGGGGTCTTCGGGACTCAGCGTATGTGGCGGCACATCGCGAGGTGCCCCGGGCAGACTATCAGGTATGGCAGGCAATTTGTGATTGTGGGTTGACACTTTTGGAGCCACAAGCTTCAGAGAGCAGGGATGACCCTCTACCCGAGTCATAGTGTCCTTGAGGATGTTGTCATAAATTTCGTCAAAATTATCTTGACCACCTATTGTACTAGCTAGCGTCATGAGGAATTCGACCTCTTGTTGATGAGCACCCATAGTCCTATGGGAGATGTTTCGGTCAATTCCTTGGGTGTGTAGAAGCGTCACGATAGCGTAGCGATGATGCCGCTTAAGAATCGTTGCTACGAGCTGTATTGTGACACACACGGTTTGGTCATTTTCAGATTTGAGGCACGCATGGATCAAATCAACCAAATTGAATAGCAATGGAGAATAACTCGACTCCATCTTCGATGCCATCATAGTCGCTAGATCCATGGACTTTCGTTTTCTAGCAGCACTCACGGCAGGCTCAGAATAGTTGCGTGCAGATGAATCCGTATCCGGAAGGGCTAGCAGATAATGAAGAATTAAATTAATCATATCGGGATGATCCAGCGACTCTAAAATGCGGCGTAGATAGGTGAGAACGGCCACTGATGAACCTCCGTCCACATCGGAGGACTCCAGAAGCGATGGGTATCTATGAGTGTTAGTACTCGCTCGCGAGGATGACACTGGGAACTGACAAAAGTTGCTGCAAGAAAATAATCTGGAAGTGCTCAAGAAGAGTAGATTTGACCTCGACAGATCGGCAATGGTTGAGTACGTCCTGCCAAAATAAGAGGTGAGATAAGAACGTATCCATGTGTAGCTGATAGTCAGGGCTGCATGAGCTGACAATCTCAAATGTTGTCACTGGGTGTTCATAGTCAGAGAAGGCAAGAGCAGGCGGCAGGCCCTGGGGAGGGTGATCGATGACGAGCTTCCGGCTAAGCTGGCTATACAAGGCGCCTAAGCCGGTTGCCATGAGTGTCGAAAGGTCGCTTTCGACAATCCATTGCTCGAGCTCCACGGAGTTGGAAGCTGCTTCAATAATGTATAGGAGTCCTGTTCGTGCGAAATCGCCTACTTTGCCCTCATGATGGATATAATCCATGAGAAGATAGAATAGGGGGAAATCCTGCTTCTGCGTTCTACCAGCGAACTTCTCCCTCTCATCCTTAAACTTATCGTCTTGGGTCCCAGCACTTGTGTGGACCTTGAACCAAGCGGGCAAGATCTCGGGCTCCAGCCTGATCTTGGTGGTAATGTTGAAAGCCAATTCGACAACTTTGACTTCGGTTTCCAAGCCTAAGCGTATACTATTGGCACCAGTGATGCGGACCAGCAGGTTGGTTAAGCTCGCGGAGAACGCATCGTTCTCCACGAATGACTCTTCTTCACTTTCAATAAGGCTGGCAAAGAAGAGCACGGCTTCCTTAATAATCCACTCATTGTACGAGGTAGTGGCTATCTTGGCGATGGGGATATATATCTGCTTTGTGGCAGCGAAGGAGATACACGGGTGTGGCAACGGTCGGCGTGATTCTTCAGCAAGGATGTTGGAAAGTTCCTGGAGACGGACCTCGAGGACTTCGGCAGCGTCGACATCGCGGGCGAGGTTGGAACAGTTTCGCCAGACGTGCTAAGTCACGAAGGTGTATTAGCAGACTGTGACGAAAGTCGACAAAGGCCGACGAGATGTCAGGGGGACAATACCAGCAGCTGACTATATTCCTTCTCGAAACGCTGGCGGCGCCTAATGGGGTCCCTTGCGGCATCCCTCGCAGAGTGTTTCGAGGATAACGGCGTGTTCGCTATGAGGCGCGACCACTGGGACAAGACATTCATTTCGTCAGCAAGTGGTTTCTAGGAACGGGATCTAGAAGTAAGCCTGAAGAGGGCGAGACGGCGAGAGGGACTGATTAAACTGACAAAATCCATTGCGGCTCGAAAGACGTCTCATCTCTGCAGGCTATCCGGATGAGGAGGTAGGTAGATATCGAAGGAACGGGCTGCCAGACGTGGCACACGGGCACTGCACAGCTCTGTGTTGCGCCCGGACGCATGAATCTATCCAAGCCTGGTGTTTGAGATGATTCCTCAGAATGATTAGCCGGGAATGGCCAGGCTAGGGCTACCCATGCAGTTTCTCATGCGGTAGGTACCTACCTATCTACGTACCTAGGTAGGTACTTACCTAATTAAGCAAGTATCTTATCTGGGTACCTAGGTAGGTAGTTCTCCCTTGGCATGGTCTGGGGGTTAGGTGCCTGCTATCTGCTTACCGGTAGCGCAGCCACTAAGTGCTACAGCACTGGCATGCACCTATCTACAGCCAGCAGTAGACATAGTCCGGTTATGTGATCAAATATTAAATTTTCTAACAATTATATATATATAACTAGTTACGCTTTTTCTTTTGTTTCCCCTCATAATCATATTCTACGCTCCAGATATGCGTCTCCCAACTTAAACATTCAGCTCTGCTGTGGTAGTTTCCGTGATGTACCTCATGTACGGCACTAGCTTTAACTCCACAGGTCCTCCGGCACCGCAATATTTCTCCACGATCTCAACGCTCCGGCCAGTATAGCTAGGAAATGGGTTAGTCTGTGATTGTTCATGCAGCGTTGAGGTTATAGAAGGAACTGGAAGGGAAGAAGCTCCGTACAGTGAAGGATCCAGCATGCCATCCAGCTCGCCCCAGATTGGCTTGAAGAATTCATTGCTCTTAATGCGCGCGACGAGGTCATTGGCCTTACCCTACAATAGAAATTCAGCATTAGTCAATAAGTCCTCAGGGGTGGTGAAACATAGTTTCCATACCTCGTTCTTGACGACACTTCCTGCTTCGTGCGAGAGGACGCGGATCTCTTCATGAGCACTGGTAAAAGTCAGTCTGGTGTTCCATGCAACCTTCCATGCACGATTGAAAATTACTGACTCTTGTCTTGATGCCCCTTTGGCCACGAGCTTCATGATTATCTGCATAGTTTGTCAATAGAGATCATCTGAAGCTGGACTCGAAGGAATGGCTGAGTGCTTTTCCGCTCGACAATGGAGTGCACGGTGAAATTTTTAACTTACACTTTCGGTAATCATAAATGGCAGCTCTTCAAGTACACGACTTTGGATTCGCTTCGGGTATACTACCAGTCCATCTGTAATATTATCGAGACCAAGAAGGATAGCCTCAGCCAGCAAGAACATATCTGGTATATCCATTCCTACAAGAGGCAGTTAGCGGACTACTTGAGACATAAATATATCTGATGCATGTCGAAGTGCTCAGAAGGAGAAGAGATGGGTCTGAGAAAACTTACTGCGAATAGCCGAGTCGTCGAGCGTCCTTTCGGCCTGTAATCTAGCGTGAGCCTCTGCGATCTATGAAATGCAGTGTTAACGTTGATTTACCCATTGGTCCGAAAGCGTGTTTGCGAAATTAGCAGGTTTCGACATCAATTCACGTGCTAACGAATACACTCTCTCTGAGCGCATAGGACTTTAACCAAGTGTCAGTACACCCTAGTGCGGAAACCAGACGGAAGGGATGAGTCGATTCCAGTGAACCCGTATTAACTTACTTGCGCTTGTAGGCCATCGCCGAAGACCCTATCTGATTTTGTTCTAGAGAGGTGAAAATCAGCTACAGTTTTCTGAGACACGTAGAATATTGTCTTCAAAGATTCTCGGACTAAAGAAGTGCATAGGCGCGACCGATACTAGAGGCTCTCTCCATATGAAACGAGAAAGCATGTAATCAGATAGTCAATATGTACTTACCAAAGGGTTCCTCAATCTCCTTCCAGTTGGCAAGATGACGAATGTCACCGCAAATCTTTTGTGCAGTAGCGCCAAGACCCGAGACAGCATTGGCGATTATTAAGTCTACTTTGCGTGTACTTTGGAGTTGATGTTAGTATATATGTGGAATTCATCGCTGACCGTACTTCAATCACATTGATGTGAATAAGTGAATACTCGCAAAGGAGAATAAAGAATATAAATGAAGCAATCGTCTTACTATGTTTGGGTTGAAATGTCCTACACAAGTTAGAGAAGCTCATTTCCAATACTGTTTATGAACTTACATAGCAACTTGGAAACCCAAGCTTCGTGCATAATAGCGCATTAAGTTGGTCGCATTTGGAGGAGTCGCCTTGGAAGCTATGAACAAGTTAGTATATCAGGTCTTTCGCTCGTGTGAGCTTCCTCATCGTTGCCATAGGCGATGCCCAATAACTTACATCTCTGTCATACGTTAGCAGACCGCGTCGGATGATATGGCTGAGTTCAAGTCTCCTCATAGAGAAAAGTCTCTTACTGCATAGGTGTTAGCCAATATATCTAATAGATGATTTGGAAGACGAGGATTTTAATAAAGCAGTCTCGTACCCTAAGAAGGAGGCTCTGCGCGACAACAAGAATTAGTACAATCGACATCAAGATTCCTTCAACGTGATCATTGCAGAATAGACTAGCTATAAGTCTGCTAGAGGGGAGCGAGAGAAGATTTCGTACTGCGTTCCGGTTGTTCCTGGGCTGTGTCAGATATCTGGCTTATTGATGATGGCTATCAAATTGGCTACTGATGCACTGAAAGAGGGTATAAGAGTCTCCGATAACATACCTTGAGCACCGCGAAATTTGAGATCATTTCGCACTTGTTCGATAGCGCGAATATCGAACTGTACGGTTGGTCAGAATAATTCAAAAAGGTCGCTCACGATAAACAGGTTGTCCGAAGGGCGATGCGTTGACATACCATTAGGTCTTGTACCCATTGGGCGGCTGCTTAGGTGTTAGGATCGACCTTTGCAGCATGTTACAGTCCCTCGTAGAGCAATCAGAACTCACCTCGCTTCCCAACAGTGATCTAAGGTAGAAGTTACTATGTGATTGCTGACACTTAAAGGTAGCCGCACAGTGCTGGCCAGATAATCTATCAGAGTAGCTGTGGAGGAACTAGGAGACATACCAATTGTGCTGGTTGAAGGTGGGTGTAGGCAAGTGTTGGTTCCTCTTCAAAGATATTAGTATCTAACATTCAAGACAACATGATCGAGTTTACCTTTCCACTGCATGGCAAAGTTTGACAGATTCCAGATGACTTTAGCCAGTCTGTTGAGCAGAATATCTAAAGCATCCCGCATGATGACCAACTCGGCGTTGTCGGTCACAAAGCAACTCGTTGCGCCATAGTGAATTATGCCCGCCGCAGCGGGCGCAACGATGCCGAATGCGTGGACATGCTAGACTCTCATCAGTCCGGGCAGAAAGTATACGGACGAAGCAGCTCACAGCCATGACATCCTGGGACACCACACGTTAATACAATACGTCAATTGACGATTTCAAGTCAATAGACTCACATGCCGACGCTTCTTCTCTTCAATCCGGGCGATCTCAAAATCCGAGTCGGTGACATAGAGATGAGATCTCATCTCATCTAAGGCCTCGAGGCTGATGGCATCGATTCCCAGGGCTCTTTCGCTCTCAGCTAGAGCCAACCAGAGCTTACGCCATATACCTATCCTTGATCGTTGACTGAACAGCTCAGACATAGCGGCGCTACAGTAGCGGCGGGTTAGGACCGTCTGGTAGGCATCATACTGGTTGCTGCCTTGGGCTTTGATACGCTCAAGCTCCCCCTTGACGTCCTGCAATTGCTTCTCTTTATCCGTCATGGCAAACACTGTCGAAAATGCCAACCAGCCGAGGAAGTAAAGAATACAGGAGGGGAAGAAAAAGAGAAATTCGACTCTCGTCGTCGGTTTCGGACGTGTGGAAGGTTCTCTACGGTGTGGTGTCTGTCAGACGTCGTTACACTGCTAGTGGGTAAAAAAAGATTCGAGAATAAAAGCGATGCAATGCGCCAGTGTGTGCCTCCCTAGTCTAGCACGTGCTGCTTCCATGGCCGGCATCGCAGTTGACGCCGCTATGGACGCAGCGCTGCGAATGCGCACCAATCAATGCGTTCGAAGTAGGTACAGCCCTGGTTTGCCTTGAACCTGCCTTGAATACCCCTCGGTGGGGTCTGGAGGGGCCCTGGTAGGCAGGTACTAGTAGGTACTAGTAGGTACCTAGAGCGTCTGCGGGGCTCACGCTGCGGGGTCCTGTTGGGGTCTGATCGTCCTGGCCGAGCTGGCTTACAGCACACACTAGGTAAGTAAGTACTTACTTAGGGAAGTCAGTATCAATGATAAAGTATCTAAGTACCCAGGTAGGCACGATGTTATCCCACTAGACCAATGAGGCTGCCTAAGACTACCTGATCAGGTACTTCGTACCTACTCGAGCTACTCTCTAACCGACCTAGCTTACCCTTCGAATCTGCCAAGAGAAGTTTCTGTCGATCAGAGCTCTAGACTACATACTATGTACATACCGGTATTCTCTGAATATCATAAAGTTTCATGAAGGGGTTTAACAAGGCATGTGCATAGCCGTAAGCGATCTGGATGTTCGGCCGGACGAGGGTATAACATCGCGATCCCACACAGTAATACGTGCGCTTTGATTTCAAGCCATTGAGTTTTGAGATTCCTTTGTGATTCACCTCAATCTATAACTCTATCTCTCTTGTTCTCTTGCTCAAACTAAGGGGAGCTCAAAGAGCTAAATTCGGCTGAACAATAACATCAAAGAAAATCATATTCATCTGATTTAAACAATGACATTTTACATAGCACTTGTTCATGAACAGTTACACTGAATTCTTTAGAACGCCATCAAACATTGATCCAATTTCATCACTAGCCAAATTCCTAAAAGAAGACTGTGTAGAACAATGAGGTGGTTGGAATTAGGATGACTACGATATATAGAGAGGCCAATGCTAGGAAAGTAGGTTCATTCCAGTGCTCACAACTCAGCTGCGCTGAAGCTACCCACTATTGCCTTATCTTACTACTAATCTTTATTCACCTCATTCATCATGAGGTACGGTCAAAACGGGGCCAACAACCTCGGTCAATACCGAGTCGGCGGTTTGGGCCACGGCTCTGGCAGCAGCAGCTTCAATCGAAACGTCACGGGAACGGGCTACAAAGGGAGAAACTTCGACCCCAACTTTCACAGTCGAAGAAACGAAGGCAGAGAATCGGGTTATAAGGGCAAAAACTTTGACCCAAATTATTACAACCGGCGGGGTCTAGGCGTTGATACGATCAACAATTTTGTTCGAAACAATCTTGGCCAGCGAAACAGTAGAGAGGGCTATCAAGGGAGGAATTTCAACCCAAACTATCAGAACCGTGGCGACAGAGGGCCCCAAAACCCCTTTCACCAAAGTCACCCTGGCCATATAGACCGGTGTCAGTGTACAGCTCTTCCCCTGCTTTTTCTATCAAACTTTTCCGAGAAAGTCCTTCACACATTACAAGCAGACCGAGACGGGGACCAGAACATGTGCTATTGCGGGCAACCAGGAGGAGCGCAGTGTTTTCACACGATTACAGAGCTTTATCAAAACAGTTTGGTAAATGCAGCGGAGCTACAAACCGAGCTCATTAAACTCTTGGAATTTCTCATGTCTGATAATGAGAAAGATCAGGCATATATTCGCGGAGCCCTAGGCCTGTTCTTAAAAGATAACCCAGACAGCATTCTCGAAAACGTGGTGGAAGCCATGGGTGCAGTCCACATCGCGGAAACCGAGGACCCAGAGAATGATCTGAATGAATTTTCTCTATAATTAGATACAAAAAATAATATTGTTGAAAACATTTATATTGTTAACTGTGACAACTGAAATGTTAAATTATACATGGCTCGGTAAATAATCCCTTAGATAGGTGAATACCTGTTACACGCGTACAAGCTTCACAAGCTGTACTTGCTGACTATGTGTTACACGTGTAACCTCTGTGCTAGCTGAATATGCAGTTCGCCTTGCACTTCGGCCGTACGAAGGACCATTGCAGGCTGTTCATGATCTTTCAAGACATGCAGGCAATATTGGGCAATATTGGAAAGTGAGGTTATACAGACTTCGCTTCTTGAAACAGACCCCAGAGACCCAGGCGGCCTGGGCTGCGAGACCATTTGTATATAGAGTCGAGTCAAGCCACCAACAGCCAAGAAGGAGTTGGTTGGTCAAGGACTCATGCAGCCCTAGTTGATCATTGTAATCTAAATAGCTTCAAGTTCCAAGCCCAGTCATCTACCCTTGTTATAACACCAGACGATATTGTAGTTTGAAATTTACATGAGCTTAAAGTAACTATATAGCCATTAACCATGTTTGTTTACAACTTGCCAAAATGTACCTTATATAACCTTAATATCTTCACATAGTTTAGTCCCAAACTTACTGTTATATGTACCCAACTAGTACGTGCAATTTGACAGAATTATGAGCAGGGTCTATAAAATCAATATGGAAAGAAGCAAGTGTATTGCGCCAATATTTCTATCGCCTATAATTATAGAAACATTTTCCTTTTTAACTGATTGAGAATTGAATGATCGAGTTCTTTTCACCTATTGCAATGACTACTAGCTTTCTTGGCAAGCTTGGTCAGCGCTCGCAACATTCGTCCTCTCCTTTCGTCTTCATCGATGTGGCTGTCCCTGAACTCTACCAGAATGAAGTCGCCACAGTTACGCTGCTGCATCAGTGTAAGGTCTCTACAATCGAGGTGAGTCTGGTAAGGAAGATCGAGATTGCAGGTTTGCTGTGCTAAACCAGACTGGCGAATCTCGCCTCGTACCGTATCAGGAGGGCTATTGTTCCAGACAACATATGCCTCCATTTGAAGAGCCGCTATATATCCCTCCGATTCATGATGTAGATCTCGAGCAATTTTCGACAGACTTAATGCTATATGTGAATCGGGGGAGATGCCATCCTTGGGTTCATATTGCCACTCCATAGCCGCCTCACAACTTGGCGTGTCTTCAGACTGGGGACATCTTCTGCAATTCAGATGTCTAAATACAACTTGGTATACCTCAGGTCCAGAAACAACTTCTAGTTCGGTGTCCATAGTGTCTAGAAACGGGTTATTGTTAGTAGGTTGTGGGGTGGATGACATATTTCTTTCTCAATTGTGTTTACTTGCACAAATATTAATCATCATAGAATTATCACTGAGATTCTCTCCAGCCTTTATACAAAGCATGCAAAACATGGTTTCTGATGGTAAAAGAACTCGATAAGCGTATTGTTCAGTTAGGTGAATGACACCACCGAATGCTAGTCTTTCACGTATCCATGTCAATATAAGTCCTTTGATAGTCAATTGTACTCTTTTCTTAGAGTCCTTAATTTTGAACATTACTTCTAATCCATTCAGTTGGCCTTTGAGCTACGCCTGTCTTCATTTACAGTCGCTCCCGTGACTTACTGGATACTTGCGTTCAAAAGGGGGCTATACCATAGAGACCAATTCTTAGCTGTAGCTATACAACACATCTGACAACAATTACACTATTGGTCATAACAAGGAAGCGTCAAAGACTAATAATAACCTTCGGTAACTTCCTAAAGGCTGAGATTATACGTGGGAACAATGAAAATGCTTTGACCAACAATTCTATTGTTCTCGGACAAGGCTAGCCCGGGGGTCTGCTAATGAAACAGTGTCAATTCTCTTCTTCTATTAAGATCTATATAAGTAAGTGGATTCGCTTAGCCAGTAGTTTAATTTCAACATCATACAGTAATCAAATCTCTTTCTATAACGAAAACGAAAATGACACCAGCAGACGTATCTCACCACACTAGAAATATCGGAGTCAAAGCACCATGGGGTTGCCAGGTGGAAACCACGTTGAATATCACAGGTCCGAAAAGCATAGCTTTCAGCAACATCACACGGCACAAGACGGACCCAGCTATCTGTAAGTGTCGTCGAAATCCAAATAAAGAGTTGGAACTCGCTGAAGAAGAAAAGGTCGCACGTCACGTGCATACTCTTTGGGTTACCGGGAAGTGCGATGCCCTAGAAATGGCGCATGTTTTTGCTAAATTGAAACTCGGGTTACCCGTCCGAGAGGAGTTTGATCTTCATTGGAACGAAGAAACCAAAACCTGGGGGAATAACAACCCACAGAGAGCGAAAGATCCGGCAGTTACTAGTGCGTTCAACTCGTCCGTGGCAATATTTGATTCTACTAATTAGAAAACAGAATTCATATTCAGTAATAAATCGTGTAACACACTCTTATATATATACTTATATCTTTGTCACGCTCTTTTGTTATCAGTGAACTAAGTAGTAGTCTGGTAGGAGTGTTGCTACTTTATTAAGAAAACTTATGTATCTTGGAATGTAAACTCAGGGTAAGAAGTTGTTTTCATGTTTTACACAAATACTACTTAGATGAAACAGCAATCATATTAGTCTGAAAGTCTCCGTAGGAATGTTTACCCTTCGTCTTCGGACAAGCTCAGCCAACTTTCCTGACATTAGATCCCAATGATGTAAATAGCAATCACCTACCAAGACCCAGTCACTTGCAGAAACCTGTCGCAAAATAAAGGCCATGTGTCCGCCATACAGCGAAACGACTTGGTCCCCGGGCTTCATCGTATCCGGCCCAAGCCCGAGGAATCCCTGCTGCGTGCGAAATACCCGGCGATGATGTATGAAGTTCCAAACCCCTACATGGTAATAAACAGGGCTAAGACTAGCGTCACGCACAGCTCTGGACTGAGGCATTAGATCCGGGTAAGCTGACTCTGGGAAGCCGTAGAAAGAAGCGAGCCAGTGGCGCGCTTGGTTTCGTGCGTGTTCCGCTAATGTCTGTAGACCCTGAAGCCGATCACCTAGCTCTCCTAGCTGATCTGGCATGGTCATTGCTAGGCCAGTTCCACCAGCACATAAAGTTATGAAGAATGCAGTGTCGAGCTGCTCAGCACCCCCGATGTACTTTAACGGCGTGCGTGGAAACAGTGGGAACTCGAACAGGTCACTCCATAATCGGCGAATAGGGAGTGTTCCATCCTCATCAGATCGGACTGGTCCGCACACAGATGCTATACCATCTACTCTGAAACCGTCTAGCTGCAGTACATTTGGCTCTATGGGACGCCCCCTTAACGGACTATCGTGGAGCTCCGCGAAATACGCGTAATGGCCGTTGAGGGGTATGCCTGGAAGGAACAAGCGGGCTGGGAAGAACGTGCAGGATTGGGGTTCGTCGAACCGCGGTACCCATGACGGCCACGAATTGGACGGAGTCGGACCGCGCGTATGTTGGACATGAGACAGGACGTCGAGGAGACGAGTAGCTTTACACATCATAAATCTCGTGAAGTCACGATATACCTCCATTACAGATTTTGTATAATTCGGTGTCATCGCCGGGTTTCGTTCCGTCCTCTGAAACCCCCGCGCTTCTGCCTTTTTCCCGAGCCAGATAAATGCTTTCTGCATCGTTGATAATATGCGCGCATTATTCCCCGAGACAAGTGCGTCCATGTTGGCTAACACAGGTTCCAGGCCTTCGTCAGAAATACCCAGAATGGCAAATAGGCGATCTCGAGGATCTGTAGCTTGGAAGTTTCGCATGTTCATCAAAACTTGTAGCATACTGCCAACCGACGACTCGACCTTCAAGGCATGTGGCTTCCATTCCCTGGTCCTTTGCTGATACACCTGGCTCCAGAATCTAAGCGGACTATATGGCTTTTGTAGCCCACGGAGCTCATTGATGAGTGCCGTGAGTGAGAGGAGATCGTAGAAATTGAAATTGGTATTCCCGCTTTGGCAAATACACTCTTTGGAAGCTACAACCTCTTGTATACACCATACGCGCTCAAAGTACGTTGTCTCAAGAAGCTGTACAAGGTCATGCATCGATTGTCTGGCAGCATCAGCACTACCAGCTTCTGCGATCAGACTCTCTAGAAGTACCCGGTTTATCTGCATGTTCGTCTGTTGGGATGCCGATTGAAGGCTATTACCCCCATGAGCCGTTGGAAGGAGCATGGCTCTATACTCGCAGAGCTCGCGAGCGCGTGTCAAGCCTCTTTTAGTGACTGCGGTCTCTGGCCCCAGCCAGACGACGACTCGACTCGCATACTGATATACTGCAATATCTCAATCATCAATGGATGTCTTAAGCATAGGAAGAAAATTATCACAGTATACATAACCCTCCAAACATCCGAGGACTGGAGCAATAAGACAACGACTACCACACGCACTTACCAAGCCTCATATAAGCAACCTGGCGGGCTCGCTCGTCAATATCCTGCTGATTAATACATATGGCATCAACCCAGAGTGGCCGAGGGAGAGTTGGGTGGCGGAGTGCTAGCAAGGCATGCTGTAGATTCGATGTTATGGGAATGTAATTGCCATCGCACTTTATGGGCTGTTGAGCCTTCTCAGTACCCCATACATACGACAACGCTTCGTATGCCAACGGACTATTCGCGATGTCGACAGTGATCAGTGTACACTCAAGGGTATCTGTGCCTGTTCCTGAAGAAAGGCACATCAATCGCGTGAATGGCGAGGCCTTGCCTACTTCCGGCACAGGCGGAAGAGCCTCATAGCGATATGTAGCCATTGGACCGAGAGGATATCTGTAGTCAAGAACACTTTGGCAATCATTCGCATCTCGAAGATCATTACC
This sequence comes from Xylaria bambusicola, assembly GCF_022495145.1. Taxonomy (NCBI): domain Eukaryota; kingdom Fungi; phylum Ascomycota; class Sordariomycetes; order Xylariales; family Xylariaceae; genus Xylaria; species Xylaria bambusicola. Next base: position 734,601 of record NW_025953557.1, on the reverse strand, counting down.
ATCGTGGCTAAGAATAAACTCATACATCTCTTCACCTCGGGGTGCTTTTCCTACTTGGTCCAAGCCTCTTCTCTTGATTCTTGGCAAGGAGGGGGCATCGTATCACATCGTATTTTGTAGTCTAACGAGATGGCCTCCATGATACTAAAGGCTAACCACCGACTTGTGATTGGCTTGCCCATTGACATGTAGTACCTACGAGGTAGGCTAAAGCCACAGTATTGGGATCTAGGCTCCCTTTCAGCTCAGCTGCATCTGAAACAGCGGCTTACCGGGCTTTTCTAAGGCGCACAACTTACCCAGGCGTGTTCCCCTTGAACAACACTTAACGTCTCCCTCGCGTGACCGGATATCCGATTGCAACGGCGGGATGCGGTGGTTTGTGGGTCTATCTACGGTGGTGGTTTGTGGTGGAGAGTGCTCGGATGCCGATGAAAAGATTTGTCATCTCTCACAATTGTCGTCAAGTGTCATGGTTTCAGAAGTTGTGGGTTTACCGGATCTATTGCTTTTTGCTGGCAATCCTTAGCTATCGAGCGATAGCCCCGAGAGATCGATTAGTACAAAGGCCTAGTGTTCAGCCCTGGAAGTAGGCAGGGTTGCTGCGAGATTAATTACCTAGGTGCCTACTACCTACGAGAATAAGTCGTACAACCATGAACATCTAAGCAGTAGTAACCACCCACCACCTGTAGCTACAAGGAGCCTGTGTGTCGTGACTGTGATCGTGTTGTAATTTGAAGTATATGATGTATTGCCGAAGAGCAATGCTTTCTTGTTTCATCGACTTCTGCTCGTGCTAACTATCACTCGATCCCGTCAACTTGTCTCGTCAGATCGGATGTCCTACATCTAGCCGAGAACTACCGGTAAAATGAGACGGACGGCATGACGTAGCTAATGGAGAAGACCCTGAAGTGTTGGAAATCAGGGACCTAGAGCGGCAATATCTCTAGGACCAAAGGCCTCTATAAAAGTCAAACGCGTATGAGCGCTGTCGTAAATAGTGCCTTTGAAGGTAATGCCTAGATGTGTTTATGTTGTTATCTGTTGATACTCTTTCGTCGTGATTGAGGACACATGCGATAGCAGCCATCATAAGTTAAGAATTTTTTTTTTCGCAGGTAGAGTTCACGCCAACGCCGACTACTATAGTGAAGGCTACGGAGATATAGTGGAAAATAGCAAAGCCAAGAAAAACAACATAAAATAAACCTAAAGAATAAATCTGGCGCTTCTGGGTTGCTATGTAAACAGCCATATTTGTTTATTCAAATATCCAAATATAAGAGCTATCTAGGTATTGACTCAATTGAGACGCCTGGCTCCAACGAGGAAATATCCCCCTACCACAAACCTGTCGCCACTATATTCCTCTATCGATATTCGGGGCGTAAGACCCAATTTACTTCGACTTCTTCGCGGCATTGACCTTGGCCCTCACAGCGTACGCGTCATTCATATCCGAGATACCAACATAGCATGCGTAGAGCGGGATAAAGACCCACAGGACATTGAAGAAGACGAGGTACACCCACTTGTACATAAAGGTGCTGAGGTCAAGGTTGTAGTTCATGACGAGCCACTCTGGGCAGAATGTGATCCAGCCGCCGTACATTTCCATAGTCGCGATGACCACCATGACAACATTCACACTCTCCTTCTTTTTCGCAATACCGTAGGAGACATAAGCAGCCAGCGGGCCGGCGATGAAGACAGTCAGTAGCTCGAGACTGATGACGGCCTAAAGAGAAGAGTACTACGTTAGCGAAGATCTGCTTCACATTCGCAAGTTGTTGAAGGCTGAGAATCGGGAGAGCCGGGATGGACGAATGAGGGGTAGAAAAGCGGAGCGTAAGCAAGAGAGATAGGTATGCAACATACCAAGTCGGCGCCACCCCATCGACGGTCGGCCTTTGCGTAAATCATCCACAGCTGGGCCATGGGCGCGTCGCCACCAGCCTGAGGGCCATAGGCCCGATTGGTATGACCGAGGAAGTTATAGGCGGTCGGGGCCAGGGCAGAAGGATTCGAGACGCTCCCCAGGGGCATCCAGGAAAAGAAGCAGTGGTAGAGAAAGCTGCCTTCCAAGCAGAAGTGGATGAGGGCATCGAACGCGTGCCAGATGAACAGGAAGCGGCGCGCTTTGGAGATAGAGCTGTCGAGCGTCGCGACCGAGAGGCCGTAGGCCACGACCAGGATCGCAACGGTCGAGCCAAGCGACCAAAGGGTCACAGGATCGAATAGGTCGGCTGGCAAGGTCTCTTTGAGATGATCCATTATGAGGGTTGAATTGGAACTCATGGCGGTAGGAAGAGGTCGCGGTCGCAATCACAGTACTCCAAAAATCAACAAAAAAAAATCTTTGGAAAAAGAGGCGAGTTCGTAAACGTCGCCAGCTGTGACTGATTACTGTATCCTGGGTTGAACAATCTCGCCCATCCAAGCAGACATCGTCTGAGGACGCGTGGTCCGTGCACAGTTCTATTCCAATACCTTCCTGAAAGGGAAGTAATTGTCAGCAGCGCAATGTCCTATTGCGGCGTGAAATGCAGTCCGTGGCCAAGTAAAAGTTATATTATATAAGTACATCTGATATCAACACATAGCGGGCAACAGTTTGGCAAATTCGAAGTAGATGCTTAGCAACACAAATGTTATCCGACTTGCGCTTCGTGGGAGAGAGATGACGATTTGGATACGTGAAGGAAATGGGCTTGCAGTTTATTGACTGCATTAGTCGATCTTCAATTCGTGGACACAACATATTCTAGTTACCGATAACATCCAGCTATAAGAAGAATTAGATTTCATATGTAAGCTTCTTCTTGAAACACATTTAAGTCATCATTGGGACGATTCACCTTTGGCAACATCGTATCAAATGACAAGAAATTGAGACTAGAAGTTGGCAGACGCCGAGTAATTCGAAAAGACATCACATGGAGAACATTATGTAGACTTGAGCATGGCGAGGATAAGCGGCTTTATTCTAAGCTATCTTAGGGGGTATATTAAGCGTGCTGATGAGGAATCTTCTAGGAGAAAATCCACCCGCATCCGTACCATTCCGAAACCATAGGAAATTGCTTGTCCGTAGCAAGCTTTGTGATCATGATCCATAAATCGTACACTCGGTTGTTGGTGACGCAAGGGCTTCGAAGGAGAGTAGTTTAGTGCTTGGCAGCCTCCTTGTGGAGATCGGCAGACTTGTCGTGCTTCTGCTCGTCGAACTTGTCACCGACGGCATCCTTGGCAGCGGAGGCACTGTTGGTTTCATCAGTATGCTGTAGTATCATAGACAAGTTTAAAGGTCCAAAGCTTACCGAGTGCCGAGGGAAGCATCGCTGTCCTTGGCGACCTGCTTGTTGGCCTCCTTGGAGCCGGTGCTGGTGGCGCCTATTATACTGTTGTTAGCAAAGCTCGAGACTGAGGTGGGAGAGGAGATCGTACTCTTGACAGAGTCGGCAACGTAGTTGGCGGCGTTCTTGACGTTATCCATTTTGATGGGTTGGTTGTTTGGTGTTTGATTTGTAGTGGTTGATTGTTGTGAGTGTGATAAACTGAGGTGGTTGCTGTTGATAATGAGGAATGAGAGATGATGGCAGAAGAGGGTGGGAGAAGGGGTTTAAATACACAATTGACGAGTCCCTGGCTTCAACGATCTGGCACCTTCTCGGTTCACAGGCTCACGGGCAGGACGGGCAAGACAGGCGAGAGCAATCGTCGGTTACCAATGACTTGCGTAGCGCCCGCAGAGGCAGCAAGTAGCTCCTTGCACCGGAGTTGTTCATCATCGTCATAGCAGCCTCTGCTAGGTAAGGTAGTTGGACAAGCCACTACGTCACATGTCATTCCCGCCGTCTATCATTTGTCCCACAAACACGCGGGGGAGGTGGGAATCCCACTCGGTATCGAATAGCATTCTGCAGCTCTGCGCGACTACGTACTAAGTATCGGAAAGAAAGACGGCGCGCGCCTCTATGCAGGCAAGGCAGACGGGCTAAACTCGGATGCCCCTGGATGTTTGACGTCATCGAAGACACGTCGCTGATGTTCATTGTTCCAACCAAGATCCCAACGGCTAAACCAGAGCAGGTACACACGCAGAATAGACAAAGACGGACAGAATCCCATGCCCCTTGACCCGTTCAGACCCGTTCAAACCCGTTCTAGCCTGACATGGGGAATGACTTCCCTATGTCCATCTTCCTTCAGATTCCCATACTGTATGATGTGAAAAATATCCATCAGGCACTAAATTCGCCATTTCGCCATCACCAAGAGGCCATCGCGAAGCTTACCTGAGACTCATGATCAAGGCAGGATGACCAATTAGAAGCAATGACGTGCGATAGGTGGATAATACCAAGCGACTGTCATTGGACTGTCATTGGTCGATAGTCCATAAGCCCGTCCCACCTATGACAACATGACTGCGTGGATGAAGCATTTGCCATCGACACCCATCGACACCGAAACTCAACATTGTCCAAGCCACACGAGGTCTAGAACATCTGGACAGACTCGAGCCACTGTAATTAGGTACTACGGCACCTTGAGGACAGCTAAGCATGCATCCGGACATACTAGTTATTCTCGCTACTGTACGAGTGTAGGCACCTATGTATGTACCAGCGGCTTTTGACGGGCATGCAGAGGGTCTTGGCGAAACGTCGAGGTATCAATCCAACGTGACACATCTACGATCTCGATGAAATCTATCGATCCTGCCGCCTGGCGCTGTTTCCAGGCCACCAGCCACAACAAAAACCATTCTCACTTTAGACCAATGACGTAAGGCGAGACGGAGCATTCGCTCCGCCAGAGCCTCAATCCCCTCGGCCACTCAACCACGCACCACTCAAACCCGCAGAATTCATCCGATCTGCCTATGATAGCCCACGCTACAACATCGAGACCTGCTCTTTTGGGCCAGTTTCTGAAGCTATCGTGGCAGGCAATTATCTGCAATGTCCGTCCTTTGCTGATGGAGCAGGCTGGCTACACCAAGTGGTGACGTCATTACTGCGCTCTCCCGGCAGGCCAAAGCCAAAGAGCAATGACTTTACAGGATCCTAGGTATCCTGTTCTATTATGTACTGTGTATTATGTACTATGAATACCTATGTATCTACCTCATGTATGTAGGTAGATATTATGCATGTAGTTGTGAATGTATATCAGATGACCCACAGGGTTCTCACCCCATATAAATAGACCTCTATATACAGTAGTCATAATGTTAGGGAACTATCCTAATTATAACTTACTACCGATTAATATAATTAGATTGTTAAGATTATTACCACCGCGTTATAAATTAATAGTTAATGATTATTTATTATTAGCCTTATTTTTAGTTTATTATTAGTTTTTCTCTTTTACTTTTCTTTAATTAGAGAGTTTTACGTATGTATATACGCTGCTTGGCTAGGCTTTTACGTTTTAATAAATTTTTTTTCCAACTTTATAGTTACTCTCCTAGTAAATAAACCCTACGAAGTTATGCTATGGATTATTATTAGCTTAGTTTATAGTAAAGTTATCCCTTTTAGTTCCGGTTTATATTTCGTTAAACTTTAAAGTTTTTAGCCTTTATTACCAGTTTAATAGGTTATAGTTAAATAAAGTAATATTCAACTTGGAAATTAAGTTTTATAAAAGATTTAATAATAAATTATTTAAGTTACCCTTAAATTAATATAATAGTTTAAAATCTTATTAAGTATATATATATTATAAGTTATTTTATTAATTTATAAATATTAATATATAACTTTTTAAATGTTAATTACTTTACTTTTATTTTATAAATTATTTAAATATATATTTTATTAAACTTTAAGATTTTATATATATATTAGTTATTATACCTATTTTAGAAAACTTTAATAATATTATTTTATTTCTTATTAAATAGGTAAAATCCTTTTATTTATTTTATAGTTTTTTTAAATGTTAATAAAATTAATAGGAATATTTAAAGTTAAATAAGGACTTTATTAATTTACCCCTTATATTAACTTCTTTTTAATTTTAACTTTTATTATAAAATATCCCTTTTTAAAATTTATTAACCGGTAGTTTATTATTAAACTACTTATAAAATATCCCTTTTTTAAAGTTATTAATTAATATTTTATTATTAAATTACCTATCCTTCCTTAAATTATCCTTTAATAATTTTTTCCTAAAATTTATAAACTTTTTAATTTACCTATAAAAGGTACCATAGTTACCTATTTACTTATTTAAGCAGTTATTAAATTTAACTACGTTAAATATAATTAATAATAATAATAACCAAAACTTTAATAAAAACTATAAAGATTATAGTAATTTTTTTTTAATAAATATAGTAAACTTTATTATTATAATATTTAACCGGTAAAAATCTAATATAATTAATATAATTATTTAAGCTTTTATATATATTTAATAAGATTTTTTAAATTTAAGTAATAGATCTTTATTATTTTTCCTTAAACTTAAAGATATTAACTTTTTTAACCCCTTCCTTTATAATAATAATAGGTTTAAAGCTATAGCTTAAAATAAATAAACTATTTATATTAATATATAGGCTTTTATTAATAGGTTAAAACATTTTATAGTAGTATAAGGTAAGAATAAAGTTAAAGCTATTTGGATAATGTATTTTTAAGCTATAGCTTTTACTTAATATACTATTAAATTTATAAACCTTAAGAAATTAAGCTTATATTTAAGAAATATTAAATAAATTTATAAAATGCTTAAAGCGCGTTTTAAAAAGGATTATAGTAAGGCTTTATATAATCTTTTTTAACGTAAATTTATTATATATAACCTTTTTTAAAGAAAAAAGATCTGCCCCTTTATTTAAGGTATAATTTAAGATATTAAATCCTATAAGTATACCTTTATAAACTAATTAATTGTTACTTTCGAAACCTTAAATCTAGATATATAAATAGTATTAGTTAAACCTATTAAAAAAACTTAGCTTAGGATATTTCTTATAGAAATTAATTCCCGGGAAAGCATCCTAATAGGAAAAGCCCATTAATTCTACCAGACACCTATCATTCCCCCATAACAGGTATCTACCTACTACAACCCAATACAGCTATAGAGGCAGAGGTCAACCCTCCAGAAAAGGCTACTGGAATAACCGCAGAGGATATCGTTAAAATTACCCCTCCTAAAGTTTCAGCCTGTACTTTTCCACCCCACCCTCCAACCTATACCCTTAAGGCTAGCCTTAGAGCCAGATACATCAAGGTTAACCTTAGGGTTAGCCTCTAGGTTAGACATCTTAGGGTTAAAGTCAGTTTTAAAATCAACATTAATAAATAGGTTACCCTCCTATATAATAAAAAAACCGTTACCCCTAATAAAGTAAAATATATTATAAATAAACTATAAAAGAAGAGGAAATCCCTTAATTATATAATATATCCTAATTATATAAGTGGAACGATAGTATAAAAGAATTCTATATAATAGATTTTTATAATCTAGCTTATTAATCCTTATAGATTAAATCTCCTTTTATAGATTAAATACTTTTATATAGTAATATTTTATAAAACTTTAAGCTATTAAATATCCTTAAGTTAAATTAATTAAATAAAGTTATATACTTTAATATTATCCTTAAGAATTTTAATATAGTAATATACCTTATATATTAAATAATATTTTTATTAAATAATTAACTTTATATATATATTTAATCTTAATATTAATTTAACCAATTTTAAGGATTCAATTAACCCCTTTTAAATAATTAAACTCCTTTAATTTATAATATATAATATAAATCTACCTATATAGCTATAGACCAGTTTATAGTTTTTTAAGCCTTAAATAATAATAAAGTTATTTTTATTATAATTTAAAATTTATTTTTAAATTTAATTAAAGAATATACTTTAAAGATATAACTATTAATTATTTAATTATTTATTAATTTATATTTAAATATAGGTATAGGTTTTATATATAAATCCTATACTTATATTACCTTCTTTTTTATAACCTTTATAGAATTTAAAGTTTAAATCCTAATTTATAAAGATATAGAATGTATTAAAATTATTAATAATATTAACTTTATTAAAAAATGTATTTAAATATCGAAATCCGTTATTATATAATATTAATAGTTATTAAGGAAATTTTAAAAAATTAATATTTTACCTTTAAATATATTATATTGCTATTTCTTTTTAAAGGTATATATAATAATAAGATATACGTTATTTAGTTTATATAAAACGTTGCTCTTATTTAAGGATTATAGGTTAACCTTTTTATTAGAATAAATATATTAAATATAAAGTAAATTAATATTCTTTTATCCTATAAAATTATAGTAATTTAATTATATAAAGTAGCGATCCCCTTTACCGTTTCCTTTAAAGTATTAGGATAAGTTAAAGTTTAGGTTATTATATCTATAATAATTCCCCTATATTTTTATTTATAATTAGTTATATCCTATATAGTAAACTTTAAATAGGATTTTATTTTTAAACCTATAATTAATTATATATCTTATTATATAACAATTATTAATAATAATTTTATATATTTCCTTATATATAATGATATAAGTAAACTAATATACCTTTATAAAAATATAAAGCTTAATTACCTTTTACTTATAAAATTTAATTATTATAGATATTTTATTATTAACCTTAAATAATATAAGCTTTCCTTATAGTAAGGATTATTATTATCTTTAATATATATCCTTTTATATAATTAAAACTTTATTATATTAAATTTAAATAATATTAAGTATTTATATAGCGTTACTATATATAAATATAATAACCTAGCTATTATATAGCATTTATATAATTTTATTATAGAATTTAAAGATATATTTTATAATATAAGCTTTATATTAGTTTTAAAAGATTAATAGCTTATTTATTACTTTAAACCTGGATAGTAGAACAGTATTTTAAAGAAATGTAAAGTTTATCCCTTTAACATTAAGGACTAAGCTATTGTTAAAAAGATAATTTAAGATTTTAAATTAAAAGGATAACTTTTTTATATTATATAACTTATCTTAATATTTTTCCCTATATTTATAATTTAGCATATAATGCTTAACCTTTATTATAAGGGTTGTATAATAATAGATGTAAGAAATTTTAATAAGATTAATCTTAATAATATATATCCTATAAAATCCTAAAACTATATATTTAATAAAATTATAGGTAAAAAATTTATTTCCCTTATAAATATAATTACCTTTTACTATTAATAGCGTTCCTACCTATATATATATTAGGCTATAATTATATAAACCTTAGGAGGATAGTATATATTTAATTGCTTTATTATAGGTTATAAGAATAGTAATATATATATTTAATGTTAAATAGATATAGTATTTAAACTTATACTTAATGTTAATTGCTATTATAATAATATTTATATTATATTGTTTAACTTTATTAAGCATTATAACGATTTATATATTACCCTTACTATTTTTTAATAGTGTAATATTTTAATTAATCCTTTAAAAACCTTTATTAAATTCCTTAATGTAATAGTATTAAGTTATATAGTTAATTCTTTTGGTTTATTTATTATAAAAGAATAATTAGCTATTATTAAAAAAATCCAGTTCTTTTATACTTTTAAAGATTTTAAAACATTTTTAGGTATAGTTAGCTATATAAGATCTAATGTATTACGATATATTAAAATTATTAAATTATTGGAAAAACGTAAAACTGATTTTTTTAAGGCTACGTTATAAAAGGGATCTATAAAGATAGAATGGAAAAGATAAGCATCTAGTATACCTTTTAACCGCTTAATTAATGTAGAAAAAACTGCTTTTTTTATAATTAAAAAAGCCCTATTTAAATATACATTATTATATTTCTTTTTATTAAACTAACTTCTTTATATTAATTTCGATATATTTAAAATTAATATTAAAGTAATTATTTATTATATAATTAATAACTTATTGGAAAAAATTTTTAAAGTTACTTAATCCTCTTACCTTTACCCTTTTATAATTAAAAAACTTTTTACCTTTCCCCTATATATAGCTATATAACCTATAGCTTTTCTTTTATATATTTTAATAGTTAAGGAGAAGATATATTAGCTTATAGAAATAGAAATTCTAAGTTTTATTTAAGCTTTTTATAAAATATATTATTAATTAAATATTGCTTAAGTAAATATTTATATTTTTATAAATTATAACTTTATTATTAATTTTTCTAATTATAAAGACCTGGTTAATTCCTTTACCCTTAATAATAAAAATCTTTATTTTATTTATATAATAAAGTATATTAACCGCTTTAAATATATAGTTATATATAAGCTAGGGAAATTATATATTATTCCAGATGTGTTATTTTATCTTTCCTTTATATTAAATAGTATAATTTTTTAAAATAATTTAAAGTTTTTTTTAAATAATTTAGAAAAATATTAGCTGGAAATTTAAAAGAAAATCCTTAATAAAGTAAACCCGTTGTTTTGGATAAAAGTGGATATATATACCTTTTTTACAGAAATCCTTTTAACTTTATAATTTATTATAATTTATAGTCTTTTAGGAAATCCCCCTTTTATTAAAGGAATACCTTTTATATAAATATTATTAAAATTTAAATAATAATTATAGTAAGGATATTATAAAAATAAAAAATAAAAGAGTACCTTAAATGTTATTAAATATAATATATTTCTTAAGTTAAAGGATAGGGCTTAGCTTTTATTTTACTTTTACGATAGTATACTTTGGAAAATTTTAAATATTTTAAATAGATTTTATATTTCCTGATTTTATTTTATAGAAATCTTTTATTTATTATATGGAAAGAACTATATTGGATTAAATAAGTTTTAAAATTTACTTTTTAATTTTATTATTAACTATTAAAAATTAAAAAAATATTTAAAAAGTTACCCTTAATATATATTATTTAAAATTAAACATTATAAGCTATATAGATTATTATAATTAATTATAGGATTACCTTATCCTTTTTATATAATAACCTTTAATATAGCTATAATCTTATTAAAATCCTATTAAGGTTATAATACTATTTTTCCTATAATATATAAATTTTCCAAAGTAACTTAAATTATCCCTAATTAATATAACTGGATAGCGTCCTAATAGGCTAACGCGGTAATTAGCTGTTTACTTTTTATTTTATAGGGTATACCTAAAATAATTATTAGTAATAAAGGTTTTAAATTTCTTTTAAAATTTTAGCATATAGTTTAAATAGCTTTTAATATATATCTTTTTTATACTATAGTATATTATTTATTTATAAATGGATAAATTAAATGTTTTATTTTTATAATTAAATTAATATTTAAGTATTATTTTTATTTTTTAAAAAATTTTACTAATTAGGAAGATTTCTTTTTAAAATTATAATATAAGATTAATAATATAAGGTTAATTATTATATATTAAACCCTTAATAAAATAATTTTAGGATTTATATTTAACCTTATATTTAAATTTCTTTAAAATGATTAATTAATTAATTTATTTAATTATATTAATATATATAATATTATAGTTTTATCCTTACTATTAATTAAAGTATATTACGATTAGAAATATAAGCTTATATTTTTTAATATTAATTAATGCATTTTACTTTAATTTTATAAAGGATATAATATATTAAAAGTAGCTATTTTAAGTAAGAAGTTTAATTAATAATATATTGGGCTATTTATTATCGATAAAAAAATAGAATGGTTAGCTTATAAATTTAAATTTTTAAACTACTTTAATATTAATAATGTTATTTTAATGGACTATTTTAAGCTAGCCTTTTCCTTTAATATCTTTAAAAAATTTCTATTATATTTTAAGGATGTATATATTAAATAATATATAAGATGCTTTATTAATAAAAACTATAATATATATAAATATTTTATAAAATATATTAAACTTAAACTTGAATATTATAAATAGGTTATATTAATAGAATTAAAAAATAAGGTAGGAAGTTTATTAGTAGATTATAGATTTAAAAGATTAGTTAAATAAGTAGCAATAGTGGAATTTTAGAAGAAAAGGATTTTAGTAGAAGAAAACGATAAGGGCATCGTAGGAATCTTTCGGAAGGGGGTAGCCTATTAAATAACCTATAGGGTTCTTACCCCATATAAGTAGACCTCTATACACAATAGTCACAATATTAAAAAACCATCCTAGTTATAACTCACTACCGATCAATACAACCAGATTGCCAAGATCATCACCACCGCGCTACAATGTATCACTACGAAGGATGCGTAATAAGGCATATGCACCGGTGACGGACTCAGCACATCAACTTACTTACATGTATCATTTAAGTTCGATAGCTTCGTTGGATGAAGTGAGCATACCCCACCCTGGGTCTTGAGACTTCTTCGGCTCCGTGGGTAGGTATCAACTCAACCCCAAAGCTTCATCTACCTACTCATGTGCACCCATCGCCCTGTATCACTAGAACCTACTACATCGTATTTACCTGTCATCCTACAACAGCGTACCTCTCCTAATGCCATACCTTACTCCGAGAAATCGACGCCGCGAGGTACTCCCAGCATGGCGGGACTCTTGACAGGACCGTATATAGTCATCTCTTCGCTCCATCGGTCGACAACTTCACTAGGGAAATATGCATCCTGCTGGAGGCTAAGACAGGCAACTTCTAGACAATGCAGTTCTACCTAAACTATTACGCTACACGAAGAGGAGTTATCATAGACCGTATCAAATGTTCACTGGCCACGGTGCCTGAAAGGTTCCTTCTTTCCTTTATTTCTCCTGCAGCCTCGGTTATGCATACATTCTGCCGCCTGATACAGCATCCAACCGTTTAACCTAGTTTCTAACCGACGGCCTATGCAGTGTTTACGAAGTATGCTTCAATGACCTACAGAAGCTTCCTTCAACAGCGGCCACGGAGTCATGCGTAGTTGCAGATTACACCCTACAACAGAGGCCAATGCTTAAAGAAAGTATATACTATCAAAATGATATACTATGCTGCAAAGGTAGCTGGCTGCAGACATTGTTACTAGGATTTGGCAAACTCCAGAATTTCTAGATCGAACGTTGTGTCGAGACATAATACAGTACACCATCACAACAAAATCGTATGGTAGACGATCAACAATTTGGCGCTTAGGACAAACTACTACGTCGAAGCCGAGTCATCGCAATAAGTATGCAGTTTTGGTCCTGTTGTCGTAGCTCGATAAGTCATTGTAATAGGTTTTCATTCCATATTGTAGACATTGGCCAATCTTAAAAAAGAACGGTACATCGGACCTGCCGCGTCGTAACGGCGCTGTCGACGCAGCGAGTCTTTCGGCCTCTACCACCGATCAACCGTCCTCACAGTTGTAGATAATTCGAAGTTCAATCACCCCATCCTTTGTTTTACGAAATTGTCGGGAATGTGAGGAAGGATCTAGAGGACAGCTCGCCGCGACAAATCTTGAAGATATACGACGATGGTTCAGTCCTCGCAGCGGAATTAGGTAGTATTTCTCCTCAGACATCTGCTAGACCATGGCTCGTTGGTAATATCTTGCTTTCAAATAGCACAGCATCCATTTTCTATTTGCTGATATTTGGCTCGCCATAAAAGCAAGGTCACGCAGCGCTCTTCGAGTACTTTGTCCCCCTGACATAGATAGTCGCCCGCCCTTCTTCCTTGGACTCATTACGAAGGGGGGGGGGGGGGGGGGGGGGGGGGGGGGGGGGGGGGGGGGGGGGGGGGGGGG